>NC_138303.1:51302500-52050000 GCF_965601325.2 Salmo salar
TAACTATATAGCTAGGTGTCATCTAAAATAACCCTAATTTATAAGACAGTTCTTATTTGATTAATGGTGGTCGGACCCATCTATATGAAGCTAGTGGACTTTGCGGTTAGCCTTTAAAATAAAAGTATGTCATTGACAGTGATGCAAATGAATACAAATAGTAGAATTATACCATAATTGAATAGATCATGCTAAATGAGTTTGGAATGTTTATATAAAATCAACAAAAGACAATAATTTGTTAATTTGACAAAAATCTGTTGAAATCACACTGGATGTATTATACTTTAGAATTGCATTGGGGGCATACTTATTTCACTGTACAGCCTTACCTATGGATTGTGGATCAATGACATGGGGTATCAGTCTACTCAGTGACACTCAGAGAACATTAGCATTCGTAGCTCTTATTGCGGGACTCTGAAACAACTGTGAATTGAGCCACGTTTATTGTCAACCTATTGTGTATTGAACACTATTCCAGAGGAAAAACAATACTGCGTGAATGTTTTGGAGTCTGATAACTCTGAGGACGTTGGGAAAAAATATATTGGGTGTTGAGTAGACTGATACCCCGTTTAATTGATCCCCAATCCTTAGGTAAAGCTGTACAGTGTGATATGAATGTCAATACACACAATAGGCTGACTGGGGAGGTGATTTCACACAGTCACAGTCCCACGATACTAATATTTGCGTAAACTCTTCACAGTTGTGTTCTTCGGGTGTCACCGAGTAGACTGATACCCCATTTCATTGCTTCACATTCCAACCTTGTTTAACATCGTCTAGTCTAAATATGGCATGATTGCACCAATTGTAACCTTCTGCATCACTTTCAAATAGGTACTTTTATTTTGAAGGCAAACCACAAATTCCACTAGTGTGCCTAATCCTTATTGTGGCTAGCTTCACAACACAACCTTGTCCGGTTGAGGCTCACTAGCCAAAATTCTGAACCTGGCTAAGACAAGGTCCACAAGGTGGTAGTGTAGTCTTGAGTATGTATTTTGTGAGAGCAGCCATAGACTGGGCAATTTAGAGTTCCAGAGGATATATTCAGTCTTATATAATTTAAATTGATCCTGCTTTATTTATTTTTCATTACATCACATTGTCTCTCGCTTTGCTTGTGTGTGTGTGAGAGAGAGAGAAAAATAGAGTGCAGTGGGATATCCTATTCTCACAGCAGCAGTTAATTGCCATCATTTTTTCGAGGCCTGGTTATGGCCAGTATAAACTCCTAGCCCTAACATGAGCCCATAATACAATTCACATCCACCATCACATTAAAGTATGCTTCAACTGATTGTGCAATGTTGCTATGCTGACACTGACCTAGAGGACCTAAATTAAATGGTGTGTGTGCTTGTGGGTCAGTGTGTGTATGTCCCTATGAAAGATACAGTGAAGTATAAAAGGATCATTATGCAAAAATGTGCTAAATCTATCGAATGTAAATGCTATGAGATATGATTGAGAGCACATTCATTAATTGGTAATGTGACTAAAAAGAAGGTCTAACTCTGTAAACGCCTACATGTAATGATTTAGTGATTTTTTTTAATTTTCTTCTTCCCCCCAAGGGTGCTAAAGTCAATACAAAAATGTAATTGAAAATCAATTATTTGGGTTCGTGCCACTCCACCTCTCTTCCTCCTCCCAAAACCTACATAGTCGGGTGACTCAGACAGTTAATTAACTGACAAGTGAGCAGTATTAATTAAGGCAGTTTATACAATTTAAAACATTACAATACATTCACAGATTTCACAATACACTGTGTGCCCTCAGGCCCCTACTCCACCACTACCACATATCTACTGTACTAAATCCATGTGTATGTATAGTCATATGTTATTGTGTGTGTGTATGCATGTGTCTGTGCCAATGTTTGTGTTGCTTCACAGTCCCCGCTGTTCCATAAGGTGTTTTTTTAATCTGTTTTTTAAATCAAATTTTACTGCTTGCATCAGTTACTTGATGTGGAATAGAGTTCCATGTAGTCATGGCTCTATGTAGTACTGTGTATCTCCCATAGTCTGTTCTGGACTTGGGGACTGTGAAGAGGGACTCTTGTGGCATGTCTTGTGGGGTATGCATGGGTGTCCGAGCTGTGTGCCAGTAGTTTAGACAGACAGCTCGGTGTATTCAACATGTCAATACCTCTCATATATAAAAGTATTGATGAAGTCAATCTCTCCTCCACTTTCAGCCAGGAGAGATTGACATGCATATTATTAATATCAGCTCTCTGTGTACATCCAAGGGCCAGCCGTGCTGCCCTGTTCTGAGCCAATTGCAATTTTCCTCAGTCCTTTTTTGTGGCACCTGACCACACGACTGAACAGTAGTCAAGGTGCGACAAAACTAGGGCCTGTAGGACCTGCCTTGTTGAGAGTGTTGTTAAGAAGGCAGAGCATCGCTTTATCATAGACAGACTTCTCCCCATCTACCGCATCAATATGTTTTGACCATATCAGTTTACAATCTAGTGTTACTCCAAGCAGTTTAGTCATTTCAACTTGCTCAATTTCCACATGATGTATTACAAGATTTAGTTGAGGTTTAGGGTTTAGTGAGTGTTTTTTCTTCCAAATACAATGCTTTTAGTTTTAGAAATATTTAGGGCTAACTTATTCCTTGCCACCCACTCTGAAACTAACTGCAGCTCTTTGTTGAGTGTTGCAGTCATTTCAGTCGCTGTAGTAGCTGATGTGTATAGAGTTGAGTCATCCGCATACATAGAAACTCTCTGTCAGTGGCATGTCGTTTAGTAAAAATTGAAAAAATCAAGGGGCCTAAACAGCTACCCTGGGGAATTCCTGATTCTAACTGGATTATATTTGATAGGCTTCCATTAAAGAACACCCTCTGTGTTCTGTTAGACAAGTAACTCTTTATCCGCATTATAGCAGGGGGTGTAAAGACATAACACATATGTTTTTCCAGCAGCAGACTATGATCGATAATGTCAAAAGCTGCACTGAAGTCTAACAAGACAGCCCCCACAATCATTTTATTATCAATTTCTCTCAGCCAATCATCAGTCATAAGCATGCTGAAATTCTGTTGTCAATTTGTTTACTGTAAAATAGCATTGTATCTGGTGAAACACAATTGTTTTCCAGTTTACACATCAACTAATCCTCCAAGTCAAAAAGTTGAAGGCTAGGTGCTTTTGGAGGTGGAGCACGGCACAACAGTGCACCTGGAAAACCTCTGCAATAGCGCAAACTTCGTATTTTTAAGGTTTGGTAAACTTTTGGACATTTGTTAGTTTGGAGAATATTTCGGACATCATGGCTTTGCGTGTCAATTTTTTTTGTGATTAGGTGAAAATAGCATTGTTTTCACGTCAATGAGAAAATGCGCCTGAAGACTGCAATAACATTTATATTTCTAATGAAGAGGATATGTTCGTCAGTCGGATTAGGAGATCTTCAAACTTTCATGTGAGTAGCTATACTTCATTATTCATAATATACAAAATATGCATACATGGCTCAACCCAATACATTATTTTTTTAAACACTGGAGATTGCGCAGCACTGGTCCAAGACGGGCATGGTAGAGCCAATAGCATCATTATTTTACAATCACTTTGAAACTATTTTTATTGCATTTATTGCTATTAGCTTATTTTCTGTGATACAGTAGCCTAGACCGCATCACTCATGCATTGCATGTATTTTCAAACAATGATTCAATGATCCCTGTCAAAAAGAATGTCTTAGCCCACTGGGCACACCACTGTCATTTCGACGTGGACATTTTTGTGATATTTGGTTGAGATTGATCAATCAGTTTTCTACTGACCTTTATTCACCCACTCAAAAAGACAGTCAGAAGTCCCAATGTGTTATCACTATGCTTTCAACAATCTAAAAAACAACCAAATTATACTGAACAAAAATAGAAACCCAACATGTAAAGTGTTGGTCCATGTTTCATGAGCTGAAATAAAAGATCAACGAGATTTTCCATATGCACAAAAAGCTTGTTTCTCTCCAATTTGTTTACATCCCTGTTAGTGAGCATTTCCCCTTTGCCAAGATAATCCATCCACTTTACAGGTGTGGCATATCAAGAAGCAGATTAAACAGCATGATCATTACCCAGGTGCACCTTATGCTGGGGACAATAAAAGGCCACTCTTAATAGTGCAGTTTTGTCACTCAACACAATGAGAAAAAAATAAGAAACTAGCACACTGCTCTTGCTAGTGTTACTGCTCTTTATTAAGCCCGATGTCTCGGCCTCAAGGCCTTCCTTAGAGCTTTTGTGAGTATTTATAATTTGAACCCTTATGTACACATTGCTCCACCCACATCCGTTCAGTGCATCGAATGGGGTTGCAGTCGAGGGAAAATAAGCAAGTGTTACCAAATATAACAATGTGCATTTCATAAGTATTCTAATAAAGTGTGTACATAAAACGCATTAAACAAGTCTGTAAAACCTCAATGAGGACATCGACCTGTCAAGTAAGTTTTCATAAATCATTGGGTACAGTGCAAGAATAAACGTCAAAGTAGTCTGAAGTGGCAGCATTAACTCATGTTCACATTTACAACATAACATGCATGGGCATTTAATCAATCAAATGTATTTATAAAGCCCTTTTTACATCAGCCGATGTCACAAAGTGCTGTACAGAAACCCAGCCTAAAACCCCAAACAGCAAGCAATGCAGATGTAGAACAACGGTGGCTAGGAAAAACTCCCTAGAAAGGCCAGAACCTAGGAAGAACCTAGAGAGGAACCAGGCTGAGGGGTGGCCAGTCTTCTGGCTGTGCCGGGTGGAGATTATAACAGAACATGGCCAAGATGTTCGAACGTTCATAGATGACCAGCAGGGTCAGATAATAATAATCACAGTGGTTGTAGAGGATGCAACAGGTCAGCACCACCAGGAGTAAATGTCAGTTGGCTTTTCATAGCCAACAGCAGGTGCGGTAGAGAGAGCGTCGAAAACAGCAGTTCCGGGACAAAGTAGCATGTCCAATGAACAGGTCAGGGTTCCATAGCCGCAGGCAGAACAGTTGAATCTGGAGCAGCAGCATGACCAGGTGGACTGGGGACAGCAAGGTGTCATCAGGCCAGGTAGTCCTGAGGCATGGAGAAAGAGAAAAAAAGAGAGAGAATTAGAGGGAGCATACTTAAATTCATACAGGACACCGGATAAGACATGAGAAATACTCCAGATATGAGAATACCCTAGCCCCCCGACACAAACTATTGCAGCATAGTGTGTCTTAATCATTAAGACCTGGGAATGTCTGGAGGGTGAAAATCTCAAAACATTACCCTTGCTCAGAGTATTATTTATATCACCTCCCCTGTCTGATATCTTGACTTTCTTTATGCCACATCTAAAGGTAGAAATGTCATGTTTTTGGTCATTTAAATATACTGCGACTGGATAATCTGTCATTTCTCCTGATTTGAACTTTTATGTTCCTTAATTCTGTTTGAGAGAACAAGAGGTTTTACCTACATAACACAGCCCACATGGACATTTATTAATGTAGATAACATAGATGGTCATAAATTCTTGATCTAGACCTGGCGCTCCGGTACCGTTTGCCATGTGGTAGCAGAGAGAACAGTCTATGACTTGGGTGACTGGAGTCTTTGACAACAAAGTTCAAATGGGAATACAATGTCAGATATTTTGTATTTATACAGCAACTTAAAATGTATGCGAAACAAAAAACATTGATTTAAAAGTTTAGCAAACCACAGAATGACTACTTTGAACAATTTACACAGAATATTTTACAAAAATACATTTACTGGAAGAACTGTGCAGATGCTAAGTTTGGTAACAGAATCAGTTTTTTATGCATCCACGTTTCCCAGAAACTCTGTTAACTTCTATGGGCTATGTGGGACGCTAGCGTCCCACCTGCGGGACACAGCCAGTGAAATATCAGGGCGGCAAATTCAAAAACAAAAAAATGCGTAATTCAACTTTCGCAAACATACAACTATTTTACACCATTTTATAGATACACTTCTCCTTGATGTAACCACATTGTAACCACAAAAATAATCACACAGCCATTTTCCAAGCAAGGACATGTGTCAATAAACCCTAAACACAGCTAAATGAAGCACTAACCTTTGACGATCTTCATCAGATGACACTCCTAGGACATTATGTTACACAATACATGTATGTTTTGTTCGATAAAGTTCATATTTATATCCAAAAACAGCATTTTACATTGGCGTGTGATGTTCAGAAAATGCATTCCCACCAAAACGTCCGGTGAATGTGCACATCAATTTACAAAAATACTCATCATAAACGTTGACAAAATAAATAACAATTATTCAAAGAATTATAGATAGACTACTCCTGGATGCAACCGCTGTGTCAGATTTTAAAATAGCTCATTTTTCAATATTCTGTGTACATAGCTCACCATCACAGCAAGCTATACAGACACCCGCCAAGTTCGGGGTCACTTAAACTCAGAATTAGTATTATAAATATTCTCTTACCTTTGCTGATCTTCGTCAGAATGCACTCCCAGGACTGCTACTTCCACAATAAATGTTGTTTTTGTTTGAAATAATCCATATTTATGTCCAACTACCCAATGCAGCACTAACCTTTGATGATCTTCATTAGATGACACTCCTAGGGCATTATGTTACACAATACATGCATGTTTTGTTCAATCAAGTTCATATTTATATCAAAAACCAGCTTTTTACATTAGCATGTGATGTTCAGAACTAGCATACCCACTGAAAACTTCCGTTGAATTTACTAAATTACTCATGATAAATGTTGACAAAATACATAACAATTATTTTAAGAATTATAGATACAGAACTCCTTTATGCAATCGCTATGTCCGATTTTTAAAATAGCTTTTCGGCGAAGCACATTTTGCAATATTCTGAGTGCATAGCTCGGCCATCACAGGCTAGCTAATTTGACATCCACCAAGTTTGGGGCTCACTAAACTCAGAATTACTATTAGAAAAATTGGATTACCGTTGGTGTTCTTCGTCAGAATGCACTCGCAGGACTTCTACTTCAACAACAAATGTTGTTTTGGTTCCAAATAATCCATAGTTATGTCCAAATACCTCCGTTTTGTTTGTGCGTTGAGGTCATTATCCGAAGTATGACGCGCAAGCGCATTTCGTGACAATTATTTTTCAAAATATTCCATTACCGTACTTCGAAGCATGTCAAACGCTGTTTAAAATCAATTTTTATGCTATTTTTCTCGTAAAATAGTGATAATATTCCAACCGGGCAACGTTGTATTTATTCAAAGGCTGAAAAAAAAAAAATTTGAATTCTCGTGACCACGCATCTCCAGTCTCACTGTCCCCAGGCTGACCACTTACAAACTCTGCTGCTGTTCTTTGCCCAGAGTCAGCAGACACCCCATTCCACTTTCTGGCGGCTTTAGAGAGCCAATGGAAGCCTTAGAAAGTGTCACGTTAAAGCACAGATGCTGTAATGTCGATAGAGATGCAACAGAAGGACAACAAATTGTCGGACAGGGCGCTTCCTGTATGGAATCTTCTCAGGTTTTGGCCTGCCATATGAGTTCTGTTATACTCACAGACACCATTCAAACAGTTTTAGAAACTTTAGAGTGTTTTCTATCCAAATCTACTAATTATATGCATATTCTAGTTTCTGGGCAGGAGTAGTAACCAGATTAAATTGGGTACGTTTCTTATCCGGCCGTGAAAATACTGCCCCCTATCCCAAAGAAGTTAAAATCAATCTTTATGGTATTTTTAACGTAAAATTGCGATAATATTCCAACCGGACAATAGCATATTCATTCAAGAAGAAAAAGAAGGAACGGCGCGCTCGCGGGACCGCGCATATCCAATCCCTTTGTCCACACTGATTGACTGAGCTCCTATTATCTGCCCAGTGACAGGAGAATGCTGAAAGAACTTTCTGAAGGCTGTTGACAGCCAATGGAAGCCTTAGGAAGTGTAACGTGACCCCACAGAAACTGTAGTTTTGATAGAGAATCAAAAGAAGAACTACAATTCTCAGACTTTCCACTTCCTGGTTGGATTTTTCTCAGGTTTTTGCGTGCCATATGAGTTCTGTTATACTCACAGACACCATCCAAACAGTTTTAGAAACTTTAGAGTGTTTTCTATCCAAATCTACTAATAATATGCATATTCTCGTTTCTGGGCCAGAGTAGTAACCAGTTTAATTTGGGTACGTTTTTCATCCGGCCGTGAAAATACTGCCCCCTACACCCCAACAGGTTAAACATCTGTTCCAATTTAATATTCAAAGATGTCTGCAGAAAGAATGGGGTTTCAGCTATGACATGAAACCTAGGGGAAGTGGATTTACATCTGGCAACGGAATTAAGGTAATGAAATTGCATTATGGTTATAATATCCTTGTTCATATTTGGATATTATACTACACACTGGCTATTATTCTATTGAGCTTCGCCCCCAAACATGACTACACTTGGTTGATCCAGACCAAATCTGAATCAGTCATAGACAGCAGAGTAAATTAGAGTACAGTACAGTTGATATGTTCAGTACTGTATAGTAGAGTAAATTAGAGTTCAGTACAGCAGAGTACTGTACTCTAGGCTAGTGTGCTCTACTGTACTGAACGGAACTATACTGTACTGTACTTTTCTTTACTGTACTGTTCTCTACTGTGCTGTCCAAACTTGTGAAACATAGATGTCTATGATTGGTTCAGATTTGGTCCAGGCCAGAGTGGAATGACCAAATTTCAACTACTTTTAAACGTCCATGGACATCCGGTGTCGGTTGGTGCTCAGTGGGTGAGGATGCTTGTTACAGTCAATGGAAAGAAGGAAGGTGTCGTGGTAGGTGTCAGTAAGAGTTGCGAGAGGGGACATTAAAGACGACACCAGTGAGTTGTTTCTACATTTACTGTTGAAAAGCGAAATCCCAAGGGTGTGTGTGTGTGTGTGTGTGTGTGTGTGTGTGTGTGTGTGTGTGTGTGTATATATGTGTATATATGTATGTATGTATGTATGTATGTATGTATGTATATATATATGTATGTATGTATGTGGTCCCGTGTAGCTCAGTTGGTAGAGCATGGTGTTTGCAATGCCAGGGTTGTGGGTTCGATTCCCACGGGGGACCAGTACGAAAAAGAAAAAAAAATGAAATGTATGCATGCACTGCTGTAAGTCGCTCTGGATAAGAGCGTCTGCTAAATGACTAAAATGTAAAATGATATATATATACAGTAAAGTACACACAGGGTTAAAAAAACATACGTGTTGAGCAAAATAGTGTTTATTAGACACAATTGCAAACTTCAAGGAGTAGGGCATTCAAGGATCACAGGAGGTTGGGGGCACCTTAAATGGGGAGGACGGGCTTGTGGTAATGGCTGAAATAGTATGAGTGGAATGGTATCAAATACATGGTTTCCATTTACTCCATTCCAGCCATTATTATGAGCCGTCCTCCACTGGTCATGATGACATACCTGGACCACCTATTGAGACCTTTCAAGTAAATCAGGTGTTTATTGATGTGAAAGGAGACTGGATTTCCACTTTAACTGAAGAGAGACTGGCAGAGTGAGATGTCACCTAGACTGTTTTCACAGTCTTGCTTTGACCAGCAGATGACAGAAAGAGAAATAAAACCGCTATGAGCTGAACATAACAGTATGTCAATGGAAGAGAGGACAGTAACAGGAGACACTATGAGCTGAACATAACAGTATGTCAGTGGAAGAGAGGACAGTAACAGGAGACACTATGAGCTGAACATAACAGTATGCCAGTGGAAGAGAGGACAGTAGGAGGAGACACTATGAGCTGAACATAACAGTATGTCAGTAGAAGGGAGGACAGTAGCAGGAGACACTATGAGCTGAACATAACAGTATGTCAGTGGAAGAGAGGACAGTAGCAGGAGACACTATGAGCTGAACATAACAGTATGTCAGTGGAAGGGAGGACAGTAACATGAGACACTATGAGCTGAACATAACAGTATGTCAGTGGAAGGGAGGACAGTAGCAGGAGACACTATGAGCTGAACATAACAGTATGCCAGTGGCAGGGAGGACAGTAGCAGGAGACACTATGAGCTGAACATAACAGTATGTCAGTGGAAGGGAGGACAGTAGCAGGAGACACTATGAGCTGAACATAACAGTATGTCAGTGGAAGGGAGGACAGTAACAGGAGACACTATGAGCAATGAACATAACAGTATGTCAGTGGAAGGGAGGACAGTAACAGGAGACACTATGAGCTGAACATAACAGTATGCCAGTGGAAGGGAGGACAGTAACAGGAGACACTATGAGCTGAACATAACAGTATGCCAGTGGAAGAGAGGACAGTAGCAGGAGACACTATGAGCTGAACATAACAGTATGTCAGTGGAAGGGAGGACAGTAGCAGGAGACACTATGAGCTGAACATAACAGTATGTCAGTGGAAGAGAGGACAGTAACAGGAGACACTATGAGCTGAACATAACAGTATGCCAGTGGAAGAGAGGACAGTAACAGGAGACACTATGAGCTGAACATAACAGTATGTCAGTGGAAGGGAGGACAGTAACAGGAGACACTATGAGCTGAACATAACAGTACGCCAGTGGAAGAGAGGACAGTAGCAGGAGACACTATGAGCTGAACATAACAGTATGTCAGTGGAAGGGAGGACAGTAACAGGAGACACTATGAGCTGAACATAACAGTATGCCAGTGGAAGAGAGGACAGTAGCAGGAGACACTATGAGCTGAACATAACAGTATGTCAGTAGAAGAGAGGACAGTAACAGGAGACACTATGAGCTGAACATAACAGTATGTCAGTGGAAGAGAGGACAGTAGCAGGAGACACTATGAGCTGAACATAACAGTATCCCAGTGGAAGGGAGGACAGTAACAGGAGACACTATGAGCTGAACATAACAGTATGTCAGTGGAAGAGAGGACAGTAACAGGAGACACTATGAGCTGAACATAAAGTATACCAGTGGAAGAGAGGACAGTAACAGGAGACCCAACTGTGGTTTGTGACTACTATAATTTCCCCTTTTAGCCAGTTCAATTTCAGTAATTCCATTACAGTTGTGGTAACAGAATTCCGAGATTGAATCACATAATAATTCATAAACAAACTTGATATTAGTAAAAACACTAACTAATTGGTAAGGCTACCTTGTTACTTCTGTGAACTTACATTATCCTCCCTCATGAGGGAGAGATTAGAAAATATCTTAAACCACAGGATTATGTCATTGTTGCAACCAATTTTCAACATATACAAAACTTTATTCAAAAGGTGTTGAATTTGTAAGTTTGACACTATGTCAGATCTTGTCAGATTCAACGTTATATCCACTGTTAGAAAAACGAAACAATAGGCTGGGCAGCACCTCCTGCTGGAGAGTTGATCTACAACTATTAGGTCTCCAGCGTTTATATTTGTCACTGACTACTACCAACGTGCTATCGTGAGAATGATTATTGAAAGATCTCTTAAAAATAAGTCTATTCACTGTTGCTATCGAAGTCATGTAACCGTGGTCATCAACAGCTGTTGTTTCAATTCAACCCAGGGTTCAACTAAAAATGTACAATACATATGGGCCTAGGGTTTCAAGCTTTGGTTGATTAATAATTCAATCTTCAAGTTAATCATTAATATGTTGGATTCATGTCTCCATCTCAACCATAAATCGAAGTTAAAGAATCAAATCGAAGTTCATTTAAAGTTTAATTAGATTTATTCCTATTCTTTCATTTAGAGTTTTGGTTGAGTTGGACATTTCAATTATTCATTTGTTGACAAACTGGATATTTAATTGAACGTGAGAGTGTCACCTTTCCACAAAATGATCACATTAGTGTGTAGCCCAGACTGTTCGGACGCTATACACAGAAGAGGTTGCACCAACTTCAGAAGAGGAAAACGGAGAACACCATTGTGTTTGTGAGAGTCATCTTTCCGGAGGGGTTAGGTTCTAGGCCAATTGAGAAGGACGATTTTCGGGATGTCTCATGGTCAGACAAACACCGCTCTAGCTCTGTCACCTTTCCACGCAGATGCAGAAGGGCCATATCGGCGGATGAGGTGGATTGAGATGTAGCCCATACACAAAAACAGATATCTCTAGCTTAAACAGACAGATTTTGATGGGAATTTTTTTAAATGTGAATTAGATTTCCGTGGGGCCACGGAAATTGTAGGGTAAGGGTTAAAGTGAGAAATCTGAGTGAAAGCATAATTCTGTTACTGTGGAATTGCCCAGAAGTAATAGTGACCAGTAGCAGGTTAAATACATAGATAGTAATGGCAAACAATAATCAATGAACAGCAGTGTAATGGTAATAATACATTTTTTAGCAGCATCATAGGTGTGTGTGTGTGTGTGTGTGAAATAATGACAGTGAAGGTGTGTGTTCTGAGTGGGTAGTGACCTGTGGATGGGCATAAAGTCAGTGTGGATAGTCTGGGGGGGAGCAGTAGTTATTAGCAATTTAACAGTCTTGTTTTGAGAAGGAAACTACATTTTAAAAACACATTTACTGTTTTACAAAAGGCCACTGAGTTCTGTGTCTTGTGGACTCTATTCTGAAAATCAATAGCGTTGTTCCAGAAAATGCTTTTACGCGATTGAGAAAAACTGTAATGTTTCTGGACACACAATGTAGAAGCAAAGTTTCAGTTAATGTGCCACCCTATTGGCATCCCAACCTATAGCTCACCTGTGTGTGTGTGTGTGTGTGTGTGTGTGTGTGTGTGTGTGTGTGTGTGTGTGTGTGTGTGTGTGTGTGTGTGTGTGTGTGTGTGTGTGTGTGTGTGTGTGTGTGTGTGTGTGTGTGTGTGTGTGTGTGTGTGTGTGTGTGTGTGTGTGTGTGTGTGTGTGTGTGTGTTTGTGTGTGTATGTGTCTTTAGGCCCAATGTGTGTGTGGAGAGGGAGCTGACCCTACTAGTAGACAGGCAGACTTGTTAGTTTGTAAGGGGCCTTATAAAAGGACAATGCATAAACATCACTATAACAAGGCTGATTGAATTTCAGCCTGAGTTCTTCCAGTAGTTCATGTCATAAGGACTTGTGCACTCACCACATCCAGATTGTCCTTGCCTTCTATTGCAGAGAGACAGCCACACTGGACAGTCAGACACAAGCCACAGCTTCAAAAAACAATTTGGCTGGAGTCTGGAGAAACTTACTCCATGTTGGCAGTGCAAGTATTATTGTGGAAGGAGATGCTAGGATTGCGTGGGCTGTTGTATCAACAGAACTGGCTATTGTTGACATACTCGGGCAGGAAACCAAAGCTCTTGCCTTCTGTGAGATGAGACAGAGAGAAGCGTCTTATGTTTGTTGTGTGTTTTTTGCAAAACATTTGACATTTTGGGGAAAAATGCATTGAAAGTATAGGGAGCGTAACTTTTTTTTTATCCACCAATTTTTTTTTACAATTACATCGCTGGGTGTGTCTGTGTGCATCTGTCTCTGTGTGCGTCTCTCTTTGTGTGTGTGTGTGGTGGTGGACAGTGGTTTGAAACTGATCCCCTTGCTGAGGGATGGAAGGTTATTAGAGATCTCAGTAAAGCTCTGAGTGGGGCTTCCAGAGCGGTGATCAGCGCCCAGGCCCCATAATGGCCGTCCTGTTAGGATGAAGCCACATTAATCTAGAAGAGAAAGTGCACATGGAGGAAACAAAAGCTAAAATATTTGAGTACTGTGCCGGTAGTGCAGGACACTGTATAGAGCATTATGAAAGTGTAAAATGAAGAAATAAGGCAAGGACCTGGCAGTTGAGTTTCAGGTGAAAAAAACTGGAATTTATTTACAGTGCAGGCAGTGATGAAGAAGACTGGATCCAGAGAAGTATTTGCAAAATATACAGGGGAGGAAAAATATGTAAACGCAACATACATTTTCAAAGATGAGTTACAGTTCAAATAAGGAAATCTGTCAATTGAAATCAATTAATGTGGCCCTAATCTATGGATTTCACATGACTGGGCAGGGGTGGGCCTTGGAGGGCGTAGGCTCACCCACTTGGGATCCAGGCCCAGCCAATCAGAATTAGTTTTTCCCCACAATATGGCTTTATTACAGACAGAAATACTCCTCAGCTGCACATTTTTTGAAGTGGCCTTTTATTGTCCACCTGTGTAATGATCATGCTGTTTAATCAGCTTCTTGATATGCCACACCTGTCAGGTGGGTGGATTCTCTTGGCAAAGGAGAAATGCTCACTAACTAAATTTGTGCACAAAATTAAAGAGAAATAAGTCTACTTAACTTTTCAAAAATTAAACATGCCTCAAACACAGGGCAAAACACCCATAAACTCACATCTGAGTAGAGCTATAGTTAAACAACAAGTAAATCTCCCTGAATGAGGATCCTGAAAGGACCTGCCACCCCTAACCTGGCATAGACCATTCACACCTTTAAACAGGTAGGCTACATTTTCAATAAACAGTAGGCTAGTTAACACACTTGACGACTGGCAATCCGATTGCACAATTTACATGAACCTACAATGGCCAATAGATAACTCGTTAATCACAACACAGGGATCATTTGCACAAGTTTATGCATAATGTTTCCATGAGTGTTTCTGATAAACAATGAAAACACCCCTTAACCAGGATAAACCAAATAGCCTACAGAGGGGCATGCAACATTTGCCTAAAGCCGTGAACACAACCGCACACGTCTAGGGAACCAGTTCACAACTAAGGAGGTGAGTAGGAGGTTGACGATACCAAACAAAATAAACAGGGACAGTTCCAGGCATAAGTGGGAAAAAAAGAACAAGGATGTAACGTAACAAAATGTGGAAAAAGGGGCAGAGGTCTGAATATTTCTGTATACTGCACTGTATACAGTGTATATATAAATATTTATTAGACAAAAGTGATGTTGCAAAAAACAACATTGTGATGTGTAATGGAAACGGGAGATATAGGAGACATTTTCTAAAGATCAACATTTTTATCCTTTCAACAGTGGATTTTTAGTCAAACTTTCTTTATTGTGACAAATGATGATGGAAACAGTGTTTTTCAAATCAATTATGATTTCAGAATAATTCATCACATAACTATAAAGCTAAGCAATTTTTTATTGGTAGTTAGACTAGCCAGCTACACTTGTAGTAATCATGGCCAAATACCGACCAGGCACATGCCCAGGGGCCCTGACCTCCAGAGGGCCCCCATTTGATTCTCACTCAGATATCATAACATGGCATAAGTCATTACAAAATGTGTAGAATTTCAGGAAATTTGTTTTAAAATGTCAAAAATATATCTCCACCCAATGGCAAAATGGGTAGAATTGCTGCAAATTATCTGTAAAACATACTTTATATCTTTAAGCCCCATGGCAAAATGAGTAGAATTGCGGAAAACTTGTTGGGGAGACATTTCCTAGCTCACAGGCGCAGTTGTACAAAGGAGACCTTCATTCATATAGATATCACAGTTAAGGGGCCTCTTGTGCCTTATTGTTTCATAATGTGCAGTCACTGCATCTATGCTATGCATACACTAGATGCTTCAGAACATCTCCGTACATCATATCTTGGATTCACCTACTCGTTTGAACATGATTATTGTTCTTTGTTACAGAATGGCCTACTACACAGCCTACAGACAGACCTACAGACAGGACTACAAGTGCTGTCCTGGATGGACCCAGCTCCATGGAGAGGTAGGCTGCCTGTATTGTAATTGTCCTATCAACTAACACACAGCTAGAAACAACAGCAAGACGGGTTCAAGTTGATACTCCACCCACACCCATATGCACACATACTGTACACACATAGATGTCACACACGGACACACACACACACACACACACACACACACACACACACACACACACACACACACACACACAGCCAGGTCAACTTGTATCATGGAAGCTTGAGTCGCTGTGTCTCCTTTCCATCAGGGTCCATTACAAGGCCTATTAGGAAAATAAAAACGGTCTTTGTTTCAGCCAGAGGATTTAAGGCATTAAACAAAACAGCAGATTCGACAGGCCACCCGCAGAGTTACTCTTTGGCCACCTCCCAAATTCCTGTCAGAAAGTGCCTGCCAGAAAAGAGAAGAGTTTCCCAACGATATTTGGGAATATTGTCATTACGGCTGATGCTCTTCTTTATTTTGGTCTCTGTCCATTTAGTATCTGTCAATCTCCCCATCATACACACATGTGCAGGCGCACCACACACACACACACACACACACACACACACACACACACACACACACACACACACACACACACACACACACACACACACACACACACAGGAAAAGTATCCTACTGCGTTACTAACAGATCGAGAAGGAATACACGCCAAATAGATTGTAAAGACACGTTGGTCTGTGTGTGTCTGTGTATCAGGAATACAGAAGACTCAATTCTCAAACAAGTGCATCATGTCTTGTATAACTACATGAGTCTATATGCTGTCTCCCACACACGTTTTGGTCTTTAAAGGCCTTTGGAGTCTGTGCTTCTGAAGCTGACCAATGCAGGGCTTAGAGAGAGTGAAAGGACCTGGTAAGCTGTCTGACCGCCTGTCTCTGTATATTGGTACAACCTGTTTGACAGGGCTCCTTTGGCAGAGTAGAGGGCAATCCATTAGAAAGCTGGGCAGGGGGGTGTTTGTTGAGTCCCTTGAGCTGGCTATGGCCATGGGCCTGTGGAGAAAGTGTGTAAATTCAGACGGCTCTTTGGTGATTTCCACACTTTTAACAAGTCTCTTAACATGCCCAGACAGCTGAATTTTCATGACAGTTTAGATGGACCTTTTTTCTAAAGTGGAATGATGAAGTGGTGAGAAGAAAAGACTGAACGAATGTGTCAAACGAATTGGCTAACCAGACCATTTCTGTGTGTGGCATTGAGAAAATGGTGGGCGGTGGCAGGGATTGAGGCCTCCAGACAGTAGTAGAAAGAAAATGCTACTTTTTCAACAAAGTAGGATAGTGAAATTGGATGCTTTCATAGGAAACCATGCAAAGGCATAATCTTATAAACCCCATCAGCAAGTAATAAAACCTGATCACAGCACAATACATTTTTGTCTCATATATCAAGATCTTTGGGTGTTACATGGGTGCATGCCAACAAGCCTAAAGTTGGCCAAGAGGACTTAAGTCTGACATTTCCAGATAGTTGTTGAGGATGTTTCACTACATGTGAAAGCTTATGTGGCTAACGCTGAACATCGCCAGCCAAACTCTTTCTATGAAGTGATTGTTTTTTAAATGTATATTCTGGTTTTTATCCTTCTCGAGTTGTAATTTTCCCATGATATCTTCACAAACACCTCTTTGTGAATGATAATTTCGCATGAAGCGACCAAATACAACAAATCTAAATATTGGTTTAGGAGAATAAAGGGCTTTCCCGGTTTCCCCCTCAACATTGGATTCTCTGGATGTTACAAAGCTCTCTTGTTGCAACTCACTTCAACGTTAAAGGACAACTATTGTACCAAATTGTCTCTATTTTGATTTATTGACTCACACTTAGAACTATATAAGGACAAACTGTCTAAAATAATGTTCCTGATATTTTGTTTGTTTGGTTGTATTCAATCAAAACTATTGTCCAGATTCCCCTCCACTTAGTGAATAGTGACTAGACCATAACTCCCTCTTAACATTCATTTCTAATATCAAGAGCCACGTGGTGGTCTTTACAGCAATCATCTTCTGGACGTTCTTCCTGCGTGTTCCACAGAGCATATTATGTTGAATGGATTGGATCAGGACTTGGCACACTGATCTGTATTGGTTCCTTTCATAACATTATGGCTAGTTTGTGTGTGTCTCTGTGTGTGTTCCAGGTGGTACGTGGGTCACCTGGATTAGCAGTCAGATGAGAATCACACACACACACACACACGGATTATGCGTCACAGATCAGAGGGATGGATTCTCGTTGTCCCTGAACAGGACATCCTTGAAAACACCATAACAAACCTCTTCTCCTCTCTTTATTCTCCTCACCCTGTGACAAAGGGCAGTGTGTGTGTTTGTATGTACTGTATGTGTGCACGTGCATGCACGTGTCTATTATCTGATGCAGTGGCAAACAAATTAAAATAATGGCTAGTTTCAAACAAGACTTAAATTAGTATTTTTCCAACACTTAAAGCGGAATATATTTAAAAATTCAAGACCGACAATGAATGCTTTCAGCCACACAACTGCACTACAAACTCCTGGAACAAATGCCATGTGGAGTAATTTACAGCAATATGGTAGGCTTTAACAATATGACCGCTTTTTAACATTTTCTAAATGTAACCCTTCTGTTTGATTTGAGTCCAAGTCTTTCATTTGGGCTGGGGTCTGCTTCTGTATTGTAATTACACTGTTTAACTGTGTAAATCTATTTATAAACATTACAAACAGGAAACCCTCATTAGTGATGGATTGTGTTTACGTTGAATGTTCATTGTTCAGAAGACGTGTTTAGGCAGCTGTGGATGGCCTCCCATTTGTTTTGGCCAAGAGCCTGGAAAGAGAAAAACTAACGATTAAATGTGGTTAAAAAAGCTGTCCCTGCTGCCATGGCTCTGTCTATCCTACAGTAGGGAATCGTGTTTTGCCCATAAGTCATAGTAAGAGCCTTGAGTTTTTCCTGGACATGTTTGTGACCAGAACAGGAAAAACTCTATGCTGTAGTTAGTTATACAGTGGCCTTAAACTAGAGCCGGATTTAGTCTTATAACAACAAGTGCTTATAACCTAACCTTAACCAATAGTGGGTAAAAATACTAAACTGACCCAAGATCAGCTTGTAGGGGCAACTTCACCCGACTCCGGTAACTAGTAGGTCCAGAGTTTTTCATTGTCAGGTCATGTTGTCAGGAAAAACACAATACTTGTTTTGGTGAAAACTTTGCCTGTGGCCTCTCTCTCTCAGCCGGTCTCTCTGTTGGGGTGGTATGCAAATTGTAGTGGGTCTAGGGAGTCGGGTAAGGTGGAGGTGATATTATCCTTAACTAGCCACTCAAAGTGCTTCATGATGATAGAAGTGATAGTCATTTAGTTCAGTTACCTTAGCTTTTTTGGGTACAGGAACAATGATGGACATCTAAGCAAGTGGGGAGAGCAGACTGGGATAGGGAGAGATTGAATATGTCTGTAAACACTCCAGCCAGCTGATATGCACATGCTCTGAGGGTGTGGCTCGGGATGCCGTCTGGCTGGGTTAACATGCTTACATTTCTTACGCACATCGTCCACGGAGAACGAGAGCACACAGTCCTCGTGAGTGGACCTCGAAGCGGTCGAAGAAGGTGTTTAGCTTGTCCGGGAGCAAGGCGTCGGTGGCTGCTTTTCCCTTTAATATCCATGTCCATGTTCCCAGTCACCTTTCCGTGGTTAAAGGGACATTTCCCAAATGTTCAACTTCATATTCAGCATCTCCTGCACCACCCCAACATCAACATATGTGAAAATGGCGCATTTCTATGTTTTGCAGTAAAAAAGAGAGGAAGATAAGTGTTTCCAATGACATCGTCAACCAATTGGTAGACAATTAGAAAGCAATTAGTAGGCAATGCCTACTAAAATCACACGATGCACACCGATGATGTAATTGGAATCACTCATCTTCCTCTCTTTTTTTATTACAAAACATAGAAACTCGCATTATGCTAATTTGATTTCCGCGGGGCGCGGCCATCGACCTTAGAGCGAACCTTCGCATTTAACCCCCTTTCAGTTTTACTGGAATGCTGCCATCGATCCACTGTTTTTGGTTTGGATACGTTGTAATCGTCACAGTGGGAACAACATCCCCTATGCTCTTCCTGATTTTCTCTCTCTCTCTGAAATGTAAGATTAAAAGGTTTCTCCCTCTCCCAGCTGTCTGCAGTTCCAGAGTGTGCGTTAATGGTGGCCAGTGTCAGAAGGGCTCATTGCAGCTCTGTGACTGCACTGAAGGGTTCAACGAACTCAGACGCCAGTATGGTGAGTGCACACATGTCACAAGATAGTGGTATCCACAGGTTTACCCTCACTGGGTCAATCTCCATTTATGTAAAACAATGGTCAAATTCTGCCCCTGTACTGACTGATGGGACCAAGTGAGGTACAATATGTGTCTGTCAACATAAAAAACTGGAAGATGATACATTTTTTATGTGTGGGTAAATTGGCATAACCCTTCCAAAATCTAGGCATTCTCTTTGGTGAAAAAAAGTGAAAATGCTTTTGATAATTAGGCCTACATGGCAAAACAAGATTAAAAAAGCAAAGAAGACCGACATGTGGCGTACGAAGCAGCCTTCATCAGGAAGTATGATTTTCTGTCAGCCTACCACTGAAGAAATACATCGAGTAAACCAAACATTAGGAACACCTTCCTAATATTGAATTGCAACTGCCCTTTTTGCCTTCAGAACAGACTCAATTCATCGGGGCATGGACTGTACAAAGTGTGGAAAGCGTTCCACAAGGATGCTGGCCCATGTTGACTCCAATGGTGCACAAAGTTGTCAAATTGGCTGGAGGTCCTTTGGTGGTTGACCATTCTTGATACACCCGGGAAACTGTTGAGTGTGAAAAACCCAGCAGCGTGTAGTTCCTGACACAAACCGGTGCGCCTGGCACCTACTACCATACCCCGTTCAAAGCCACTTAAACCTTCTGTTTTGCCCATTCACCCTCAATGGTACACATACATAATCCATGTCTCAAGGCTTAAAAATCCTCCTTTAAAACCTGTTGGGGCTCGGGGGCAGTATTGAGAAATTTTGAAAAAAATATGTGCGCATTTTTAACTGCCTCCTACACCAACTCAGAAGCTAGGATATGCATATTATTAACACATTCGGATAGAAAACACTCTGAATTTTCTAAAACAGTTTGAATGGTGTCTGTAAGTATAACAAAACTCATATTGCAGGCAAAAACCTGTGAAAAATAGATACAAAAAAATGTGAATTTTGTGACTGTACTATTTAGTGTCATTGTTTTATAGATACCATAGTGAGAAAGGATTCATTTCGCAACACCTACGGCTTCCACTAGATGTCAACGATCTTTATAAAGTTGTTTGAAGCGTCTATGATAAACAGAGAGCAAATTAGAATGCAAGGAAGTTGACATGTCATCACTTCATTTTTTTGCGCCTGCGCATAAATCTGAGAAGCGTGAGTTTGTCATTAATTGTTTATCAAGACATAGGATAGGTTGTGTGAAAATATTACTGATGTTTAACGTTAAAAATGGACCAAAAGATTAATGCTAAACAAGGTTTGACATGTTTGAACGAACGTAAATAGATTATTTACTAGGTTTTTTTAGCTTTTCGGTGTGATTTTACAACCCCCCCCCCCCACCACGTTTTGTGGGAGCATAATGAACGCTAACTGCTTGGTGTTATTTGGACATAAATTATGAACTTTGTCAAAAGAAACCACATTTGTTCCGGACCTGGGAAATCCTGGCAGTGCCTTCTGATGGAGATAATCAAAGGTAAGGGGATATTTACAATGTTATTATCGATATTAGATGATGCTAACTGTATAGCATAGCTTGTTGTTCTTAGCATAGCACCCCGTTTATTGCAAAATGTGATTTCCCAGTAAAGTTATTTTGAGATCTGGCCATTCGGTAGCAATTACGAGATGATAATATATTATTCTTTGAATGACAATATTATAATTTACCAATGTTTTCGAATAGTAATTTTGTTATGTTCACCGGAAGCATTTCAGAGAAGAAAAAAATCTGAATTTCACGCTACTGTAAAATGCTGTTTTTGGATATAAATATGAACTTGATGGAACAAAAAATGCATGTATTGTATAACATAATGTCCTAGGAGTGTCATCTGATGGAGATTGACAAAGGTTAGTGCATAATTCTAGCTGGTTTCTGCTTTTGGTGACGCCTGACCTTGAATTGAAAATGGATGTTTGTACTTTTGTGGCTATGTACTGTCCTAACATAATCTAACTTTATGCTTTTGCCGTAAAGCCTCTTTGAAAATCGAACAATGTGGTTAGATTAAGGAGATGTTTATCTTTTAAATTGTGTAAAATAGTTGATTGTTTGAGAAATTGAAATTATTAGATTTTTGATGTTTTGAATTTCCAGCCTTGTTAGCAATCCCGACTCGGGGTTCATTGCTAACCTGTAGCCCCAACAGGTTTTAACCTGTCTCCCCCCTTCATCTACACTGTTTGAAGTGTATTTAACAAGTGACATCAATAAGGGATCAAAGTTTTAACCTGGATTCACCTCGTCAGTCTATCAAGGAAAGAGCAGGTATTCTTAATGTTTTATATGCTCAGTGTATACAGTATGTTCCCCTTAGATTGGGATGTTCGGTTTGATAACATCAAAATTGTCAGTGCTTAGGACTTGGTTAGTGCTTTCAAAGTATGGCATCCTCATAGGTCCTTTTAACAGTGACATGCCCTGGAACTTGACCTATCAAAGATTGATCATCAAACTCCCTTGTCAGCTGACTGGGGCCGATATCAGTTCTGCATAAAGCTAACAATTTTATCACTGTGAATGGTGGCGGATTTCTGTCCCCAACCAAGGTCAGAGAATGGATACTGGAATACCGGGAATGTTGGAACAATGGAAGACACCATCAGAAGTTCCGATGGCAAAGGCTTCGGAATGTTCTAGTTCCATTTATTTAGATACCAAAAGAAATCACCTGAACCCTTAACACCCAGATTTTTAGTTCCTTGATTTTCTGTCTCTGACTGTGGGTCTTCTTTGTAGATTGGACCGCTTATTACTGTTAGCATGGGCCATTGCTTCCAGTAGTCTTTTCACGGATAGCCATAGTTAATCATTACCAAATTCTTTCACTTTGTCTCTTTTTCACTTAGTCTTCCATTGACGTCAATACATGACTAAGTTCAAATTTGGTACTAAGTGGGTGGACAGGCTGTTTCTTGTAAGTGGGATCTCACAGCTGTAAAGCATCTGTCGTCCTGAAAAAAGTATTCTTATTCAGACAAATTCTTAACATACTGAAATTGAAAAGTTTAAACTGATTATTTTTCAGGAACACACATACACACACACACAATCCTGTTTCAGTGGAATGTTACTCAAACCATTGATCTAGTATTGTTCAGCTAAGTACACATGGAGAAAACAACACGCACTGATCCCAATAGCCTTGACTCAGGGTAATTGACTTTTTGATAAATATTTTTTTTATTATAATTTTTTTTCTCACCATTATTTAACCAGGTAAGCTAGTTGAGAACAAGTTCTCATTTACAACTGCGACCTGGCCAAGATAAATCAAAGCAGTGCGACACAAACAACAACAATGAGTTACACATGGAATAAACAAGCATACAGTCAATAACACAATAGAAAAAAAAGAAAGTCTATATACAGTGTGTGCAAATGGCGTGAGGAGGTAGGCAATAAATAGGCCATAGTAGCGAAGTAATTACAATTTAGCAGATTAACACTGGAGTGATAGATGAGCAGATGATGATGTGCAAAAGAGCAGAAAAGTCAATAAAAACAATATGGGGATGAGGTAGGTAGATTGGGTGGGCTATTTACAGATGGGCTGTGTACAGCTGCAGCGATCGGTTCCTGCTCAGATAGCTGATGTTTAAAGTTAGTGAGGGAAATATAAGTCTCCAGCTTCAGCGATTTTTGCAATTCGTTCCAGTCACTGGCAGCAGAGAACTGGAAGGAAAGGCGGCCAAAGGAGGTGTTGGTTTGGGGATGACCAGTGAGATATACCTGCTGGAGCGCGTGCTATGGGTGGGTGTTGTTATCATGACCAGTGAGCTGAGATAAGGCGGAGCTTTACGTAGCATAGACTTATAGATGACCTGGAGCCAGTGGGTCTGGCGACGAATATGTAGCGAGGGCCAGCCGACTAGAGCATACAGGTCGCAGTGGTAGGTAGTATATTGGGCTTTGGTAACAAAACAGATGGCACTGTGATTGGCAGCATCCAGTTTGCTGAATAGAGTATTGGAAGCTATTTTGTAGATGACATCGCCAAAGTCGAGGATCGGTAGGATAGTCAGTTTTACTAGGGTAAGTTTGGCAGCGTGAGTGAAGGAGGCTTTCTTGCGAAATAGAAAGCCGATTCTAGATTTGATTTTGGATTGGAGATGTTTATTATGAGTCTGGAAGGAGAGTTTACAGTCTAGCCAGACACCTAGGTATTTGTAGTTGTCCACATATTCTAGGTCAGGGTAGTGATGCTAGTCGGGCGGGCGGGTGCGGGCAGCGAACGGTTGAAAAGCATGCATTTGGTTTTACTAGCATTTAAGAGCAGTTGGAGGCCACGAAAGGAGTGTTGTATGGCATTGAAGCTCATTTGGAGGTTAGTTAACACTGTGTCCAAAGAAAGACTTGACTTCGGGAACACCCCGAGACATCTTTCCCAGCTCCGCCTGAAGTTGTTGCTATCACTCAGTAGCTTACCTCAGGTCTGATATTTGCCTAAGACTTACTCTGTCAGACAAACAACTCCCTTCAATGTTTTTACCTGGACGAGTCCCATGAGTTGAAATCTGTAGTGAAAGACAGTAAGGCGCTCATGCGTTCAGTTCACTTTTAGATACAAGAGGTAGCATTCTAGACTAGTGCTTGAAGTGTTGGGAAAGGCCAGTGAATACATGACTCAAAGCTCTAAAGTTTAATTCAATGAAGAAATGAATGACCTTGTGACTCACAGAATCAAAGTTACCCACTTTGGGGGCTGCACATTGCACAGCCTGTTATGTGCCATACTATTTGTTGACACAGCATTAGCTAGTCAAATAATAGCACTGTTAGGTGAAAGTAGGGAGCTACAATAATACATTATGGATTTTATTACATTGTAGGAGTACTATAATACCCCAATAAAACATAAAAAATGCATAGTCTTTCATTTACAGTAATGAAATTATAATAATAAACATTGGTTTCTATGGTTTCGGCACGTTGCTACTGTATTCACTCTAATTTCATCTACTTTGAGCCATGCCACTTTTTCTCCTCTAAATACAGTACCTAATGGGATTCACAGTAAGTGCTCTTTTCAATCCTTTCCAAGTAGTTTTTCTCTTTCCACCATTGTGAGAGCTGACCACTCAGATGGAATTCAACCAAAATTGAACCAAACCACTGGGCACAGACATCAGTTCCATGTCTAGTTTTGATTTACATTTGGTTGAGTTGTCAACTAATGTGAATTCAACGTGAAATCAACAAAACATTTCATTGGATTAATACCATGTCTTTGGATTAAGGTTAAAAGTTGAGTGAAAAAAATATGAAATGCCCTTACATCGATTACTTTATTTCAAATCCGAATCAGTTTTCCACATTGATTCAACGTCATCACATTGAATTCTTTTATTAAAATGACGCAGATTTTTTTGTTGATTCAACCAGTTTTTGGGAAGTGATTTTCTGACATGTCAAACTGTTGGTTCTCCGTCCACTAAACACATTGAAAATCTCTGGACTTTTTCTCCAACACAATGACATTCATACAAGTCTACTGTATGCGAGTTAACCTCACTGCTCTGTAGCACACAATACATCTAGATAAGACTGCATTTTTATATAATACGAGATACTATCCTAACCTACTGCTGGATATGTATGTACAGATGGGATGTACAGTGGCTTCGAGAAGTGTTCAGACAACATTTTGTTACATTACAGCGTTATTCTAAAATGAATTCAATAAAACAATCCTCAGCAATCTACACTCAATACCCCATAATGACAAAGCTAAAACAGGTTTTTAGAAATTTTTGCAAATTTATTAAATATGTATAACAGAAATACCTTATTCATATAAGTATTTGGACCCTTTGCTATGAGACTCAAAATTGAGCTCAGGTGCATCCTGTTTCCATTGATCATCCTTGAGATGTTTCTACAACTTGATTGGAGTCCACCTGTGCTCAATCCAATTGATTTGACATGATCTGGAAATATATATAAGGTTCCACAGTTGACAGTGCATATCAGAGCAAAAAAACCAAGATGAAGGAATTGTCTGTCGAGCTCCGAGACAGGATTGTGTTTTTTGGGCAGCAGTGAAGGTCCCCAAGAACACAGTGGCCTCCATCATTCTTAAATGGAAGAAGTTTGGAACCACCAAGACTTTTCCTATAGCTGGCCACCGGGGCAAACTGAGCAATCAGGGGAGAAGGACCTTGGTCAGGGAGGTGACCAAGAACCCGATGTCCACTCTGACAGAGTTCTAGAGTTCCTCTGTGGAGATGGGAGAACTTTCCAGAAGGACAACCGTCTCTGTAGCACTCCTCCAATCAAGCGTTTATGGTAGTGGCCAGACGGAAGCAACTTCTCAGTAAAAGGCACATCACAGCCCGCTTGGAGTTTGCCAAAAGGCAACTAAAGACTCTGACCATGAGAAACAAGATTCTCTGGTCGGATGAAACCAATATTGAAGTCTTTAGCCTGAATGCCAAGCGTCACTTCTGGAGTAAACCTGGCACCATCCCTATGGTGAAGCATGGTGGTGGTAGCATCACGCTGTGGGGATGTTTTTTAGCGGCAGGGACTGGGAGACTAGTCAGGATCAAGGCAAAGATGAACGGAGCAATGTACAGAGAGATCCTTGATGAAAACCTGCTCCAGAGTGCTCAGGACCTCAGGCTGAGGAGAAGGTTCACCTTCCAACAGGATAACGACCCTAAGCACACAGCCAAGACAACGCAGGAGTGGCTTCAGGACAAGTCTCTGAATATCCTTGAGTGGCCCAGCTAGAGCCCGCCTTGAACCTAATCGAACATCTCTGGAGAGACCTGAAACTAGCTCTGCAGAAAAGATCTCCATCCAACCTGACAGAGCTTGAGCGGATCTACAGTGTGGGAAAAAAGTATTTGATCCCCTGCTGATTTTGTACGTTTGCCCACTTACAAAGAAATGATCAGTCTATAATTTTAATGGTAGGTTTATTTGAACAGTGAAAGACAGAATAACAACAAAAAAATCCAGAAAAACGCATGTCAAAAATGTTATAAAATGATTTGCATTTTAATGAGGGAAATAAGTATTTGACCCCTCTACAAAACATGACTTAGTTCTTGGTGGCAAAACCCTTGTTGGCAATCCCAGAGGTCAGACATTTCTTGTAGTTGGCCACCAGGTTTACACACATCTCAGAAGGGATTTTGTCCCACTCCTCTTTGCAGATCTTCTCCAAGTCATTAAGGTTTCGAGGCTGACGTTTGGCAACTCAAACCTTCAGCTCCCTCCACAGATTTTCTATGGGATTAAGGTCTGGAGACTGGCTAGGCCACTCCAGGACCTTAATGTGCTTCTTCTTGAGCCACTCCTTTGTTGCCTTGACCGTGTGTTTTGGGTCATTGTCATGCTGGAATACCCATCCACGACCCATTTTCAATGCCCTGGCTGAGGGAAGGAGGTTCTCACCCAAGATTTGACAGTACATGGCCCTGTCAAATGATGCGGTGAAGTTGTCCTGTCCCCTTAGCAGAAAAACACCCTCAAAGCATAATGTTTCCACCTCCATGTTTGATGGTGGAGATGGTGTTCTTGGGGTCATAGGCAGCATTCCTCCTCCTCCAAACACAGTGAGTTGAGTTAATGCCAAAGAGCTCCATTTTGGTCTCATCTGACCACAACACTTTCACCAGTTGTCCTCTGAGTCATTCAGATGTTCATTGGCAAACTTCAGACGGGCATGTATATGTATTCTTGAGCAGGGGGACCTTGCGGGCGCTGCAGGATTTCAGTCCTTCACGGCGTAGTGTCTTACCAATTGTTTACTTGGTGACTATGGTCCCAGCTGCCTTGAGATCATTGACAAGCTCCTTCCGTGTAGTTCTGGGCTGATTCCTCACCGTTCTCATGATCATTGCAACTCCACGAGGTGAGATCTTGCATGGAGCCCCAGGCCGACGGATATTGACAGTTCTTTTGTGTTTCTTCCATTTGCGAATAATCGCACCAAATGTTGTCACCTTCTCACCAAGCTGCTTGGCGATGGTCTTGTAGCCCATTCCAGCCTTGTGTAGGTCTACAATCTTGTCCCTGACATCCTTGGAGAGCTCTTTGGTCTTGGCCATGGTGGAGAGTTTGGAATCTGATTGATTGCTTCTGTGGACAGGTGACTTTTTTACAGGTAACAAGCTGCGGTTAGGAGCACTCCCTTTAAGAATCTCTATCTGATTGAGAGGGGGTCAAATACTTATTTCCCTCATTAAAATGCAAATCAATTAATAACATTTTTGACATGCGTTTTTCTGGATATTTTTGTTATTCTGTCTCTCACTGTTCAAATAACCTACCATTAAAATATAGACTGATCCTTTCTTTGTCAGTGGGCAAACGTACAAAATCAGCAGGGGATCAAATACTTTTTTCCCCCACTGTATAGAGAAGAATGGGAGAAACTCCCCAAATACAGGTGTGCCAAGCTTGTAGCGTCATACCCAAGAAGATCTGAGGTTGTAATCGCTGCCAAAGGTGCTTCAACAAAGTACTGAGTAAAGGGTCTGAATACTTGTGTAGATGTGATATTTGTAAACATTTCTAAAAACTTGTTTTGCTTTGTCATTATGGGGTATTGTGTGTAGATTGATGTGGATTTTTTTTTAAAATCCATTTTAGAATAAGGCTATCAACTAACAAAATGTCAAGGGGTGTGAATACTTTCCGAAGGCACCGTATACTGTATCTTATACTAGCATTCAAAATTCAACCAGCAAAATTCATGCCAGCAGTAGTTGGGCCGTGGTCAAGTGAATATCATTGTAAAAGACAATCACTTTGAAGGCTTTAATTAAAGCGATATTTTGACTTTTAAGCCCTTTTTCTACTTAACCAGTGCCTAATTAACTCATGGATACAATTTGTATGTCTCTGCATGCAGCTTGAAGGAAGTTGAAGGTAGAATCTTCATTTGAGCCAGTTTACAGCAGAAAAATGTTGCTGTAGCAACGGGAAATGTGGATTATAATTTATTAGATATTTTTGTAGACGTCGATACATTATTCGTAAGGGAAAATCAAGTCTGAAATGTCAAAGTGGAAATTAAACTTCAAAAGCCTTTTTAAACCTCAAATACACAGTTGTCCTGCAAGAGGGTGATCAAATTAAGATCCTACATCTGTAGTTTAGCGAGCCATTGCTACCTAGCGTTAGCGCAATGACTGGAAGTTTACCAGTCATTGCACTAACGCTAGTTAGCAACTTCCTTCAAACTACAATTGGTAATATATCTCACACTATCCTTTTACAAACCTTTTCGTGGAGATGAGGACCTCCTCAAATCTTTTCAAAAAGCTTTTAGAAAGTGTGACTGTTGGAAGATGCATAGCCTACAACTTTGGTGTTCTGGCTTAAATTCTACACAAATCTAGTCTTCACATGGTGTGTAGAACCCTATTGAAGAAACAACTCTAGTCACTCAACCAATCACCATCAGCAAGAGCATTTAGCGGACCGTCGCTTATCAAAATGTCCATTAGTAGACTAGCATTTCATCAACTCTGAAAGCAGCTCAATTCAATTAAAATGTTATTGTCCCCACAGGGGAATTCATTTTGCAGTCCAAGACATAATAAATACAGTATACATAACTCTAGAAAATATGGATTTCTGCACCATATTGAAACTCTCGAAAAGAAGCAAAGTGAACAGATGTGTACCACATATGTTCTGTAAGGTTCCCTTGTAGCAGGCTTTGCGTGTACTCCGGATAGGTTTTAATGGGGTTATAAGGGTCAGCCTCCTTAGAGGACGCTGGTCTGTGTTTTCCCTGACGGGCTCTCTCTAAGAAAGGACAGCAGTGTGAGAAAGTGGTCCTGGTATGAAGCCAGGGTCTGAAGAGACAGCGCTTGGCTCTTGAAGTGCCGCCCTTTTATATTAGATGGGGGGGGGGGGGGGGGTGAGCCGTGAGCCGTAAGCCGTTCACTTATTCCACAGCTGCAAGTCCTCACCAGATAGAGGGCGATGGGTGGGTGGGGGGGGGGGGGGGGGGGGGGGGGTGGATGGTGTGGCTGATGGATGGCTGATGGAGTGTGTGTGTGTTATGTTTGTGTGTGCACATGCGCGTTTGTGTGTACAATATTGTAAGGGGGTCGATGACACCACTGCACATGGAGATGTGGAAAGGATGTGTTCTGTCAGTGTTCAATAGTAGTTACTGGCCTCAGAGTCCAGCTTTAATGGAGTTACTCCAGTGTTGCCCAAAACGGTCCTTGGGGACCCACCCAACCGACCCCTAGCGGTCCACATATTTGAACTGATCCAACAATAGCACATTAAACTAATGAAGCATTTGATATGTTGATTACTTGAATCAGTTTGTGCTAGTGCTGGAATAGTTCAAATATGTGGAAAGGCTGGGGTCCAGAGGATTCACTTTGAGGTTAATCTTTCACTCCCTCTGATCCTGCTATATAGGGGACAGGATATTTTTCCATGTACCATCTTCCAGGAATACAGGGACTACTCTGACATGGATCTCACCAGCTGCAGTCAGCTATCTCTGTCTGGTGCCATTGAATATAACTGACCCCATATTACCTTATTTTGGGATAAACAATTGGCATTTTGAAGTTGTGTGAAGCTGGACAGCACACAGCCAGGCAGACAGACAGCGGTGCCAGATTTCAGCTGTCACATCCGGGCCAGTAAGACCGTGACTAATGAGAGAACTCCTAAGGGGACTGTAGGCAGAAATCAACAGCAATATTGAGAGACCAGCTCAAGTAACTATAGACAGGTTTTTTGTTCAGCAACAAAACCAATGCGTTCTTAACTTCGTGGCAAAACAGACGGGGTTGGCTTAGATTGTTGACAACAAACTATATTGTGTCTCCAATGTTTATTGAAAACATAAATACATTTGCACAATGAGCACTTGTCTCTGAAATACATTGTTACACTTGTTTGTTCACTAGCTAGCATATTTGAGCCATATTAGCATAACCGTGCCATCAATCAAAACACCTCAAAACAATTGCATGGTATCAAGAACAAGATAAAACTAATAACGCCAATAGAAGCTGCAAATGTGTGGTTGGCATGGGGAATGGAGTGTGTCACAGTTTGTGAGGATCAACATAATCGTTTTCATCTTCCTGTACAAAACATTTTGTTTTGGTGTGTGCTAATGAAGAGGAGTCCAATAGACATGAGTATGTTTGTGCCTCATGAGTGTATTTCTGTCACAAGACCTTCCTCTGGTCTTCAAGGTTGTCAGTTGTTTATGGTGTACTTTGACTGATCATTTAATTAAGGTCTGCAAGGAAACTGATTTGATGCTCAGAAGCATAAACAATTTCGCACGACTTGTAATATTTCTTAGATGCTACACACATTACATTTCACAGTCTGTATCGGCCAAGTCGAACAGATTCACTGGATCTAAGTATCACTCGGAACAGATTTACATGCGTTTCCATACTATATGTGTAGTGTTTTCACTTTGGACTTGTGTCTGGCCACGTGAACTTGGCTCAACCTGAATTAGAACCAGAAGCAACCATAAAGAGAACAAATCATTTTCGGGAATGTTTTATATTGGGGTTGTCGTGTCTTTGGCTATGCCGGATTAAGTGATATGACATGCTAACTTATAAAATGATTTCTCTGTAATTAATATTACCTGATTAAGCTAATCATGTAAATGTAATTAACTAGAAAGTCGGGGCACCACGGAAGAACGTTTATAGAGCCGTTATCTTCCGAATAAACTCTTAAAATACTTTGTAATATTTTACATCGATAGCAGTCAATATTAACCCTTGTTTTATTTTCAGTCTCATAATGAAAGTTGTAAATTCTTGGTTATCTTCACGAACCCTGGCTAACAAGTTGAATCAGCAATACAAAATTGGGTTTAATTATTTATTTACTAAATACCTAACTAATCACACAGAATTACAAATACACAGAATACAATGATGTCATACAGAAAACGTCCCTGGTGAACGGAACCTGTATGAAAGCTGGTTACACAAAGGAAAGGGGGTTGGGCTTGAATGAAAGAGCGGGAAGATTTAGGAACAGAGAAACAGCAGCTATGCTATCGTAAATACATTATCTTATGCATTCTAAATTACCGCCCATTTGGAAAAGGAAAATGCAATAAATATTTACTCTGAGCTGCGCTTCGGTAGATTGGTCGTAGATGCTGGCCGGGTTGGCCAACAGATCTTCATGTAAACTCTTCGGAATGTCTGTGGTGGTAAATTGGATACGTGGTGGTATCTTCGTCCGTCTGTTAGACTGGATCCGTCGTCCGTCCTTTCCTAGCCCACGTAAGCAGCAGCCGCTGCTAACTCAACGGCTAGGAAGTACCACTTCTGTAGTGAATAAGCTCAAAGTTCATACCATTCGCCACCAAAGCTCACGCCGAGGTTGGCTTAGTTCTGTACTTGACATGTGTGTCCTTCTAACGTAGAGGCTGCAGACCTCCCGTACTGGAACAACGTGGTTATCTTTTCGTCAAAGGATTATATAGTGGAGAGGGGGAGGGAGGTGTTTCATCGTTTATAACCCCTGTCTCTTCACAGGGTTGGTCCACTGATCGAGCAGGGCACTTTCCTTATGAAAACCCAAATCTCTCATTCGGAAGCTAAAATTACATTTCATCTCATAACAAACATTTTCAATATCAAACATTTCAATTGCATAACAATTCCATGTGACTCTGATAACTAGAGGGCGTATACTTTCTCAGATACAGTTTATGTCGTCCTGTCATCAGTCATAATGTCTCAGATGACAACCGAACTGACATACATACTCATTACGTTCCCAAGCATATTTCCAGCTGGTTTTATTAACAAAATATGTGGTACCTTTCCCCATTTGTTTGATGTTCCCAGACTCTCTATATTTAACACAGGCTATTCAAGTCCTTCAGTAGATTCAGAGAGGGGAAGGGAGTAAGGTATTTATGGGGGGGGGGGGGGTCATAAACCTTACCCACAGGCGAACGTCATGACAGTCCCCCCATGTTGGGTTCAATCTTGCGATTAACCTGCATGTTATAACCCAACATAAAAATGAACGTGGGTTGTCCTAGTTGTGGATCATCGTTGTGGTCCCCATCTGGCGGTCGACCCGGGTAGGGTGTCTGCAAATGAAGAAATCCGCTCCAAGGCTGGGCAGTAGATGTCCAGTTGGTGGTTGCTATTGCAGTCCCCCCTCTGGTGGTCGACCCGGGTAGGGTCTCTGCAAATGAAGAAGTCCGTTCCATGGCTCGGCAGTGGATGTCCGGATTGGGATCGCCGTTCCGGACCCGTCGTCTGGTCGTCCAGACTGGAATATCTGCGCAGTAACTTAGGCAGATGTTAACAACGCACACACACTCATGAAATATATCATTACATTTCCCCCCAAATGAGCGGCGTTGTGGCACTAACTGATGGTTGTATGGGGGAGTTGTTTATGGCTCTATCACTTTCTATGTGCCGAAGAACATGAAACAAAATGAATGAAAGCATAAACAAAACAAAATATAGTTATGCCACCTTAATCATCTAATTGGACTGTATTCTATCTATGTCCATGGTCTTGGCAAAATGACCCTATCATGGCATTGTCCAATGTCATTTCTAGGGCTTTCCTAATTTGCGGGGTGGTGCTTAGGGTACTATCCTAAGTTGACAACTATATGATAAGTCTACAGCTGTAAGGCACTAGTTTTGGGCAGTCTACCGGATGACCTATGGACTTCTGGTTAGAAAACTGGTGAGTGCTGTAGAGTCAAAGGCCTAGAAGTAAATGTTCAACTTTACTAAGGCTGGTATTTTGCTTGGACCCTTAAATGATCCTAGCATAAATCCTAATTGGATGTTCCGTTGTGCATGTGCGTTTATGCTTACACAATCGCGCATGTCAAGGGAAGAAAACCAAGTATCCTGGCAGATTACAACTTGTTCAGAATGAGTCTGACGTAGTCAGGTAATTTTCAGGTCAATGCCTGGAGGTCAGTCAGAATTGGTGTCAAGGGAGTCTGTAGTAGTTTTCTACAAGTCACTGTGTCTTCCACTATTGTAGTGGCAGTAGGTATGAAGTCAATTTCATAGCTATGTTATCCACGGAGGAGCTAACCTCACGACAGAAGTACTCTAAGTAGTAGACCAGTCGTACGTGGTGTGATCATGGTTCATGACTTCTAATAATTTTCCCCGTGTTGCACTCTGAGTGACTCCTATGTCGCTATTATCAATAGCAATTTAACTTGTGAGGTTACTAATCCTCTTACTGAGTGTTGCTGGACTGACTGTGGTATTGGTACTGGTATTCAAGGGGTCCAGTTGTCCTACCGATTTATTCTGAAATATTATCTACCGGAACACATGATTGGAGCATATTACTAGTTGTATTGTAGTTGAACCTACACATGGCAAGGAATGATTATTGTTGCCATTTGTTTTGGAGGTGGACAAGTCCATTGGACTTCCTTTACGACCAGTGTGGTACACCTCAGTACTATCTTAGACATGTTCTAAGATACTCCCCGTCTAGGGGCCTGTCTGCTCCTCACTGTTCTCATAGGGGAGTTTACAACTAGATTTGATTTATGCTCTGGCGGCCTCGTACGGTGTTGTCCATAGTCTCGACCCCCCCCACCGGCCTCGATGAGGCTCATCATGGGTCTGGGCTACTATTCCCCCCCTTTGTGTCTCGGGACCCCCCCACCAGCGGGTGGTGTTGGTGTCCGAGGCGCAAACGAAAAGGTTGGACCCTATGTACGAGTTGTCAGTGGCCGCGTTATTATGAGAATGGCTGTAACCTTTCAACCAAATCTCCTGGTGTTTGTGCTTCAACACCCTCAGTGGCTGTTGAGGTCTGTCAGTCACCACCGCGTCCGCGTGTGGCAACCTTTTCAGTACCTGCAAACTGAGACGAGGATATCGGTCTGTGATATCGCCAAGTGTTTCACCAGTGGGAGTCATCGGGTCAGTTGCTGGACTGACGCCATTAGTGTCATTGTAAGGGGTGACAGTCCCCAACAAAGCAGAAGGTGTATCATCGGAAGCAGAGTGTACTCTGCGCATCAATGTTTTTCTTGCTGAGACGGCCGCAGTGCTTGCGGAAGTGTCCGAAGGGCAAGAGAAGTTCATCTCAACTACCGTATTGCACGACTGCAAGGAGGAGGGAAGTTGCTCATTCACAGAGACAGCTGGCTCGAAATCATGAAAAGAATGGTCAATCAGATTGGCTGATGGAATGTGTCGAGATATCGTAATATCTCCTTGGATCGGATTCTGCACCAAGAGGTTTCTAAACGTCTTTTTCCCAAGGGGTGCTTTTGACAGATACCCCTCGTGAATGACTGCATTGCAGCTAGCGTTAGGGGAAGACAGTGTGGTCAGTGGAGAAGGCACTGTGGCCTGTGACCATTCCTGGTTGGTTTTCCAATCCATCAATGGGAGTAACCGATCCATCAAGTCTGCTCCAAGTAGCAGGGTTACAGTTTCGAGGCTGGTAACATACACAGGGTGAACGAGCGATACGTCCTGGAAGTGTAGTTTCAGCATGACTCTCAATGTGAGAGGCGAGGTAGTCTGAGTGACCCCTCGAAGTTTAGTGTCGCATCGTTCCACTTTTAACCAACGTTTAGTTGGCTTCAAAGCCCTTTTTAGATCATCAAACAATGTTTGAGAGATGAGTGATATTGTCGCACCCGAATCAATTAGCGCATGACAAGCTAAGCAGTCCTCCAGGACTGTTTCCAGGTATGGCCATTTAGATTCGTGGTTAGTGGACATATTCCCCACAAAGTGGAGTGGTCGTTCGCAACGACGTGATTTGCCATGTCTGTTCAAGATGGAAGCAGATTGACTTTTCCGATTTTGAGTGGGCTTGGCTTTAACGAAGCGTTTGACCTTTTTCTTCGCAACTTTTGTATCAGAGTCTATAGACAGAGCCCGGGGGCTTGTTTCTTGATCAAGCGGGCCCTGGATAGGGTCTTGAATGAGAGCGGGAGAAATTTGAACTTTAACGTCCTTGCTATGGGTGTTAATTCCTGCGGACCTGGTGTCCGGTAATTCCCCGTCTAGTCCTTGTGACTTATCTTTTACCCTTTTCTCAAATTGTTCTCGCTTAAGTTCTTCCCGTAGTGGGACTTCTGGAGAACATTGGTCTACGTTTTGATCGTCCTTCAACCCTTTGTTACCCTTGTGCTCTGACACTTTTTGTGGGTTGGGTGCAGGAACGTAGCGAACGGTCGATTGTAGCGGTAGTCATGTTGATGGCTACGTACTTTACAGTTATTTCGACCGCGGAGGTTATTGGAATCATGGTTTCGTGGTAGAAACTGTTGTGGTGCGTCATCTCTCGACGCTCCAATACCTGATAATGCACCCTCTAACTGGAGTGAGTGCTCCTGGTCAAACTTCAAAACCGAGTGGTCAGGGCTCTTAGTGTTGCGAGCTTTTGATGCCTCAAAAGCTGTGCTTGCAAGCTCTCTGAGTTGTAAGATAGGCAAGCCAACGTGGGCGGCAAGGCCCAAGTAGGTAATGAAGGTGGGATACATGTTCGACAGAAACATTTGTTTGAATGGTAACAGCTCTTCCATTCCTGTTTCTGTGAGTAGGCCAAAGTAAGCTGAACGAAGCCTATGATAGAAAGCTTGTGGGTGTTCGTTTCGAGCTTGTTTGACCGTGTTAGCCAGTGAGCTATCGTGTTTGCGAGTCGCAGAACCACTGAATTCTAATTTCAAAGCTGTGGCAAGTTTAGCGTAGTCATTTAGCACGTGTTGCTGTTGTAGGCGAATGAACCTCGTCACGTGTCTATTCGACGTTCGCTTCAACAGGTAAACCCTGTCAGAACCCGTAGCATTCGGGTAGCCACCCAACACGTCCTCTGTCAGCTAGGAACGTCTCAGTATCGTTTGGCTGACCTGGAACGGGGTCAAAGGTGGGGAAATTCTTGACGAGTTTGTCAAGGTATTCCGCGCCAAGCGGGCGGAGAGGGTTGGCTTCATCCTGTGGAGAAATTGGGGCCGACAGGCCAAGAGGAGAAGCCAAGCTTTGGCTTTGTTGGCCAAGAGGCTCCATATTACTCAGTGCCGAATGGCCAAGAGGAGAAGACTGAGGGACACATGATGGAGGCAATGTCTGAAACCTATCGTCTTCACTCCTTTGAGTACCGGACTCCGGTTGCTTGGATGGGTAGTCATGCTGTAGAGCGTGACCATTCTGGACTTCCTCCAGATGGTACCTAAGGGTGGTCTTCTGCTGCATTGCAGAGTCCACTTGAGCGCTTAGAGTACCAATTTTGGACACGTGCGTGTCACACCTGCTCCTTTCGGTCTCAAACTTATCTGTCATGGTTTGCAGATAGAGGTCTCGAGTACGGAGCGAGAGATTCAGTGATGAGATTTCCTTTGCTTGCTTAGAAATCAATATTTCCATCCTCATCACCTGAGTTCTCTCATCATTCATTTGGTCAGCGACTTCAATAAGTTCTGCTGATTTGTCATCCAACTTGGTCATTGTGTTCATCAACTGATCGTCTTTGGTCTGCAGAATTTGGAGTAGAACATTGTTACCTTGAGTAACGTTCAACAAAACTGCCTGCGTGTTATCAAATTGCGCGTTCCTGTTTGTAGATAACTCGACAGATTTATCTAGTTTGGCGTGGACTACATCGCATTTAGTTTTGGCTAAATCGAGTTGTTCCTGCAGATGACGATTTTGTTGGAGAGTTTGTGCTCGTTCATCGTCATAAGTATTTGCAATTACTTTGAATTGTTCCGATTTCAAACGCAGTTCCTCGACTAGCAGAATGTTTTCATTTCCTGCTTTTGTCAATAGTTGCTCAGTTCTCTCCACCTGTGCCCTCATGTTAGCCATGTCTTGCACGTGCTTCACCTGTGCACTGTGGTATTGGACCAATGCCAACCTTTGATGGCGATACATAAGTGCTAAAGTGGAGAGAACAGTCACAAAGCCTGTATTTGATGGTTGATTTTGGAGAGCGTTCGCAATTTCGGCTGTTGTTTTTCTAATGGCATAATTAGGGTTGGTATCACTGCTGAGGTCAGAGATCAATCCTTTTATGGGTGGAGGTTCACTAATTAGCGGAGGAGTGGTGACCACCTCCTTTGGTAGCTTGCACATTATTAGAAAAATTTAGAGGAAAAATGTTCCTATTTTTTTCAATGTTTGGGTTTGGAATTCATTGGAAGCTGCAAAGACAAGTTTAATCTATTTATAGATGTTGACGAACCATCAGTACTGTACCAGTAATGTGGAAGTTGGACGTGAATGAATTTGCAAAAGCAAATTGAATTAATTAATCAATGCCAATGATTAATCCTACCTGGGTAGGCTATCTGGGTATTAAACTTGAATTAACCTGAGGTTGCTTCATCCAGGTTAATATGGGAAGTTTAAAAGTGTCTCATTTGATTGCAAGAACATTAAGGTATGTTCAACAATTTAACTTATTAAATTGAATGAGATGATAATCCATACAATCTCCATTGATTGGATATCATAAGTGTAAACAGTAGATCAAATGTTGGGAACACTCCCCACTATGGTACACTTCTTCCTTGGGCCGAAGCCACATGGGATTCCCGCTGGGCGGGACTTCTGTCAGTACTGGATTACTGAATGGGTTTTGCAAAAACCAAATTTTACTGATTGATCAATTTTAATGATAAATCAAACCTGTATAGGCTATATGGGATTTAAACTTGAATTAACCTGAGAGGTTTATTCATCAAGGTTAATGTGGATAAAAGATTACAATGTCTCATTTAGAAAACTCATCAATTTGGATATTATTTAAACTTGAGAATGTAAATCTGGCAATTTCACTTATTAGTTCAATTGAATAAGACATCAATATCCGTCTGGATATCACGAGTAACGACTTGAGTGTCACCTGACTAATTCTACTTGAAGCAAAGTACTGGTGACTCTTCAAAGGTCCCTGCTGGCACACGCTGAAATCCAACTCAAGTCGGATGAATTACCATGTGGCACAAACAAAATGGCTGTTTTACCTTTTGTCAGCTTAGCATCTCGAGCAAGCTAATGCTACTTGATGCCTGAAAAGTGCTCAACATAGGATTCCCTTGGCAAGGGAAAGGTTTTACTTATAACGTATTATGTTCAAACACTTTTCGGCGATATTTGACGATGTTTTAACCGGAACTCGCGGGAAACAACGAAATGCACCGTGGTCTACTCGCATCGAAACGCGAGAGACAGAGATACTTATCGCTGGTCAAGCTAATCTCTCCTAAATTTCAATCGGCTGGCTCTTTGTCCTCGCTCGAGAAATTAATAATGACCTAGCCAACACGCGTCTGAAACGCGAGAGGCAGAAATACTTAGCGTTTGGCCAAACGCACTATTTCTCAGATAGCTTTATCAGCCATCATACATACATGTATAGTTTATGCTACCCACTGACTACGTCAGAGCACAACACGGAGGCTATTCTCCGGAACACACACGCACCAATAATTCCAGTCTACAATTCCCATAATGTATATAATCAACTTGGTATATTATTTAATCTGCTTTTCAATTTTATATAGGCTGAATCAAAATGAAAGCTTCATCCTATTTTAGATTCCTCGCACGGGGGCTCCAAATGTATTATCAAAATGGCCCAACGTGCGTTTTAGTTTGAGTCCTCACACGGGGGCACCAATATGTCGTGTCTTTGGCTATGCCGGATTAAGTGATATGACATGTTAACTTATAAAATGATTTCTCTGTAATTAATATTACCTGATTAAGCTAATCATGTAAATGTAATTAACTAGAAAGTCGGGGCACCACGGAAGAACGTTTAAAGAGCCGTTATCTTCCGAATAAACTCTTAAAATACTTTGTAATATTTTACATCGATAGCAGTCAATATTAACCCTTGTTTTATTTTCAGTCTCATAATGAAAGTTGTAAATTCTTGGTTATCTTCACGAACCCTGGCTAACAAGTTGAATCAGCAATACAAAATTGGGTTTCATTATTTATTTACTAAATACCTAACTAATCACACAGAATTACAAATACACAGAATACAATGATGTCATACAGAAAACGTCCCTGGTGAACGGAACCTGTATGAAAGCTGGTTACACAAAGGAAAGGGGGTTGGGCTTGAATGAAAGAGCGGGAAGATTTAGGAACAGAGAAATAGCAGCTATGCTATTGTAAATACATTATCTTATGCATTCTAAATTACCGCCCATTTGGAAAAGGAAAATGCAATAAATATTTACTCTGAGCTGCGCTTCGGTAGATTGGTCGTAGATGCTGGCCGGGTTGGCCAACAGATCTTCCTGTAAACTCTTAAGAATGTCTCTGGTGGTAAATTGGATAAGTGGTGGTATCTTCATCCGTCTGTTAGACTGGATCCGTCGTCCGTCCTTTCCTAGCCCACGTAAGCAGCGGCCGCTGCTAACTCAACGGCTAGGAAGTACCACTTCTGTAGTGAATAAGCTCAAAGTTCATACCATTCGCCACCAAAGCTCACGCCGAGGTTGGCTTAGTTCTGTACTTGACATGTGTGTCCTTCTAACGTAGAGGCTGCAGACCTCCCGTACTGGAACAACGTGGTTATCTTTTCGTCAAAGGATTATATAGTGGAGAGGGGGAGGGAGGTGTTTCATCGTTTATAACCCCTGTCTCTTCACAGGGTTGGGCCACTGATCGAGCAGGGCACTTTCCTTATGAAAACCCAAATCTCTCATTCGGAAGCTAAAATTACATTTCATCTCCTAACAAACATTTTCAATATCAAACATTTCAATTGCATAACAATTCCATGTGACTCTGATAACTAGAGGGCGTATACTTTCTCAGATACAGTTTATGTCGTCCTGTCATCAGTCATAATGTCTCAGATGACAACCGAACTGACATACATACTCATTACGTTCCCAAGCATATTTCCAACTGGTTTTATTAACAAAATATGTGGTACCTTTCCCCATTTGTTTGATGTTCCCAGACTCTCTATATTTAACACAGGCTATTCAAGTCCTTCAGTAGATTCAGAGAGGGGAAGGGAGTAAGGTATTTATGGGGGGGGGGGGGGGGGGTCATAAACCTTACCCACAGGCCAACGTCATGACAGGGTCTGAAATGATTGACACCCTTGATAAAGATTAGCAACAGGGGTGTCGTGCACCCCAAAAAATGTGAGGGGGCACAAAGTACGTGAGGATGGCTGGGGGGCTGGTCTGAAGGGGGGCTAGGACCCTCAACAGGAAGTTGGAGAATTTTGCAACAGCTTTTTCCTGCAATCTATAGCCATAATCATTATGCTTAATTCTATGTAACAAATTGATTGAAAGGAATGCAGGTTTTATTCAGTACATTTGAAGAGTTTATTTCAGGCAGAGACAGACACAGCTGGGGTTCATCAAACAATGGATTTTATCAAACAAATCTATGCTACATGTTTTCTCTGGGACCCTCGGATGACAAATCAGAGCAAGATTACTGAATGTAAGTACATTATTTACCTTCAGAGGTGAATGTATCAAACCAGTTGCCATGATAAACTAGCATGGTATTTGTCCACTGTAATAGCTACTGTAAATTGGACATTGCAGTTAGATTAACAAGAATTTAAGCATTCTGCCCATATAAGACATGTCTATGTCCTGGGACATTTTCTTGTTACTTACATTAGCGCACGTCAGCTCAACCGTCCTGCGGGGGACACACCGATCCCGTAGAGGTTATGGGTACCTTCATGTGTGTGTAAAATATTAATGTTCTCAGATGTTTAATTATTCGATTTTAGAAAAAGTTTGTTTTGCAAAATGCTATACTCTATATCCATTGTTTAGCTGGAATTTGACTGTAATATGTGACCGACTGGCTCAAATCGGTCTTATCTAGCAAAATTTGAAATTGTGTTTTTTTACATTGGACGAAAGTAGAGACTCAGAGCTACACAATGTTATCTCATACATTGCATTTTTGAGGAACAATGGGAAAGTAATTCTGCTTTGAAAGTTGATAAACTTGTAAACTCACTTTTGAGAAAATGGCCTTTGAATGTTTTGGTACCTACTGGAGAGCTCTCCTTTGTCTACACCCATTCAGCATTGTTCACACCCTCTAAAGCCAGCCCCACCCATCTCTTTAAGAATTCACATGTGAGGTCATTCGCTAAACAGTGAGTAGTGTAGTAAAGATTAAGACTAAAAGTAGTAGCCTACAATAAGGACAAATTCCAGGTAAACAACAAAGTGTCCAGATAAAAATATTTTATCAGTATTTTTTATAAATACACATACCCAGACACACTTCTAAATTGATGGGTCATGTGAAAGAAATGCTATAACCCCCAGCCACATCTTGCCAAGTGGATGGGTCTCTACAGAAGGTATAAACGGTACAGCAAAATGGTTACTTGAATAGCAGCAATATCAGAAATAGATAGTGTCAATATAAATAAAATAATATACAGTATGTACAAGAACAAACAATATCAGTGATAGATGAGGTAGTTACAGTTGAAGTAGGAAGTTTACATACACATTAGCCAAATACATTTCACAATTCCTGACATTTAATCCTAGTAAAAAGGTCAGTAAGGATCACCATTTTCTTTTAAGAATGTGAAATGTCAGAATAATAGTAGAGAGAATGATTTATTTCAGCTTTTATTTCTTTCATCACATTCCCAGTGGGTCAGAAGTTTACAAACACTCAATTAGTATTTGGTAGTATTGCCTTTAAATTGTTTAACTTGGGTCAAACGTTTCGGGTAGCCTTCCACAAGCTTCCCACAATAAGTTGGGTGAATTTTGGCCCATTCCTCCTGACAGAGCTGGTGTAACTGAGTCAAGTTGTAGGCCTCCTTGCTCACACACGCTTATTCAGTTCTGCCCACAGATTTTCTATGGGATTGAGGTCAGGGCTTTGTGATGGTCACTCCAATACCTTGACTTTGTTGTCCTTAAGCCACAACTTTGGAAGTATGCTTGGGGTCATTGTCCATTTGGAAGACCCATTTGCGACCAAGCTTTAACTTCCTGACTGATGTCTTGAGACATCAATATATCCACACAATTTGACATTGCCTCAATATATCCACATCATTTTCCTACCTCATGATGCCATCTATTTTGTGAAGTGCACCAGTCCCTCCTGCAGCAAAGCACCCCCACAACATGATGCTGCCACCCCCGTGCTTCAAGGTTGGGATGGTGTTCTTCGGCTTGCAAGCCTCCCCCTTTCTCCTCCAAACATAACGATGGTCATTATGGCCAAACAGTTCTATTTTTGTTTCATCAGACCAGAGGACATCTCTCCAAAAAGTACGATCTTTGTCCCCATGTGCAGTTGCAAACCGTAGTCTGGCTTTTTTTATGGTGGTTTTGGAGCAGTGGTTTCTTCCTTGCTGAGCGGCCTTTCAGGTTATGTCGATATAGGACTAGTTTTACTGTGGATATAGATACTTTTGTACCTGTTTCTTCCAGCATCTTCACAAGGTCCTTTGCTGTTGTTCTGGGATTGATTTGCACTTTTTGCACCAAAGTACGTTCATCTCTAGGAGACAGAACGCGTCTCCTTCCTGAGTGGTATGACTGCTGCGTGGTCCCATGGTGTTTATACTTGCATACTATTGTTTGTACAGATGAACGTGGTACCTTCAGGCGTTTGGAAATTGCTCCCAAGGATGAACCAGACTTGTGGAGGTCTACAATTGTTTTTCTGATGTCTTGGCTGATTTCTTTTGATTTTTCCATGATGTCAAGCAAAGAGGCACTGAGTTTGAAGGTATGCCTTGAAATACATTCACAGGTACACCTCCAATTGATTCAAATGATGTCAATTAGCCTATCAGAAGCTTCTAAAGCCATGACATCATTTTCTGGAATTTTCCAAGCTGTTGAAAGGCACAGTGTATGTAAACTTAGTGTATGTAAACTTCTGACCCACTGGAATTGTGGTACAGTGAATTATAAGTGAAATAATATGTCTGTAAACAATTGTTGGAAAAATTACTTGTGTCATTCGCAAAGTTGATGTCCTAGCCGTGTATGTAAACTTCCAACTTCAATTGTATATGCATACAATCAGGGGTAAAGTGGCTGAGCAGCAGGATAAAAAAAATAACATAGTAGCAGCAGAGAGCCATTTGAATAGAGGCACTGCAGACAGTGCTGATGACTGGTCCATCCGAACCACGCATTAACAAGGGAATCTATATTTGGCGAGCCTGTTTCTGTCCTGCCCTTGACTTTGGTGCAGGGCATGTGATCTCCATAGCCTCTTTGTCGCTAAACTCACTGATCTTCTCAAAAACATAGGTTTGTCTAGCTGTGTCCAGTCCAGGTGGTGCTTGCACCGGCAGACCACCTGTGGGAGGAAGAATGTCAGTGTTGCGCAGCAGCTGAAACATGGTCCCGACTGAGTCCAAACACTCCTTGGCGACAACAACACCAGGCTCCAGAGCACCGAAGCTGTAAAACGGGAGATAACAAAAATGTAGAAGACATTACAACCTTGCACAACATCAATTCACCTCCCAAGTTTAGATAAGAATAATAACCCCATACAATGCAATGAAAATGATATTCACCTGAAGTGCTGGTACTGCTTGAACTGTGGCAGCGGCCTGACGTACGGAGTCAGGTGTTGTTGCCAGCCATAGCTTTCCACCAGCACCGTACCATCCTCCAGTCCAACCAGCTGTGGGATGTTGACCGGTGTCACAGTGCTGTCCTTCACAGCACCAGCAATCTCAGACAGTGTTGACTGTGGTCTTTCTGAAGCGCTGCTTGATGAGGCCGAAGGACCAGTCGGGGGCAAACTTGATGTGGCCTGTGATCAGGAAGTGAAGGTCCAGACTGTGGTGGAGCTTGTGCATGGTCCGCCAGGCACAATACCAGAGCACAAACTTGTTCTTGTTTTGGCCACTGCAGTTGCGAGGAGTTAAAAAGTAGATGGGACCTGGCTGCATAGGGTCAGAAGGATAGTACACCTGCAAACAACAAAATAACATAAAGATAAGTTAATGAAAAGAAAATGTAATGTAAAACATTTACGTCATTTAGCAGACGCACTTATCCAGAGCGACTTACAAAACGTAAGACTTTTTTTATGCATCATTATCAGGTACGTTTCACTTACTGTACCTACAAATGTGCAGAGCAGCAGCACACTCAGACGAGAGTGCTCTGCAACAGTTGTCGGTCGTCAGTTGAATGGTGTTTCCTCCAACACATTGGTGCGGCTGGCTTCCGGGTTAAGACGGTGGGTGTTAAGAAGCACGGTTTGGCGGGTCATGTTTAGGAGGACGCATGACCCGACCTTCGCCTCCCGATCCCGTTGGAGTTGCAGCGATGAGACAAGATCAAAATTGGTGAGAAAAAGGGGGGTAAAATAGAACAACAAAAAATAAAATATTAAAAATGTTTATATACAGATCTCATATTTAATAAAATAACAGTTCAACATTGATGTCACAAATGTATAATTTGTCCAGTTCTTTATTAATTTGTTACTTTTGATTGTAAAACCTAGCAGTACAGCATATTTATCTGAGAGTGAGGTGGATATAGCATTCTGCAAAAAAAAAACATGATTTGTCTCTCTGAAATCAAATTAAGTGATACATTTTTTACGAATACATGTTTGTAATTAAACATCCCCATGCCATGATTAGATAGTAAAAACACACCACCTTTCATACTTTCTTTAAGCAATTAGATTGTAACTTTAAAAGTAAAGTTGTGGGGCTTGCTAAGCTCTTTAAAGTTTTTTTGTTTTAGTAGAAGAAGTTTAAAAAACTACCTAGTCAGTAGCTGTGGTGGGCAGTTGTGTGGTTCAGTAGTTATGGGATTGTGGTTAGTAGTGATGGTCAGTAGTTGTGGTCCGTAGTTGTTTGATTGTGGTGAGTAGCGTTCAGTCATTTTGGTAAGTAGGTATGTGGTTGTGGTCAGCAGGTTAGGTCAGTAGGTGTGGTTGGGTTCAGTAGTTGTGTGGTCAATAGTTGTGTAGTTGTGGCCAAGAGGTTGCGGTTAGTAGTTGTGGTGGTCAATAGTTATGGTGATTTAGTTGTGTGGTCAGTAGTTGTGTGGTCAGAAATTGTGTGGTTGTGGTCAGTAGTTGTGTGGTCCAGGAGTTGTGTGGTCAGTAGGTGTGTCGTTTTGTCATTTGATGTGTTCAGTAGTTGAGTGGTCATTAGTTGTGTGGTCAGTAATTGTGTGGTTGTGGTCTGTAGTTGTGTGGTCATAGTCAGTAATTGTTGTCAGTGGTTCTGGTCAATAGTTATGTGGTCAGTAGTTGTGTTTCTGGTCACTAGATGTGGTCAGAAGTTTTGTTCAGTGGTTGTGGTCAGGAAGTGTGTGGTTATCGTCAGTAGTTGTGGTCAGTAGTTTTGTTCAGAGGTTGTGGTTAGGGCTGTTGTGATGACCGTATTACCGCCACACCGGAAGGCAGTCAAATTCCACGTGACCGTTTGGTCACGGGAATTAGGCTTATCCAAGCTCTGATGCTGCTGATGGTCATTAGTAGCCTACCAAACTAGCTCATGAGGCTTCTTCTCTCTAAGCTGAGACCTTGAAACGGAGATATCTTTCATTCTCAAAACAAGGTCTGGGCGTACTGCCAAATTGTAGATAGTGATAAGTGAGGATTCGTTCAATATGGTCACTTGTAAGAATACAGAAATTGGTTATTAGAAAAGCACAAGTATAACATTTCCATCACAGCCTACCTGGCTGGCATGAAAATGATCCACGGGAAAAGCGTCCTCCATTCGCTATTTAAGTTCATAGATGACGTATTTTTTCCTCCTGACCCTGTTTCGAGACAGGTGCATGATAATGGTCCATTCTGAATCAAAACACATTTCACACATTTATTATTTAGTACGGTGGTCACCAACCTTTTCTGAATCAAGATCACTTTCTGAGTAAAAATGCAAGCTGAGATCTACCGCTCTGATTTTTTATTAACATGACTTAAAAAATGTAAGCCTATGCAATATTAACCAATTAAAAACAGTACTGTAGCAATGAGGTTTGTGCAGTAAGCTATAGGCCCAATACATTATCACCGCATACTGGCTTTGCTTGAATTTACCTGCCAATGCATTGTTGTTCGGGACATTTTTTTAATTATATTTCAAAATTTGAGGTAGGCTATATGATCACACCGGTAATAGATCCATTGTTGTATTACTTGTGAGGCACAACTGAGTGAGCATACATTTAAATCATTTGCTTTTTATTTTACTGGGCTGATGGTGCCTGCATCTGTCAGTCTCAGCAGAGAGAGAGAGCAGAAGACTGAGGGTCCTTCCCACTGACACTGACCAAAAAGGGGCACTGTCTTCCAGCTGATGGCGAAACTCGAGTTGCACCGCATTATTTCTGCCTCATGGACAAATTCATGTTGTTACTCCTATGAACAGAGAAAGTAAAATATTCCTTGATATTAAAAAAGACCACGCCGCTAATAATAACAACAACGCAAGCCTATAGATACTCTTTCCTACTCATTCATTACTGCTGCACTGCTTGTTGTAGCGCTGAGTGGAAATAGGAAGAACACATTTTATGGCTTATAAAAGTGTTCAAAACAAAGTGTTGACAGTGCTGAGTAAGAACTTAAACATGAACTCAGCTCTTTGCTGTATTCGTTGACAGTCGCTCTCTAGTCGTGGTTTTAAAAATTTAGAAATTTCACAGTATCAATATTGCCGTAGCTTTCTTTTATGCCTGCTACATTACTGCAGACTCGGTCATCTGAGCAATCTGTGCATAGTGCACTTGATTTCCTCTCCAGGCCCATCGGGAAGGCAGAGTTTGTACCTTGGTAGCATTGTGCAGATACAAGGAGTATACGATGTTCAGAATTATGAGACTGATATGAGGTAATGATTAATAAATGACTTATCGATATATATCTTATATATCTTCTGGAGTTTAATTCGGGAGATTATAACTCGTTAATCAACTTCTTCCGTGGTGCCCCAAATCCTAATGAGTTAATTGTTACATGATTCATTTAATCGACTAACTATGAAAAATAGTTGTTTCGATACATAAGTCATCAGATTAATGAAAGTCATGTCACAACAACCCCTTGTAAAGCTGATTAATGTGCTTAATTTTAAGAAGTTATTTGGCCACTTTAGTTGTGATACAAACCTTATCAATACATACAGGCCTATGGGCTACAAAAGGCATTGTTTCTTGCCTTATGCTGGGTATCATTCCCAAGTGATAATATATAATTCACAAGTGATAGGCTAATATTTTCACCCATCAGACTATTCTTGATTTAATCTTGTCTTTACATACAGTTGAAGTCAGAAGTTTACAAACACTTAGGTTGGAGTAATTAAAACTAATTTTGAACCACTCCACAAATTTCTTGTTAACAAACTATAGTTTTGTTAGGCGGAGCAGCACAGGGGAACCCAAGAGCAGACTCAGACCAGGAAACAGGGATGAATGAACCAAGATATTTATTGCAACACAGGGAGAGAGGAGTGCAGGCCAGACTAAGCTTGGGTGGGTTGTAGGAAACCAGATGTAGAGGCTGAGGTTGGAGTGAGCTGGGTTGAGACAGGGTAAACAGGTCTGGAGAGAAATCCAAGGGAGTGATGGTGAGCTGAATCCAGAACAGGGTAGCAGGGTGGTGAGATGTGGAACAGGAGACAGGTACCAGAGTCAGAGTGGCAAAACTGCAGTGAGAGGATAACAGCATCAGGCAGGGAAACAAGCACAGCAGGGTAACAGTATCTTGAATAATAATAAAAAGCTAGAAGCATAATTATGATCTGCCAGAGTGGAAGTGGCAGGACTGAGTATTTGTAGAGGCCTTGATTACCAAACGGGTTGCAGCTGGTGGGGAACTGCTCTGACTCCAGCACACCTGTCTCCAACCACACAATCACACACACAAGAGAGAAAGGGAGAGGGAGAGGGAACTTGGGGAATGGCTGCAGGTCAATGAGACACCGGATGCCCACTAGGGGGTGTGGCAGGAGCAGATGTGACAGTTTGTATTTAAAAAACTGTAGACCTCCACAAGTCTGGTTCATCCTTGGGAGCAATTTCCAAACGCTCAGGAAGGAGACGCGTTCTGTCTCCTAGAGATGAACGTACTTTGGTGCGAAAAGTGCAAATCAATCCCAGAACAACAGCAAAGGACCTTGTGACGATGCTGGAGGAAACAGGTACAACAGTATCTATATCCACAGTAAAACGAGTCCTATATCGACATAACCTGAAAGGCCGCTCAGCAAGGAAGAAGCCACTGCTCCAAAACCACCATAAAAATGCCAGACTACGGTTTGCAACTACACATGGGGACAAAGATCGTACTTTTGGGAGAAATTTCCTCTGGTCTGATGAAACAAAAATAGAACTGTTTGGCCATAATGACCATCGTTATGTTTGGAGGAGAAAGGGGGAGGCTTGCAAGCCAAAGAACACCATCCCACGTGAAGCACAGGGGTGGCAGCATCATGTTGTGGGGGTGCTTTGCTGCAAGAGGGACTGGTGCACTTCACAAAATAGATGGCATCATGAGGAAAGAAAATTATGTGGATATATTGCAGCAACATCTCAAGACATCAGTCAGGAAGTTAAAGCTTGGTTCCAAATGGGTCTTCCAAATGGACAATGACCTCAAGCATACGTCCAAAGTTGTGGCAAAATGGCTTAAGGACAGCAAAGTCAAGGTATCGGAGTGGCCATCACAAAGCCCTAACCTCAATCCTATAGAAAATTTGTGGGCAGAACTGAAAAAGTGTGTGCGAGCAAGGAGGCCTAGAAACCTGACTTGTTTACACCAGCTTCGTCAGGAGGAATGGGCCAAAATTCACCCAATCTATTGTGGGAAGCTTGTGGAAGCCTACCTGAAACGTTTGACCTAAGTTAAACAATTTAAAGGCAATGCTACCAAATACTAATTGAGTGTATGTAAACTTCTGATCCACTGGGAATGTGATAAAAGCTGAAATAAAGTGGTGATCCTAACTGACCTAAGACAGGGAATCTTTACTAGGATTAAATGTCAGGAATTGTGAAAAACTGAGTTTAAATGTATTTCGCTAAGGTGTATGTAATCTTCCGACTTCAACTGTTGTGTGACCTATTGATCAGTGTTGGCGAGAGCACCATGGATACGGTCAATTACTGTGAGACCAACAGTTATTTACTTGACAATCACCGGCTGACAATTTTGTGACCGTCTCAGCTCTAGTTGTGGTCAGTAGTTATGTGGTCAGTAGTTGTGTGGTTGTGGTCAGTAGTTGTGGTGGTCAGTAGTTAAGGTGGTTAGATGTGTGGTCAGTAGTTGTCTGATTGTGGTCTGTAGTTGTTTGGTTCAGTAGTTGTGTGGTTCTGTAGTTGTCTTTCAGTAGTTGTGTGGTTGTGGTCAGTAATTGTGTTCTGTAGATGAGGTCAGTAGTTGTATGGTTGTGTTCAGTAGTATGGTTAGTGGTTGTGTGGTCAGTAGTTGTGTAGTTGTGGCCAGAAGTTGTGGGGTGTTGTCTGTTATTGTGGTCAGTAGTTGTGTGGTTGTGTTATGGCCAGTGGGAATTTATCGAGCTATGAAGACACTCTCCCTCAGAGTCAAGCATTGCTACGCAACAGTTGCCTTGGCTGCTAAAGCCAGTGTGAGAAACATGTTTGAAACGTTTTTCTTTTCAACTATTCTGAATAAAAATATGAAACGCAACATCCAACAATTTCAACGATTTTGCCGAGTCATAGTTCATATAAGGAAATCAGACAATTTAAATAAATAAATTGGGCCCTAATCTATGGATTTCACATGAATGGGCAGGGGCACATAAACACAACGTGTAAAGTTTTGTTCCCATGTTTCATGAGCTGAAATAAAATATCCCAGAAATATTCCATATGTATAATCTTCTTTTTTTTGTTTCCATCCCTGTTAGTGAGAATTTCTCCTTTGTAAAGATATGTGACATGTCAAAAAGCTGATTAAACAGCATTATCATTACACAGGTGCAGCTTGTTCTGGTGACAATAAAAGGCCACTAAAATATGCAGTTGTCACAACGCCACAGATGTCTGAAGTTTTGAGGGAGCGTGCAATTGGCATATTGACTGCAGGAATGTCCACCAGAGCTGTTGGCAGATAATTTAATGTTAATTTATCTACCATAAGCCACCTCCAACATCGTTTTAGAGAATTTGGCAGTATGTCCAACCGGCCTTACACGCAGACCACGTGTAACCCGCCAGCCCAGGACCTTCACATCCGGCTTCTTCACCTGCTGGATCGTCTGATATCAGCCACCCAGACAGCTGATGAAACTGTGGGTTTGCACAACCGAAGAATTTCGGCACAAATTGTCAGAAACCATCTCAGGGAATCTCATTTGCATGCTCATCGTCCTCACCAGGCTTTTGACTTGCAGTTCGGCGTCATAACCGAATTCAGTTGGTAAATGCACACCTTCGATGGCCACTGGCACACTGGAGAAGTGGGCTCTTCACAGATGAATCCCAGTTTCAACTGTACCAGGCAGATGGGAGACCGTGTGTATGGAGTCGTGTGGGTGAGCGGTTTGCTAATGTCAGTGTTGTGAACAAAGTGCTCCATGGTGGTGGGGTTATGGTATGGGCAGGCATAAGCTACGGACAATGAACACAATTCAATTTCATCAAAGGCAATTTGAATGCACAGCGATACCGTGACGAGGTCCTGAGCCCATTGTTGTGCCATTCACCTTATGATTGTTGTGCCATCACCTTATGATTCAGCATGATAATGCATAGCCCCATGTCACAAGTATCTGTACACAATTCCTGGAAGTTGAAAATGTCCCAGTTCTTTCATGGGCTGCATACTCAGACAATGTCACCCATTGAACATGTTTGGGATGCTCTGGATCGACAGTGTGTTCCAGTTCCAGCCAATATCCAACTTCTCACAGCCATTAAAGAGGAGTGGGACAACATTCCACAGGCCACAATCAACAGCCTGACCAACTCTATGTCGCACTGCATTAGGCAAATGATGGTCACACCAGATATTGACTTGTTTTCTGACCCACGTTCCTTTTTTTTATATATCCCAGTCCCAGTTTTGTGAAATCCGTAGATTAGGGCCTAATGAATTTATTTCAATGGACTGATTGACTTATATGAACTGTAACTCAGTAAAATCTTGTAAATTGTTGCATGTTGCTTTTATATTTTTGTTCAGTGTAGTTTTGGAATTTGTAGCGGTTGTTGGTGCTAGCTTCTGATATGACTTGAAAGAGAGCCGTTGATGGGTCATTCTATTGATTGGTAGAAGCTATTCCTAATCTTTTTTTTTCAGTTTTGAGAAGTAGAATAAGTTTTCATTCATTTTTGTCTGACTTGTTGTGGGAGTGGTCAAAATGTCAGCTATTTGGAAAAAGTTAGTAATGCAGTTATTAAAACCACTGTATCATTAGATCCGTAGCGGATATTTTGGTTCTGTGAACAAATTTGAATAACAGGGAAGTAGACGAAGATATCATACCCTCCATGTTTTTGTCTAACTTGTTGGGGTAGTGGTCAAAACAGCAGTTATTTGCAAAAAAGTTACAGAAAAGGTTGTTGATGCGGTTACTAAAACAGCTGTATTGTTAGATCCGTAGCGGATATTTGTTATCATTTCATATTTGAATAGCAGAGAAGTAGACCAAGATGTAATTTTCTCCAACTTTTTGTCCAAGTTGTTAGAAAAGTGGTCAAAGAAGCTGATTTGTGTCAAAAGTTGCATTGTTGCATTGACAGTGAATGGAAGTTGGAAGTGATGATGTCACAATGGCGAGCTTTAGAATGTTGAGGAAATGCCATGCATTTGAAGATTGACAAAAAATAAGGACAAAAAAATGGGTAATGTAAAAAGTATACAAGATATCAAAAACCTGTATTCAAGCACCTCAAGATAGCCCATTCTGCATGTTTTAAAGTTTGAACGGCATTTCTAGATTAAACAGTGTAAGTGGAATAGCGTGCTAAAAAATAATTATAAGTAGTATGTCAAAGATTGAAACCCACAATAAAAGCTAATTTACAAACATTTCTGAAAATGGATATATAGCATTTGGAATTACACTTAATTTAGTTATTGTTTGCTTTTCTAAAGTCTACCAATCTTGTCAGCAGACATGCCAGCAAAGATAGCATAGCTAGCTTGTGTAACTAACTTGAAAAATATATTATTTTATACTAATACAATTGCTCAGAGAAAGATTTTGTTTAACAAGTAATATTATTTTTTTCTCAAAAAGGTAGGGGTCAAAATTGACATCCCTAAATATTCTTAAATAAAGTAGTCAAAAAGTTTAGTATTTGGTCCAATATTCCTAGCACCCAATGACTACATAAAGCTTGTGACTACAAACTTTTTGAATGCATTTGCAGTTTGTTTTGGTTGAGATTCAGATTATTTTGTGCCCAATAAAAATGTATGGTAAAAAATATATTGTGTCATTTTGAAGTCACCTTTATTGTAAATAAGAATATAATGTTTCTTAACACTTCTACATTAATGTGGATGCTACCATGAATGGCCTTACTAAAGAGCTCAGCAACTTTCAATGTGGCTCAATCATATGATGCCACCTTTCCAACAAGTCAGTTCATCAAATGTCTGCCCTGCTAGAGCTGTCCTGGTCAACTGTAAGTGCTGTTATTGTGAAGTGGAAATGTCTGTGAGCAACAACGGCTCAGCCGCGAAGTGGTAGGCCACACAAGCTAACAGAATGGGACCGCCAAATGCTGAAGCGCGTAGCACGTAAAAATTGTCTGTCCTTGGTTGTAACACTACTGAGTTCCAAACTGCCTCTGGAAGCAACGTCAGCACCAAGAACTGTTAGTCGGGATATTCATGAAATAGGTTTCCGTGGCCGAGCAGCCGCACACAAGCCTAAGATCAACATGCGCAATGCCAAACGTCGGCTGGAGTGGTGTGGAGCTCGCCGCCATTGGACTCTGGAGCAGTGGAAACGCGTTCTCTAGAGTGATTAATCACGCTTCACTGTCTGTCAGTCCAGCGGACAAATCTGGGTTTGGCGGATGCCAGGAGAACACTACATGCCCCAATGCATAGTGCCAACTGTAAATTTTGGTGGAGGAGGAATAACGGTCTTGGGCAGTTTTTTTATTATTCAGACTAGGCCCCTTAGTTCCAGTGAAGGGAAATCTTAACGCTACAGCATACAATGACATTCTAGACGATTCTGTGCTTCCAACTTTGTGGCAACAGTTTGGGGAAGGCCCTTTCCTGTTTCAGAATGACAATGCCCCCGTGCACAAAGCGAGGTCCATACAGAAATGGTTTGTCGAGATTGGTGTAGAAGAACTTGACTGACCTGCACAGAGCCCTGACCTCAACCCCATCGAACACCTTTGGGATGAATTGGAACGCTGACTGCGAGCCAGGCCTAATCACCCAACATCTGTGACTGACCTCACTAATGCTCTTGTGGCTGAATGGAAGCAAGTCCCCATAGCAATGTTCTAACATCTTGTGGAAAGCCTTCCAAGAAGAGTGGAGGCTGTTATAGTAGCAAAGGGGGGACCAACTCCATATTAATGTCCATGATTTTGGAATTAGATTTTTCAACGAGCAGCTGTCCACATACTTTTGGTAATGTAGTGTACACACACACACACACACACACACACACACACACACACACACACACACACACAAAAGTTTGTATTTATTAGGTTTAACAAAAGGGGAAAAGGTAAGTTAATTGTTGAAAGAAATAGGTTGCAACTTGAAATACGTTTGTTAATAATGAAATATAACAGTTGGCCTTGAATCATACTGTATATTTGATATCAACAACTGAGAAAACCTTAATTTTTACATTGCAGGCAGATCAACATTGTATTAATTAAACATAGGGAGTCAGCCTGTCTGGTGGAAAGCAGACTAAACCAGGCTTTCCTCTAGGATTTTGCCTGTGATTAGCTCCATTCCATTTATTCTTTATCCTGGATAAACTCCCCAGTCCTTAATGATTACAAGCATACCCATGACGTGATGCAGCCACCACTATTCTTGAAAAATATGGAGAGTGGGACTCAGTAATGTGGATTTTCCCCAAACATCATGGGGGAATTACTTTGCCAATTATTTTTGCAGTATTACTCAAACAGGATGCATGTTTTTGACTATTTTTAGTCTGTACAGGCTTCCTTCTTTTCACTCTGTCAATTAGGTTAGTATTGTGGAGTAACTACAATGTAGTTGACGCATACTCAGTTCACCTATCACAGCCATTAAACTCTGTAACTGTTTCAAAGTCACAATTTGGCCACATAGTGAAATCCCTGAGCAGCTTCCCCTCCAGCAACTGAGTTAGGGAGGATGCCTGTATCTTTATAGTGACTGGGTGTATTGATTCATCATCCAAAGTGTAATTAACATTTTACATTTTTACATTTTAGTCATTTAGCAGATGCTCTTATCCAGAGTGACTTACAGTAGTGAATACATACATGCTCTACCAACTGAGCCACAGGGAAGGCGTATTTAATAACTTCACCATGTTCAAAAGGGATAGTCAATGTCTGCTTTTTATATTTGTTTTACCCATCTACCAATAGGTGCCCTTCATTGTGAGGCATTGGAAAACCTATCTGGTCTTTGTGAATTAATGAAATTTAAAGAGCGACTGTCCTTAAAAAGCAGCTAATCTCTTTGAAAACGGCCTATGTGGCAACGATATGAGTCAGAAACATTTATTCTAGTGTCAAAATTGACTACAAAGTGTAAATAGAATACTTTTTCATTAAGTCAGTCTCATCTAAAACTGTGTAAATGAAGGTTGGGTTTGGATTGCAAATATGTCAACAAGTCATGCCCCCTTTTGCCAAGCTCGCCGTGTATATCGCCCCTCCACCCACTTCGCTTCCCTTCATTGAATGGGGCTCTGTTATTTCATTGCTGTCCAAAGCTTACAAACAGACTGAAAATCCTCCACAGCCAAAGTTCTATGGCTTGCATGCCCTGCTGAAGGTCCCTAATATGCTAAATAGCTAGGTGGTTGGAGTATGTTGGTCCCTAAATCTGCCCCAGTAACGCTAGCTTGTTGTGCAACGCCTGAAGGTGGTGAGTAAAACCAGAGATACTGGAATATAATGACCTCTGGTATAATTTAGCTAGCTACCTTATTACAACTTAGATCGGTCATAGTCGTCAAATCCCTGCCAAAAGTCAGGTGACCCAAGCGCGTCCAAATATGGAGTTGCTGGTTTGCCATATCTGTCGTGTTTGTGCATATCTCTCCTATGTGCAAATGTTTTATGGCAGTCATTTTACTTAAGGCCCTCGATTTACAAATACAAATCAAAAGGTGTTTGTTTGTGGATAGTAAATTGCATTTGTGGAAAGTGATTTACATTTGTGGAAAGTGATTTACATTTGTAGAAAGTGATTTACATTTGTAGAAAGTGGTTTACATTTGTGGATTGGTCATTTACATTTGTGGATTGGTCATTTACATTTGTGGATTGGTCATTTATATTTGTGGATTGGTGATTTACATTTGCGAATACATTTGGCATGATATTGATCCCATATTAGGGTTTCTACTAGTTACCACAACCACAAAGTCAAAATTGGCTACATCGTAAACGTTCATGAAACGTAAATATGCTTTTTGGTCTTAATTTAAGGTTAGGATTAGGCATAAGGTTATCAGTGTGGTTAGGGCTATGTTTATCACTTTAAGAAAATAAATTGTAGAAATAGGTGGGGTTTATGACTTCTTGGCAACTAGTGGCAACCTAGAATTAGCTTGACCCGAGTTACTGCCCTGATGACACAGATGGCTTCATCAACAACAGTAATGTGTGTTATGGGAAAAGTTGTATAAAAATAAATACCTGGTTTGATAAACAAGTAGGTTAATTACCCAGACAAGTAGTAGAGTCATTTTGGTTGTGAAGTGCATTATCAAAAAGCGTTGTCCTTTCTTTACCACTTGGCTGTCTATTGTATCACCCTGTCAAAGGCCCTCCCAGTCAACACCACCTCATAAGATGAAGTACATTGTTTATGAGGATTGCCTGCTGCAGTTGTTCGAGAGATGTGCATTTTGCAGCCGAACAAGCAATATAGAGAAGACCAGCAAGGGGACCCTCAGCATCACGTAGACATGCCCTCGCTTGAATCAGGTTGGTGACATTTGACCTGGTCAAAGGTCAAAACAGTTTGGAGTTTTGTCCCAATTCACTGTCATAACCTAGCCTAGTGGAACCAGCCTGATCATTGCGTTTACCATTCCATTTCACTTCACATATGATATCTGAAGTGAAATAGAAAAGTGAATGCAGCGATCAGGTTGGTTCCACCATGCTAAACATAACCACCATTGATAATGTAATCAGTGCTCTGTGTGTGACTGACCAGTATCTTTTATGAGGGGCCAGGAGCTGATCTATGCTCCCATGCCTATAAATGGGGCGCTGCCAAAGCCCTTACCTCCAGCCTCACCTCTTGCCTGTTCACCAACGGTCATCGATGGGGAGACCAGAATTAGGTAGGTTTAGTCTGACCTGTTTTAACTTCAACATAGTATATGTTTGTTTTTCAGATATCACCTAGCCTAACTGCCATTGATAAACTAACAGTGAATATGTGGGTATGTGTTCACAGAAACGTATATGGAGCCAGCACATAGAGACTTGTAAGATGATGTGATGAAGGCCAGACTGACTTGATACTGATGTATCTAAATGGAGAGAGAACTGGCACTTGGCATTAACATTTTACTAGACACTTATTTTTTTATTTTAATTTTATGGCATTAATAAAAATGGAACAGCTGCGGGCAAGGTTCTGACAGATGGGTGTGTATTGGTGGTGGCAAGGACACACCCAATAAACATTCACATCAAACCACACCCCCAAGCCAACCCACGTTTGGCTTCGGTCATGACCACTAGCATTTCTTGAGGCAAAAAAACGAGGCCACATCAGCAGGTGCAGTTCCCCTTAGAATTAAAAGACGAAGAATTAGAAGACGAGGAAGAAGAAACAACCGACTGCGAAATTTAAGCCGAGTGTCTGTGATGCACAACGGATAGTAAACTTGGGTCAAGTACAGGAGCGAAAAATGCATGTTACGTGCCTGAAGACCCTGAGCAATCGACGGATAGTAAACTTGAAATTGACACTGACAAAAGTGAGGAGAAAGAATCTGCGTCATCATGTGAGGGGAAGGCTTCCGAACCTCACCCCAATAATCATGAAAATGCCCGAGATGACTTTGGCCTAGTGGGAGTACGATTCGTGGAGAAAGTGGATCCAAATCTTTTAGCCGATCCGTTTGTGCTATCAGGCTGGGTGAAGAAGGAGATGGGTTCTGTCAATTTGGTCAAAGTATCCAGAGGTGGACTTGTGTAGATTTTTTGGTGTGTCTGCTCAGAGGGAGAGGGCAATGCGTGTTTCAAGACTGGGACAAAAGCAGTGTCCTGCTTTGCGTTCTGGAGAAGAGCCCGCTAAAAGGAGTGATAACTGGGTTGGGGTTGAGCAATAAGGTATATCAACTGAAGTTTGGGATCCCCGTTGTCTGTGATGCACGCCATTTGGTGTGACGCTGACTCAGTGGCGAGGGCAAGACTGAGGAGACCCAGTCTGTCCTGAGTTTTGATTGTAGATCATGCTAGGGTATATAAGTTATCCCGTGAGAGCTTTTGTGCCGAACCCACTACAGTGTTTCAGGTGCCAAGTTTATGGTCATGTTGCAGAAGCAGTATGTAGGAGGGAGATTCTGAGGCGAGAAGTGTGCAGGAGGGCGTGGGCCAAAAGAGTGTAGTATCAGTGGAAAAAGTGTTTCAATTGTGGGGGTGGTCATGTTGCTGGGGATCAGAAATGTCCTCTGCGAGTGAGACAGATTGAAGTTTACAGAGTGAGATAAGTGCAGAAAGTGTCATGACAAGGCATTGAGGAAAGTAGAGGATGGTGGGCAAAGGGTAAGTGAGCCTGAGAGAATCCCTGTGAGTAGTAGGCCAGTACAGAGTGACCCGATCAATTTGTGCTTTAGTAAGGTTGCCTTTTTGGCGTTTATTGCTATGGTCATTAATTGTACTGCACAAATGGAAAGGAAATCAAAGTTTTTGGGTGTCAGATTTTAGTGCAGAAGAACTACAGGTGGTTTTGAGAGAAGTGGTTCCAGCCTCCCAGGTGAACAGCCTGGTGTAGGATCTGTTGGGGCCAGAGTAGTGGGAAGGGGTGGTAGGAGTGTGTTGGGGATAGTGGTATGTACACAGTGGCCAGTTTATTAGGTACACCCATCTAGTACCAGGTCGGACCCTTCCGTTGCCTCCAGAACAGCCTGAATCCTTTGGGGCATGGAGACATTGCTAAATTAGAATCAAGGGACCTAACGTGCCAGGAAAACATTCCCCACACCATTACACCACTAGCCTGTACTGTGGCCATCAGGTAGGATGGGGCCTTGGACTCATGTTGCTTACGCCAAATCCTGACTCTGCCATCAGCAGGATTTATCGGTGTTGTGACTTTACTTTCATTAGTCTGATGACTGTTATTTATTTAATACACAATCTATGTTTAATTGTTACCTGATTAAATGAATCATGTAACAATTAACTCATTAGGAATTTGGGGCACCACGGAAGAGGTTGTTTAAAGAGTAACCATCTCCCAAATTAAACTCTATAAGGTATATATCTATTACATCGATACAGTCATCTTATTAATTATGACCTCGTATCATATCATTCTGAACAGTCGTAACCTTGGATCTGCAAAAAACCCAGCCTTACTCATGATTCAGAACTACACAAATTGGTTTAATTATTTATTTACTAGCTAACTAAATGAGAAAAAACAGGATAAGATACACACTTAATACATGAGAAAACGGTCACTGGCGGGTTGACAAAAAATGGTAGCTTGTTACAAAGGAACATTCTTATGTGCATTTGAAGAGGGAGGGAGAGAGTCTTCTTCTACCTTAATTTACCACAGAGTGTGAGGTGTCAACCCCCACACCAGTTCCCTCCTCCCCTCTGCGGGTGAGAGGGGGGATGTTTTTCCACTCGTCAATTGCCCAGTGTTGGTTATCGCGTGCCCACTGGAGATGCTTCTTTTTTTTAGCAGATAGGTGTGGAGCCCGGTCTGGTCAGCTGCTGCAATAACCATCTGTGACAAGGACCGATTTAGTTATGCGTGCTAAGATGCAGTTCTGCATGCTACTGTTGTACTGCACCGTTATTTGAACCGGTAAAGGAATTGGGCCGCCCTATGGCACTACAAACACTGAGGTAAAACAAGCTGCTTGTACAGGTGAGGAAGGGAGAGGAATGGTGATTATCAGAGTGAGTTCAGGTGTGGTGAGTTGGCAGGAGAGGGGGCGTGTCCAGAAGGTAATTGTGGAATTAATGAGATGGCATGATCCTTCAGAACACTCTGTATCTTTGCCCCTAACACAGACACACGTGCACACGTATAGGGACGCACGCACACACACACACAGAGGTTTTTCTCATCACTACAAGTGGATGTCACTGTATGGCTTCAAACAAAGTCTGTGCTGTGCTATTACTATATAATGATCACTTTGAGAGTATCACTTAAAAGGGATAGGAATGGATGACATGTATCAGTGTTAAGAATGTTCTTTATGTCATTGAACATTTGTTTTATGTTGTTGAAATTGCTGAATGATCATAGTTGTTGGGCTTTCCAGCTACCATATTATTTATATTACCGTAGACTTACACAAAACAGACCAATCTGTGGATGACTCTTATACACTTACAGCTACAATGAGTCTGTCTAATGTTGGCTTGCTACGTCGGGTCTGGAAAAGCTAGCCATGATACTTGTACAGCGAATCAATACCAGACTCCCCTGTGGACTCTCCGGTCCTGGAGCTCTTGGCTGTCGGCTAGTCTGTATCGTTTATCGCCTGCTTGAGCAGCTACAGAACGTAATTAGGAGAAATTGAGGAAGATGGCGCCTATAGGAAATACACCAGCGATTTGTCTTGACATTAAGTCTGTATAGGCTAGGTTACTTCAGAAGAGTAGTCTCCTGCTCTGTGGAGTCTAAAATACATTTTAGCTGACTTTCTTAGGTATGTCCCTGTTGCCAATGCCATATAGCATACCATAGCTGTGACAGGATGGCAAAGTCACAGTACAGGAACATGTAGATTCAGAGTTTACTTCAAACAGTCAATGGAGAAATCCAACACTCTCTTCCCACTCTTCTGCATTCGCTCCATTTCCTCCTCATATCTGGTCCACGCAAGTCTGCCTCAGTTGTGCAATGGCCGACCACAGAGCTAACTACAGCCATCTCTGAGTTCCTGAAGGCCACGGAAGACCAATGAGCCATGGAGGGGAACGTGTACAGAATCCATATGAGGAACTTCATTATTCCTCCTCCTCAGACCTCACCGCTCATCTAGTCAAGTCTCAAAACTGTACTAGTGTAACCGATGTGAAATGGCTAGTTAGTTAGCGGTGGTGCGCGCTAATAGCGTTTCAATCAGTGACATCACTCGCTCTGAGAGTGTAACCAATGTGAAATGGCTAATTAGTTAGCGGTGGTGCGCGCTAATAGCGTTTCAAACAGTGACGTCACTCGCTCTGAGACTTGAAGTAGGGTTTCCCCTTGCGTTGCAAGGGCCGTGGCTTTTGTGGTGCGATGGGTAACGATGGGGTGGGTGTCAGTTGGGTGTCAGTTGTTGATGTGTGCAAGGGTCCCTGGTTCGAGCCCAGGTTGGGGCGAAGAGAGGGACAGAACCTACACTGTTACGCTAGTCAAGTAGGGTTTGAACTAGCGCGGAGATCTGAGGTGGAAGAATGAAAACGTTCCTCATATAGATTCCCAAAAGTGGAATGTTCGCTCACCTGTGGATACAGGCAGCACTAGGCATAGATATAAAATGTACAGCACAGACAATGAAAGTATAAGGGTAGCTGGTTATTTTGTGTCGTTTCATGGATTCAAATATGACCAATGAATTTAGCACTACTTTCGCAATGGAAATTGCAGTCTTCTATCTCCATCAGGGCTGTGCTCAATTCAGAATTTTGGAATTGACTCCCATTCAACTCATGAGTTGAAATTCAAAGTGAATTGGATACACCCCACAGGAGGTAGAATTTAAGTTTCCGTGCAATTCAAAGAAATTCCACTCAGTCATAGAACATGAGAGTTTCATTGAATCTGACGTCACACTTCCAGATACCAAAGAATAAATATCACTTTTTTCTGGAAACAATGTTCATAATCTTTTAACCTTAGTGCTTAGAATAGCCAATTATATTTACACTTCTCATTTAATTTGTTTGGCTACTTTTTGAAGGCTTTAGAGTAAACTTGAGAGTTAAGCTAATGCATTCTGGAAAATTTCTCCATATTGAACGAAATGTAAGTGATTCATTAAATATAATTAACAATATACGCATACAGGTTCTGTTTTCCTTGATCATTCATTTTAAGAGTTTGTGCTGAAAATCAATTGTTGATCAATATTTTATATGCGTGTACAGTACATAACATGTTTTATGTACAATATGTACTGTATATTTGTATTAGCTACACCTAATATATACTAAATCAAAATATAAACACAACATGCAACAATTTAATTGATTTTACTGAGTTAAAGTTCATATGAGGAAATCAGTGAATTGACATAAATAAATTAGGCCCTAATCTATAGATTTTACATGACTGGGAATAAAGATATGCATCTGTTGGTCACAGATACCTTAAAAAAAATGGCCCTCACTATGGGCCTCAGGATCACTGTATTTTTGTGCATTCAAATTGCTATTTATAAAATGCAATTGTGTTCGTTGTCTGTAGCTTATGCCTCCCCATACCATAACCCCACTCCCATCATGAGGCACTCTGTTCACAATGTTGACAAACCGCTTGCCTACACGACGCCATACACGTGGTACTGCCAAATTCTCTAAAACAACATTGAAGGCTGTTTATGGTAGAGAAATTAACATTAAATTCTCTGGCAACAGCTCTGGTGGACATTCCTGTAGTCAGCATGCAAACTGCACGCTCCCTCAAAACTTGAGACATCTGTAGCATTGTGTCGTGTGACAAAACTGCACATTTTTAAGTGACCTTTTATTGCCCCCAGCACAAGGTGCACCTGTGTAATGATCATGCCATTTAGTCAGCTTCTTGATATGCCACACCTGTCAGGTGGATGGATTATCTTGGCAAAGGAGAAATGCTCACTAACAGGGATGTAAACACATTTTTGCACACAATTTGAGAGAAATAACACTTTGTGCATATGGAAAATATTTTATTTCAGCTCATGAAACATAGAGCCAACACTTTACATGTTGCGTTTATATTTTTGTTCAGTGTAGAATAGAAGAGGCAATTCTGAATTAAGCGCAACCCTGATCTCCACAACAACCAACACAATTTTACTCAATGGCCATGGTTATGGAAGAAATAAAAAAGACAGATAGGGTTCCCTCCCATTTGCCAACACAAACAGTCCTCACCACGAAAGGTTGGAGTGTTATTGGGTGCTTTCCTTAGAGATGCTATGGTAGTGTAGCATTAGCTTAGCATTGGTAGTTCCAGCAGGTCTGTCCTATTGCATTTCCCAATCTGAGAGTGAAGGGGAACAGGAAGAGGTTTTATCTGTAGTACTGCCCTGGTTCCTGAGTAGAGCATTACTGGGGCCTGGGCTGTCCTCAGCACTGCCTGTCAGTAGTGTCTTGTATCCTGAAGAACAGACACGGACCTCCGGCATTGCCACTATTGGGCTGTCAATGTAGCGTCAGTTTGACAGGAAGCAGAACAATTGTTTGATGAGATAGAGAGAGACTTGCTCGCTGAAGCATGTAAAGGGTGTGTGGGTGCTGTATGTGGTGTTCCCTGTGTACATGATATGTATAAGTGTAAAGGAAAAGGTAATATACTGTAGGTGACACAATTGTATGCAACGCGCTGCAGAAAAATGCCATTTTAAAATGTGATGTTTAGCTCTCTCTAGTGGTCATGTTGAAACTTTGTAATTTCACTAATCTTTGTAGTGTATATGGCTAACAGCTAACCGCTTACAGTAATTTGGAAAACAGACAACCACAGAACTAAACTGAATATGATTGTTGAATTTATCAAGTTCCTCTCATCTCCTGTAATTTTGGCTACACCAGCATTTGTGGCTAGTTAGTTTCAAGCAGCATGTGATTTATTATATGCATACTTGCAATGGGTGTTCTGCAAATAACCTACATCTTCCATTGGTTTTATATTACAGAGTTACAACAGTTTTGAAATTAACTACATTAGTTGAAAAAATGTGATATATTTTTGCAATACATCACAAATGTGAAAAGCACATCAACTGAAGCTTAGTTTAAACCTGACTCTTGATCAATCAATCAAATGTATGTATTTATACAACCCCAAAGAGCAAGCAATGCAGATGTAGATTCACCTCCACAAAACGGTGACAAATCCATCCTCTTGGTTGGATGAGAGCAGAATGGGCATAGCTGCTATGTGTTGCCTTGGAGGCAGGAGACAGGCTGCTTTCCAGTCCTTGATGAAGGAACAAAGGTCTTTTGTGTGTTCAATTAATAAATCCTTTCTGCAGAAAGATTCAATTGCTTGACTTTTCAGAGCTCTGATGCTCATCTATAAAGTTGACATTCTAAATTCACTCAAGCAGTGACAGTTGAAATCCAAACCAACTGTCCTCTATCTCATAGCAGTCCAGTCCGTCGAGACCATGAAGCAACTCCTCTTGGCCAAATCCTGACTCTGACATACAAAGGAAAACTGATTAATCGGCTTCGCTTGAAAGCTTAGTTGAGTGCTGATTGCCATCATTACGGCAATTGCCAGATCTCATTTCACTCTATTATAGCGCTTCCACTGACTGAGCCCACTGGCAGTGCCCACAGTCCCCTTCATGGGACACTTACCAACAGGAAACGTGCGTCAGGGTTGATTTGAAGTACAGGGAGAGAGGCGATACTTGGGATTTTAGCTGTGCCTGGGACAGGACCCCCCCCCCCCCCCCTCTTTCCAAAGTAGAGATGGCTCAGTTCAGCTTTCGAATTAACGTAATTAACAAATACCATACAAACAACAAAAGGAATAGTTACATACTAAAATCACCTACTCAATTACTCACTACTTAAAATCCTTATTAATCATCGCTGCCATCTAATGGAAAAGGAGGGTTGGGAATAATTCCAGCTGCAAGAACAGTAGGCCTATTGTGATACAGTCAGGGGTGAAAGTACCGACATATGGTCTGGTACGACATGACTGCATATCAGTCCATGAAAAATAGAGAATTGACTGGAAACCGGGTGGTATATGCTCCAAATTGCGTTGTGGTTTGAGGAGAACACTTTTGGTCAAGGCGGAGATGAGTGGCCTAGACGCTCACGGACAAGGCAGAGATGAGTTGCCGAGACAGAGCGCATATGTGCTTTGTAACTGATGTCTCTTTCCATTCATCAAATTGCTGTTGTGCAGTGTTGGGGTTTGGGTTCTGAAATGTATTTTCTAAGTGAAGTAATGTGCGCGCGTAGCCAACAGGAGTGCCTTTATTAAGTGATTGACAATCAGATGAAAACATCATGACTGGTTGTGTTTCTACCACGTTAAAAGGCACAGGCGCCGTGTCCATAAGGACGGGGGAAGATAAGCTTTCCCTAAAGTAAATGTAATTAAATTGCCTAAATTATATAGGCCTAGCCTAATTAACTTACTCCTGTCTATACATAAATAAATACAATCATTCAAAGTAGGCTACTACACCAGAAAGTATGATTTGGCCACAGAGGATCATGAGCTTCTTTAAAAAAAAAAGTGGATTGTTTTAAATCGCATAACCTATACTAGGAAGGGCCCGCAATTTGGACAGTATTATAAAAAATTTGTGCGCTCACTTCGGTGTCCCATAACCTTAAGACATTAAATCTACTTTATAACCCACTGGGTACACACTGGTTGAATCAACATTGTTTCTACGTCATTTCAATGAAATTACGTTGAATCAACTGGGAAAACATGTTGAATTAAGTAGCCTTGGGTATGTCTGTATCAGTTTTCCACATCTGGATTAGGGGATTTTCTCCCATTTTCTCAAGCTCTCTTATATTAGATGGGGAGCGGCGGTGAACAGCAATCCTCAAGTCTTACCATAGATTTTCAATGGGATTCAAGTCTGGGCTTTGGTTGGGCCGCTCAAGGTCTTTCACATTCTGAAGCCATTCCAGCTTGGTTTGGTTGTATGCTTAGGGTCATTGTCCTGTTGCGATGTAAATCTTCACCCAAGTTTAAGGTCCTTTGCACTATGAAGTAGGTTCTCATCAAGGATTTGCCTGTATTTGGCTCCATTCATTGTTCCCTCTATCTTTACTAGTCTCCCAGTCCCTGCAGCTGAAAAGCATCCCCATAGCATGATGCTGCCACCACCATGCTTCATGGTAGGGATGGTGTTAGACAGGTGATGAGCTGTGCCTGGACATAGCGCTTTGCATTCAGGTCAAAGAGCTACATTTTTGTCTCATCAGACCACAGAATCTTTTGCCTTAATGATCACGTGCCTTTTTGCAAACTCCAGGCATGCTGTCATGTGGCTTTTTCTCAGGGGTGGCTTCCGTTTGACCACTCTCCCATAAAGCCAAGATTGGTGAAGTGCTGTAGAGAGCGGTGTCCCTTCCCAGTACACCGCTCAACTAACAATTTTTTTCAATTTCCCAATGATGGAGACTACTGTGCTCTTGGAAACTTTCAACACTACAAATTGTTTTATACTCTTCCCCAGATATATGCCTCATCACAATTCTATCTCGAACTATGGCCAGTTACTTGGGACTTCATGGGATGGTTTTTGCTCTGACATGCACTGCTAGCTGTGGGACCTTATGATGTGTTTCTTTCTCAATCATGTCCAGACATTTGAATTGGCCACTGGTGGACTCCAATCCCGTCAAGTTGTAGTGACATCTCATGGATGATCAAAGGAAATTGGATGCACCTGAGCTCAATTTGGAGTTTCATAGCAAAGAGGTGTGAATACTTAAGTAAATTAGATGTTTCTGTATTACATTTTCAATACATTTTCAAACATTTCTAAAAACATGTTTTCACTTTGTCATTATGGGATATTGTGTAGATGGGTGAGAGAGAAAAAAATGATTTAATTGATTTTGAATTCAGTCTGTAACACAACAAAATGTGGAATAAGTCAAAGGGTATAAATACTTTCTGAAGGCACTGTACTTCCCCCTTTCTTTGGGAGGTCTGTCCCTGTGCTTCCACTCTCTTTCAAAACCTTTCAAAAATCTGCATTAATTTCATGACGCTTGGTAGATCAAGAAAAGATAACTTCATTAAGTTTGCATTAAGAACATGATTCAGTCCAAATTGACAAAGCCCTGCTGTATTTAAATGAGGCCAAGCCCGAAACTGTGCCAGGACTTCTTCGCTGTAATGAATGCAGACCTGCTCGCATCGTGCTTAGAAATTATTAAATATTAAAGCATTAGACCTCTCACTAAAGGCATCAGTCATGCAAAAGTTATACTTAAATCCAAACTGGTTCTCCAGTAAATTGTTAGGAATGTCTCACCCCATGTTCAAGAATGGCCTTTTCCCCTTTATTCAGATTAAAACTGCTCACTTTTGGTTGTTTGAAAAGGAAATCATCTCCAGAATATAATTTTTTTTTTAAACAAGCCTTAGAAAGTTGGTTGCAATTTCAGTTTAATCCACCTGAACAGACAGAACAAATAATACAACAAATATTGTGGTTAAACTCAAATATACTATTTGATAAAAAAACGTATTTTTCAATTAAATGTTTAAAAAAGGTATAATTTTAGTGAATGATATCATAAATACGACTGGTGGAGTTATGTCACACATGCATCTAACACAGACATATGGAAATGTCTGCTCTAGCCAAAATTACAATCAACTAATTGCAGCGTTACCACAAAAAATGGAAGAGGCAAGTAGAAGGGGAAAGAAGTAAGGAACTTGTCTGTCGGCCCTGCATTAAAGAACATAAATGGTTAAAGAAAAGTGTGATAAATAAAAACATACCAATTTCATTTAAGGACCTAAAAATTGACAGCTGTGCCATATAAATTGCAAAATAGTTGGGAAGAGATTTTCGATGTACCCATTCCATGGCACATGGTTTATGAATTGACACGCAAAACAACGCCGGATTCAAAACTTAGAATTTTTCAATTTAAATAACCATACAAAATTCTTGCAACCAATAGAATGTTTTATATATATATGGGGGATACAATCTTCCCAGCTCTGCAGATTTTGCTGCGAGGAGGTAGCGTCATTAGATAATTTATTGTGGTACTGTCCATATGTAGCTCGTTTTTGGTCACAGGTCCAGGAATGGCTGAAGAATTGCAACATTTGCCTAGAACTAATGCTGCAGATAGCAATACTGGGTGATTTGAAAAGCCATAGTCAATCAATCAAGAATATAATAATTATTTTAGCAAAAATGCTTTTCTTTAATTTACAATATGTAGAAGCAATGAGAATAGAAAGGTTCAGTCCTTTTGTGAAACATCACAGCACAGTTGAAAAATATATGGCAAATAGAAATCCAAAATGGATGGTGTTAAACGATAGATGGGAGGGGTTGAATGGAGCTGAAGAGTGGGACTAATAACAAGATAACCAATGTAAAACATACGGGGTCTGTAAAATGTATATAGGATCAGAAATGTCGTGAAATAGTACAGTTTCAAATAAATAATACCTAATGGAGATGTATTTATTCTCAATTGTTTTAAATCATTTTAGAATTGTGTAATAATATTTAAATCTTGTATTGAAATGCATAGACTGTAGGGGAAACTGCTGGTTAGAAGAGCAAAGCTTACCCCACTGATCCGTTTCTTGGATGATGGGGGAAACAAAATAATGAACAACATTACATTTCATAATGGGGGGAGCAAGATTAGTAGCCAAATATAAAAAAATGTATGTCAGTATTACTGCTCCCATGCAACTTACATACTCGATACAGTTGAAAAGGAGGCGAGGAGAAATGATCCAAGGAATCAAGGAAAGATTCATTGGGATTGCATGTCTTCTCTCGCCGTTTTTTTTCCAGTTACCTCTTCTTTCCCTTTTTCTTTACCTGGTGTTCTCCCAGGCTCACTGAATAAAATGAAAATGTGGTAAACATGGATGATTATGCACATCTAGCTTGTTCTTTGGGCCAGCTAAATACAATCAATGCATGGATCACACCCAGTCAAACCTAGCTACTGTGTTTCAATTCTATTTCATTGTATTTCTATTTTTAAACGGTTAGTTGAGGGTCAATTGCAAATGCAAGCAACTGCTTTTTGGATGATGATTGATGCACAAACAGCTTGTTTCGTTGGGCCTGTGTAATAAGTCCCAAGTGTGGGACACTGAAACAGGATAAAACACACTGAATGTACAAAACATTAAGAACACCTTCCTAATATTGAGTTGGACCCCCTTTTTCCCTCAGAACAGCCTCAATTAGTCGGGGAATGGACTCTACAAGGTGTTGAAAGCGTTCCACAGGGATGTTGGCCCATGTTGACTCCAATGCTTCCCACAGTTGTGTCAAGGTGGCTGGATGTCCTTTGGGCGGTGGACCATTCTTGATACACACGGGAAACTGTTGAGCTTGAAAAACCCAGCAGCGTTGCAATTCTTGACTAAAACCGGTGCACCTACTACCAACTAGATCTGTTGATCACTGGAGTTGGGTAGTAGATGTGTTTAGCACAAAGGCTTTCAAAGGCTGTGAAACAGATGTTTTTTTCTCTTCTTTTTCTTTGAGGTGTATTGCTGCCACCTACTGCACAGGATAGTTCGTGGAACTAAAATGAGAAGAAAGAAGGGGCGTTGTCAGGGAACGCCCCATTGTCAGGAAATGCCCCCTGGAAACTTGCCGCATTTAGACCCTTCTCAGCTAGTTAGCAAACGTTACATTAGTGAATAAGGAGGAAACGCTAGCTAGCTTTACCACACTGTGTTAGTAGCTACATTTTACTTACTAAAATAGATATTGCTTGTTATGAGTCTGAAATGTGGAATTTAATTTGAATGCTTTGAATATAAATCTTTGTTAAATCTATTCAAGAAAATTCAAACAAAAAATGTAAATACTAGGAGTCTTTGGTGATATCCTTAGCAATAGTTTTCTGTGCTAGCTAGCTAGCTAACATTACATCTGGAAAATTGAAGTAAATTATTCATATTTCCTTTTACATTCTGTGTTGTCTGTATTTTTGATAAGTGAGGCATGTTTATAAATGCTTTATAAATGGGACAATAGAAATGACAGTACATTGACTGCATAGAATTTATACATAGATCTTTAATGTTAGTGTTATAGATCAGCGGCAAACTGCAGTTAATTACCATGAAGTCCTTAGGTATAAATGCTTTATGAATGGGAAATGGGATGAGTATAGGCTATATATAAGCCTAATTTTCTAAATGCGGTTTGGCCTTTTGGCATATTTACTAACACTGGTATGGCTGTGCAGAACAGCCATAATGATGAATACGCTGTCATTTTTATGATGCATCTATTAAGATACCTAAATATGAGCACTTGCATAGCATGACATGAATGCGTTATGTAGATATGCTATGGATATATTTCATTAACCTTTAAAAATGCGGTTGGGACCTGTTATAACACGTTCATGAAATGCTTATAGATGTATAATAAATGCGTTATGGCTATGTAGTCAACGTAAATCGTTACCAGAATTTTTCCAGAGCCTTGATATCATTGGTTTGCACATATGGACTGCCTCTTCAATTCAAACCACAGGTTTTTAATGGGGTTCAAGTCCGGTTCCAATCCAAGTGCCAATGCTGTTTAACTCCAGGCGGTGCTATGGTCAGATGACATGGTCAGATGCACACCAGTGGTGGGTTTGGCGTTGAAAAACGGATGCATTAGCAGAAAATAACCCCATACCTACTGTGAAATAGGGTAGTGGATCTTTGATGTTATGGGGTCATCTCAGTCTCAGGACTTGAACCCCAATGAACCCTATTTTATTGCGCATCCAATATAGCTTGTATTATTTATTTTACACATAATTTTTTGATCATCTTTATCAAGGGTGCCAATAATTTTTCGACCTGACTGCATATATTGTAAAACTATTTTGTATCTAGGACGAGTTCAGACTTTTTTTGTAAAATTAGCACCTTTTGAAAGGCCCTTTAATATGATTTTAGAGCGAGACAACAATCTTGATAAATGTGACCGACTGATAGGTTGAAACTTTGAAGTGAACCCAGGTTGTCTGCACACAGCAAAACTGTGTTAGCCTGCTTTGTGTGTTTGCATGTATGTATTTCAGTCAATATTTTGGCGTGTGCTTTGGCTTGGCTCTGCTTTACCTTGCACCGACCTGATAATGTGACCTGTTTGGGAGGTGAAGCACACACTGCTTTCCCCACTGGACTGGAGGAATATATTTTTGCCGGTCTTGGCCGGCATATGAGGTACATTCTGTTCCATTTGATTTGTGTGTGTCGAACACAGGCGCGTATGTGGCTGTGTGTACGTGTGTTTGCATGCCAGGACTTGAAGACCTGTAAAGATGGCATACCAGCACAACCCTGTCTCATTACATATGTCCACCACTATAGGCGTGGGTCCTGGAGAACTGGCTGTAAGATTCCCTTGTTCCCTTCTACTATGGCATTGTGGAATATTTTTTATAGTTCAATGAAGAAGCAGCAGACTGACTAACAGAAATGGAATGTTGACCATTGAAATGATTTGGCCTGAATTATCTGTGAACAGTTTACGCTTTAATCCAATGAGTGTTGATGGACCTCGTTCCTTATTAACTGTCTATAGTGATACCAAAGGGACCTTCACTAGAAGCAGGAATATACAATGCCTTCAGAAAGTATTCACACCCCTTGAATTTTTCCATATTTTGTTGTTACAAAGTGGGATTAAAATGGGTTTAATTGTCATTTTTGGTCAACAATCTACCAAAATACTCTGTAATGTAATGAAGCATTTGAAAATTATGAAAGATATATGAAAAGAAAAACACTAATATATCTTGATTAGGTAAGTACTCACCCCCCGGAGACAATACATGTTAGAAATACCTTTGTAGCGATTACAGTTGTGAGTCTCTAAGAGCTTTGCACACCTGGATTGTACAATATTTGACCATTATTCTTAAAAATTCTTCAAGTTCTGTGAAGTTGGTTGTTGATCATTGCTAGAAAGCCATTTTCAAGTCTTGCCATAGATTTTCAAGCTGATTTAAGTCAAAACATTTAAGTCAGGAACATTCAATATTTTCTTGGTAAGCAACTCATGTGTAGATGTGGCCTTGTGTTTTAGGTTATTGTCCTGCTGAATGGTAAATTCGTCCCGCAGTGTCTGTTGGAAAGAAGACTGAACCAGGGTTTCATCTAGAATTTTGCATGTGCTTAGCTGTATTCCATTTGTCTTTATCCTAAAAAACTCCCTAGTCCTTGGCAATGACAAGCATACCCATAACATGATGCAGCCACCACCATGCTTGAAAATATGAAGAGTCGTACTCAGTGATGTGTTGGATTTGCTCCAAACATAACGCTTTGTATTCAGGATGAAAAGTGCATTTCTTTGCCACATTTTTTGCAATATCACTTAAGTGTCTTGTTGCAAACCGGATGTTCAAAATGTTCTGGAATATTTTTATTCTGAACAGGATTCCTTCTTTTCACGCTATCATTTAGGATAGTATTCTGGAGAAACTACAATGTTGTTGATCCATCCACATTTTTAACACAATCATTCAACACTGTAACTGTTTAAAATCACCATTGGCCTCATGGTGAAATCCCTGAGCAGTTTCCTTCCTCTCCAGCAACTGAGCCTGTATTTTTGTAGTGACTGGGTGTATTAATACACCATCCAAAGCCTAATTAATAACTTCACCATGCTTTATACATCTACCAATTGATGCCCTTTGTGAAGCATTGAAAACCTCCCTTGTCTTTCTGGTTGAATGTGTGCTTGAAATTCACTACTTGACTAAGGGACCATACAATTATCTGTATGTGTGGGGTACAGAGATGGGCTAGACATTCAAGAACCATGTTAACCACTAATGTGTCCATGCAACTTACAGTGAGCTTCATAAGGATTGGGACAGTGACACGTTTTGTTGTTTTGGCTCTATATTCCAACACTTTGGATATAAAATAATACAATCACTATGAGGTTAAAGTGCAGACTGTCAGCTTTAATTTGAGGGTATTTTCATCCATATCTGGTGAATCGTTTAGACATTTTTGTACATAGTCCCCCCATTTTAGGGGACCAAAAGTATTGGGACAAATTCACTTATGTGTGTTAAAGTAGCCAGAGGTTTTGTATTTGGTCCCATATTCCTAGCAGGCAATGATTACATCAAACTTGTGACTCTACAAACTTGTTGGATGCATTTGCTGTTTGTTTTGGTTGTGTTTCAGAATTTTTTCCCCCAATAGAAATGAATGGTAAATAATGTATTGTGTCATTTTGGAGTCACTTTTATTGTAAATAAGAATAGAGTATGTTAGCATGTGAATGTACCATGATTACGGATAGTCCTGAATGAATCGTGAATAATGATGAGTGAGAAAGTAACAGACGGACGAATATCATACCACCAAGATATGCTAACCTCTAACCATTGCAATAACTGGGCAGGTTAGCATTTTTCGGGGTATGTTATTTGTGCATCTGTAACTTACTCAATTATCTCAACTTTAGACTACTTTAATACACATAAGTGCATTTATCCCAATACTTTTGGTCCCATAAAATGGGGGGACTACAGTTGAAGTCGGAAGTTTACATACACCTCAGCCAAATACATTTAAACTCAGTTTTTCACAATTCCTGACATTTATCCAAGTAAAAATGCCCTGTCTTAGGTCAGTTAGGATCACCACTTTATTTTAAGAATGTGAAATGTCAGAATAATAGTAGAGCGAATTATTTATTTCAGCTTTTATTTCTTTCATCACATTCCCAGTGGGTCAGAAGTTTACATACACAATTCGTATTTGGTAGCATTGCCTTTAAGTTGTTTAACTTGGGTCAAATGTTTTGGGTAGCCTCCCACAAGCTTCCCACAATAAGTTGGGTGAATTTTGGCCCATTCCTCCTGACAGAGCTGGTGTAACTGAGTCAGGTTTGTAGGCCTCCTTGCTCGCACACGCTTTTTCAGTTCTGCCCACATATTTTCTATGGGATTGAGGTCAGGGCTTTGTGATGGCCACTCCAATAACTTGACTTTGTTGTCCTTATTAAGCCATTTTGCCACAACTTTGGACGTATGCTTGGGGTTATTGTCTATTTGGTAGACCCATTTGCAACCAAGCTTTAGCTTCCTGACTGATGTCTTGAGATGTTGCTTCAATATATCCACATAATATTCCTACTTCATGATGCCATCTATTTTTGGGAAGTGCACCAGTCCCTCCTGCAGCAAAGCACCCCCACAACATGATGCTGCCACCGCCATGCTTCACAGTTGGGGTGGTGTTCTTCGGCTTGCAAGCCTCCTCCTTTCTTCTCCAAACATAACGATGGTCATTATGGCCAAACAGTTTTATTTTTGTTTCATCAGATCAGAGGACATTTCTCCAAAAAGTATGATCTTTGTCCCCATATGCAGTTGCAAAACGTAGTCTGGCTTTTTTATGGCGGTTTTGGAGCAGTGGCCTTGCTGAGCGGCCTTTCAGGTTATGTCAATATTGGACTCGTTTTACAGTGGATATAGATACTTCTGTACCTGTTTCCTCCAGCATCTTCACAAGGTCCTTTGCTGTTGTTTTGGGATTGATTTGCACTTTTCGCACCAAAGTACGTTCATCTCTAGGAGACAGAACGCGTCTCCTTCCTGAGCGGTATGACGGCTGTGTGGTCCCATGGTGTTTATACTTGCGTACTATTGTTTGTACAGATGAGCGTGGTACCTTCAGGCATTTGGAAATTGCTCCCAAGGATGAACCAGAATTGTGGAGGTCATGGCTGATTTCTTTTGATTTTCCAATGATGTCAAGCAAAGAGGCACTGAGTTTGAAGGTAGGCCTTGAAATACATCCACAGGTACACCTCCAATTGACTCAAATGATGTCAATTAGCCTATCAGAAGCTTCTAAAGCTGCTTTGTCTGTTTTAAAGGCACATTCAACTTAAGTGTATGTAAACTTCTGACCCACTGGAATTGTGATACAGGGAATTATAAGTGAAATAATCTGTCAGTTAACAATTGTTGAAAAATTGCTTGTCATGCACAAAGAAGATGTCCTAACCGACTTGCCAAAACTATAGTTTGTTTATAAGAAATTTGTGGAGTGGTTGAAAAACGAGTTTTACTGACTCCAACCTAAGTGTATGTAAACTTCCGATTTCAACTGTATGTACAAAAAGTGCTGTAATTTCTACACAGTTTACCTAATATGGATGAAAATACCCTAAAATTAAAGATGGCAGTCTGCACTTTAACATCATAGTCATTGGATAATTTCAAATCCAAAACTAATTTAGGCTTGCCATAACAAAGGAGTTGAATACTTATTGACTCAAGACATTTCAGCTTTTCAGTTTTTATTTATCTAAAAAAATGGCTACAAACAAAATTCCACTTTGCCATTATGAGGTATTATGTTTAGATCAGTGACACAAAATCTAGATTTAATCAATTTTAAATTCAGGCTGTAACACAATACAATGTTAAAAAAGTAAATGGGTGTGAATACTTTCATGCAGGCACTATATATGCTTCCACCCTTATGCTTAGAAAGCTCTACAGTCATTAAAAACATAGCTAACTGTACAGTAATGGGACTAACACACTGAACAGGGATATGTGACCAGTGTTGGGACTGAACCCTTGACCTTAATGTTGCCAGCATCATGTTTAAACCAACTTAACCACCTGGACAACTTTGAGATTGTACATCAGAGTTTGTTGGACTTCATGACACTAGAAGACACTTTTCTCCCTGAAGCTTATTTGTATTTTCTTCATTGGATGTCCAAACTTTGCAGACGATTGAACCCATTCAGCCTGTATTACAGACTTCAATATTTAATGCCAGAGCTATTGATGTGATCCCTTCTGATTAGGCAGGTTAGACGAGTGGCAGAATGCACTGATTGAAGCAAACAGTTGCACAAATGTTTTAACTAACGGTTCAAAAAGACAAGCTGGAAAATGTTTGCTCCTAATGTTGGAAAGTTGGATGTGCACCGTGCAGCCATTTCGCTGTCATCGACTTTGAAAAGGTCAGGAGTTGGAGCCAGCGAAACTGGAGGTTGTGGTTTTTCAGATCGCTGTTTGTGGTTTCCATTGGCAATGATGCGATTCTTGAAATATAATGAAAAAAAGGTTGAAGTAATTTGCCATGTTTGGAAGTTGTTTATGGAAGATATTTACTGTTGAATTTCGTCCATTATTTTCTGGCATTGGGCTGTTCGTCGTTACAGTACAAGATGTTTCTGTTTGAACTAATCCATTTTAAAAATGGCCTCCAGGGATGTAGGAAATTTCCTTGTGAAATCTGCAGTAGGAAAGCCAGTGAACAAGGTTGAAGGCAGAGGAGTTGACCTGATGCACCATGACCACATGACTCAGCATAAAAATAAAACATTTTGTCAGAAGTCTTATGGCCCATATACAGTATATATACTGTATCCATTTTCCTAGTCAGGTCATGGTTAGAAAAGCTCTGGGCCCTACTTAAAAATCGCTAAACCCCTTTTTCCCTCTTTCTCTCTCAGATATGAATGAGTGTGAGGAGACCAACGGTGGCTGTGAGGCTTTGTGCTGCAACACCATCGGCAGCTTCTGCTGCAAGTGTCCACTCGGCCAGGAGCTCATGGAGGACGGCAAGACCTGCCAAGGTGAGTGCTGTCACCCGGTGATGTCACCTATCACCTCACACTGGTCCCAGAAGCATCTGTGAATACAAGCCTGCAGAATGACTTAAAGGAATAGTTCACCCAAATTGCAAAATTACATATTGATTTCCTCACCCTGTAAGCAGTTTGTAATTTTGTAATTTGGGTGATCTTTCCCTTTAAAACAGAATGGTATGGGTTCACAGAATTATCAAAGAATACTGTATAGCAGGGGTTGGCAACTAAATTCAGCTGCAGGCCGATATTTTTCGGAGCGATTGATCGGGGGGCCGGAACGTAATTATAATAATTTGTTCACCGCTAAACCCCAAAATAACAATTATTTTATACTTTGATTACATTGATGACCATCTAGATTATGAGATGAAAGGTTCTCCTCACCATAGCTTTAGCCACGACATTAGTGCTTAGTTGTGGTGGTCTGTCTGATCTCAGCCAACCTTTTGACGAATAGGAAGTGATTGCACAAAGCAGTGTTATTACAAGGGGATCTCTGTAATTAGTAGGTCCTTACATGGGTACGGCTTCAAAGGTGCCTCTTTCTACCTGATCTTTTACTTCCTGGATGTAGACTAGAATACAATCATTTACCTCTGTTTAAGTTGGAATCTGTTGCGTTGAAACTGCCACGTCCGTCTGTTTGTGACATTACAACAACAAAGACGTTACTTCAACTAATGAACACTGTTTTATTCCCTCGGACATCATTGCACATCATTGCTCCCGTGACAGAACAACAGAGTATGTACTATGATTTGTTTTATTACGTTGCTGGATGCTCATCTCCTCCTTTTCAAAAACACAACAATAACAAATGTGCCTGGGGCATCCAGTGGTGCCGTTTCACCTTTCGCACATTTTAGCTTTAAAGATGGGTTCCGTTGCCCTCAAGACCAGCCATGTCATTCTACCCAGCATAACATGGTCCGACCTGGGACTTGAACTTGAGATTTGAATAGTTGAGGCCTCTGAATCCAGGCCGATATGTCTTAAAGTTTCAGAAAGGCGATTTGATGTCAAATTGTAACGCTAATGTAGCCATCTGCCGTACATGCATGGTTGTCTTTGTGCCCTGATTCATTGCATATACTAAAAAGGAGGCAAAGTTGATGTTGTTGAATCTTTTCAGGGATACTGAGAGTTTTTGACTCAAAAACATTTGCCAGGTAAAATCTATGGAGAATATCCTTTAGTCCTTTAGCGTATCTAGCTACATGGTAGTTTAGTGTCTAGCTAGCTACCTTCAAACCACACTAATTAACTCACCTACACACAGAGCCCCACAGTGAATAGGGCTGGAGCTGAGGATCACACATGTACATTGTCTGATGCAACACATTTTGTTAGTGTCATTTTACCCTCCAAATATTTCCTCTTCTTCTTCAGTGTCAAATCCAGAGGCGCTTGACACGCTAATAAAAATAACATTCCAGAGGACATTTAATTAATGCCTTGGAGAGAGTCCTCAAGTTCGTTTGTAATTTAATAAAGTATATATTCAATCTCTCACACATCCATCGGAAATAAATGAATGGCTCTTTTAATCCTTTGAATGTTTATCGCACAACTTCTTGACACAAAGAATTCACTGTTGTTTTTACTTCTTGTCCAAAAGTGTTGGTCCCCTTGGGAGCTACTTATTCTTCGGTCATGGCAATGATAGCTATTTTCTCTATTACACTAGGAATCCCAACAGCCGCCTTTTGAAATGAAAAGAAGAGGCAGATGTTTGGAAAGTCATTAAGAATGAAGAATGTCCTGTCCGGTTTACATTAAGTCTTGGCTTTTCCCGGGTTGAAAGAACTGCTATGTTTTCTTTCCTTGGCCTCATTATTCATAAGAAGCCTTCAGGAGCTGTGTCCATGCCGTGCTGTATTACAGTAAGCAGGAGTGTAGGTGTGTAGATGTGTCACGTATGCACGCGCATGTTGGGAACAATCTATACTGAGCCGCAGAAATGTAGTGGTGCTACAATGATTCTGTGTGTGTATGTGTGTGTTTGCGTGCATGTTTGTGTGTGTTTGCATGTCCATGTGTGTGTTTGTGCTTGGTGCTCATGTGTGTCCTATTTAAGTCCAGACCTTTTGGCCTGAGGACAGCACCTATAAAAGACAGGAACAATTCATCCCAAGAGTCTCACTGCCATGAAAAAGACAGAGGATCCCTGAGTCAAAGCCAACATAAAATGCTCTCACTTCAAAGCAGGCCTTTAGCCTAGTCAATGGGGGTGCGTTCAGGAAAGTATGAACCACTGTGATGTGAACAGCCCAATCTCTTTCTAATCATGTCCGACTGGCTTCTGAACAATGTCTAAGGTGTCGCAGAGTATCTGGTTTGTATCATAGCCTTATGGCACAGGTACACGAGCCAAGTATTTTTTTTGTGGTACTGTACGGTATCCATATTAGGACAGCCTCAGGATGTGAGACATGACTGATACACCCCCACTGTGGTGAATGCTGCCTGCATGCTACATACGCAGCATCATCAACACAACAACGTTTGAGGCTTGTGTGCCTGGATCGTCTTTTTACACTAGTAAGGGCCGTCACTACATATGAGGATACAGAGGTTATAATAGCCTAATAAAAATATATATTTTGTACACAATAAAGAAAATCTATTACGGGTCAACATCTAAATATTTCTCCCAGTGTTTATGAAAGCTCAGAACGCTTATATTCTTGATCTGACAGTTTTAATCGCATGTGACTCTTTGTGAATGAGTGGAATCATCAACGGTGGTTTATTCGTAATGTTTGCCTGTGTCCCCTGGATTTGCCTCAAAGATTTTCCTTTTTAGCAGCACATTCACCACTCACCCAAACAGCAAAGTCCACCCTCTTGCAGTACATGCCGAGGGCCTGATACGTGAAATGAACTACCCCCGAATTACCCCAGGTTGAGACTAGAGACGCTGCTGTGTGTTCGCGAGATGCCGGACAAAAGGCAATTTTAGAACCGTCCCACAACTCCTGCTTTGTCTACAGACATCCCCCAAACAAACAATGCAGGAGGAATGTAGGAGGAAGCATATAGGAGGATGCAGAGGAGACAGATAGAGAAGCTTCATTATTAATGCCTAGGAATACACATTTTAATGGTATGGAAAGAGATTATGTAAAGAGATTATGATTTTATGCAATTCATCATTACAACTGACTGAACAAAAATAACATTTTATTGGTTGCATACACATATTTTGCAGATGTTATTGCGGGTGTAGCGAAATGCTTGTGTTTCTAGCTCCAACAGTGCAGTAATATCTTATAATACACAACAATATACAGTCGCTGATGCTATGAACTTACAGCAGCTAATGCTGGTGTCATTTTTGCTTCTTTTTCTGTGCTCCACATGACATTGTAAAGTGTTTTAAATGTATAGAAATGCAGTAAACGAGCTTCAACTTTAAAATTGTTTTACTTCAGGCTCTGTCATTCTATAGATGAGCTCACATATGGCTTGCTTGGCACATCACTTGAGCACACTATTACCCTGCTATTTCCCTCACTCAGCTGAAGTTGGCCATTCCTTCGCTGCTCCCATCCATGCACAGCAGTAGATGATTGAAGACATCAAGAACAACCCTTGCAAAATGTCCAAAATGGCATTAACGTGTTGATTTATGTCGGGCTTATAGCAATATACTTTATTCATGTGAATAAATATTTGTTTTTAACAGTTTCATGTGTTGAATGTAGTTTAATGTGTTGAAATGCTTTTATTGTGGTGTAATTCAATATCTTGTGAACGTTCCTGTGTGGTGCCGTTGTTCGTGTTTCTCCGCTTCTGTAGAACTGTGCTTCTGTCATTGTATCTGAGGATGGAAGAAGGAGGGAGGGTCATGGAGGAGGAGTGTGGACCTGCGTTCGGTGAATGGAGAGAGAGGAAGGGAGAATGAGAAAGAGAGGAGGAGAAGGGATGAGGGAGGGTCCCCCAAGTAAGAGAGAAACATGCAGCATGTCTGTCAAAGCTGAGAGAGAGAGAGGAAATGCTGCCTGAAATAACAAAGAAAATGACTCACTATACTTAAACCCAGAGAGTCAACTGGTGCGGTGATCATACCTCCTTTGGGATACTATCGACAGCTTGGTACAAGCTCTATTATTCTATCTACACATATTCTAACTTCCAAGCTTAGTTCTCTGTAGATACTTATCTCACACTTTCAGTGCTGTTAAGACCATGGCATCCCTAGGATGGTTTGTGGTGGTTCTAGTGGGCTTTTGGAGCCAGCTAAGCCCAGGTCGGGGAGCTAATAATGGGCCTGGCAGATACCGCTACCAGCGCAGGAACTGCTACACCTGCTTCTATGGATACAATGGCTACAACACAGGACACATGAAAGGTGCAGGTGAGTGAGAAGTATGTGCTGTGTGCACAGTGCTCTACCATAGTACATAGTACAGTATATCAGTCCCCGTTGTGAGCAAGATCATGTCATTATCTGTCATCGTGTGTACTGTATGACGTTAGACTTTGTCACTTGAACCTCCTGGAATGCAAGGGAACCTGTAGTTTTTTATTGATTATATCTAAGAGATTATAATTCTGAATCAAGGCTTCTGTGTTTACTGACATCTGACATGTAGACACATTATCTGTGTGTGTGTGTGTGTGTGTGTGTGTGTGTGTGTGTGTGTGTGTGTGTGTGTGTGTGTGTGTGTGTGTGTGTGTGTTTGTTTGTTTGTTACAAATGCAATGCAACTTCATTGTCCCATATAGGGCTGTGAACCTACATTAATGGCTTAACCTGCATTTATTTGCATGTTTAAAATTGTAATGGTGTGAGTGGAGTAATGGGACAAGTATAAAGTACTTAGAAAGCAGGTAGGGATCAGGATACACTGCTGCTGCTGCAGTTAAGGGGAATATACTGGAAGATGAGCTCTATGAGCCCTGTGTAGAAATGAAAGCGAGAGAGAGAGCGAGAGAGTCCATGCAAGTCTATATCGAGGTTGTCCTTCTAGCAAAACTTGAAATTGTGTTTTTTTTTACGTTGGATAAAAGTAGAGACTCAGAGCTAGAAAATGGTATATCGTACACTACAGTTCAGGAACAATGGGAAAGTAATTCTGTTTTGAAAGTTGATAAACTTGTAACACCACTTTTGATAAAATTGCCCTTGAATGTTTAAGTACACCTACTGGAGAGCTCTTCTTTGTCTACACCCATTCAGCATCTTCACACCCTCTTAAGCCTTAGCCCCACCCATCTTTTTAAGCATTCACATGTGAGGCCGTGTGCTAAACAGACTGACTACAGTAGTGTACTAAATAACCAAAGATTTCAAGACTAAAGGCTGGTTTATACTGTCTATCGACATGTCTGTATACAGTTGTCATAGTTACATCATGAACATTCTATTGGTGTCCGACATCAAACTTGTCGTTGTTGTAATGAAAAATGATAAACATAAAACGACAGGCTGCATGACATCAGCAGCCTGGTGGTCCAAAATTGCATAACTGGTGTATTTTAACTCCAATAAACCCATCCGTTTAACAATGAATTTAGTATATGTCAATCTTGCAAACCAGGGAACTAAAAGCAACTTTCTTAAAGACAAGACTCTCGTTAATCTAACCACACTGTCCGATTTCAAAAAGGCTTTACAACGAAAGCAAAACATTAGATTATGTCAGCAGAGTACCAAGCCAGAAATAATCAGACACCCATTTTTCAAGCCAGCATATAATGTCACCAAAACCCAGAAGACAGCTAAATGCAGCACTCACCTTTGATGATCTTCATCAGATGACAACCCTAGGACATTATGTTATACAATACATGCATGTTTTGTTCAATCAAGTTCATATTTATATCAAAAACCAGCTTTTTACATTAGCATGTGACGTTCAGAACTAGGATACCCCCCGCAAACTTCCGGGGAATTCGCTAACATTTTACTAAATTACTCACGATAAACGTTCACAAAAAGCATAACAATTATTTTAAGAATTATAGATACAGACCTCCTCTATGCACTCGATATGTCCGATTTTAAAATAGCTTTTTGGTGAAAGCACATTTTGCAATATTCTAAGTACATAGCCCAGGCATCACGGGCTCGCTATTTAGACACCCGGCAAGTTTAGCACTCACCATAATCATATTTACTATTATAAAAGTTTGATTACCTTTTGTTGTCTTCGTCAGAATGCACACCCAGGACTGCTACTTCAATAACAAATGTTGGTTTTGTCCAAAATAATCCATCGTTATATCCGAATAGCGGCGTTTTGTTCGTGCGTTCCAGACACTATCCGAAATAGTAAAGAAGTGTCGCGCGCATGGCGCAATTCCTGACAATAAAATTCTAAGTATTCCATTACCGTACTTCGAAGCATGTCAACCGCTGTTTAAAATCAATTTTTACGACATTTTTCTCGTAGAAAAGCGATAATATTCCGACAGGGAATCTCCTTTTCGGCAAACAGAGGAAAAAATCCCAAAGGCGGGGGCGGTCGGGGTCACGCGCATAAGCCCAGTGTCCCTTGATCGGCCACTTGAGAAAGGCGATAATGTGTTTCAGCCTGGGGCTGGAATGACGAGATTCTGTTTTTTCCCGGGCTCTGAGCGCCTATGGACGACGTGGGAAGTGTCACGTTAGAGCAGAGATCCTTAGTAAATGATAGAGATGGAAAAGAAGTTCAAGAAATGGTCAGACAGACCACTTCCTGTAAAGGAATCTCTCAGGTTTTGACCTGCCATTTGAGTTCTGTTATACTCACAGACACCATTCAAACAGTTTTAGAAAATTTAGGGTGTTTTCTATCCATATGTAATAAGTATATGCATATTCTAGTTACTGGGTAGGAGTGGTAACCAGATTAAATCGGGTATGTTTTTTATCCAGCCGTGTCAATACTGCCCCCTATCCTAAACAGGTTAACAATGTTTTGTACTCCCTGACAAAAGGCCATGCAGCAGAAACACTTCCGAGTTTTTCAACTTTGTTTCCATTGAACATGCCATACAAATAAAGGCATTTTAATTCATTATATAAAGAGTGCCCTGGTCCTCCTTTCTTTTTAATGTTTTGGTTTGTGTCTAGCTTGTTAGTTAGCTAACTAGCTAACGTTAAGTTAGCTGGCTAGCCAGTTCAAATAATGACCATATCATATAGCTGACAACGTCTTAACTTTAGTTAATTTGTATTCATTATTACAGGAAAATAAACTCAATTAAGATAATTATTTACAAGTTAATGGCGAGCTAATTACAGAAAATACTTGGACACTGTCTCGTTGGCCTAACGTTATATCCTAATTTGACTTTGGTGCAGGTCATGTTGTTCTTCACTTCTCTGGTAAACACACACTATATCAAATAAAATCTATGTTTATTGTCAGGATACAGAAGGTGTAAATGGTACAGTGAAATGGTTACTTGCATAGTGGAGTCTTTTGTTTAGACATGTAGCTAACTAGCTAGCTAAACAATGAACCATAATCCTAACTCAGAACTTTTCTACCCTGCTTGAATCTACAGGTAGCTAAAGTTAACCAACTAGGTTTAATGTTAGCTAGCTATGCAAACAGTTCTGAGATACAAATAATATTACTACACAGATCATACACATAATTTAGCTAGCGAGCCAGACAGCCAGCTAACGTTAGCTAGCTAGCTAACAGTATGCTTTAACCTGAAATGAAAACAACTTTCTGACAAAATTAGAAACGTATGATATATGAACATTTTGCTAGCTAGACTCTCTTACCCGTATACATGGATGAACGCTTCTCCCTCTCTGTCACGGATGCCATGGTTGCCCTTAGTTTGAAGATGTAATCCGGAGACAGGAGTTTTATACAACAGCCTTCTGTGTGTTCTCTTTTCAACTCTCTCCACATATTTGCAATCAAACGCCTGAATTTTCTCCATCTCCTTAGCTATCATACTTTGCTTCCACCAGGCATTCCACTGATTTCAAAACTCGGTCCTCCAGAAAGTGAAGAGCATTAGCAACACTTTTGCAGTTCTTCATGGTATCGTTAAAAAAAGCTGCTTTAGAAAGAATTACCTACATATACTGAGCAGCTCATGTTATAGACAGAAGCGTACTACATAGCACACCAATTCGAACTCATCTCTCGGCATGTCCAGCCCATCCCCCATCCATTATCTCAGCCAATCATGGCTAGCGGAAAGGTTCCTGGCTTTTTCTGCTAAACCATCTAGGCTCGTAATTTAACAATTTTATTTGGATTTACAGATGGCATACAAGTTTGTTATTATGGCACATTGAAGTTCACATGTTCCAGAAGGCATTTCTACCAAATAACGCATTTTGATTTAAAAAAAATGGTTAATTCAAATGCCTCTCCTGTGAAGTAGTGACGCTCGACATATGCCTAATTTCCTGAAATGAGTCACATATAATTCCATTTACTGGCCCCTGAAGCCTCCACTCTTCAACTCAATATTTTATAACGATCAAACAAGGAACTGAATTGTTGGAGTGAAATTCCATTACTTTCAGTCTCATGATAGATGTTAATTAGAATCATGAAATATTGACTTATTGAATATAATTATGAATATTGCATTATGAATTATGGAGTATGAGTTTTCTATTATGTTATCATGGGTATTTGAAAGCAGTATGGAGCCTCACCTGAGCACACCCCTTTTTCCCTTGTTCCCCTTCCTTATACCTATTTAGTGGTATGGTATTATGGCTCAGCTAGGCCTCAGTTATGGAGGGGTGCCATACAGTTTTTGACTACTACTGCATGTTTAAATCCGATCGCTTTTGCTTTGATCATGGATCGACTATAGCCTATGAAATTACCGTTGTTTGGAAACGTGAAACCTTTGTTTGGAGAATAATTTTTTGTTTTTATACAATCAAGGCTTGAAACTCTTTTTATTTTGGTTGCTTTGGAAGCGGGTCTGACTGTGGCACCACATACCTGTAGCCTCAAGGCAAGTTTTGAATTAGATTACATATTGCCTTTATAACAATGTTTTACAGCTGTCAAAGCTTCATCTTCCTAAATTGGAAAAATCAACGGATACATTTTGGGAAGGTGATGGGATAGCCGTCATGGAAAAAAGGAAAGGAAAACCATCATGTCCTTGGATGCTTTAAGCATCCAGTATGGTGTGTTTTTGCTACGGCCACACTCAGACGTGGCCGCATGAACACAGAGGAAATCGTGTGACTTACATGAAAACGCATTGACTCCATCCGAAATTCTCAGACACGAAATCCCAGTGTCGGCACCCTAACTCTAGATGGTGTAACCCGCGTCAGCATTAGGAGAGGGTGATATGAGAGTGTGAGATGTATGTCTTAGATTAGAGATTAGAAACTACCTGGCATAGTCAGTCTGCAGATGCAACAGTTTCTCTGTTGTTTCTTTGACTTGATGAATTCCTGGGATCCTCCTGATTTATGACAGTTGGACTTCTGTTGCTTGTTGATGCGTCTTATCATTGTCCAGTAAGAGTATGGCAAGCACAGGGAGATCCTGGCATCAGATCACACATGCCGATGCATGGACACAGACAAGAACACACGCACCCATGCACACACGTTTATGTGCAAACGCACACACACACACACACACACACACACAAACACATGCACACATACACACACACATATGCCAATGTTACTTCCCAAAACCAAGGTTCTGCTGCACTCCATACTCCTAATCTTTAAACACTGATTGATTGGACAACAGAAGACCACAGTCTTGTAACCACCAAGATACATACTCTATCATCTCAGCCAAGTGTGTTCATGGTTCCAGTTCCAATCATGTTGATGCTGGCTGGAAGTGTGAGAGCGACCCTAGGGCAGCTGTTTAGGACATTACAAATGTGTTTTGTTGTGCTAGTCTGTGTGAATTTCATGGCTGTTAATGAGAGGTCAATGAGCAGTGAATGACTGTGAGGTCAGGGAGAGAAGTTGGTCAGAGCAACAGGGGCCAGAGGCTGATTCTCTTGACGGATTTCTCTCTTGCTGCAGTTGTTCTTTCTCAATTCAATTAAAAATGATTTTATTGGTATGGGAAACATATGTTTACATTGCCAAAGCAAGTGAAATAAACAATCAGAAATGAACAGTAAACATTACACTCATGAACGTTTCAAAAGAATAGAGACATTTTAAATGTTATATTATGGCTATGTACAGTACAGTGCTGTAACAATGTGCAAATAGTTGAAATACAAAAGGGAATATAACTAAACAGATAAATATGGGTTGTATATACAATGGTGTTTGTGCTTCACTGATTGCCCTTTTCTTGTGGCAACAAGTCAAAAATTTTGCTGCTGATGGCACAGTGTGGTATTTCACCTAATAGATATGGGAGTTGATCAAAATTAGATTTTTATTCTTTGTGGATCTGTGTAATCTGAGGGAAATATGTGTCTCCCGTATGGTCATACATTTGGCAGGGGGTTAGGAAGTGCAGCTCAGTTTCCACCTCATTTTGTGGGCAGCGTGCACATAGCCTGTCTTCTCTCGAGAGCCAGGTCTGCCTACGTCAGCTTCTCTCAATAGCAAGGCTGTGCTTACTGAGTCTGTATATAGTCAAAGCTTTTCAAAATGTTGGGTTAGTCACAGTTGTCAGCGATTCTGCCACTGTGTACTTTCGGTTTAGGGCCAAATAGCATTCCAGTTTGCTCTGTTTTTTGGTATTCTTTTAAAAATGTGTCAAGCAGAGGTGGCACCACAGGTTCAAAGTGGTGTGGCAAAATTCGTACATGTCTTTTCTGGGGCCTGGAGCTTTTCCTGATCTCATGACCTGGCCAGGTAAAACTCTGGGTCTTATTCGTAGGCTATGATAAAATATTATTATTATTATAATAGATACACTACATGGACAAAATTATGTGGACACCTGCTCGTCAAACATCTCATCATAAAATTATGGGCATTAATATGGAGTTGGTCCCCCCTTTGCTGCTATAACAGCCTCCAATCTTCTGGGAAGGCTTTCCACTAGATGTTGGAACATTGCTGCAGGTACTTGCTTAAATTCAGCCACGAGCATTAGGTCGGTCACTGATGTTGGGCGATTAGGCCTGGCTCGCAGCCAGCGTTCCAATTCATCCCAAAGGTGTTCGATGGGGTTAAGGTCAGGGATCTGTGCAGGCCAGTCAAGTTCTTCTATACCGATCTCGACAAATCATTTCAGTATGGACCTCACTTTATGCACGGGGGCATTGTCATGCTGAAACAGGAAAGGGCCTTCCACAAACTGTTGCCACAAAGTTGGAAGCACAGAATCGTCTAGAATATCATTGTATGCTGTATCGTCAAGATTTCCCTTCACTGGAACTAAGGGGCCTAGCCCGAATCATGAAAAACAATCCCAGACCATTAATCCTCCTCCATCAAACTTTACAATTGGCACTATATATTCGGGCAGGTAGCGGCTCCTGGCATCCGTCAAACCCAGATTTGACCGTCGGACTTCCAGATGGTGAAGTGTGATTCATCATTCCAGAGAACGCGTTTCCACCCCTCCAGAGTACAATGGCGGTGAGCTTTACACCACTTCAGCCAACGCTTGGCATTGCGCATGGTCATCTTAGGCTTGTATGCGGCTGCTCGGCAATGGAAACCCGTTTCATGAAGCTCCCGACGAACAGTTCTTGTGCTGACGTTGCTTCCAGAGGCAGTTTGGAACTCAGTAGTGAGTGTTGCAACCGAGGACAGACGATTTTTTGTAGTGTAGTGTAGTTTCTCTTTTCATCTGTGCTATGACTAAAGCGCTGGGTTTTTTCATGTCGGATCATGTGAATTGGAAACATTCCTTGCCTAAGGTGGATCAAACCCTTTGAAACTACCACAAACCCATTCTGAATCTGATATCAAAAGAGCCAGAGACAACTTCCATGGACAACATACTCTGTAGTTTAGTGAACTATTATATCAGGGCAGAGCGTTATGCAAAGAATAGTTACAATGTCTTTAAACATAAATTCCTCTACTTTTCAACCTCATATCATTATGTCCAGCACAATATCAGTGTCTACATATGTGAAAACGGCACGTTCCAGACTTGGAGCATCGGTACTGCTTGCCATGCGGTAGCAGGGAGAACAGTCTATAACTTGGGTGGCTGGAGTTTTTTTTTAACCATTTTTAGGGTCTTCCTATGACACCGCCTGGTATAACATTCCTGGATAGCAGGTAGCTTGGCCCCAGTGATGTACTGGGTCATACACAATACACTCTGTAGCGCCTTGCGGTTGGATGCCAAGCAGTTGCCATACCAAGATGTGATGCAGCCAGTCAAGATGCTCTCAATAGTGCAGTTGTTGAACTTTGAGGATCTGAGGCCCATAACAAATCCTTTCAGCTTCCTGAGCGAGAAGAGGTGTTGTCGTGCCCTCTTCACAACTGTGTTGGTGTGTGTAGATCATGATAGATCCTTAGTGATGTGGACACCGAGGAACTTGAAGCTTTTGACCTGTTCCACTACAGCCCCGTCGATGTGAATGGGTGCGTGCTCTGCCCTTTGTTTCCTGTAGTCCACGATCATTTCCTTTGTCTTGATGACATTGAGGTAGAGGTTGTTGGCCCACCAGAGGTTGGTTCCCTGGCGCTCACTGTAGGAACTGATTGCCTGTAAAATCCATATATTCAATCATTAAATCAAGTACTTTCAAAATGTTAATTGAAAATAATATCCCCCTTTTCATGAAGTAGATTTTATTGCATGTCACTCATTCTACTGCACTCTATTCTAACCAAACCTGCATTACCAGTTCATATCAGTAGGTATCACTATGCACTAGCTTGTCGAAAAAGACTGATGATAGCTGCCTGTTTCTGTATTTGTGAACGCTATGGTGGTGCTAGAATCTATAAATTCTCTCTTTCTGCATTAGCCATCTGTTATGGTTTGACAAATGTTTTCCTATTGTTTGTGTAAACTGCTCTGTGGCAGAATTTGTAGGTTTTTAACTTTTAAGACGGTGACATGTGCGCCACAAACATTAGTGATTAATCACCTGCAGTGGAAATACAATTACATTACTGGACTAACATTTTTACATTTACATTTTAGTCATTTAGCAGACGCTCTTATCCAGAGCGACTTACAGTAGTGAGCGCATACATTTTCATACTTTCTTCATACTAGTCCCCCATGTTGACTGACTAACCTTTTCAAGAACTTCAGTCTCCCTTGACCTTGGGTAGCAGCAGGAGATCATTTCATCTTCTTTATCCTGTGCCAAACACATTTATTCAAGGAGTCAAAATTGTTAACGTTAGCTGCTGGCTGCATGATTGCATCAACCTAGTTAGCTAATGTAAGCTCGCTAGCTAGCTATTTAGCTAGGCTACTCTAAAGCTAACGTTAGTAGCTAGTTTTCTTAGCTAGCTATAGATTAGATCATTCTGGCTAGTTTTAGAGGATGACTGCTTTTATTAACTGCTTTTATTAACACACCTTGTTTTCCATGAAAATTTGTGCTCACTCTCTCATGAGGCAGGCAAACAAGCAGACAGGAGAGGAGGGTTTCCACTAAATAACAGCCACAAAGTCAGATTCTTACAGACCGGAGAGGAGTGTGAGAGAAGAAAGAAACCAAGTACAGAGTCAAACAACAAGGTGTTTGTGCAGCTAAACAAGTTGTTAAGAGGTGTGGTTGATGAGGCTCTGTAGGCTGTAGCTAGGAGACCACTGTGACTGACAAGTGAATTCACCTATCGCAGTGAACGTGGGAGTTACCAGGTGAAATGACAGGGACAGGGTTGCATTCACTAGACAAAGCTGAGGCTAACAGGCTAAAATTGGGAGAGTAACTTGTCCAGTAAGAAAAACCTGCTTTCTTTTCCATTGCAAAATGTTTTTCAATGTTTTTTTATGACGTGAACTAATGAATATGTCTGGTAAAAGCGTTCAGTGTTTTGAAAGTAGTGTGACGGCGCCACACCAGATTAAAAAGTATTGGGGCAAATGCTGTCTCACCACATGTTTATCGGCAGCTCTGGTGTCAAGAAATTGCCTTTTTGTTTTTTCATGATTTGGTTAGGTCTAATTGTGTTGCTGTCCTGGGACTCTGTGGGATCTGTTTGGGGACTCTTCTCTAAGTTAATCTCACTGTAGGTGAGGGCTTTGTTACGGAAGGTTTGGGAATCGCTTCCTTTTAGGTGGTTGTAGAACTCACTGGCTCTTTTCACACACGCACACGCACACGCATACACACACACAGTGTGTCAATTGAGCCTCCTGTCAGCGCTCCAGGCCACAGCAAATAAGATTCTTTGCAGATCTGTCAGGGGGGTCCTCATTAGCCTGTAGTGCCTGCATGTGTTCGATTAGTACGCTGTTTGGGAGGCTCACTTTGTATACACTGTATATGTAAATGTGTAGACTATGTACTGTATACAGTGTAATATAATGTTCTTTAATGTACTGCAACAGGAGGCTATTCTGCACAGACACAGATAAGCAAATACACAGTATGTTACTGTAGTGCCCAGAGAGAACAGATTTTGATGGAAATGGGATGTTTTCTGTTGTTACTTATTCTGCTGCTTTATTAACAATTCTGAGGTCGGATTGTGTGTGTGTGTGTGTGTGTGTGTGTGTGTGTGTGTGTGTGTGTGTGTGTGTGTGTGTGTGTGTGTGTGTGTGTGTGTGTGTGTGTGTGTGTGTGCACGCACCTGAGTGTGCGTGCTTGTGAGAGCTTGCCAGTGTGTGAAGTCTGCGTGGCATGTTTCATGAATCCCTGCTTTCCATCAGTGTTGATGTGGCTTTGGATTTTATCTCCTTGCTGGCAGTGTCCTATGAAAACATGCCATGTCTTGCATACATTAACAGCCTTAATAAAATGCCTCGAAGCAGCATGATTGATGAAACAATGATTATTTTTCAAATTGAAATGCATACTCCCCACTTTGTTGTGGAGTCAACGTTCACGACCCGTGAATGGCCATTTTGTCTGCCATTGTTTCATATGAGAGTAATCTTCACCTTCATGTTTCACCCTGTAATTATCAAGAGGATATAAGGTTATGGAGCTGATGCTTAGACCAGATTCTGTTCAGTTGTAATGAGAAGAAAAAAGTTAACGCTGTTAATCTCCCTCTTAAAAAAATAACTGATGCCTTTGCCCATTGGGGTAAGAAACATATCGTATGTCAAAGTGCCTACCCCCTTAAGACAATGATTTGCAACCCAGATATCTTGCCAACAGAATGTTAATATGGTTGCCAGCGCAGTGAGAAATACATTAGTAGCGCCTATTGTACAGCATATCATCTCAGAAGTCCCTATCATCACAGAGAGGCTGCTGGCCATTTAAGTTTGGTGGCCCCCAGGGGTCAGACATAATTATTTATCTCATGGAGGAGAATAGGCAGGCCTTTAATCATCATCACAGGAGTACTACCAAGTCCTGAGTGCAATCAGGCCCTTTTATCATGGGCAGCCTCAGAGAGTGTGCCAGACTGTCTGATGAGCTGTCTGGACAAGTCTGCCTTCCTTCTTCAGAGAGAGACTGACCTCTAATCAATGCTGCAGTCAAGTGCACTTGACTGTACTCTTATACCCTACCTTACCCTCTACCTTACAGCACCCCATGGGGTGGTCTGGCACTGCTTTGTGTTTATCAAGAAAGGCCACCCATTCCTGTTAAAGGGTAATATTTCACCACTTTTCAACCTCATATGTATTATCTCCCGCACCATGGCAGTGTCTACATATGTGAAAACAGCCATTTGGGAGAGCATGGAAGAACCACGATGTTAAGATGAGCTCTTTTCAGTTGGTTATTTTTCTTCTTATTAACCATAATTGGTTTCTGTATACATGTACAGTTGGTAATGTGTCATTAACTTGAATTATGAGTGTTTCACTTTGAGTAATGCTGCTTTTACATGGTACGAGGTAGATGGTAGACGGAAAACCAGATGTCATTGTTTTCAATGACAGAACGATTGTAAATGCCATTGAGGCTGGCGGTGAATGCCGTCAGCCGCCACGGTAGATGGGACTTGCCGCCAGAGTTAAAATATTTAAACTTTTGCCATCTGCCATAGTGTTGTTCTCTACCGGATGTGTGTTTACTGAAATCACCATAGCAACGCATTCTGTAATGCTGGCTTGCTTTTGCCATCATTGTCTTTCTTGCTTTCTTGTCCCACTATGCCGACTGGTAGGACGTTTTTTTGCATCCCTCATCTAAACGCAGCATAACTTCTTGTTTGGCTCCTGAATGTTAAAGCAATGAAACTAAGATCCCTGCACCCTTCATTTCTTAGCTTCATCGTGGCATTCTTCTGCTTACATCTCTTGTCGTTCCACTCATTTCTGTGTTTTTATTTTGACTCTCCCCATCCAGTCTCAGTCTCAAGACCCTCCAGCAGTAAATTGTCCCTTGGCTGTGAGAAGTAGCAACATTTTCAAATCCTTATAGCATTTACATGCTGCGTCTGGGAACAGCTGCATCTGGGAACATGGATTGTGTCTGGGGTTCAAATGGCTGTAAATACAATTTGAAGATGAGAGACAGCTTTGTAAATAAAGACATTTGATTTACAAATGGTTTGTTTTGTCTGTTAATGGACTTTCAGATCATTTGAACTGATGACCTTGACCTCACCCAGACACAACACTTGATTAGGCTATTTGGCCCAATGCCTCATGAAGTGCAGTTATTCCCGCATATATACATTATACAAATACCAAACCCAACAAACACTTTGCCGCTGGCCAACACTCTGCTCTGACACACAAACAAAATGTTCAAACGTTTCCCTCCTCTCGATAAATAGATTGAGCGTTGCTGTAACTCTCCAAACCCCTCATGCTACTGAGATAAATCCACTGGTACAATCAACAATGCTTGACACACTAAATCCCCGGCTGATTACCAGGCATTTACTGCTTATCACGCTGCCCAGTTTTAATGGCCACTGGGCCACTCTCCACTCCTGGGCCAACGCCAGATCCTTCCTTTCGCCTTTTATAACGTCCTCTGGTGGCTCATTCAGGCACATGCCTATATAGCACCAGACGCAAAAACAACAGAGGACAACAGAGGACATCTGAGTTTAACAGCGTTTGTGTCAAAAGCCAAATACCTTCAATTTCTTGTTCTGGCTTTCATGGTTTTGTTTTGGTGCTCTCTGGTCTTGTTGAAGTTGGAAGTTTAGTGGATGTCTGCATGTCAGATGGTTTCTCATAGGCTTGAAAGGCAAGCCTCGTGACCACAGTGTCTTGAAATGATAACAGTAATGTGTGTCAGTGTCATTGTGGAATGCAGCTTGACATTCTGGAACGATGTGTGTATATCAAAGAAACTAAGGAAAACATGTTTGTTCTTCATAAACCCCAAATGGAGAATAAACTTTCGTCTTACTTAGAAAATGTCACTTGATGGCTTTGATAAAGTCAACAATAGAGACATACTGTACTTACTTGTCGTGACTGCTGTTTGCTGCCACATGTGTCTTGTTGATTGTATTGATGTGGCTCCTTAGGTTAACAAAAGGTTAGCTTATAGAGCAATATCCACTGTGCTGGAAAGAAACTGTTATGTTTTTGATAGGCACAGGTTTGTGCTGAGCATGTATTGTCCCATGGTAGTGCTCTTTGAAGAAGTATTATCCAGAAGAGAGGACCTTCAAACGGGTCCCTGACGGACACCTAATGTCATAGAGGTCCCTGGATAAAGTTTTAATAGAGGCATAGAGAATCATTGACCTTTGACCTGTTAAGGACAGATAAAACTTATGGAGAGGAACTGGATGGCATGTTTACAGCCTTTGAGGAGGCTTGGATGGGCCCTATGTTCATTTTCCATTGCCATTCCTGATCCAGGGAGTAACGCTAACTTTTGTTGAAATAAATGGGATAGATATACTCCATTGTAGTGGTTGGTTTTCAAGATGCCGTAGGCTTTCCATCCTTCGATGGAATTTTCGCAGGGCGTCTGTGGTTAGACTGGCTGGCTTTGTGAATGTGTGTGCGTGCGTACATGTGTGAGTGTGTGTTTACTGGCCCTCCAGTGCTTGCTTTGCTAATTGTCCTGGCATTTGTCCATCTGTCTCTAGTTACCACCTGGCCTGATGAGATTGGCATGCGCCTGTATTTCTTGCTGATTGCTCTGTGTGTCTAAGGCTTCTCTATAAGAGGCGTGCAGGGCTTCTGGGGCTTAGGCAGAGCTCTTCCACTGTAATACACTGTACAGCGAGAGCAGGGCTTCTGTGGTACATTGTACAGCGAGAGCTCTTCCACTACAATACACTGTACAGCAAGAACTTTTCCAATAAAATACACTGTACAGCAGAGCTCTTCCACTACAATACACTGTACAACGAGACCTCTTCCACAATAATACACTGTGCAGCAGAGCTCTTTCACTACAATGCACTGTACAGCGAGAGCTCTTCCACTACAATACACTGTACAGCAGAGCTCTTCCACTACAATACACTGTACAGCAGAGCTCTTCCACCACAGTACACCGTACAGCAGTGCTCTACCACTACAGTACACTGTATAGCAGAGCTCTTCCACTACAATACACTGTATAGCAGAGCTCTTCCACTACAATACACTGTACAGCAGAGCTCTTCCACTACAATACACTGTACAGCAGAGCTCTTCCACTACAATACACTGTACAGCAGAGCTCTTCCACTACAATACACTGTACAGCAGAGCTCCTCCACTACACTACACTGTACAGCAGAGCTCTTCCACTACAATACACTGTACAGCAGAGCTCTTCCACTGTAATACACTGTACAGCGAGAGCAGGGCTTCTGTGGTACATTGTACAGCGAGAGCTCTTCCACTACACTACACTGTACAGCAGAGCTCCTCCACTACACTGCACTGTACAGCAGAGCTCTTCCACTACAATACACTGTACAGCAGAGCTCTTCCACTTCAGTACACTGTATAGCAGAGCTCTTCCACTACAGTTCACTGTAGAGCGATCACACTGATTTGTATATTATTTGCTGTATGTTTCTTACTCTCTGCTCTTTGTCATTTCTTGGCCACAGATGTTGACGAGTGTCAGGTCCACAACGGAGGCTGCCAGCACCGATGTGTCAACACCAGAAGTTCGTTCTACTGCGAATGCAACCCAGGCACCCGCCTGTACACAGATGGCCGGACATGCATCGGTAAGGAGTAGTGTGAAATTGCCCTTAGACCAGTGATTCCAAAACTATGGGTCGCCTGTTTCACATGGGGTCACCTGATATTAAAATGGGGTTGCAGGAACATTTCCAAAATCACCCCAAAATGTTTTTTTTTTATCGTTGTATCTCAAAATCATTGTAATGTGGTTACCCTTAAAAATCGAAATGATGATTGTTGAAATCTAAACGATAAAATTCAATCAGAGTGCCCTTAGATCGTGGGAAAAGTCTGCACTTGACTGATGCGCTTGAATCAGACAGCAGTGATGAGGAGCGCACTGTTGACCACGCCCCCTGACTTTGAGAAGCTCCGATGCGACATGCACCAAGCACACCCATCACATCAGTGGTGGTGAGATAAGATGATGTGATGGGTGTGCTTGGTGCATGTCGCATCGGAGCTTCTCAAAGTCAGGGGGCGTGGTCAACAGTGCGCTCCTCATCACTGCTGCTGTCAGACTCATTTGCAATTGACTGTATAGCGCCACATTAAAAGTATGTGATCGTGAGTTGAGAAAACAATCAGAAATACTGTTAGAATGTTTTGCAATTGCCTGCCATAGCCCCAAATAAAAAAGTAAACATTGGCTGTTAATTACAAAAATAAATTGTGGTTGGGGTCATGAGAACTTTCAGATATCTAAATGGGATCGTGGACGAAAAAAGTTGGGGAACATCTGCCCTAGACGCTGACCTTGGGTCAGTTTTGCATTTCCCCACTAATGGTTAAGGTTAGGCTTGGGCGAGGGGAAGCTGATTCTAGGTCTCTACTGTACCTAGGGGAACTTCACCCTGGAGCCATCAGTGAGACCTAAAGGGAGGGTGGAGCTGTGGAGGGGCACCTAAGGTCAACCAAGGTCAGGGGTGAGAGGTTTGGGAGTGATAGGGGTTTGGGATGAAAGAGGTGGATCTGGTCCAACGTGCTGGTTGTATCCCATTGTTGCCCTCACCATCTGGAAACTACGCTATGGTAGAGGCTGGGACTCACATCAAAGCAGGGAAAGGGGTCTTCACCTTCTGCTTGTGTCAAAAGGGGGAATCAAAGAGTCTTTTGTGCTGGCAAAAGAGGTACTTTCCAACTGTTCTCCAGCAGCCCTTACAGAGCAGGTTTATGTCTGGGCGTATATACTGTATTAGCGCAGTGTCTACCTCTCTCTTTTCTCTTCCTCTCACACACATGCACACATGCACACACGCATACATGAACACACACACACTCTCTCTCTTTTTCTCTCTCTCACATTGCACTGTATCATGGCTATGGCACACAACAACAGCATGTCAGGTTAACTCAAATCCAATCAAATTGTACATATGCGCCGAATACAACTGGTGTAGACTTTACCATGAAATGCTTGCTTATGAGCCCTTCCCAACAATAAAGAGTTTAACCCACTTGAGTCGATTGACGCACTGGTGTGTCAATCTAAGTAACATAATCAAAAAAATCCCCATTTAAAATCTGTCAGTTTAAGGTAGAAATATATTTGTTTACTTTGGATGCGTCTCAATCCACTGCATCTGCCAATGTTGCACTTCCGCATCTGCAGTGAAAAGTGACATCCTGAAAATCTGTCTTCTCACTAAAACATATGTAGAGTCCGAACAGTTTGACATACAAACTACTATGGAAAGGGGAGACTCTCAGGTACATGAAGGTGTTCTCTGTTTTGCTCTACGACCACCACAAGTGGCAAGGGACTCATCTGAAGTCGGTACCATTGATGTGCTAACTTCTGTTTGTAGCTTCCGAATCATTTGGGCTACAAATTAATGTGACCTCACTGTGGAAAAGGGAGATTCTCACGAATACGATGATCTTCTACGTTTTGCTCTATGACCCCCACAAGTGTCACGGGACTCGTCTGAATGTAACTAGGACCGGTGAAAAAAACTAAATTGAAGTATGAAGGTAGTTTTGTGCCTACCCAAATTATGAGTTAAAATAAATATATACACTATTGTTCAAAAGTTTGGGGTCACAAGAAAAGCAATTTTTTTGTACATTAAAATAACATCAAATTGATCAGAAATACAGTGTAGCCATTGATAATGTTGTAAATGACTCTTATAGCTCAAAACGGCTGATTTCTTAAATTGAATATCTACATAGGCATACAGAGGCCCATTATCAGCATCCATCACTCCTGTGTTTACATTTACATTTACATTTTAGTCATTTAGCAGACGCTCTTATCCAGAGCGACTTACAGTAGTGAATGCATATATTTCATACATTTTTTTTTTTCTCTTCGTACTGGCCCCCCGAGGGAATCGAACCCACAACCCTGGCGTTGCAAACACCATGCGTTGCAAACACCATGCTCTACCAACTGAGCTGTTCCAATGGCATGTTGTGTTAGCTAATCCAAGTTTATCATTTTAGAAGGATAATTGAACATTAGAAAACACTTTTGCAATTATGTTAGCACAGCTGAAAACTGTTGTCCTGATTAAAGAAGCAATAAAATTGGCCTTCTTTAGACTAGTTGAGTATCTGGAGCATCAGCATTTGTGGGTTCGATTTGTGGAGTGATTTGTGGAGTGGTTGAAAAACTAGTCCTAATGACTCCAACCTAAGTATATGTAAAGTTCTGACTTCAACTGTAGATATTCCGTTAAAAAAATATACTGTTTCCAGCTACAAAGTCATTTACAACATTACTTTAATGGACAAAAAAAAAGTTTTTCTTTCAAAAACAAGGACATTTCTAAGTGACCCCAAACTTTTGAACGGTAGTGTGTACAATTGAAGTCAGAAGTTTACATACACTTAGGTTGGAGTCATTAGAACTAGTTTTTCAACCACTCCACAAATTTCTTTTTAACAAACTTTATACTTTGCTGCAAAAAGTGCAAATCAATCCCAGAACAACAGCAAAGGACCTTGTGAAGATGCTGGAGGAAACAGGCCAAAAGTATCTATATCCACAGTAAAACAAGTCCTATATTGACCTGAAAGGCCGCTCAGCAAGGAAGAACCCCCTGCTCCAAAACCGCCATAAAAAAAGCCAGACTATGGTTTGCAACTGCACATGGGGACAAAGATCATACTTTTTGGAGAAATGTCCTCTGGTCTGATGAAACAAAAATAGAACTGTTTGGCCATAATGACCATTGTTATGTTTGGAGGAAAAAGGGGGAGGCTTGCAAGCCGAAGAACATCATCCCAACCATGAAGCACGGGGGTGGCAGCATCATGTTGTGGGGGTGCTTTGCTGCAGGAGGGACTGATGCACTTCACAAAATAGATGGCATCATGAGGTAGGAAAATTACGTGGATATATTGAAGCAATATCTCAAGACATCAGTCAGGAAGTTAAAGATTTGTCGCAAATGGGTCTTCCAAAATTGACAATGACCCCAAGCATACAAAATGGCTTAAGGACAACAAAGTCAAGGTATTGGAGTGGCCATCACAAAGCCCTGACCTCAATCCTATGGAATATATATGGGCAGAACTGAAAAAGCATGTGCGAGCCAGGAGGCCTACAAACCTGACTCAGTTACACCAGCACTGTCAGGAGGAATGGGCCAAAATTCACCCAACTTATTGTGGGAAGCTTGTGGAAGGCTACCCGAAACGTTTGACCCAAGTTAAACAATTAAAAGGCAATGCTACTAAATACTAACTGAGTGTATTTAAACTTCTGACCCACTGGGAATGTGATGAAAGAAATACAAACTGAAATAAATCATTCTCTCTACTATTATTCTGACATTTCACATTCTTAAAATAAAGTGGTGATCCTAACTGACCTAAGACGGGGAATTTTTACTAGGGTTAAATGTCAGGAATTGTGAAAAACTGAGTTTAAATGTATTTGGCTAAGGTGTATGTAAACTTCTGACTTCAACTATATTTCCTGAGCTTTGTTGTATCTCCTAGATATCGGACAAAATCTTAAAAACCATGTTTCTTATGATACATTTTTTTGACTGTCTTTTTTGCTATTTATGAATGTGTTATTCAATGTGTTTCTCTGGGCTATACAGTAGTAGTAAAGGCCAAATTCAATAATTTATCAAATAATTATTTTCTTTTTTATACCTAAAGAGGTCCTACAAGTCAAAATCAAATAGCTAAATGATCCGTAGTATGACCATAGTAAAACAATTCCAAATGTTTGCTTATAATTAAGAATTTAAAATAAATGGTAACACAAGTGGAATATAATAAAATACACAAGAATGGAGCTACAGTATATACAGGGAATACGAGGGCCCATGCCAAACTTTTTCAGTCTTCTGAGGGGGAAGAAGCGCTGCCGTGCCCCCTTCACGACTGTGTGGGTGTGTGTGGACCAGGTTAGGTCCTTTGTGATGTGGATGCAAAGGAACTTGAAGCTCTCAACCCGCTCCAAAACAGCCCCCTCACTCCACAACAGCCCCTCTTTCTCCTATAGTCCACAATAAGCTCCTTGGTCTTACTGACGTTGAGGGAGAGGTTGTTGTCCTGGCACCACACTGCTAAGTTTCTGACCTCCTCCCTGTAGGCGGACTCATCGCTGTTGGTGATCAGGTCTACCACCGTCGTGTTATCGGCAAACTTAATGATGATGTTGGACTTGTGCGTGGCCATGCAGTCGTGGGTGAACAGGGAGTACAGGAGAGGACTGAGCACACACACCTGAGGGGCCCCTGTGCTGAGGGTCAGCGTGGCGGAGGTGTTGTTGCCTACCCTCACAACTTGGCGCCGGCCCGTCAGGAAATCCAGGATCAGTTGCAGGGGGAGGGGTTCATTTCCAGGGTCCCACACTTGGTGATGAGCTTGAAGGGGACTATGGTGTTGAATGCTGAGCTGTAGTCTATGAACAGCATTCTCACATAGTTATTTCCCCACTTGTCCAGGTGGGAGAGGGCAGTGTGCAGTGATTGTGTCATCTGTGGGTCTGTTGGGGCAGTATGCAAATTGGAGTGGGTCTAGGGTGTCTGGGATGATGGTGTTGATGTGTGTCCTGACCAGCCTTTCAAAGCAGTTCATAATTACAGATGTGAGTGCTACAGGACGATAGTTGTTTAGGCAGGTTACCTTGGAGCTCTTGGGAACAGGGACAAGGGTGGTCAGCTTGAAACATGTTGGGATTACAGACTGAGACAAGGAGAGATTGAAAATGTCTGTGAAGACACTTGCCAGCTGGTCTGCGCATTCTTTGAGAACACCCCCTGGTATTCCGCCTTGTGGTTGTTAACCCATTTAAATGTTTTGCTCATGTGGGCCACGGAGAGCGAGATCACATACAGTAGTCATCCAAAAAACAGGTGCTTTCATGTAAGGCACAGTGTTATATTCCTCGAAGCGAGCATAAAATACAGTTAGCTAATTTGGGAATTCTGCATCGCATGGCTGGATTTCCCATTATAATCCGTTATCATCTGCAAGCCCTGCCACATACGATGAGCGTCGGCGCCGGTGTAATAGGATTCCACCTTCCTCCTAAATTGTCCTTTAGCACGTTTGATGTCTTGTCAGAGGTCATAGTGGGCTTTCTTGTATGCGCCCATGTCCCGTTCCTTGTAAGCGGTAGCTCTAGCCTTTAGCCCAGTGGATATTACCTGTAATCCATGTTTTTTATGGTTTGGATATAATCTTATAGTCACTGTGGGGATTTTTCCTGTTTGAGCTTTAAACAGGAAGCAAGAAAATGGAGTCATGGTCAGATTTGCCCAAGGGAAGACGAGGGAGGGCCTTGTATGCGTTTCTGTGGTTAGAATAAAAGTGGTTTAGAGTTTTAGCACCCCTAGTGGCGCAGGAGACATGTTGCTAGAAGTGAGGTGGAACGGTTTTAAGTCTACCCTTGCTATAGTCTCCACACACCAGAAACGCTGCCTCTGGGTGAGCCTTCTTGTTTGTTTATAGCCCCATACAGTTTGTTGAGTGCCAGAGTGTTTGTTGTTGGCTTGGGGTGGGATGTAGACAGCTGTGATAATTACGGATGAGAAATCTCTTGCAAGATAAAAGGGTCTGGAGCTTACCATGAGGTATACTTTATCAGGTGAGAAAGAGCTAGAGATTTCCTTCACACTTGAAATAGCACACCAGTTGTTTTTTATTTTTAAAAACACTACACCTCCTTGTGACTTCTACAAATCCTCTGTACGATCCTGCCTCTGCATGGAGAATCCACCGAGTACTACTTGCATAGCGTCATCATCCAGCCACGTTTCAGTAAGACATACATATAACATCCAGCTTTCCAAGTCTCTCTGATAGGATATCAAATCAAATTTATTTATATAGCCCTTCGTACATCAGCTGATATCTCAAAGTGCTGTACAGAAACCCAGCCCAAAACCCCAAACAGCAAGCAAAGCATGTGAAAGAAGCACGGTGGCTAGGAAAAACTCCCTAGGAAAAACTCCCGAGAAAGGGCAAAAACCTAGGAAGAAACCTAGAGAGGAACCAGGCTATGAGGGGTGGCCAGTCCTCTTCTGGCTGTGCAGGGTGGATATTATAACAGAACATGGTCAAGATGTTAAAATGTTCATAAATGACCAGCATGGTCAAATAATAATAATCATAGTAGTTGTCGAGGGTGCAACAAGCATGTCCGGTGAACAGGTCAGGGTTCCATAGCCGCAGGCAGAACAGTTGAAACTGGAGCAGCAGCACGGCCAGGTGGACTGGGGACAGCAAGGAGTCATCATACCAGGTAGTCCTGAGGCATGGTCCTAGGGCTCAGGTCCTCCGAGAGAAAGACAGAAAGAGAGAAAGAGAGAATTAAAGAGAGCATATTTAACCTGTTGGGGCTAGGGGGCAGTATTTTCACGGCTGGATAAAAAAACGTACCCGATTTAATCTGGTTACTAATCCTACCCAGTAACTAGAATATGCATATACTTATTATATATGGATAGAAAACACCCTAAAGTTTCTAAAACTGTTTGAATGGTGTCTGTGTATAACAGAACTCATTTGGCAGGCAAAACCCTGAGACATTTTCTGACAGGAAGTGGATACCTGATGTGTTGAATTACCTTTAAGCCTATGCCATTGAAACACACAGGGGTTGATTAATGTTTTGGCACTTCCTATTGCTTCCACTAGATGTCACCAGCCTTTACAAAGTGTTTTGAGTCTTTTACTGTGAGATCTGACCGAACAAGAGCCATGGAACGGTGATGGCCGATTAGACTCTGGCGCGCGAGTTCATGTTGGGTACCCTCGTTCCAATACGTTATAAAAGAGAATGCATTCGTCCACCTTGAATATTATTCATGTTCTGGTTAAAAAAGGCACTAATGATTTATGCTATACAACGTTTGACATGTTTGAACGAACGTAAATATATTTTTCCCCCTCGTTCATGACGAGAAGTCCGGCTGGCTTAGATCATGTGCTAACAACACGGAGCTTTTTGGATATAAATGATGAGCTTTTTTGAACAAAACTACATTCGTTATGGACCTGGGATTCCTGGAAGTGACATCTGATGAAGAGAATCAAAGGTAATGGATTATTTACATAGTATTTTCGATTTTAGATCTCTCCAACATGGCCGTTTGTCTGTATAGCAAAGCATATTTTTCTGGGCGCAGTGCTCAGATTATTGCAAAGTGTGATTTCCCAGTAAGGTTATTTTTAAATCTGGCAAGTTGATTGCGTTCAAGAGATGTAAATCTATAATTCTTTAAATGACAATATAATATTTTACCAATGTTTTCTAATTTTAATTATTTAATTTGTGGTGCTGATTTGACTGCCGGTTATTGGAGGGAAACGATTTCCTCAACATCAATGCCATAGTAAAACGCTGTTTTTGGATATAAATATGAACTTGATAGAACTAAAAATGCATGCATTGTCTAACATAATGTCCTAGGAGTGTCATCTGATGGAGATTGTAAAAGGTTAGTGCATCATTTTAGCTGGTTTTATGGTTTTGGTGACGCCTGTCTTTGAATTGACAAAACATTACACACAGCTATTGTCAATGTACTCTCCTAACATAATCTAACTTTATGCTTTCGCCGTAAAACCTTTTTGAAATCGTAAAACGTGGTTAGATTAAGGAGATGTTTATCTTTCAAAGGGTGTAAGATAGTTGTATGTTTGAAAAATTTGAATTTTGACATTTATTTGGTTTCAAATTTGCCGCTCTTGAAATGCACCTGCTGTTGATAGGGTGCACCACGGGTGGCACGCTAGCGTCCCACATAGCCCCAAGAAGTTAAATTCACACAGGACACCGGATAAGACAAGAGAAATACTCCAGATGTAACAGACTGACCCTAGCCCCCCGACACATAAACTACTGCAGCATAAATACTGGAGGCTGAGACAGGAGGGATCAGAAGACACTGTGGCCCCATCCGATAATACCCCCGGACAGGGCCAAACAGGCAGGATATAACCCCACCCACTTTGCCAAAGCACAGCCCCCACACCACTGGAGGGATGTCTCCAACCACCAACTTACCGTCCTAAGACAAGGCCGAGTATAGCCCACAACGATCTCCGCCATGGCACAATCCAAGGGGGGGGGGGCGCCAACCCAGACAGCAAGACCACGTCAGTGACTCAACCCACTCAAGTGACGCACCCCTCCCATGGACGGCATGGAAGAACACCAGTAAGCCAGTGACTCAGACCCTGTAAAAGGGTTAGAGGCAGAGAATGCCAGTGGAAAGAGGTGGACCTGCAAGGCAGAGACAGCAAGGGCGGTTCGTTGCTCCAGCCTTTCCGTTCACCTTCACACTCCTGGGCCAGACTATACTATACTATATCATAGGACCTACTGAAGAGATAAGTCTTCAGTAAAGACTTAAAGGTTGAGACTGAGTCTGCGTCTCTCACATTGGTAGGCAGACCATTCCATAAAAATTGAGCTCTATAGGAGAAAGCCCTACCTCCAGCCGTTTGCTTAGAAATTCTAGGGACAATTAGGAGGCCTGCGTCTTGTGACCGTAGCGTATGTGTAGGTATGTACGGCAGGACCAAATTGGAAAGATAGGTAGGAGCAAGCCCATGTAATGCTTTGTAGGTTAGCAGTAAAACCTTGAAATCAGCCCTTGCCTTAACAGGAAGCCAGTGTAGGGAGGCTAGCACTGGAGTAATATGATCAAATTTTTTGGTTCTAGTCAGGATTCTAGCAGCCGTATTTAGCACTAACTGAAGTTTATTTAGTGCTTTATCCGGGTAGCCGGAAAGTAGAGCATTGCAGTAGTCCAGCCTAGAAGTAACAAAAGCATGGATAAATTTTTCTGCGTCATTTTTGGACAGAAAGTTTCAGATTTTTGCAATGTTACGTAGATGGAAAAAAGCTGTCCTTGAAACAGTCTTGATATGTTCTTCAAAAGAGAGATCAGGGTCCAGAGTAACGCCGAGGTCCTTCACAGTTTTATTTGAGACGACTGTACAACCATCCAGATTAATTGTCAGATTCAAAAGAAGATCTCTTTGTTTCTTGGGACCTAGAACAAGCATCTCTGTTTTGTCCGAGTTTAAAAGTAGAAAGTTTGCAGCCATCCACTTCTTTATGTCTGAAACACAGGCTTCTAGCGAGGGCAATTTTGGGGCTTCACCATGTTTCATTGAAATGTACAGCTGTGTGTCATCCGCATAGCAGTGAAATTTAACATTATGTTTTCGAATGACATCCCGAAGAGGTAAAATATATAGTGAAAACAATAGTGGTCCTAAAACGGAACCTTGAGGAACACCGAAATGTACAATTGATTTGTCAGAGGACAAACCATTCACAGAGACAAACTGATATCTTTCCGACAGATAAGATCTAAACCAGGCCAGAACTTGTCCATGTAGACCAATTTGGGTTTCCAATCTCTCCAAAAGAATGTGGTGATCGATGGTATCAAAAGCGGCACTAAGATCTAGGAGCACGAGGACAGATGCAGAGCCTCGGTCTGACGTCATTAAAAGGTCATTTACCACCTTCACAAGTGCAGTCTCAGTGCTATGATGGGGACTGAAGCGTTTCGTATACATTGTTTGTCTTCAGGAAGGCAGTGAGTTGCTGTGCAACAGCTTTTTCTAAAATTTTTGAGAGGAATGGAAGATTCGATATAGGCCGATAGTTTTTTATAATTTCTGGATCAAGATTCGGCTTTTTCAAGAGAGGCTTTATTACTGCCACTTTTAGTGAGCTTGGTACACATCCGGTGGATAGAGAGCCGTTTATTATGTTCAACATAGGAGGGCCAAGCACAGGAAGCAGCTCTTTCAGTAGTTTAGTTGGAATAGGGTCCAGTATGCAGCTTGAGGGTTTGGAGGCCATGATTATTTTCATCATTGTGTCAAGAGATATAGTACTAAAACACTTTAGTATCTCCCTTGATCCTAGGTCCTGGCAGAGTTGTGTAGACTCAGGACAATGGAGCTTTGGAGGAATACCCAGATTTAAAGAGGAGTCTGTAATTTGCTTTCTAATGATCATGATCTTTTCCTCAAAGAAGTTCATAAATTTATTACTGCTGAAGTGAAAGCCATCCTCCATTTGCGAAGGCTGCTTTTTAGTTAGCTTTGCGACAGTATCAAAAAGAAATTTCGGATTGTTCTTATTTTCCTCAATTAAGTTGGAAAAATAGGATGATCGAGCAGCAGTGAGGGCTCTTCGATACTGCACGGTACTGTCTTTCCAAGCTAGTCGGAAGACTTCCAGTTTGGTGTGGCGCCATTTCCGTTCCAATTTTCTGGAAGCTTGCTTCAGAGCTCGTGTATTTTCTTTATACCAGGGAGCAAGTTTCTTATGACAAATGTTTTTAGTTTTTAGGGGTGCAACTGCATCTAGGGTATTGCGTAAGGTTAAATTGAGTTCCTCGGTTAGGTGGTTAACTGATTTTTGTCCTCTGACGTCCTTGAGCAGGCAGAGGGAGTCTGGAAGGAATCTTTGGGTTGTCTGAGAATTTATCGCACGACTTTTAATGCTCCTTGGTTGGGGTCTGAGCAGATTATTTGTTGCGATTGCAAATAAATAAAATGGTGGTCCGATAGTCCAGGATTATGAGGAAAAACATTAAGATCCACAACATTTATTCCATGGGACAAAACTAGGTCCAGAGTATGACTGTGGCAGTGAGTAGGTCCAGAGACATGTTGGACAAAACCCACTAAGTCGATGATGGCTCCGAAAGCCTTTTGGAGTGGGTCTGTGGACTTTTCCATGTGAATGTTAAAGTCACCAAAAATTAGAATATTATCTGCTATGACTACAAGATCCGATAGGAATTCAGGGAACTCAGTGAGGAACACTGCATATGGCCCAGGAGGCCTGTAAACAGTAGCTATAAAAAGTGAGTGAGTAGGCTGCATAGATTTCATGACTAGAAGCTCAAAAGACGAAAACGTCATTGTTTTTTTTTTTGTAAATTGAAATTTGCTATCGTAAATGTTAGCAACATGTCCGCCTTTGCCGGATGCACGGGGGGTATGGTCACTAGTGTAACCAGGGGGTGAGGCCTCATTTAACACAGTAAATTCATCAGGCTTAAGCCATGTTTCAGTCAGGCCAATCACATCAAGATTATGATCAGTGATTAGTTCATTGACTATAACTGCCTTGGAATTGAGGGATCTAACATTAAGTAACCCAATTTTGAGATGTGAGGTATCACAATCTCTTTCAATAATGTCAGGAATGGAGGAGGTCTTTATACTAGTGAGATTGCTAAGGCGAACACCGCCATTTTTAATTTTGCCCAACCTAGATCTAGGCACAGACACGGTCTCAATGGGGAAAGCTGAGCTGACTACGCTGACTGTGCTAGTGGCAGACTCCACTAAGCTGGCAGGCTGGCTAACAGCCTGCTGCCTGGCCTACACCCCATTTCATTGTGGAGCTAGAGGAGTTAGAGCCCTGTCTATGTTCGTAGATAAGATGAGAGCACCCCTCCAGCTAGGATGGAGTCCGTCACTCCTCAACAGGCCAGGCTTGGTCCTGTTTGTGGGTGAGTCCCCGAAAGAGGGCCAATTATCTACAAATTCTATCTTTTGGGAGGGGCAGAAAACAGTTTTCAACCAGCGATTGAGTTGTGAGACTCTGCTGTAGAGCTCATCACACCCCCTAACTGGGAGGGGGCCAGAGACAATTAATCGATGCCGACACATCTTTCTAGCTGATTTACACGCTGAAGCTATGTTGCGCTTGGTGACCTCTGACTGTTTCATCCTAACATCGTTGGTGCCGACATGGATAACAATATCTCTATACACTCGCCAGTTTTAGCTTTAGCCAGCACCGTCTTTAGATTAGCCTTAACGTCGTTAGCCCTGCCCCCTGGTAAACAGTGTATGATCGCTGGATGATTAGTTTTAAGTCTAATACTGCGGGTAATGGAGTCGCCAATGACTAGGGTTTTCAATTTGTCAGAGCTAATGGTGGGAGCCGTCGGCGTCTCAGACCCCACAACGGGAGGAGTAGAGACCAGAGAAGTCTCGGCCTCCGACTCCGACTCGCTTAATGGGGAGAACCGGTTGAAAGTTTCTGTCGGCTGAATAAGCGACACCGGTTGAGCATTCCTACAGCGTTTCCCTCCAGAAGCCATGAGAAAGTTGTCCGGCTGCGGGGACCGTGCGAGGGGGTTTATACTAACGTTACTATCTGTACTTACTGGTGGCACAGACGCTGTTTCATCCTTTCCTACACTGAAATTACCCTTGCCTAACGATTGCGTCTGAAGCTGGGCTTGCAGCACAGCTATCCTTGCCGTAAGGCGATCGTTCTCCTGTATATTATAAGTACAACGACTGCAATTAGAAGGCATCATGTTAATGTTACTTAGCTTCGGCTGTTTGAAGTCCTGACGAACCATGTCCAGATAAAACCTCCGGGGTGAAAAGTTGAATGAAGAAAGTTGAGTGAGGGAAAAAGTAAAAATATACGGTAATGTTACGTTCCCACTAGACAAACTCAATATATCGCTCATGGAAAGGGGACTAACAAAGAAAATCACTTTGACAACCAAAACAAAACAGAAAGGGGTTCAAAAACGTTTCTGAAAGGCACCCATGTGGGTTCCCACTGAAAGTTGGCAAAGCCACTAGTAAGACACCCACCATGGATTCCCACTAGGTTTGCCTCCAAAAAGACAAACTAAAAGAAAAACCCACAACTACTTCGGATAGGGCGTAAAAAGAAAATTAGTCTTCTTTCAAACTTTAGAGGTTGAGCTCAAAATCGCACCTCAGCTGACATGAAATGTAGCTCTCCCAACATCTCTGAAGCTCAACTGGAGCACTGAGCCAGCCACTCTTAAATATCACCTGGGCTAGCACAGGTGAAACTCCTTCTGACTAACGAAATGGACAAGCCAGCACACATACTTACTAACAAGGTGACACCGATTGGTGTGCCCTACGTGCTAACGTGATACCTCAAAATATAAAAAATTCTGTAACAGAGAGACTCGAACGAAGATCATCCATGTTATTCTTCAGTGACTGGACATTTTCCAATAGAACGGAGGAGAGCACCGTTTGGTTTTGTCTTTGCCTCAATTTCACCAGGAATCCACCTTGTCTCCCGTGTCTACACCTGCAGCGTTTTGTTAGCCCATGGAACAAAGTAATAGGATCCGGTATGAACAGTGGAATAGCTCAGTCGGAGTTGAAGTCGTATTTTAAATCCAAATTGAGGTTAGTAACTGTCGATCTGATGCCCAGAAGTGGCTGGAGGTCATATGTGATAGTAGTATGAAATTTCTGTATCAAAAACGTAAAGATAAACATGATAAAAGTCACTATATAGCAAAGTTGTTACCTTTCTCTTGTCTCTCTGATTGATTTAGGACCGTTGCCTCGCAGTGGGCCATGGGAAGCCCCCGCGGCCTGTCGAGACATTGTTGGCTTTGACCAGGGCCAGTTTGAAGGAAATGTTACAACTTGCCTACAAATAGCCTGATTTGTGTTTTTTTATGAGTAATTACAACAGAGATGGGAACCCATTCATATTATTAACGTTTTTGTAGAAATGGGCCCCAAATTACACTACCTCAGTTTGTGATTATAATTATTAATTCATTGATTCATCCTTTTCCTGGAGAGCTACGAGTGTGCACGCTTTTGTTCCAGCCCTGCACTAACACAACTGATTCAGCTAACCAAGGTCCTGGCAAACAATTAATTAGTAAAATCAGGTGTGTTAGAGCTGGGCTGGAACAAAAATGTGCACCCCCTGTAGCTCTTGAGTGCTGGCCACCCCCAAAGCCGTCATTTCAGTTCAACTACAAATACTTTTAACCCCATTGCTGTTCCTATTCACCACTGAGAGGTAGAACATGTGCTCCGACACACGCACTAATCTTAGATTCCCTCTTGGCGTCTGCACTGCAACTGCGTGCAGTCCAGAAGCGCATATTCAATTTAGTTATTTATTTAGATTTTAAATCAGGCTACTTTGATGTCACGGAACGCTCTGATGGCATGATGTGTCATACAAACCATCTCATTCTTCTCATGCTGTTGTTTTTTTGCCAGGCCTTGTTTTCCTCCTTTAAATTAAAGGCAGCTTACAAACTCAAGGATGTTCCAAACAGTAGAGCAAAATAAGACACCATACATAAACTCTGTGACATATGCTTTAATGAGAAACATATGACTGACGTCACAAAATATTTTTTATCAAAGACTCAGATTGAGCTCGATTTTTTTTAAATTAATTTCCCTGAAAAAAAGTATAGGCCCTGTGCTGGAAATGTTTAATGTTTGTGATTTTCTAATAACACATTTCTGTGTTCTATTCATGTGCTTTTCTAATAACAGTTTTCTGTGTTCATACAAGTGACCATATTGAACGAATCCTCACTTATCAGTATCTGCAATTTGGCAGTACGCCCAGACCTGGTTTGAGAATGAAAAATATCCCAGTTTCAAGGTCTCAGCTTAGAGAGAAGAAGCCTTGTGAGGTATTGGTCGGTCACATGAATGAAGCAAACATTAATTATTTATGAATGATGAATAAGCTAAATCATGCAAATAGGACTTGTCTGCAGTATATAAGGGAATTAACGGGACTGCCCCGTTAGAGCTCCTAACAGATGTTCACTATGGTGCATCAAGTTTGTTGGAACCTCTCCAACCTCTCCAGATAATAAATAATGATTCATTTAAGATTGATTTCAAATGTCCCTGTGTAAGAATTTGCACGACAACACACGTATATGTGTCTGGCCTTTTGGATTATTTATGAGCCCTAAGTAGTCTCAGCTGTTCCCTAGCACAGAGCTTCCCAAAAAACTCTCTACACCGGAGTTGTCTTGAGATGGCTATGCATATTCAAGGCATGAGGCTAGTAGCATAGCAGCTCTCTCCATTGAATACAGGCGGTTGATGTCAACAACCCTCATCGAATATTTCAAAAAGCATTACAATAATGAGATGTGTCCACCAATCCAAAGAAAGGATTGGCGGGAGGTAGACAGCCCGCCGTGCCACTTTGTGGACAACAACTCCCATTTGTTATGGCGGAGAGACATGTATCTTGTCAGTATATCCATAATCTTTGCTCTTTCTTCCCCATGTCATTCTTTCACTCACATCTCATTTGGGTTCAGGCTTAGCACAGCCAAAGGAGCCAACTCATCCATCATTGGAAAAATGATCATTGCTATTTGAGAATTAGTATGAAATGTGGACCAAAATTAGACCTACTTGGCTCATGTGACATTTTGGGTGATTTACTATCGATGGAGAACATATAGGCAATTTACTTGCCAAAGCAACCCTGTCAAGTGAGTCATTATGGCTTCCCGGGACACGTTGTCAGTCAGGGGAAGACCTGATACTTTCCACTGAAGATCTCACAGCTTTCCTGAATAAACATATGCCAAACACAACCCCCTGCCCCTATACCACTCTGGGCACTAGATCTGACAGGATAAGATAGGTGTGGGAAATATTGCAAGTTCCACCTAGTGGGCAAGGTTGAGCAACTATCATATTGCTTATACCTATGCAGTCCTTTCATTTTTTTTTTTTTACATTTTAGATATGCATAACGTTCCTAGGCTCTAGAGCAGGGATATTCAACTCTTACCCTACGAGGTCTGGAGCCTGCTGATTTTATGTTCTACCTCATAATTCATTGCACCCACCTGGTGTGCCAGGTCTAAATCTGTTCCTGATTAGAAGGGAACAATGAAACCAAGCAGTGGAACTGGCTCCGAAGGTCCAGAGTTGAGTTTGAGGGATCTAGGGGTGAGCGGAAAGGGTTGTGTCTAGTCAAGGTCCACTGCAATGAGCCACGTATTGTAAGTACCCCCTGCTGTCCGCAGGCTTATCGGCCCGAATCAGATGTCTCGCTAATGGAGCAGCAAAAAAAAGCGTTGTTATTATTGGGCCTCTGTTCTGAGATGGCAATTGAAGAGAAAACAGTGTGGAGCGGAGAGGGGTCAGCGTCTTCATCAATTTCCAAGATTGGAGTGTAGATAGGGTTCATGTTTGTTTTTGTTTTGAAACTGGAACTCCTTTTTCTGAGTTCCTCCAAATGAAAATGCAGGAGCTACATCTCATCTTTGAGATACAGTTCACCTTGGGTTATGCGTTAGCATAAATCAAATGTTTGAAACGATCTGGTGGTGTCTTGCACTTTGTGAGAACATACAGACAAACACTTGCTTGTGCTGTTAGAGCGAGCAGACCTACTGTACATGTAATTTCCAGGAGTTTATCCTGCTCGCATTAACAAGTATTTGCCTGTGTCATTGTAGATAATCTGAATTTAAAAAACAATAGTGGTCAAAAATGTAACTTTGAGAGTTTCTAAACAGGTACTCTTTCTTCACATGATAATCAATCAATTACATTTGGGTACTGTACATCACCTTTAATTGTTGATCTATCATGTCTCACTCTATGTGTTTCTCCCCAGCCGTCCACTCCTGTGCTGTCAGAAATGGAGGCTGTGAGCAGGACTGTGTGCAGCTGTCCCCGGCTCACTACCAGTGTCGCTGTAGACCCAACTATCATCTTGCAGAGGACAGCAAACACTGCAAGTGTAAGTGCCACTAGTCGGCCATTTAAAAAAAACTGTGTGCTTGTGTGCAAACTTCTCAGTCCATCCTTTTTATGCCATTTTGGCAGACACTTTTATCCAAAGTGAGTAGCAGCCTATATGTTCCCAGTGTGAATCGAAACCCACAATGTTGTGGGCACTAATATTGTGTATATGTGAATATACAACATATATTATATTAGAAATACCTCACATGTGACTCATAATAAGACGAAGCAATTAGCACATCTAATTAATTATCCTACTCCATAAAGATTATTTAGCAATATGCAAGCACACTATAGTTGAGTTACAGTAATAGGCAATTAAGAAATGTCTGAGAATGGAATTCTAAATACATTTATTATTGAATTACTTTGAAAAAATTATGATAACATTATACAAGACATCATACCCTTAAAGTCCATGCCCCAAAAGTCCATGGGGTGGAGAGAGAAAGAAAGAAAGAAAGAAAGAAAGAAAGAAAGAAAGAAAGAAAGAAAGAAAGAAAGAAAGAGAGAGAGAGATTGTATCTCACCACAGCAGTTCAGGCACAAAAAAAGAGAAAGAACAAGGAATCTAAGACCCTTTTATAAGCATCTGAGTTGTTTGGATTGAAAATCTGCGGTGTTGACCAATAGTATTGCTGTCAAGTTAACCTCCAATCAGATATCAGACTTACATGATGTCACCTCTGCTTCTCAGAGGTGAAACAATTGGGGTTGGAGAGATAATACAGAGAATACTGAATTCCTAAAATGACACAAATGAAATTATTGCATACAGTTGATAAGAAGAGTCACTTCGGGGGCTGCCCTACAACAACGCTGGTGATGCTAGCTGATGCGAACTGATGCTGAGCCATGCGACACAAACCTCTTTTTCTTTGTTTTTCATGACAGGGATTAACAAAATGCTTACTGTGCTGTGTTGGCTGCATTCGCTGTATTGGCTATGCTTCGACAGTTAATTTTCTGCCTGTCTGATCTGTCGTGGGGCCAAAGAAATCTAATGTCATTCTATGACTATAAATCCAGCCTGGTGTTTAACTTACCATCGCCACTATGTTTTCTCCAACAAAGCCATGAAAACCATAAACAAATACCACAGCCTAATAAAAGTAGCACATTAAACAAACTCAATTGCACTTGTGGCCATTGTTGTTTCCCATGCCAATTTGGTATGACCCCCTAAAAGAGTTTGGCAGCCTTGGCCTGTGGTGAATTTGAAATGCAATAAAACACAATTATGTCTTCTTAAAGGCTGCAGACTGCACCGATTCTCTCCATTGTAACTTGCTAGCTTGTGTTAATGACCACTTGCCCAAGCTCTAGCGCCCAGATTTCCTCCTGCTACAGATACAGTAGATGGAGTATACAACTTATAGTCCAGGCAATATGTGCCAAATCTTTGGAGATATGTTCACTTTTTCATACAAGCTTGAAACTTGGTACACTTGTACAGTTTGGGGCCCTGAAAATGTTCAGATGGAGGCATTGCAAAAACACCTCCCGGCAGATGTGGTGGACATATTCCATTCCGCCATAAACAAACAATGTATTGTGCGTCATATCTTATGAACCTGTCACGTCCTGACCAGCAATATTTGCAGATCCCCATTCCCAGGGGATTTGCAGACTTGTTTACGTGCTGCTGTGCGTTTTGTTGCCAATCTTACTTTGCTACCTGACTACTTCACGGTTTTTACTTTTTCATTACTTTTTCATATTTTTAGTTTTTCCCTCACTCAACTTTTTTCATTCAACTTTTTCACCCCGGAGGTTTTATCTGGACATGGTTCGTCAGGACTTCAAACAGCCGAAGCTAAGTAACATTAACATGATGCCTTCTAATTGCAGTCGTTGTACTCATAATATACAGGAGAACGATCGCCTTACGGCTAGGATAGCTGTGCTGCAAGCTTCAGACGCAAACGTTAGGCAAGGGTAATTTCAGTCCCCTCGCACGGTCCCCGCAGCCGGACAACTTTCTCATGGCTTCTGGAGGGAAACTCTGTAGGAATGCTCAACCGGTGTCGCTTATTCAGCCGACAGAAACTTTCAACCGGTTCTCCCCATTAAGCGAGTCGGAGTCAGAGGCCGAGACTTCTCTGACCTCTGCTCCTCCAATTATGGGGTCCGAGACGCCGAAGCCTCTCACCATTAGCTCTGACAAATTGAAAACCCTAGTCATTTGCGACTCCATTGCCCGCAGTATGAGACTTAAAACGAATCATCCAGCGATCATACACTGTTTACCAGGGGGCAGGGCTACCGACGTTAAGACTAATTTAAAGACGGTGCTGGCTAAAGCTAAAACTGGCGAGTGTAGAGAGTATAGAGATATTGTTATCCATGTTGGCACCAACGATGTTAGGATGAAACAATCAGAGGTCACCAAGCGCAACATAGCTTCAGCGTGTAAATCAGCTAGAAAGATGTGTTGGCATCGATTAATTGTCTCTGGCCCCCTCCCAGTTAGCGGGAGTGATGAGCTCTACAGCAGTCTCACAACTCAATCGCTGGTTGAAAACTGTTAGCCAGCCTGCCAGCTTAGTGGAGTCTGCCACTAGCACAGTCAGCATAGTCAGCTCAGCTTTCCCCATTGAGACTGTGTCTGTGCCTAGATCTAGGTTGGGCAAAATTCAAGATGGCGGTGTTCGCCTTAGCAATCTCACTAGTATAAAGACCTCCTCCATCCCTGCCATTATTGAAAGAGATTGTGATACCTCACATCTCAAAATAGGACTACTTAATGTTAGATCCCTCACTTCAAAGGCAGTTATAGTCAATGAACTAATCACTGATCATAATCTTGATGTGATTGGCCTGACTGAAACATGGCTTAAACCTGATGAATTTACTGTGTTAAATGAGGCCTCACCCCCTGGTTACACTAGTGACCATATCCCCCGCGCATCCCGCAAAGGCGGAGGTGTTGCTAACATTTACGATAGCAAATTTCAATTTACAAAAAAAAAAAAAAAAAACATTTTCGTCTTTTGAGCTTCTATTCATGAAATCTATGCAGCCTACTCAATCACTTTTTATAGCTACTGTTTACAGGCCTCCTGGGCCATATGCAGCGTTCTTCACTGAGTTCCCTGAATTCCTATCGGACCTTGTAGTCATCGCAGATAATATTCAAATTTTTGGTGACTTTAATATTCACATGGAAAAGTCCACAGACCCACTCCAAAAGGCTTTCGGAGCCATCATCGACTCAGTGGGTTTTGTCCAACATGTCTCTGGACCTACTCACTGCCACAGTCATACTCTGGACCTAGTTTTGTCCCATGGAATAAATCTTGTGGATCTTAATGTTTTTCCTCATAATCCTGGACTATCGGACCACCATTTTATTTATTTGCAATCGCAACAAATAATCTGCTCAGACCCCAACCAAGGAGCATTAAAAGTCGTGCGATAAATTCTCAGACAACCCAAAGATTCCTTCCAGACTCCCTCTGCCTGCTCAAGGACGTCAGAGGACAAAAATCAGTTAACCACCTAACCGAGGAACTCAATTTAACCTTACGCAATACCCTAGATGCAGTTGCACCCCTAAAAACTAAAAACATTTGTCATAAGAAACTTGCTCCCTGGTATAAAGAAAATACACGAGCTCTGAAGCAAGCTTCCAGAAAATTGGAACGGAAATGGCGCCACACCAAACTGGAAGTCTTCCGACTAGCTTGGAAAGACAGTACCGTGCAGTATCGAAGAGCCCTCACTGCTGCTCGATCATCCTATTTTTCCAACTTAATTGAGGAAAATAAGAACAATCCGAAATTTATTTTTGATACTGTCGCAAAGCTAACTAAAAAGCAGCATTCCCCAAGAGATGATGGCTCTCACTTCAGCAGTAATGAATTCATGAACTTCTTTGAGGAAAAGATCATGATCATTAGAAAGCAAATTACGGACTCCTCTTTAAATCTGCGTATTCCTCCAAAGCTCTGTTGTCCTGAGTCTGCACAACCCTGCCAGGACCTAGGAATCAAGGGAGACACTAAAGTGTTTTAGTACTATATCTCTTGACACAATGATGAAAATAATCATGGCCTCTAAACCTTCAAGCTGCATACTAGACCCTAATCCAACTAAACTACTGAAAGAGCTGCTTTCTGTGCTTGGCCCTCCTATGTTGAACATAATAAACGGCTCTCTATCCTCCGGATGTGTACCAAACTCACTAAAAGTGGCAGTAATAAAGGCTCTCTTGAAAAAGCCAAATCTTGACCCAGAAATTATAAAAAACTATCGGACTATATCGAATCATCCATTCCTCTCAAACATTTTTGAAAAAGCTGTTGCGCAGCAACTCACTGCCTTCCTGAAGACAAACAATGTATACGAAACGCTTCAGTCTGGTTTTAGACCCCATCATAGCACTGAGACTGCACTTGTGAAGGTGGTAAATGACCTTTTAATGACGTCAGACCGAGGCTCTGCATCTGTCCTCGTGCTCCTAGATCTTAGTGCTGCTTTTGATACCATCGATCACCACATTCTTTTGGAGAGATTGGAAACCCAAATTGGTCTACATGGACAAGTTCTGGCCTGGTTTAGATCTTATCTGTCGGAAAGATATCTGTCTCTGTGAATGGTTTGTCCTCTGACAAATCAACTGTAAATTTTGGTGTTCTGTCTCTGTGAATGGTTTGTCCTCTGACAAATCAACTGTACATTTTGGTGTTCCATTTTAGGACCACTATTGTTTTCACTATATATTTTACCTCTTGGGGATGTCATTCGAAAACATAATATTAAATTTCACTGCTATGCAGATGACACACAGCTGTACATTTCAATGAAACATGGTGAAGCCCCAAAATTGCCCTCGCTAGAAGCCTGTGTCTCAGACATAAGGAAGTGGATGGCTGCAAACTTTCTACTTTTAAACTCGGACAAAGCAGAGATGCTTGTTCTAGGTCCCAAGAAACAAAGAGATCTTCTGTTGAATCTGACAATTAATCTGGATGGTTGTACAGTCGTCTCAAATAAAACTGTGAAGGACCTCGGCGTTACTCTGGACCCTGATCTCTCTTTTGAAGAACATATCAAGACTGTTTCAAGGACAGCTTTTTTCATCTACGTAACATTGCAAAAATCAGAAACTTTCTGTCCAAAAATGACGCAGAAAAATTAATCCATGCCTTTGTTACTTCTAGGTTGGACTACTGCAATGCTCTACTTTCCGGCTACCTGGATAAAGCACAAAATAAACTTCAGTTAGTGCTAAATACGGCTGCTAGAATCCTGACTAGAACCAAAACATTTGATCATATTACTCCAGTGCTAGCCTCCCTACACTGGCTTCCTGTTAAGGCAAGGGCTGATTTCAAGGTTTTACTGCTAACCTACAAAGCATTACATGGGCTTGCTCCTACCTATCTTTCCGATTTGGTCCTGCCATACATACCTACATGTACGCTACAGTCACAAGACGCGGGCCTCCTAACTGTTCCTAGAATTTCTAAGCAAACAGCTGGAGGCAGGGCTTTCTCCTATAGAGCTCCATTTTTATGGAATAGTCTGCCTATCCATGTGAGAGACGCAGACTCAGTCTCAACCTTTAAGTCTTTACTGAAGACATATCTCTTCAGTAGGTCCTATGATTAAGTGTAGTCTGGCCCAGGGGTGTGAAGGTGAACGGAAAGGCTGGAGCAACGAACTGCCCTCGCTGTCTCTGCCTGGCCGGTTCCCCTCTTTCTACTGAGATTCTCTGCCTCTACCCCTATTACAGGGGCTGAGTCACTGGTTTACTGGTGTTCTTCCATGCCGTCCCTGGGAAGGGTGCGTCACTTGAGTGGGTTGAGTCACTGACGTGGTCTTCCTGTCTGGGTTGGCGCCCCCCTTTGTGTAGTGCCGTGGCAGAGATCTTTGTGGGCTATACTCGGCCTTGTCCCGGGATGGTATGTTGGTGGTTGGTCGATATCCCTCCAGTTGTGTGGGGGCTGTGCTTTGGCAAAGTGGGTGGGGTTATATCCTACCTGTTTGGCCCTGTCCGGGGGTTTCATCGGATGGGGCCGCAGTGTCTCCTGACCCCTCCTGTCTCAGCCTCCAGTATTTATGCTGCAGTAATTTATGTGTTGGGGGGCTAGTGTCAGTCTGTCACATCTGGAGTATTTCTCTTGTCTTTTCCGGTGTCCTGTGTGAATTTAAATATGCTCTCTCTAATTCTCTCTTTCTTTCTCTCTTTCTTTCTCTCTCTCGGAGGACCTGAGCCCTAGGACCATGCCTCAGGACTACTTGGCTTGATGACTCCTTGCTGTCCCCAGTTCACCTGGCCGTGCAGTTGCTCCAGTTCCAACTGTTCTGTCTGCAGCTATGGAACCCTGACCTGTTCACCGGACGTGCTACCTGTCCCAGACCTGCTGTCCCAGACCTGCTGGAACCCTGACCTGTTCACCGGACGTGCTACCTGTCCCAGACCTGCTGTTTTCAACTCTCTAGAGACAACAGGAGCGGTAGAGATACTCTCAAAGATCGGCTATGAAAAAGCCAACTGACACTTACTCTTGTGTTACTGACTTGTTGCACCCTCAACAACTACTATGAATATTATTATTTGACCATGCTGGTCATTTATGAACATTTGAACATCTTGGCCATGTGCTGTTATAATCTCCACCCGGCACAGCCAGTAGAGGACTGGCCACCCCTCATAGCCTGGTTCCTCTCTAGGTTTCTTCCTAGGTTTTGGCCTTTCAAGGGAGTTTTTCCTAGCCACCGTGCTTCTACACCTGCATTGCTTGCTGTTTGGGATTTTAGGCTGGGTTTCTGTACAGCACTTTGAGATATCAGCTGATGTAAGAAGGGCTATATAAATACATTTTGATTTGATTTGTTATTATAGTTTGGTCAGGACGTGGCAGGGGGTGTTTGTTTCATGTGGTTTGGGCTAGGTATTTAGGTAGAGGGGTGTTTGGTTTATGTGGTCCGGGGTTTGTTAGTCTATGTTAGTATTTTTCTATGTTCTATCTAGTCTTTTGTATTTCTATGTGTAGTTAATTGGGGTTGGACCTTCAATTGGAGGCAGCTGGTTATTGTTGCCTCTGATTGAGGGTCCTATAATTAGGAGTTTGTTTCTCATGGGTTTTTTTGTGGGAGATGTGTTTGTTTAGCTGTGTGCCTGACAAGACTGTCAAGTTCGTTTGTGTTTGTTTTGTATACGTTTCATGTGTTTTCCTTCTTCACCAAAAAAAAGAAGATGAGTGTACATTTTCCCGCTGCGTCTTGGTCTCTAACCTACGACAACCGTGACAGAACCAAACATGTTAACGCAGAAATTGTGATGTCTATCTCTCTATGTTGATGGTCAAGGGTTACAATAATGCCATGCACAACATAAAAAATGCCCCCTGGCATCCATGGTGGCCATTTTGTTATTCTGCTATAAGCGGACAATGTATTTTCCCCGTCATATCTGCTGAACCATACATAATAAAACAGAAAAGGTGATGTCTGCACCAATGTTTTGATGGTCAAGGATTACAATTGTGCCATGTGCAACATCATAAAAAATTACGATTATTATAAAATGGTGGACTGCCACTGGGCGAAAAAGCATCCATATCAGGGGATATCTTTACATTACACATTTTTAATATTCTAAAGAATACAGACCATTTCCAATGCAAATTTGGCATCTCGGAATGCATAACGGCATCTCGGAACGCACAACTCGTCGGTCTTTGTCACGGATGGGCTATTGCAGCAGAAGACCCCACCGGATTCCACTCCTATCAGCTAAAAACATGAAGAAGCGGCTCTAGTGGGCAAGCGATCACCAACACTGGAGTTTTGTGGATATACACTATATCCTGACAAATTCTAAATCCAGATGTGTCTTTTAGACATACAGTTTATTAGGTACACCACCCCGTTCATGAAAATGGTTCACTCCTACAGACCGTGATGTCACATGGCCGTGGCTTGCTATATAAAGCAAGCAGACGGGCATGGAGGCATTCAGTTACTGTTAGATTGAACGTTAGAATGGGCAAAATGAGTGACCTAAGCGACTTTGAGCGTGTTATGATCATCGGTGCCAGGAGCGCTGGTTCCAGTATCTCAGAAACGGCCGGCTTCCTGGGCTTTTCATGCGCGACAGTGTCTAGGGTTTACCAAGAATGGTGCGACAAACAAAAAACATCCAGTCGGTGGCAGTCCTGTGGGTTAAAACAGCTCATTGATGATAGGTCGAAGGAGAATGGCAAGAATCATGCAAGCTAACAGGCGGGCCACAAACAGGCCAATAACAGCACAGTACAACAGTGGTGTGCATAACGGCATCTCGGAACGCACAACTCGTCGGTCTTTGTCACGGATGGGCTATTGCAGCAGAAGACCCCACCGGATTCCACTCCTATCAGCTAAAAACATGAAGAAGCGGCTCTAGTGGGCAAGCGATCACCAACACTGGACAATTGAGGAGTGGAAAAACATTGTCTGGTCTGACAAATCCCGGTTCCTGTTGGCGTAAGGATTTGGCGTAAGTAGCGTGAGTCCATGGCCCCATCCAGTGGTGTAATGGTGTGGGGAATGTTTTCCTGGTACACGTTGGGTTCCTTGATAGTGTTTCCATGCCCTGAAGAATTCAGGCTGTTCTGGAGGCAAAGGGAGGTACGACCCTGTACTAGATGGGCGTACCTAATAAACTGTGGGGCCCAGACATCCATCCTTGTCCCGTGCAGAATCTTTCTTGTTCGTACCTTAGCATGGTGTCAATGACGATACATTTTCAGTAAAGCAGAATAAAAAATGATTGATTCCACATTGCCCCCAAACTAAAAGGTTGCTGGATCGAATCCCCGAGCTGACAAGGTAAAAATCTATCATTCTGCCCCTGAGCAAGGCAGTTAACCCACTGTTCCCCGGATGCTGACGACGTGGATGTTGATTATGACAGCCCCCCACACCTCTCTGATTCAGAGGGGTTGGGTTAAATGCAGAAAACACATTTCAGTTGAAGGCATTCAGTTGTACAACTGACTAGGTATCTCCCTTCCCCATTGTCAGAAACTGAGATTTCATAGGATTTTTTCCCATTGTTTACCATAGCAGTCCACCATTATATAATAATCTGAATTGTTTGATGTTTTACAGGGTATCATTTTAATCATTGACCATCAACACATAGGTGTAAACATCACCTTCTGTGATATCATGATATCATTCAGTAGATATGACGGAAAATACATTGTCCAGCTATGGCGGAGTAGCAAAATGACCGCCACTGCCACTAGGTTGCGATTTGATGTTGTGCATAGTACCATTGTAATCCTTGACCATCAAAACATAGGGGTAAACATCACCTTCTCTGTAATAACATGCTTGGTTCAGGAGATAGGATAAATAAATACCTTATTTGGTTATGGCAGAATGGAAAATGGCAGGCGTTTTCCGATGCCTCCATATCTAAATGTTCAGGGCCCCAAACTGTACAAGTTTACCAAGTTTCATGCTTTTATGAAAAAGTAAACAGAATTTTTACAAATCCCCTGCACTATGAGGTTAGCTGAACTACACAGCTGTGCTGGAGTGGTTGGCTTCAGATATCGTGCTGGCAGTCCTCAGTCCTTACCCAAAGGCCATTGGCAGCCTGGATCCTTACTTCTGAATTATACTTCAGATGGTTCTTATTGTGGTCGACACGTAGATCTCAGATACATCATGTTGTATTTTATATATCAAGACATATGTAATATTGTTGGAATATTACATTTAAACATCAAAAGACAAAAAAGTCCTCAGAGAAATGTCAATGATGTTTACAATCCAATTGGATTGAAGTGATATTTAATTGGTTTTGATAAAATAGAGGGGAAAATACAATTATAGTAATTTATGAGGTTATAAAGCAGAGCTTGCAGCTGTTGGGAAGTGTGAACTGTAATAACAAAAAAAAAATGTTAAATTACTGTTCACTTTGGCGAGCTTTGAAATTCCTCTAGTCTTGTATCCGACTGCGAGGTCTGAGACAGAGACCGGTTGGCTTGGCGAGACTTGTCATTGGCTCGGCGACCTCTGAACATTGGTCTGTCTGGACAGCAGACTGACTGGCCAATACACATTAACTGAGTCTTACCAGAGGCTCACCGTTGCCTTGGTTACCAAAGCACCATCCAAGAGCGCAATGCATGAAATAGTTATACCTAGGGTGGATTTCAAACAAACCGGCATTGTGGAAAAGTTACATTGTTACTGTTGTATCGATTCTATCTTTGGGCAGATGTGGAAATCTTGTACCTTTACTGACTTTCTGTTCCTTTACAATGAATTCTCTGTTTCCTGCTTAGCTAGATGTGCACTGTCTTCCAGACATCGACAACAAGTAGCTACCAAGAAAAAAACGAAAAAGCACTTGATTCCTAATACGTGTAGCCACTTGGAAATTCACCTCTCGGGGGTCCAGACATGGAAGTAATTATGGCCATATCTGCAGGGAGAAAGTAACCAGACTCCCATTTAACCCCATTACCCTCTTACTCCCTCAAATCCACAAGGGAGAGTGCCGGAAAGAGCATGGAGAATGTGTTTGTGTGTGTGTGTGTACCTACATTATTGTACTCATTCTGTGTTACTGTGTTCCAGTGAGAAACCCCTGTGCAGACAGAAATGGAGGCTGTGTGCACACCTGTAGAAATGAAGGAGGGAGATCTCAGTGTGACTGTCGTCCTGGATATACACTGGCACAGGATGGCAAAAACTGTGAAGGTAAACTTCCGAATTGACTATGCTTCTAGGGATTATTCTATTGGTGGTAATGGTGATTACAAGGATTAAGGTGTGTGTGTGTGTGTGTCTCAGACATCGATGAGTGTGAGACAGGCCAAACTGCCTGTGCCCACGGTTGCCATAACACCCAGGGTTCCTTTACCTGTGTCTGTAACCCAGCATACAAGTTGGGTGCCAACGGCAGGAAATGCTATCGTAAGTCAACTTTCATTCACTCTCAGTCAACTCCCATTTACTCATTGAGACATTACCAATTATCAGTGATGTCAAAATAGCATTACACATTTACACTTTTATTATAGCATTTTTACTGGCATGAATCATCATCCATATTCTCCTTTAGGCATGTTGGAGTTTAGAATAAAAAACAACAAAGGCTATTACAAATGTTTTGGTCAGACTAAAACATTAGCGCCACAAGAAAAATTGATTATTTGCAAGAAAATATTGTGTATATGTTTGTTTTGGAACAACAGGTGTCCACATTTGTCTCTCCTTAGGTATCGAGATGGAGATTGTGAATGGTTGTGAGACTGCCAATGGAGGCTGTTCCCAAAAGTGCCAACACTCCGCCCTCGGACCTGTCTGCAGCTGTAACCATGGTTACCATCTGGACGATGACCTCAGGACATGTGTGGGTGAGCAAAGAGCAGTTTGGAGAATAATAGAATCCGTTTTGATCGATATGGAGTGATTTTAGTGCCAATCATTTAGAATTTGGAATGAATTCAAAACGATTGAATTAAATTGACAACTTATTGGTACTAAAGTCCCTTCATAGACAGACTTGTCAACAATGGCCGTGTGTGTTTTAGACTTGGACGAGTGCGAGACGGGAAGCTCGTGCTGCGAGCAGGACTGTACGAACTACCCCGGGGGTTACGAATGCTACTGCGGGGCTGGCTACCGTCTCAACTCGGATGGGTGTGGCTGTGATGGTATGGTCCATTTAGCAGGATAACCTCCTTGATCAAATGCTATCAAAAATGATCTTAAATGATCTATCTACACAATGGGTCGACTTCCTGTTTACAGACATAAACAACAGAATAAAAGTCAGTTTACTCTCCCTCATGTAGGCATGCCTCAAGGGACGGGGTAAATTGGAAGACAATAATTGTAGTCTTGGCAGATTTAAGTTCTGTTGTTGATGTCTGTAAGCATGAAGACACCCTTTGCTTACAATGATGTAATCTCGCTGAACCTAAACAACTTTTTAATGGGGTTTTCCTTATTAGTGTGTTTGTTGCAGCTTGAACTCTACAGTCGTGGCATGCACATAGATTTTCTTCAGGAAATGTACCTTTTCTAGTTTTGGTTGTTGATGTTGCAGATGTGGATGAGTGTCTGGTAGTCAACGGAGGCTGTGACCATACCTGCCAGAACACAGCCGGCTCCTTCCAGTGCTACTGTCGCCTCGGACACAGGCTAAACGAGAACCGTCTCTCCTGTATTCGTAAGTGGATTGAAAATGAATCCTGTCTGGGCGGTAGTCAGGTCGAAATAATACTTAGGGCCAAAAGTTTATCCTGACTTGACCATAACCTGACTGAGAAAAACTCTGGTAAACTATGCCAGGCAGTAGACGTTATAGGCTGTAACTAGGGCTCAGAGTTTATTTAAGTGGCATGCTAAAGTGGATATTAGAATGGAGACTAAGTGTGCAGAGACAGAGACAGTGACTGTTCTACTTCCTCCCTCCAGCCCTGGAGCGGGCAGTAGAGTTGTTGGAGTGGAGCGGCCGCATGGCGGTGAAGCTTCCTCCACCCCAGGTCACCCTGCTGAATGACAATTTCCAGCCGCTGGAGCGCTATGACGACTATGAGGAGGACGGCCTGGGAGAGCTCCGGGCCCAGAGCACCCTCACCAAGACCTTTGGTATACATACACCTGTAGTAACACCCACATAAGGCATATATATAAGACTGTTGTAATACCCAGATAAAGCAGTCGTAACACATATGTAAGCAGCTTATAAGAAAGATCATAAACAGCCTGTTTGCACATATTTTTTTAGATAGCAAACAATGGCAAAATTGCCTTTACTCCGTTACTATATATGTATATTGTACCTCATCTTCCTCTTCCTGCTCTTCCTCACCAGTGTGTCTAAACGAAACGTTTGGCCATGACTGCAGCCTGACGTGTGACGACTGTTCCAACGGTGGTGTGTGTGACCTGGAGGAGGGACGTTGTGACTGTCCTGATGGGTGGACAGGCCTTGTCTGCAACCAGAGTGAGTCTCTTCTGCACCTGATGCCATGCAGAGAGAACAAAATATACACTATATGTACAAAAGTATGTGGACTGCCCTTCAAATTAGTGAATTCAGCCACACCCGATGCTGACAGGTGTATAAAATCAAGCACACTCCATAGACAAACATTGGTAGTAGAATGGCCTTACTGAAGAGCTCCTTGACTTTCAATGTGGCACCGTCATAGGATGCCACCTTTCCAACAAGTCAGTTTGTAAAATTTCTGCCCTGCTACAGCTGCCCCGGTCAACTGTAAGTGCTGTTATTATGAAGTGGAAACGTCTAGGAGCAACAACGGCTCAACTGCGAAGTGGTAGGCCACACCAGCACACAGAACGGGACCGCCGAGTGCAAAAGTGCATAGCACATAAAAATCGTCTTCCTCGGTTGTAACACTCACTACCGAGTTCTAAACTGCCTCTGGAAGCAACGTCAGCACAAGAACTGCTCGTTGGGAGCTTCATGAAATGGGTTTCCATGGCCGAGCAGCCGCACACAAGCCTAAGATCACCATGCACAATGCCAAGCTTCGGCTGGAGTGGTGTAAAGCTCGCCGCCATTGGATTCTGTAGCAGTGGAAGCACGTTCTCTGGAGTAATGAATCACGCTTCACCATCTGGCGGAGGTCGACGGACGAATCGGGGTTTGGTGGATACCAGGATAACACTACCTGCCCGAATGCATAGTGTCAACTGTAAAGTTTGGTGGAGTAAGAATAATGGTCTGGGGCTGTTTTCCGTGGTTCGGACTAGGCCCCTTAGTTCCAGTGAAGGGAAATGACATTCTAGACGATTCTGTGCTTCCAACTTTGTGGCAACAGTTTGGTGTGAAGGCCCCTTCCTGTTCCAGCATGACAATGCCCCCATGCACAAAGCGAGATCCATATAGAAATGGTTTGTCAAAATCGGTGTGGAAGAACTTGACTGGCCTGCACAGAGCCCTGACCTCAACCCCATCGAACACCTTTGGGATGAATTGTAACGATGACTAAGAGCAAGGCCTAATCGCCCAACATCAGTGCCCGACCTCACAAATGCTCTTGTGGCTGAATGGAAGCAAGTCCCCACAGCAATGTTCCAATATCTAATGGAAAGCCTTCTCAGAGCTGTTATAGACGCAAAGGGGGGACCAACTCAATATTAATGCCCATGATTTTGTAATGAGATGTTCGACAAGCAGGTGTCCACATACTTTTGGTCATGTAGTGTATCAAAACATTAAAAGGGTTTAATCCTCAAAGTCACAGGTGTTATTGAGAACCTGCTGTGTTTTAGCCAACAAACCCATATGGGGTTAACCCATTCCTGGGTGAAGCTACAGATGTAGGATCATAATTCAACCAGTATTGCCATAGCAGAATAATCCTGCAGCAACAGGATTTGAACATTTAGGCCATAATGTGGCTTGATCGGTGGTGGGGCTATTAGCTGGACAAAAGTAGGGCACATGAAAGTACAATACTGTTAGTATAACCGCGTGTTAGTGTGGGTTTTCAGTGAATCTATGTAAATCCTGAAGCTCAGCTGCATTTCCTGCGGCTCAAATTAAGATCCTACATCTGTATAAAAGTTACCTACCTTGTGTTTGAAGGGAATTTCACATTATGTCAGACATAATCATCCAACAGAAATGGCCTATTTTGATGACGTATCCAGCTTTAATTGAGAGATTTAACGCCATACACCTGTCTATGCTTCTCTCACCCTCTCTCTCTCCTTCCCTCTGCTCAGCTTGTCTAGAGGGCACATTTGGCAGGAACTGCCTCTTCAGCTGTAAGTGTAAGAATGGTGCCACCTGTGACCCTGTGAGCGGGCACTGCCGCTGCCCACCTGGAGTCAGTGGGGATCTGTGCCAGAATGGTGAGTTGGCACACATTCATGTTATCATGCAGACCTGGATAAAAATAGCACTGTTTTCTCTTTAAATGGTACATATGATTTAGCTTACCTAGCATTTGAATTATCCCAAAAGTGCAAATTCCAATATTGGTGCACATTATAATGTGCTATAATGTACTCTCTACTCTTCTCTATGTGTCTCTGTGCTCCATAGGCTGTCCTAGCGGGCTGTATGGGAAACTTTGCAATAAGAAGTGTAACTGTGCCAATAACGGGCGCTGCCATCGGACCTACGGAGCCTGCCTGTGTGACCCTGGGCTCTATGGGCGTTTCTGTCACCTACGTGAGTGGCGTGACATCTCACTGACTATCTACTTTCTGTTTCCTTTCTGTCATACATTTACTCCCGGTAGCCATTTATTTCAATTGCCAGACCCAGTGATTACCTCAAGGAAAGACTCATTCCTAGTACATCAGGATCATACTGGGATCGGGTTCTGTCAAGCATCTCAGAGGATTAGGTCCCCTCTGTCCATGTAATGTTATTCAATGTGATTTAAATGGCTAAACTGACCCTAAATCATAACCCCAACAATGAGATTCTTTATCAATACGGGCCCTGGACCTCTTGGCCTGCACAACCATGTACACAGTTACATTTTACATTTTAGTCATTTAGCAGACGCTCTTATCCAGAGCGACTTACAGTAGTGAATGCATACATTTCATTTCATGCATTTTTTTTTGTTGTACTGGCCCCCCGTGGGAATCGAACCCACAACCCTGGCGTTGCACACACCATGCTGGCGTTGTAAACACCATGCTCTGCCAACTGAGCCACAGTCAGGCAGTATTCCTGTGTGCCCTATCAGGCCTGCAGTCCTGTTTAACCCTTTGGTGTGCCGTCTCTACCCAGCGTGTCCTAAGTGGGCATACGGCCCTGGCTGCTCGGAGGAGTGCCAGTGTTTCCAACAGAACAGCCTGGAGTGCCACCGCCGCCATGGCTCCTGTGTCTGCAAACCAGGCTACCAGGGCAAGAACTGCCAGGAGGGTCAGTGGTTCAGGAGATGTTCTGCATGCACTCACACACACATAAGCATGGACACACACACACACACACACACACACACACACACACACACACACACACACACACACACACACACACACACACACACACATCAAGGAATGGTTCTGTCTGGCTTAATCTGGGTCTGGGAAACTGTCCCTAACTGTGTAACCAGCACTTTTAACCCACTTTTGCGCCTCTTCTCTAGAATGTGACAGAGGATACTATGGCCTTGCCTGCAAGAGGACATGTGAGTGTCCATCAGAGGTACCCTGTGATCATGTGACAGGGGAGTGTCTGCGCCAGTGCCCGCCTGGTTTCCATGGGGACAACTGTGACCTAGGTGGGTACAGTGCATGGCATGCCAGCCCAGACCAACGCAGAATAGTACTTCATTGTCCATTTATTGGGAACAGAAATGTGTATTTACACTGAACTAAAATATAAATGCAACATGTAAAGTGTTGTCCCATGTTTCATAAGCTGAAATGAAAGATCCCAGAAATGTTCCATATGCACAAAAAACATATTTCTCTAAAATGGGGTGAACACATTTGTTTACATCCCTGTTAGTAAGCATTTCTCCTTTGCCAAGATAATTCATCCACCTGACAGGTGTGGCATATCAAGAAGCTGATTTAAACAGCATGATCATTACACAGGTCCACCTTGTGCTGGGGACAATAAAAGGCCACTCTAAAATATCACACAACACAATCCCACAGATGTCTCAAGTTTTGAAGGAGCGTGTAATTGACATGCTGACTGCAGGAATGTCCACCAGAGCTGTTTCCAGAGAATTGAATGTTAATTTCTCTACCATAAGCCGCCTCCAATATCGTTTTAAAGAATTTGGCAGTACGTCCAACAGGCCTCACAACTGCAGACCACGTGATACCACGCCAGCCCATGACCTCCACATCTGTCTTCTTCACCTGCGGGACCATCTGACACCAGCCACCCGGACAGCTGATGAAACTGTGGGTTTGCACAACTGAAGAATTTCTGTACAAGCTGTCAGGAACCGTCTCAGGGAAGCTCATCTGCGTGCTCATCATCCTCACCAGGGTCTTGATATGACTGGTAACGACCCTGGTGTTCGGCGTCCTAACCGACTTTAGTAGGCAAATGATCTCCTTCGATGGCCACTAGCACGCTGGAGGAGTGTGCTCTTCATAGATGAATCGCAGTTTCAACTGTACCTTGCAGATGACAGCGTGTATGGCGTCTTGTGGGCAAGCGGTTTGCTGATGTCAATGTTGCGAACAGAGCGCCCCATGGTGGCGGTGGGGTTATGGTATTGGCAGGCACAAGCTACGGACAGCGAACACAAATGCATTTTATCGATGGCAATTTGAATGCACAGAGATACTGTGACGAGATCCTGAGGCCCATTGTCATGCCATTCATCCGCCACCATCACCTCAGCCCCATGTCGCAAGGATCTGTACACAATTCCTGGAAGCTGAAAATGTCCCAGTTCTTCCATGGCCTGCAAAATCACCAGAGTATAACCCATTGAGCATCAAATCAAATCAAAATCAAATCAAATTTTATTGGTCACGTACACATGGTTAGCAGATGTTAATGCGAGTGTAGCGAAATGCTTGTGCTTCTAGTTCCGACCATGCAGTAATGTATAACAAGTAATCTAACAATTTCACAACAACTACCTTATACACACAAGTGTAAAGGAATGAATAAGAATATGTACACATAAATATATGGATGAGCGATGGCCGAACGGCATAGGCAAGATGCAGTAGATGGTATAGAGTACCGTATATACATATGAGATGAGTAAAGTGACTAGTGATCCATTTATTACATCCAATTTTTTATTAGCAGCAGGCAGCAGCAGGCACTCAATGTTTGTGATGGCTGTTTAACAGTCTGATGGCCTTGAGATAGAAGCTGTTTTTCAGTCTCTCGGTCCCAGCTTTGATCCACCTGTACTGACCTCGCCTTCTGGATGATAGCGGGGTGAACAGGCAGTGGCTCAGGTGGTTGTTGTCCTTGATGATCTTTTTGGCCTTCCTGTGACATCGGGTGGTGGTGGTGTCCTGGAGGGCAGGTAGTTTGCCCCCAGTGATGCGTTGTGCAGACCTCACTACCCTCTGGAGAGCCTTACGGTTGTGAGCGGAGCAGTTGCCGTACCAGGCGGTGATACAGCCCGACAGGATGCTCTTGATTGTGCATCTGTAAAAGTTTGAGTGTTTTTATTGACAAGCCAAATTTCTTCAGCCTCCTGAGGTTGAAGAGGCGCTGTTGCGCCATCTTCACCACGCTGTCTGTGTGGGTGGACCATTTTAGTTTGTCCGTGATGTGTACGCCGAGGAACTTAAAACTTTCCACCTTCCCCACTACTGTCCCGTCGATGTGGATAGGGGGCTGCTCCCTCTGCTGTTTCCTGAAGTCCACGATCATCTCCTTTGTTTTGTTGACGTTGAGTGTGAGGTTATTTTCCTGACACCACACCGAGGGCTCTCACCTCCTCCCTTTAGGCCGTCTCGTCGTTGTTGGTAATCAAGACTACCACTGTAGTGTCATCTGCAAACTTGGTGATTGAGTTGGCCACGCAGCCATGGGTGAACAGGGAGTACAGGAGAGGGCTGAGAATGCATCCTTGTGGGGCCCCAGTGTTGAGGATCAGCGGGGTGGAGATGTTGTTTCCGACCCTCACCACCTGGGGGCGGCCCGTCAAAGTCCAGGATCCAGTTGGCCCAGGGCGGGTTTGAGAGCCAGGGTCTCGAGCTTAATGACAAGTTTGGAGGGTACTATGGTGTTAAATGCTGAGCTGTAGTCGATGAACAGTAAGCATTCTTACATAGGTATTCCACTTGTCCAGATGGATTAGGGCAGTGTGCAGTGTGATTGCGATTGCGTCGTCTGTGGACCTATTGGGGTGGTAAGCAAATTGGAGTGGGTCTAGGGTGTCAGGTAGGGTGGAGGTAATATGATCCTTGACTAGTCTCTCAAAGCACTTCATGATGACGGAAGTGAGTGCTACGGGCTGATAGTTGTTTAGCTCAGTTAGCTTAGCTTTCTTGTGAACAGGAACAATAGTGGCACTCTTGAAGCATGTGGGAACAGCAGACTGGGCTAGGGATTGATTGAATATGTCCGAAAACACACCAGCCAGCTGGTCTGCACATGCTCTGAGGACACGGCTAGGGATGCCGCCTGGACCGGCAGCCTTGCAAGGGTTAACATGTTTAAAGGTTTTACTCACGTTGGCAGGTTTTGGTAGTGGGCTGTGTCGGTGGCACTGTATTGTCCTCAAAGCGAGCAAAGAAGTTGTTTAGTTTGTCTGGGAGCAAGACATCGGGGTCTGCGATGGGACTGGTTTTCTTTTTGTAGTCCGTGATTGACTGTAGACTCTACCACATTCCTCTCGTGTCTGAGCCATTGAATTGCGACTCTATTTTGTCTCTATACTGACCCTTAGCTTGTTTGATTGCCTTGCGGAGGGAATAGCTACAGTGTTTGTATTCGGTCATGTTTCTGGTCGCCTTGCCCTGATTAAAAGCAGTGATTCGCATTTTCAGTTTTGCGCGAATGCTTCCATCAATCCACGGTTTCTGGTTGGGGACGGTTTTAATAGTTGCCGTTGGTAAAACATCACCGATGCACTTGCTAATAAACTCGCTCACCGAATCAGCGTATACATCAATGTTGTTGTTCGATGCTATCCGGAACATATCCCATTACACGTGATCGAAGCAATCTTGAAGTGTGGAATCAGTTTCTGTCTATAGGCTGGGAGCAGCAAAATGGAGTCGTGGTCAGATTTGCCGAAAGGAGGGTGAGGGATGGCTTTGTATGTGTTGCGGAAGTTAGAGTAACAATGATCCAGAATTTTCCCAGCCCGGGTCGTGCATTCGATATGCTGATAAAATTTAGGGAGCCTTGTTTTCAGATTAGCCTTGTTAAAATCCCCAGCTACAATAAATGCAGCCTCAGGATATGTGGTGTCGTGTCTTTGGCTATGCCGGATTAAGTGATATGACATGCTAACCTATAAAATTCTTTCTCTAATTAATATTACCTGATTAAGCTAATCATGTAAATGTAATTAACTAGAAAGTCGGGGCACCACGGAAGAACGTTTATAGAGCCGTTATCTTCCGAATAAACTCTTAAAATACTTAGTAATATTTTACATCGATAGCAGTCAATATTAACCCTTATCTTATTTTCAGTCTCATAATGAAAGTTGTAAATTCTTGGCTATCTTCACGAACCCTGGCTAACAAGTTGAATCAGCAATACAAAATTGGGTTTAATTATTTATTTACTAAATACCTAAACTAATCACACAGAATTACAAATACACCGAATACAAATGATGTCATACATGATGGCTGGTTACACAAAGGAAAGGGGGTTGGGCTTGAATGAAAGAGCGGGAAGATTTAGGAACAAAGAAACATCAGCTATGCTATCGTAAATACATTATCTTATGCATTCTAAATTACCGCCCATTTGGAAAAGGAAAATGCAATAAATATTTACTCTGAGCTGCGCTTCGGTAGATTGGTCGTAGATGCTGGCCGGGTTGGCCAACAGATCTTCCTGTAAACTCGGAAGAATGTCTCTGGTGGTAAATTGGATACGTGGTGGTATCTTCGTCCGTCTGTTAGACTGGATCCGTCGTCCGTCCTTTCCTAGCCCCCGTCTACAGCGGCCGCTGCTAACTCAACGGCTAGGAAGTATCACTTCTGTAGTGAATAAGCTCAAAGTTCATACCATTCGCCACCAAAGCTCACGCCGAGGTTGGCTTAGTTCTGTCCTTGACATGTGTGTCCTTCTAACGTAGAGGCTGCAGACCTCACGTGCTGGAACAACCTGGTTATCTTTTCGTCAAAGGCTTATATAGTGGAGCGGGGGAAGGATGTGTTTCATCGTTTATAACCCCTGTCTCTTCACAGGGGTGGGCCACTGATCAAGCAGGGCACTTTCCTTATGAAAACCCAATTCTCTCATTTGGAAGCTAAAATTACATTTAATCTCCTAACAAACAATTCCAATATCAAACATTTCAATTGCATAACAATTAATTCCATGTTACTCTGATAACTTGAGGGTGTATACTTTCTTAGGTACAGTTTATGTCGTCCTGTCATCAGTCATAATGTCTCAGATGACAAGCGAATTGACATACATACTCATTACGTTCCCAAGCATATTTCCAACTGGTTTTATTACCAAAATATGGTTCCTTTTCCCCATTTGTTTGATGTTCCCAGACTCTCTATATTTAACACAGGCTATTCAAGTCCTTCAGTAGGGTCAGAGAGGGGAAGGGAGAAAGGTATTTATGGGGGGGGGGGGTCATAAACCTTACCCACAGGCCAACGTCATGACAGTGGTTTCCAGTTTACATTGAGTCCAATGAAGTTCTTTCAGGGCCGTCGAGGTGTCTGCTTGGGGGGATGTACACGACTGTGATTATAGTCGAAGAGAATTCTCTTGGTAGATAATGCGGTCTGCATTTGATTGTAAGGAATTCTAGGTCAGGTGAACAAAAGGACTTTAGTTCCTGTATGTTGTTATGATCACACCATGACTCGTTAACTTGTTATGGATAGGGGACAAGACTCTCATTAATCTAACCACATTGTCCGATTTCAAAAAGGCTTTACAGCGAAAGCAAAACATTAGATTATGTCAGGAGAGTACCCTGCCAAAAATAATCACACAGCCATTTTCAAAGCAAGCATATATGTCACAAAAACCAAAACCACAGCTAAATACAGCTGATCTTCATCAGATGACACTCCTAGGACATTATGTTATACAATACATGCATGTTTTGTTCAATCAAGTTCATATTTATATCAAAAAACAGCTTTTTACATTAGCATGTGATGTTCAGAACTAGCATACCCACCGAAAACTTCCGGTGAATTTACTAAATTACTCATGATAAACCTTCACAAAAAACATAATTATTTTAAGAATTATAGATACGGAACTCATTTATGCAATCGCGGTGTCAGATTTTAAAATAGCTTTTCGGCGAAAGCACATTTTGCAATATTCTGAGTACATAGCTCGGCCATCACTACTAGCTATTTTGACACCCACCAAGTTTGGGGCTCACTAAACTCAGAATTACTATTAGAAAAATTGGATTACCTTTGCTGTTCTTCGTCAGAATGCACTCCCAGGACTTCTACTTCAACAGCAAATGTTGTTTTGGTTCCAAATAATCCATAGTTATATTCAAATAGCTCCGTTTTGTTCATGCGTTCAGGTCACTATCCGAAGGGTGACGCGCGAGTCTATTTCGTGACAAAAAAAGTCAAAAGATTTCATTACCGTACTTAGAAGCATGTCAAACGCTGTTTAAAATCTATTTTTATGCTATTTTTCTCGTAAAATAGCGATAATATTCCAACCGGGCAACATTGTATTCATTCAAAGGCTGAAAGAAAAGAATTGAGAATTCTCGTGACTGCGCATCTCAGTCTCACTGTCCCCAGGCTGACCACTCACAAACTCTCCTGCTGTTCTTCGCCCAGAGACAGCAGACACCCCATTCCACTTTCTGGCGGCTTTAGAGAGCCAATGGAAGCCTTAGAAAATGCCACGTTACAGCACAGATGCTGTATTTTCAATAGAGATGCAACAGAAAGACAACAAATTGTCAGACAGGGCACTTCCTGTATGGAATCTTCTCAGGTTTTGGCCTGCCATATGAGTTCTGTTATACTCATAGACACCATTCAAACAGTTTTAGAAACTTTAGAGTGTTTTCTATCCAAATCTACTAATTGTATGCATATTCGCGTTTCTGGGCAAGAGTAGTAACCAGATTAAATCGGGTACATTTCTTATCCGGCCGTGCAAATACTGCCCCCTAGCCCCAACAGGTTTTAATAATAAGGCATACACCCCCGCCCTTCTTCTTACCAGAGAGATGTTTGTTTCTGTTGGCGGCGCAGTGCATGAAGAAACAAGGTGGCTGTACCGACTCTGATAACGTATCCCGAGTGAGCCATGTTTCCGTGAAACAGAGAAGGTTACAATCTCTGATGTCTCTCTGGAAGCAACCCATGCTCAGATTTCGTCTACCTTGTTGTCAAGAGACTGGACGTTGGCTAGTAGTATACTCGATAGCGGTGGGCTATGTGCCCGTCTACGGAGCCTGACCAGAAGACCGCTCCGTCTGCCCCTTCTGCGGCGCCGTTGTTTTCGGTCACCTGTTGGGATCCGAACCATTGTCCTGGGTGGTGGACCAAACAGAGAATCCGCTTCGGGAAAGTTGTATTCCTGGTCGTAATGTTGGTTAACGTTGCTCTTATATCCAATAGTTCCTCCCGGCTGTATGTAATAAGACCTAAGATTTCCTGGGGCAATAGTGTAATAAATAATACATTAAAAAAATACTGCATAGTTTCCTAAGAACGCGAAGCGAGGCGGTCATCTCTGTCGGCGCCGACAGTCGGCGCATGTTTTGGATGCTCTGGATGGACGTGTACAACAGCATGTTCCAGTTCCCGCCAATATCCATTAACTTCGCACAGCCTTTGAAGAGGAGTAGGACAACATTCCACAGGCCACAATCAACAAACTGATCAACTCTATGCGAAGGAGATGTGTCACGCTGCATGAGGCAATTGGTGGTCACACCACATACTGACAGGTTTTCTTATCCACGCACCTACCTTTTTAAAAAAAAAAGGTATCTGTAACCAACAGATCTATGTCCTTATTTCCAGTCATGTGAAATCCATAGGTTAGCGCCTAATGAATTTATTTAAATTGACTGATTTCCTTATATGAACTGTGCAAACAATCTTTGAAATTGGGTCAATTCGAATTTAAGTCATTCAATTTAAGAAATAAACTGCAATTCTAATTCAATAATTGAAAAAATTGCATCCATTTTAAATGATTTCTCAATAAACTGAAAATTAGAAGCTAATCACTTCCTGAATTTAGTGACTTAAATTCCAAGGGACCCCAACCTTGCAAAACACGCACATGCACAGTTTGGGCATCCATCTTTATTTTCTCATGGTGTTTCTCATGGACCCACACAGTCTTCTACGCACACGGTAGTTCCAGCTCTTTATGAGTTCATATTCTTATTTTAGATGAGTTACTCAACACTGGTCTTCTGTTTCCCTCTCTCGTGCTGTTTGTGCTGGGCAGCTACACAATAATCAACAGGAGGTTGGGGGGGAGGGTATTATCTGCACATCAGGACCTTGATTATTTGAAACAGGTGTGTAAGTGCTGGGTTGGAATATTTGCCTGTACACTCTGTAGTCCCCCAGGACAAGAGTTAGAGACCACTGTATTGGAGCCATTGGGTAAGAACAAAAGTGTTCATTAAAGGGTGACGTTTTGATAATGGAAAAAAGGAGAGCTCACTGCAACCCCTGCATCAACAGACAGCACGCTAGCTATGAGCCAACCATGTGATTCTCAGCCTGGTCTACCCTACTGCATCATTCTATAATACCAACACGTTAAAACACTTCTCCAGACATTGTAAAAATCTGATCATTCGCTTACAATGGCTTTGGTGTATCTGGAACCCGTATGCGTGCGTGCGTGCGTGCAAGAGAGAGAGAGAGAGAGACCATGTGGCGGAAGGGGATGCTGGAGATGAAGGTGTGTGCTAGTGGGTCTGGGCAGGTGTGATGTTTGTATTATGTTGTTGGTTGTATGTGTTTGTTCTGTATTGTTTATCAAATATAATCTTAAAAAAACTAAAGACTAAAATGTAAAACATTTGTGTGTGTGTTATACTGCAGTGTTTTGGCCTCACTGACAGGCAGCTGTGTGAATGTGTGGGAGGGAGGCTTCTTGACCTCAGAGGGTGATGTTCTAGGAAACGGAGCCATCCTTTGGGTCTACTTCCTCCATCCATCCATCCCTCCCTCTATCTTTTGTGTCTGGCTTTGGACGTAGCAAGATGGTCATTGTGTGATGGATATACTCAAACTCTGTGGGAGATAGAAGTGTTTGTGTGTGTGTGCATTTCCATACATGCATGCTTGAGTCCATGAGAGTGTGTGTGTGTGGGGAGTTGAACTTACTGCCTAAGTAACTATATTACTGTTCGTGTCTGCTTGTGTATATAGCTATGCATGTGTGTGGATGTGTGTGTGTGTCCATAAGACGTAAATAACCAGAATAGTTTCACTGAAACACAAAGTTGGCGTTGAGTTGCTTGTCATCTGGAAGCCATGAAGCGACCAGAGCTTTGCATCTGCATTCAATTAGGAACATTGGGGAATCATGCCGGGATTTTTTTTTTTTCTCTCTCCCTTTCTCCAATTCAATTCGCTTTATTGGCATGATGTAACAATGTACATATTGCCAAAGCTTACTTTGGATATTTACAATATGAAAATCACAAGAATCAAAATTGTCAATGGGACAACAGTAACAACAATAACCAAGGGTCAAAATAACCATACATTGGAACAATAACAATAAGCATACAGTAGAGGACATGTGCAGGTTGATTGGTCTGTCAGAAACTGTCCCTCATCTTATGGCATGCAGCAATGTAGTGCGCTGCCAACCCACAGCTCTCTGCATCCTCCCCCAACAGGACGGGTAGCCTACTCTCATCAGAGAGGTATTTGAAACCTTGAATAAGGGTTTCAAATTTGGGGAAATTACACTCTCTAATGGTTTTATATTTTTTACATTTTGTCAGGAAATGCAGCTCTGTCTCAGGTTCTGCTGTTGTGCGGTGGTTGCACAGCCTTTCCTCTACAGGGAGCCATGTTTTCCTGTCTACCCTTCTCAATGGCAAGGCTGTGCTCACTGAGCCTGTACTTTGTCAAGGTTTTTCAAAGGTTTTGATCAGTAACCATGGTCAAATAGTTTGCCATGGTGTACTGTCAATTTAGGGCCAGATGGCACTGCATTTTGCTTGTGCTTGTGTTTCCCAATAAGTAATGCAGTTTTGTTTTGATTGTGTTGTAATTTGGTTTATTCTGATTGATTGGATGTTCTGGTCCTGAGGCTTCAGTGTGTTAGTAGAACAGGTTTGTGAACTCAGCCCCAGGACCACCTGGATGAGGGGACTCTTTTCTTTGCTCAGCTCTTGGCATTGCAGGGCTTGGTAATGATATGAGAGGGGGTCACTGTATTTTACATGTTTCTAAAACTTAATTGCTCTTTTTTTAGTTTTTATTATTAGTGGATATTGGCCTAATTCTGCCCTGCATGCATTGTTTGTAGTTTTCCTCTGGACATGCAGAAGAATCTTACAGAACTCTACATGCAGGGTTTCAATGGGGTGTTTGTCCCATTTGGTGAAATATTATTTTGCCAGTGGACCCCACACCTCGCTGCCATAAAGTGTAATTGGTTCAATGACACATTCAATTCGTTTTAGCCAAATTTGAATAGGTATTTCAATTTGAAATTGTTTTTTAATGGCGTAGAATGCCCTGCGTGCTTTCTGTCTCAGTTCATTCACTGCCTCATTAAGGTGTCCAGTTGAGATTATTTTTAAACCTAAGTAATTGTAGTGTGTGCAGTACTCTATATATTTTGTACCAATTGAGAACTTTGGTCTAATTCCCTGAGATCTGGAACTTCTCTGGAAAATCATTATTTTAATATTTTGGGGGTTTACTGCCGGGGCCCAGGTCTGGCAGTACTGCTCTAGCAGGTCCAGGCTCTGCTGTAGGCCATGTGCTGTGGGTGACAGCAGGTATAGGTCATCTGCGAAGAGTAGGCATTTAAACTCTGAATTGTGGAGACTAACACCAGGGGCTGAGGATTTTTCTAAAATAGTGGCCAATTCGTTGATGTAAATATTGAAGAGTGCAGGGCTCAGATTGCAACCCTGGCGAATGCCTTGGTTAAAGAATTCTGTTATTTTCTTGCCAATTTTAATGCTGCATGTATTGTCAGTATACATTTGATTTAATTATGTCATATGTTTTAGCTCCTACACCACTTTCAACAACGTTGTAGAACAGTCCTGTTTGCCAAATAGAATCAAATGCTTTGTGGAAGTCGATAAAGCAAGTGTATATTTTGGTATTATTTTGGTGGACATGTTTATCTATCAGGGTGTGTAGGGTGTAAATATGATCAGTCGTGTGATGTTTTGGTATAAATCCAATTTGGCTTTTACTCAAGACATTGTGCTTATTAAGGAAGTTTAGAACGCTTACATTTATAATACTACAGAAAACCTTCCCCAGGTTACACAAATGCCTCTGTAATTGTTAGGGTCAAATTTGTCTCCATTCTTAAAGATTGTCCTTGATTCCAGATGTCAGGGAAATAACCTACACTCAGGATCAAATTAAACAGTTTTGATATAGCCAATTGAAATTTTGCACTAGTGAGTTTGAGCATCTCATTTAAGATGCCATCAGGTCCATATGCTTTTTTCAATTTGAGGGCCTGAAGTTTCTTATAGAGCTCCTAGTGTGTAATTGGGAGTCCAATGGATTTTGATTGTCCTTTATAGCTTTTTATAATCCATTCAACTTCTCATGAATTTGGAATTGTTCTGTGTTTGTGTCAATTTGAATGGTGTTGTAGAGTGTTTTAAAATGGGTTGTCCATATGTCACCATTTTGAATCGCTAATTCCTCATTTTGATTTTTTTGTTTTTTTCCAATTTTGCCAGAAGTTGTTTGTGTTTATGGACTCCTCAATTAGTGTCAGCTGCTTGCTGTTGTACTGTGCGCTTTTTTGGTTCTGAGTGTACGTTTATAGAGTTTTAAAGTATCACAGTAATGAAGGCGTAATTCACCATTATTTGGGTTTCTGTGCTTTTGGTTGGATAGTGTTCTAAGTTTTTTCCTTATAATTTTACAATCTGCATCAAACCACTTGTCATCTGTGGTCTTTAAAAAAAAAAATTGAATCAATTTCAGTTGTGCTTCTTTTGCCGTTTGCCTGATGTTTTTTACTGCTAGATTGATGCCATATTTACTATGAGTGAATGTGGTATCAAAGAAAGTTGTCTAAGAGTGTTTGGATATTTTGGTTACAGGTTGCTTTTTGGTATTCTTCTGTGCTGTTTTGGGCCCATCTGTATGAATTTCTGATGTTGTATAGCTTACTGGGCTGTGAATGTGTGGTTGTTTCCATGTCTGTTCTTTTGAGGAACAACGTCATTTGGATGTGATCAAACAGAGGTGTTAGTGGCATGACAGTGAATGAGCTGAGAGAGAAAGGGTCAATGTCTGTAATCATATAGTCTACTGTGCTGTGGCCAAGAGGTGAGCAATAGCTGAATCTCCCCAGAGAGTCCCCCCGTAAACTACCATTGACAAAGTACAGACCCAGGCTTCTACAGAGCTGCAACAGATCCCTTCTGTTTTTGTTGATGGTGCTGTCACTGTTGTTTCTATGGGGGAGATTAAGGCAGTTAGAAACAGTATGGCCTGTAATAAAGCTGTCCCCTCGTGTGGTCGTTAGATCAGGTAGTGTTCCTGTGCGCACATTTGTGTCCCTACAGATGAGCACATTTCCCTGGGCCTGGAAATGGCACATCTCTTTCTCAAGGGTGGGGAAAATCTCTTCTGAGTAATATGGAAATTCTGAGGGGGGAATATATATTGCGCAAAGGAACACATATTTTTCTGTCAGTACAAGTTCTTTTTCAGTTTTAACCAAATGTGATATTTACCCATTTTGAGGGGATCAATTAGAGGGGGGGGGGTGTGTGTGTGTGTGTGTGTGTGTGTGTGTGTGTGTGTGTGTGTGTGTGTGTGTGTGTGTGTGTGTGTGTGTGTGTGTGTGTGTGTAGTGCAGATGTATTGGAGAAGCTGTTTAATCTCACTCAATCCTACAGGGTTCTCCTGTCCTCTGACGACCTCCGCGTAGCTGCGCTGGTCCTGCTGTTGGGGCCTGTGGAGGGGGGCCAGGTCTGGGCCGTGGGGCTTCCTCTCTGGTCTGGTAGAGGTGGTGGTCTGGTGCGGTGTAGTAGGCTGGGCCCAGTCCAGTCTGGCTAAGCCGATGGAAGTGGTGATGCTCTGGTGGTGGGTGGGGCCTGTGGGGTGCGCTTGGTCTGGTGGGGCGTTGAAGGGGCCTGGGGCTCCTTGGTGGTGCAGTGGTCTGGTAGGGGTCTCTGGGTGGTCCTCTGGCCAGTGCGGCATGGGGTGTTTGTCTACCAAGTGCCACGTCCTTTAGAGACTTGGCAAACATCCCTACTGTCTGCTTCCTCTGGTGGGAGTGGTCGTGCAGATGCTCTGGGGTGATTGTTGGGTGGTGAGCGCACGTTGTCTCTCTCTCTCTCTCTCTCTCGCATCAATTAATTTTACTAGAGAGTGCACATTGCTGGTTTCCCATGTACATCAACATTACATATATAGGATCTTAAATTGTTTTTGAGGTTTAAAAGGGCTTCTAAAGCTTTAGTTGTCTTTTTGCACTGAGTCAATTCCTCACGCTGCTGTTTCCAACGTCTTATCATCGACTCATTAAGACCAAGCTCCCGTGCAGCAGCTCTATTTCCTTTTCCAACAGCTAGATCAATCGCCTTCAACTTCAAAGCTGCATCATATGCATTTCTCCGTGTCTTTGCCATGATGAGGGTGACAAAATGACTACCGTAATCAGAATGATGGGAAGTTTGAGAGCGCTCGATTTAATCTAAACAGTAAACCAAAAAGTTGTTTGACCGTAACCCGTTCGGCAATTTCATTGATCTAATGAAAGGTTCATGCCGCCAAAAAACTGAGCACGTCACAGAATGTTTTTTTGGAGAAAAAAAAATTGAAAGCAGGAAAAATCCATATATTAGCCGCGTCATTGTTTAAGCCGCGAGGTTCAAAGCGTGGGAAAAAAGTTGCGGCTTGTAGTCCGGAATTTACGGTAGTTTGAACATGTCAACCATGTCCTTTGTGTACAACATGGAGTTTATAGGCTACACCAGACAAAGGCATTCACTTCCGATCAAGGAGGGGAATGCGGCAGCAGAGCACTGAGCAGCAGCTACGAAGGCAGTGGAGTGGGCAGCAGCTATGTAAAATAAAATCCTGCACATGTGCAGAAATCTCAGTATCTTTAACCACGGCAAATCGGGTTTCCATAAAATTGGGTACAGCAGCTGCTCCATAATTATAATCCACAAAATAATTCACATTTCCTGTTGTGGCAGGATTATTTCCTGCTGTGAGAAACGGGTCAAATTAAGATCCTACACCTGTAGCAAATGGGGAGTTTCTGGACATGCTGTGCTAGATAGATCCACCTTTCAAGAGAAACTGATGCAGGATAAGCAGATGGTGTCCAACACACATCCACACATATTTCCTACATGTCAATCCAATCGAAACATATTCATCCAAATTAGTTCAATTGAGGGTAGCCAAACAGTTGTGTAAGCATAAATACTTTAGTGTATTTTTCATCTGTATATCATCATACTATCTGTCAATGAATCATGAATGTCTGTGTGTGTGTGTCCTCTCTTACAGACTGCCTGAAGGGGCGCTACGGGGCTGGATGTAACCAATTGTGCCACTGCTCTGGCGCGCCATGTGACAAGGTGACTGGACAGTGCCACTGTCTTGACGGTGTGACTGGACAGCACTGTGAGACTGGTAAGGACGGGGGGCAACATGCTAATAGGGCAGTGGGGAAGAGTAACAGGGATGGTTGGTGGAGTGGTTTCCAATCACTGAATCCAAAATATTTGTTATATTGCTGCCTTTTCTCGTATGTGTACTACACAAACATCCAAGGACATTTGTCAGGCACTAGGAATATAGAGTATCAACAGTGCACAACATAGAGCTGTCACAGAAAACCTCAACCTCCAAGGTGTTTGAAAAAAAAGGAAAACTAGATAGAAGAACCAGTACTCCTAGAACCGGAGCCCATCCTCATCTGGCTGGCCCAGGCATAATGACAAATCCAATAGGAATATCCTGGCATACCGGCATGGAAATATCCCTGTGCAGCAATATCGGCCATGGTCGGCCCTCTTTAAAAGCCCTCTTCAAATCAACATGGGATGGGCTGGCCAGAGATGCAGCAGTATGTGTGTTACATTCAACAATGTGACCGCACATCTCTCTCCAACGGCTAACCATAGTAAAACAATACAAAAAAACATGTTGTGATTCCATCTCTGATGTCTTTCATTCGGGTCCGTTTGAGCTTCTCTTGGACATTGTTGTGAATACGAGCTCCTTGGAGGAGGAGATGGAACTGAGTCCGCCGGTTTTGGGATGCATCGAGTGTCTTTACACAACCTTGTTCACCTCTGGCTGAGGTCAACTTGAACCAAAACGGCACGGAAAATGATGGGGCAGCTAAAGCATTGGAGCATCCCTTCATTCACTGTTTCGCAGGAAGAGTTGTGTCACAATATGCACCCATAAAAACAATGTTAACAAAAAAAGGCTTGTGCACCCATTACAGTACACATGTGAGAGATGGAGAGTGAGGGAGAGAGAAAGAGAGAGAGAGACAGATCAAGAGTATTTGTTGTCAGAAAAACCCTCTGTAGAGAGTTATCAGCGGCAACCCACCAAAATTCAAGCCCCCTTGGGTGCTGCCATAGAGTTACATTAGAAGTCATTGGCCACAGATACAATTACGTCAAATGGCGTTATATCTACAGTAGCTTTGATTGGACTGATCATGTCAACATCATACTTTCAAACTCTTAGCTAGCAAGCTAGCAGTCATCATCATCAAGTTCACATTCTACTGGCAAATGCTTTTTAATCCTTGTCATATGAAGAGAAATAATGAAGAGAAATTATAGATAAAACGTATTAGTGCTCATCGGCCATTGGACAAAACATTGAACAAGTTGGAAATCGCATATTCAGCAATGAGTCATTTGGAAGGAATTAGTGGCTAACTGCAAGCATTGCAAAGCAATCACTAGCCTGCTATTCAGTGGATTGGCTATGTGGTCCCAAGACTGGGTTTAAGAGTCGCTTTTCCAAGCTTAAAATGATAAACATTTAACATTGTCAATCAAGCATGATTTCTGCCGTGCTCAAAGCCACTTAACTCGGAACTGGGAAATCTGACTTTAGTGAGTTCAAGACAACTGGGAACTCAGGGGGAAAAAAACGAGCTCCGACTGGGAAAACACGTTTTGAACGGTCATCCAACTCGGAATTGTAAGTCGGGAACTCGGGCCTCATTCTAGAGCTGCAACCTGAAGATCACTGACGTCATCATGATTAGTTTTTTTTTCCTGAGTTTCCAGTTGTCTTGAAAGCACCATAAATCCAGAGAATGCCAGATTGATGACAAAGTTTGATGACAAAATTTGCCTACGAAGGACCGTCGCGCCACCTTCCTGTTCAAGTGAGCACAGCACAACAAGGTGAATCCAAAAATGTATTGTATGCTGCTGCATAAATGATGTAATATGCCAGGGAGATATGTAAACTGTAGCTAAGAAAGTAATACTGAGTGTATGCTGTATAGTATGCTGTTAGGAGCCCATGTTCCTCACCCTAATAATTTGGTATATTTTTCCCTCTTAATTTCACCTACTGTTCTGACTTGGTGGTGCACATGTAGCCTATAACCTGTTTTAGAGAAATATAATTATAAAATATTGTAAGCGCTTTCATTGTCTGCTTGTATGCCCCTTTATTTATCCTACAATTCTGACTTGGTGTACAGGGAGAACACTGTATGAACGGCCCATGTTCTGAATTCTGTCGCTGTACATTTCAAAAGTGCTGAACAAATAGTTACATTGACTACAGTACGTCCGTCCTAGCTCGCTCATTAATGTCTTAAACAAAATTACGCATTGACTCTTGTCCGCTTGTCGCCCCTTATGCCATATTTTGTACATCTCAATTGTCAGAAGAAACCAAATTTTTTTAAGCAAGTCAGCCATATCAGCTATGTTTTTTTTAAAGGCAGTAAATGAGGCTGAATGAACTGTTTCGCTGCCAGACAAGGCTCCGCTGATGGCCAGGTGTAGCAGTGGTAAGGTGTTGGGACTCGGCTGTTGGGACAGCTTTATGTAGGCCCTAACAGTTTGTGGCCACCGTTTGTCACCATTATAGTGCAATTAATGTATTGTTTAGTGTTGTGTAGTGTAATGGCTTTACTGGCATGCATTCCCCACAAAAATATTTGTTTTGCCCCAACAACATTTAGATGCTAGAATCGCCACTGCGAGTTATACATATTTTAAAACAGCACTTTATCAAATTTGATTTTCATAGAAGACATGAGAAACACTACTCTGTTCATTCTTTCACCATGGAACTCAGAATAATAATGCTTAATAATATTAATGAGATGGAGAATAGAACAATTAATACACCATGTAGTCTTTGGAGTCTTTCTCTCTCTCACACTTTTTCTCTCTCGCTCTCTCTCTCTCTGTCTGTTTGTTTGTTAGAGTGTGAGGAGGGTCGATGGGGTGTGGGCTGCTCAGGCTCCTGTCCTCACTGTCAGAACAGGGGAGTGTGTGACAAACACAATGGAACGTGCCGCTGCCAACCTGGATACATGGGCACCCTTTGTCAGAGTGGTGAGAGACACGCGCACACACACACTAGTTACCACTCCTCAGACTTAGTATAATTGTAGGGGTGGGGGAAAAATGTATACAGTGGAGTATCGCAATAGAATTTTTGATAATTTAATATTGACACTGTGACCAAGTATCAATTAGTAAAAATAAATAAATAATATAACAAAAATATAAATATTTTTTGCTAAGTAGTTAAGTTAGTCAGCTGTATCTGTGCTCAAGGTATTTCTTAGCCTATAGCTTGTTTTCAATGTTCTAAATGGTGTGCTAACATGTTTTGAGAACTTACAGTGCCTTCGGAAAGTATTCTGATCCCTTGAATTGTCCCCCGTTTTGTTACGTTTCAGCCTTATTCTAAAATGGATTAAATAAATAAAAATCCTCAGCAATCTACACACAATACCCCATAATGACAAAGTGAAAACAGGTTTTTAGAAATTTTAGCACATTTATTAAAACAGAAATACCTTATTTACATAACTATTCAGACCCTTTGCAATGAGACTCGAAATTGAGCATCCTGTTTCCATTGATCATTCTTAAGATGTTTCTGCAACTTGATTTGGAGTCCACCTGTGGTAAATTCAATTGATTGGAGATGATTTTGAATGCCACACACATGTCTATATAAGGTCACACAGTTGACAATGCATGTCAGAGCAAGTCATGAGGTCAAAGGAATTGTCCGTAGAGTTCTGAGACATGATTGTGTCGAGGCACAGATCTGGGGAAGGGTACCAAAAAATGTCTGCAGCATTGAAGGTCCCCAAGAACACAGTGGTCTCCATCATTCTTAAATGGAAGAAGTTTGGAACCACCAAGACTCTTCCTAGAGCTGGCCGCCCGCCCAAACTGAGCAATCGGGGGAGAAGGGCCTTGGTCAGGGAGGTGACAAAGAACCCGATGGTCACTCTGACAGAGCTCTAGAGTTCCTCTGTGGAGAAGGGAGAACCTTCCAGAAGGACAACCATCTCTGCAGCACTCCCCAAATCAGGCCTTTATGGTAGAGTGGCCAGATGGAAGCCACTCCTCAGTAAAGGCACATAATCTCTGGTATGATGAAACCAAGACTGAACTCTTTGGCCTGAATGCCAAGAGTCACGTCTGGAGGAAACCTGGGACCATCCCTATGGTGAAGCATGGTGGTGGCAGTATCATGCTGTGAGGATGTTTTTCAGCGGCATTGACTGGGAGGCTAGTCAAGATCGAGGCAAAGATGAACGGAGCAAAGTACAGAGAGATCCTTAATGAAAACCTGCTACAGACCACTCAGGACCTCAGACTCGGGCGAAGGTTCACCTTCTAACAGGAAAACGACCCTAAGCACACAGCTAAGACAACGCAGGAGTGGCTTCGGGACAAGTCTCTGAATGTCCTTGAGTGGCACTGCCAGAGCTCGGACTTGAACCTGATCGAACATCTCTGGAGAGACCTGAAAATAGCTGTGCAACAACGCTCCCCATCCAATCTGACAGAGCTCGAGAGGATCTGCAGGGAAGAATTGGAGAAACTCCCCAAATGCAGGTGTGTCAAGTTTGTAGTGTCATAATCAAGAAGACTTGAGGCTGTAATCGCTGTCAAAGGTGCTTCAATAAAGTACAGAGTACGGGGTCTGAATACTTAGAGTTGAAGTCGGAAGTGTACATACACTTAGGTTGGGTTTCCTTAAAACTCGTTTTTCAACCACTACACACATTTCTTGTTAACAAACTATAGTTTTGGCAAGTCGGTTAGGACATCTACTTTGTGCATGACACAAGTAATTTTTCCAACAATTGTTTACAGATTATTTCACTTAACATTCACTGAATCACAATTCCAGTGAGTCAGAAGTTTACATACACTAAGTTGACTGTGCCTTTAAACAGCTTGGAAAATTCCAGAAAATGATGTCATAGCTTTAGAAGCTTCTGATAGGCTAATTGACATCATTTGAGTCAATTGGAGGTGTACCTGTGAATGTATTTGAAGGTCTATTTTCAAACTCAGTGCCTCTGCTTGACATCATGGCAAAATCAAAAGAAATCAGCCAAGACCTCAGAAAAAGAATTGTAGACCTCCACAAGTCTGGTTCATCCTTGGAGCAATTTCCAAATGCCTGAAGGTACCACGTTAATCTGTACAAACCATAGTACGCAAGTTTAAACACCATGGGACCACGCAGCCGTCATACCGCTCAGGATGGAGGTGCCTTGTGACTCCTAGAGATGAACATAATTTGTGTGCGAAAAGAGCAAATCAATCCCAGAACAACAGCAAAGGACCTTGTGAAGATGCTGGAGGGAACGGGTTCAAAAGTATCTATATCTACAGTAAAATGAGTCCTATATCGACATAACCTGAAAGGCCGCTCAGCAAGGAAGAAGCCACTGCTCCAAAACCGCCATAAAAGAAAGCCAGACTATGTTTTGCTACTGCACATGGTGACAAAGATCGTAGTTTTTGGAGAAATTTCCTCTGGTCTGATGAAACAAAAATTGAACTGTTTGGCCATAATGACCATCGTTACGTTTGGAGGAATAAGGGGATGCTTGCAAGCCGAAGAACACCACCCCAACCGTGAAGCACGGGGGTGGCAGCATCATGTTGTGGGGGTGCTTTGCTGCAGGAGGGACTGGTGGACTTCACAAAATAGATGACATCATGAGGTTGGAAAATGATGTGGATATATTGAAGCAATATCTCAAGACATCAGTCAGGAAGTTAAAGCTTGGTCGCAAATGGGTCTTCCAAATGGACAATGACCCCAAGCATACTTCCAAAGTTGTGGCAAAATGGCTTAAGGACAACAAAGTCAAGGTATTGGAGTGGCCATCACAAAGCCTTGACCTCCATCCTATAGAAAATGTGTGGGCAGAACTGGAAAAGTGTGTGCGAGCAAGGCCTACAAACCTGACTCAGTTACACCAGCTCTGTCAGGAGGAATGGGCCAAAATTCACCCAACTCATTGTGGGAAGCTCGTGGAAGGCTACCCGAAACGTTTGACCCAAGTTAAACAATTTAAAGGCAATGCTACCAAATACTAATTGAGTGTATGTAAACTTCTGACCCACTGGGAATGTGATGAAAGAAATAGAAGCTGAAATAAATCATTCTCTCTGCAATTATTCTGACATTTCACATTCTTAAAATAAAGTGGTGATCCTAACTGACTTAAGACACGGATTTTTTACTAGGATTAAATGTCAGGAATTGTAAAAAAACTGAGTTTAAATGTATTTGGCTAAGGTGTATGTAAACTTACGATTTCAAATATATGTAATTGTGATATTTCAGTTTTTTAATTTTTTATAAATTTGCACAACAAAAAATGTAAAACTGTTTTTGCTTTGTCATTATGGGGTACTGTGCGTAGATTGATGAGGGAAAAAAATAAGGCTGTAACTTAACAAAATGTGTCGAAAGTCAAGGTGTCTGAATTCTTTCCGAAGGCACTGTATCTCCTAAACTCGTTTCCTCATGTCTCTTCGTCTTGTTCCTCTGCAGCAGACATATACAGTAGTGAGCAATATGTTTGGAACATCGAATCACAATAAAATTGCAGTATCGAATTTCAATACGTGATACGTATAGAATCGCAATATATATCTTATCGGCACCTAAGTAATGTGATAATATCGTATCGTGAGGTCCCTGGTAATTCCCAGCCTATATATTTTACCATACTATCTCTGTCTCTTAGCCTGCCCGTTGGGTAGATTTGGCCTGGGTTGCCAGCTACGCTGTCGGTGCGATAACGGGGGGCGCTGCCACCCATTGACGGGCCGCTGTGCCTGTCCTGAGGGATGGACTGGACCCAGCTGCAGTAGAGGTAAGGCTGACAGTGTGTGAGCCACAATCAATACTGTAGTACTTTATCATCCCCCTACCACTCAGACCTTGGTTCAAATCAAATATTGTTTCAATCTGATTGATTTAATTGAATTTCCCTGGCACAAGGGAACCAATAGAAGAGTCGAAAAATTGTAAACCCTGCACATCTGGCTAAAGGAAACTTATTTGAAAGACTTCATATAGTAGTTGAAGCCAGGTCTGCTACCACTACGGCTTGCAATAATAGTGATAATAACCCAGAAGAGTCTAAACCCTGTCTAATCCGGGGGAGGGGGTTCTACTAAGCTACAGTGCCTTCGGAAAGTATACAGGTCCCTTGACTTTTTCCACATTTTGTTACGTTTCAGCCTTATTCTAAAATGGATGAAATTAAGAAAAAAAACTCAGCAATCTACACACAATACCCCATAATGAAGCGAAAACAGTTTTAGAAATGTTTACACATTTATATAAAAGAAAAAACAGAAATACCTTATTTACATCAGTATTCATACCCTTTTCTATTAGACTCAAAATTGAGGTCAGGTGCATCCTGTTTCCATTGATCATCCTTGAGATTTTTCAACAACTTGGAGTCCATCTGTGGTAAATGCAATTGATTGGACATGATTTGGAAAGGCACACACATGTCTATATAAGGTCCCACAGTTGACAGTGCATGTCAGAGGAAAAACCAAGCCATGAGGTCGAAGGAATTGTCCGTAGAGCGCCGAGACAAGATTGTGTCGAGGCACAGATCTGGGGAAGGGTACCAAAAAATGTCTGCAGCATTGAAGGTCCCCAAGAACACAGTGCCCTCTCACATTCTTAAATGGAAGAAGTTTGGAACCACCAAGACTCTTCCTAGAGCTAGCCACCTGGCCAAACTGAGCAATCGGGAGAGATGGGCCTTGGTCAGGGAGGTGACAAAGAACCTGATGACAGAGCTAGAGTTCCTCTGTGGAGATGGGAGAACTTTCCAGAAGGACAACCATCACTGCAGCACTCCACCAATCAGATATTTATGGTAGAGTGGCCAGACGGAAGCCACTCCTCAGTAAAAGGCACATAACATCCCTCTTTGACTTTGCCAAAAGGCACCTAAAGACTCTGACCATGAGAAACAAGATTCTCTTGTCTGATGAAACCAAGATTGAACTCTTTTGCCGGAATACCAAGCGTCACTTCTGGAGGAAACCTGGCACCATCCCTACGGTGAAGCATGGTGGTGGGAGCATCATGCTTTGGGGAAGTTTTTCAGCAGCAGGGACAGGAAAACTAGTCAGCATCGAGGCAAAGACGAATGGAGCAAAGTACAGAGATCCTTGATGAAAACCTGTTCCAGAGCGCTCAGGACTGGGGTGAAGGTTCACCTTCCAACAGGACAACGACCCTAAGTACACAGCCAAGACACCACAGCAGTGGCTTCGGGACAAGTCTCTGAATTTCTCTGAGTTGCCCAGCCAGAGTCCGGACTTGAACCCGATTGAACATCTCTGGAGAGACCTGAAAATAGCTGTGCAGCGACGCTCCCAATCCAACCTGACAGAGCTTGAGAGGATCTGCAGAGAAGAATGGGAGAAACTCCCCAAATACAGGTGCGCCAAGCTTGTAGCATCATACCCAAAAAGATTGGATGCTGTAATCACTGCCAAATGTGCTTCAACAACAATAAAGAGTAAAGGGTCTGAATAACTTTTTTTTTGTTTTGTCAATATGGGATATTGTGTGTAGATTGATGAGGGAAAAAAATAATTGAATACATTTTAGAATAAGGCTGTAACGTAATAAAATGTGGAAAATGTCAAGGGGTGTGAATACTTTCTGAAGGCACTTTGTATGGAATTGTTTTAAGAAAGTCATACCAATGATCATTTAGCTATTTGATTTAGAATTTTAAGACACCTTGAAGTATAATTTATTTTATAATACTTTTTTTATGAAACATTTTATTTGGGCTTAGTGCTATTAGCCAATACAAACACATTGAATAACAGATTCACTACATTGAGCAACAGATAGTCCCCCCAAAAAATCTAAAGGAAGTTTGTTCTGAAGTGTCTGTCCTATACATGAGAGATATAAGAAAGATCAGGAAACAGCAGTTATTTTTTTCACATGTATTTAACCCCTTATTTTTGGCACTAACAAGTGTCCATATATACACTGAACATAAATATAAATGCAACATGTAAAGTGTTGGTCCCATGTTACATTAGCTGAAATAAAAAATCCTAGAAATGTTCATGCACAAAAAGCTTATTTCTCTCAAATGTTTGTGTGTTTACATCCCTGTCAGTGAGCATTTCTCCTTTGCCAAGATAATCCATCCACCTGACAGGTGTGGCATATCAAGAAGTTGATTAAACAGCATGATCATTACACAGGTGCACCTTGTGTTGGGGACAATATAAGGCCACTTTAAAATGTGCAGTTTAGTGTCACAACACCATGCCACAGATGTCTCAAATTGTGAGGGAGCGTGCAATTGGCAATCTGACTGCAGGAATGTCCACCAGAGCTGTTGCCAGATAATTGAATGTTCATTTATCTTCCATAAGCTGCCTCTAACGTTGTTTTAGAGAATTTGGCAGTACGTCTAACCGGCCTCACAACCACAGACCACGTGTAATCACGCCAGCCCAGGACCTCCACATCCGGCTTCTTCACCTGGGGGATCGTCTGAGTGGGAGTGGAATGTTGCTGATGTCTATCTCTGTCTGGAATAAAGCCCTTTTGTGGAGAAATACTAATTTGGCTGGGCCTGGTTACCCAGTGGGTGGGCCTGACTGCCAAGTGGGTGGACCTACCATAGTCATGTGAAATCCATCGATTAGGACCTAATTAATTAATTTCAATTGACCGATTTCCTTATATGAACTGTACACTGTAATTCCATTTTTTAAAAATGAACTAGTCCCGGGGGACCTTCAGACGAGTCTTTTGAGGCCTGTGGGCGTCTAAGAGCCAACCAACCGTCATGTACTGTACGTGTTCATGAGAATCTCACCTTTCCACGACGAGACACAAAACGGAGAACACCATAATGTGCGTGAAAGTCCAATCTTTCCATAGAGGGGTCATAATAGTTTGTAGGCCAAACCGTTCGGACGCTACAGAGGATTTTGTGAGAAGACCAATTTTCGAGATGTCTCATGGTCTGACAAACACCGCTCTTGCTCTTACCTTTCACCGCAGATGTGGAAGTGCGACATAGGCGGATGTCGTGGATTGAGACACATCCAATGCAAACTGACAGGTTTTTATGGGGATTTTTATTTTGCTAATTAATTTTCTGCGGGGGCGCAGACATTGACCTTAGGGGATAACACTGCACTTCATTAGTTGGTTCCTTTTTTGATCATGTTCACTTTGATTAGGAGAGACATTTGAAATACTGAAAGGTCTTGTGTGTCTGAAATGGCACTCTATTCTCCCTTTAAACCCCCTACCCAGTTGTGGAGGTCATGACTTTTGACCTCTGACCTCTGTCTCCATGGTAGCGTGTGATGCAGGGCGCTGGGGGGTGGACTGTGCCAACATGTGTCAGTGCCCAGACAACGATGGCAGCTGCGACCTCATCACTGGACAGTGTCGCTGTGAGGCGGGCTACACAGGACCACGCTGCCAACAGAGTACAAACATAAATATCTCCTTTCTAGTGTGAGTGTGTGTGAGTGAGTGTGTGTGAGTGAGTGTGTGTGTTAATGGAGGCTGGTGACTGGAAACATTTAGGAGAATGGGAGACCCACGGTATAGGCACAGACTGCTTGGAGACGACAAAGCGTGTTTCAAAAATCAAGGGACAGCAACCAACCAAGACTAATAGTTGCCATAGCAAGGTTCATTATCATCCAATATGATTGCGTAATACCTGTATTGACGGTATTTAACTTGCCTAGTTAAATAAAGGTTAAATAAAAACATTTTAAAATTAAAAAACTTGAAGCTAGTTAAGCGAGATAGCTAGCTAGGCTAATGGAGACTGCATGCGCTTTCTTGTCCTACACAGTTACAAACAACAACTCCTTTCAGAATATAAAGTAGCAATCCTACCTGTTCTTAAGGTGTTCATAGGCTTCAGTGCAGGACAGGCTCATCATGGATGGATAATGTTGGAGAAGAGCTCAACTTTTCCACTGAGGGCAGGACAGGATTTGAATTGGAAGACAAATAACAATAACAGTTAGATAAAATAACTAAGAATTAGTAATTATGTGTATTAATGTGTTTGTGATTGTGATTGAGTACATACAGTAATGAGAGAAAATTGACACAGTGCTTGGAGAGGAAACCTTCAATGTTCCAGGGGATGAGAGGGCTCATGAAATATGGTTTTAGTTCATGTCAGGATAGAGTTGACACTGGTAGTGGAGTGATCAACAGCTCGTAATCAGGGAACAAAAGGGGACTTAGCTGTAAATACAAATAGCATATACATTCCATTACAGCAGTGCCATCATAGGTTTGGGCAAAAAGTTTATCCAGGAAGTTAAACTCAGACATCCCAGAATTCACAAAGTTAACCTCTAACACTGTTCCGTGAGGAGGTCGCAGCTGCCATTCAGCTATTTGATATAGAATTTTAGGACCCCTGTAGGTATAAAAAATATATATTAAACAATTCTTTTATAAAACGTTTGCAAAAAAGCGTAGTGAAATTATTGACAGCAGAGCTGGTTAGGCTGTTTTCATGTTATTCAAATCATCGGCCAGACTGTTAAGTGTACGCTCTGAGAGCAAAACGAGATGGGTGGGGCTAAAGCTTATAAGAGCGTGTGAATGATGCAGAATGGGTATAGACAAAGAAGACCTACCGAAACATTCAAAGGGGATTTTCTCAAAAATGACTTTACAAGTTGATCAACTTTCAAGGCAGAAGTACTTCCTCATTGTTCCTCAAATTCAGTGTATGATATCATTTTGTAGCTCTGAGTCTCTACCTTTATCAAATGTAAAAAACACCATTTCACATTTTGCTATATAAGACCGAATTCAGGTGGTGAGTCACAAATATTGAATTTGGCCTTTACTACTATAGCCCCATAAAAACGCATTGAAGAACACATTCATAAATGGCAAAAGACAGTAAAAAAAAATCATAATGAACAAGGTTTTGAAGTGTCTGTCTTCAATCTAGGAGATACAGTGCATTCGGAAAGTATTCTGACCCCTTTACTTTTTCCAAATTTTATTACGTACAGCCTTATTCTAAAATCGATTAAATAGTCCCCCCTCCTCTTCAATCAACACACAATACCCCATAATGACGAAGCAAAAACAGGTTTAGAAATGTTGGCAAATTTATTCCAAATAAAAAATGGAAATATCACAATAACATAAGTATTCAGACCCTTTACTCAGTACTTTATTGAAGCACCTTTGGCAGCAATTACAGCCTCGAGTCTTCTTGGGTATGATGCTACAAGCTTGGCACACCTGTATTTGGGGAGTTTCTCCCATTCTTCTCTGCAGATCCTGTCAAGCTCTGTCAGGTTGGATGGGGAGCATTGGTGCGCAGCTTTTTTCAGGTCTTTCCAGAGATGTTCGAAGCAGGTTTTCATCAAGGATCTCTCTGTACTTTTCTCCGTTCATCTTTCCCTCGATCCTGACTAGTCTCCCAGTCCCTGCTGCTGAAAAAATCCCCACAACATGATACTGCCACCATCATGCTTCACTGTAGGGATGGTGCCAGGTTTCCTCCAGACGCAATGCTTGGCATTCCGGCCAAAGAGTTCAATCTTGGTTTCATCAGAAAAGAGAATCTTGTTTCTCATGATTTGAGAGTCATTAGGTGCCTTTTGGCAAACTCCAAGCAGGCTGCCATGTGCATTTTACTGAGGAGTGGCTTCCATTTGGCCACTCTACCATAAAGACCTGATTGGTGGAGTGCTGCAGAGATGGTTGTTCTTCTGGAAAGTTCTTCCATCTCCACAGAGGAATTCTGGTGCTCTGTCAGAGTGACCATCAGGTTCCTTGTCACCTCCCTGACCAAGGCCCGTCTCTCCTGATTGCTCAGTTTGGCCAGGCAGCCAGCTCTAGGAAGAGTCTTGGTGATTCCAAACTTCTTCCATTTAAGAATGATGGAGACCACTGTGTTCTTGGAGACCTTCAATGCTGCAGAAATGTTTTGGTACCTTTCCGCACATGTGTGCCTCAACACAATCCTGTCTCGGAGCTCTATGGACAATTCCTTCGACCACATGGCTTGGTTTTTGCTCTGACATGCACTGTCAACTGTGGGACCTTATATAGACGTGTGTGCCTTTCCAAATCATGTCCAATCAATTGAATTTACCACAGGTGGACTCCAATTAAGTTGCAGAAACATCTCAAGGATGATCAATGAAAACAAGATGCACCTGAGCATCCCCTGTAACGATGTGCGCTGAGAGTCTGGGAGTGAGTGTTTTTAATAAAATAAATGAAATATAATACAAAACAAGAAACACTAACAGCATACAGACATGAAACTGAAACAGAAACAATAACGCCTGGGGAAGGAACCAAAGGGAGTGACATATATAGGGAAGTTAATCAGGGAAGTGAGGGAGTCCAGGTGAGTCTGAAGACGTGCAGGTGCGTGTAACGATGGTGACAGGTGTGTGCCATAACTTGCAGCCTGGTGACCTAAAGGCCGGAGAGGGAGGACACATGACATCGTCCCTCAACTTCAGGGCTTGCCTCTATGCTGTTTGGTTTTTACTTTTAATACATTTACCAACGTCTTAGTGTTTTCCCCGCTCTACTTTTTTCATTACATTTTTTTTACCCAAGACACTTTATCTGGACATGGTTCTACAGGATCTCCACCAGCCGAAAAAGCTAAGTAGTAACATTAACGCTAGGCTATGCAATTGCAGTCGCTGTACTCATAATATACAGGAGAACTATCGCCTTATGGTGAGGATATCTATGTTGCAAGCACAGCTTCAGATGCAATTGTTAGGCAAGGGCAATTTAAGTGTAGGAAAGGATGAAACAGCGTCTGGGCAACCTGTAAGTACAGATAGTAGTATAAATCCCCACGCACAGTCCCCGCAGCCGGACAATTTTCTCTAGGCTTCTGGAAAGAAATGCTGTCGGTATGCTCAACCGGTGACACTCATTCAGCTGACAAACTTTCAACTGGTTCTCCCTATTAAGCAACGAGTCGGAGTCAGAGGCCGAGCCTTCTCAGGTCTCTCCTCCACCCATTACGGGGTCTGAGCCATTAGCTCTGGCAAATTGAAAACCCTAGGTATTGGCGACTCCATTACCTGCAATATTAGACTTAAAAAGAATCATCCAGCGACCATACACTGTTTACCAAGCGGCAGGGCTACCAACGTAAAGGCTAATCTGAAGATGGTGCTGGCTAAGGCTAAAACTGGCGAGTGTAGAGATTATAGGGATATTGTTATCCACTTTGGCACCAACAATGTTAGGATTAAACAGTCAGAGATCACCAAGCATAACATAGTTTCAGCGTGTAAATCAGCTAGAAAGATGTGTCGGCATCAAGTAATTGTCTCTGACTCCCTCCCAGTTTGGGGAAGTGATGAGCTCTACAGCAGTCTCACAACTCAATCGCTGGTTGAAACCGTTTTCTGCCCCTCCCAAAATATAGAGTTTGTAGATAATTGGCCCTCTTTCTGGGACTCACCCACAAACAGGCATGGCCTGCTGAGGAAAGACAGACTCCATCCTAGCTGGAGGGATGCTCTCATCTTATCTATGAACATAGACAGGGCCCTAATTCCTCTAGCTCCACAATGAGATAGGGTGCATGCTTAGTGGAGTCTGCCACTAGCACAGTCAGTGTAGTCAGCTCAGTTATCCCCCATGAGACCATGTCTGTGGCTCGATCTAGGTTGAGCAAATCAAAACATGGCAGTGTTCGCCTTAGCAATCTCACTGGAATAAAGACGTCCTCCATTCCTGTCATCTCAAAATAGGGTTACTTAATGTTAGATCCCTCACTTCCCAGGCAGTCATCGTCATAGAACTAATCACTGATCATAATCTTGATGTGATTGGCCTGACTGAAACATGGCTCAAGCCTGATGAATTTACTTTGTTAAATGAGACCTCTCCTCATGGTTAAACTAGTGACCATATCCCCCGCGCTTCTCGCAAAGACGTAAGTGTTGCTAACATTTGACAGCAAATTTCAATTTACCCCCCCCAAAAATAACTATGTTTTCGTCTTTTGAGCTTCTAGTCATAAAATCTATGTGGCCTACTCAATCACTTTTTATAGCTACTGTTTACAGGCCTCCTTGGCCATATACAGCGTTCCTTACAGAGTTCCCTGAATTGCTATCGGACCTTGTAGTCATGGCAGATAATATTCACATTTTTGGTGACTTATATATTCACATGGAAAAGGCCACAGACCCACTCCAGAAGGCTTTCGGAGCCATCATCGACTCATTGGGTTTTGTCCAACATGTCTCCGGACCTACTGTACTCATTGCCACAGTCATACCCTGGATCAAGTTTTGTCTCGTGAAATAAATATTGTGGATCTAAATGTTTTTCCTCATAATCCTGGACTATCGGACCACCATTTTATTATGTTTGCAATCGCAACAAATAATCTACTCACACCCCAACCAAGGATCAACAAAAGCTGTGCTATAAATTCTCAGATAAACAAAAGATTCCTTGATGCCCTTCCAGACTCCGTCCACCTACCCAAGGACGTCAGATTACAACAATCGGTTAACCACCTAACTGAGGATCTTAATTTAACCTTGCGTAATACACTAGATGCAGATTTCAAGGTTTTACTGCTAACCTACAAAGCATTGCATTGGCTTGCTAATACCTCTCGCTCCGATTTGGTCCTGCCGTACATACCTATACATACGCTACGGTCACAAGACGCAGGCCTCCTTATTGTCCCGAGAATTTAAGCAAACAGCTGGAGGCAGGGCTTTCTCCTATAGAGCTCAATTTTTATGGAACGGTCTGCCTGTCCATGTGAGAGACAGACTCGGTCTCAACCTTTAAGTCTTTACTGAAGACTCATCTCTTCGGTAAGTCCTATGATTGAGTGTAGTCTGGCCCAGGGGTGCGAAGGTGAACGGCAAGGCACTGGCACGACGAACTGCCCTTGATGTCTCTGGCTGGCCGGCTCCCCTCTCTCCACTGGGATTCTCTGCCTCTGACCCTATTACGGAGGCTGAGTCACTGGCTTACTAGTGTTCTTCCATGCCATCCCTAGGAGGGGTGCGTCACTTGGGTAGGTTGAGTCACAGACGTGATCTTCCTGTCCGGTTTTGCACCCACTCGGGCTCATGCAGTGGAGGAGATCTTTGTTGGCTATACTCAGCCTTGTCTCAGGGTAGTAATTTGGTGGTCTGTTAATAGACGTTCCGCTAGCGGAACACCTGCTCCAATATCCAATGATGGGCGTGGCGCGAAATACAAACTCCTCTAAAATCCGAAAACTTCAATTTTTCAAACATATGACTATTTTACAGCATTTTAAAGACAAGACTCTCGTTAATCTAACCACACTGTCCGATTTCAAAAAGGCTTTACAGCGAAAGCAAAGCATTACATTATGTCAGCAGAGTACCCAGCCAGAAATAATCAGACACCCATTTTTCAAGCTAGCATATAATGTCACAAAAAACAAAACCACAGCTAAATGCAGCACTAACCTTTGATGCTTCATCAGATGACACACCTAGGACATTATGTTATACAATGCATGCATGTTTTGTTCAATCAAGTTCATATTTATATCAAAAACCAGCTTTTTTACATTAGCATGTGACGTTCAGAACTAGCATACCCCCCGCAAACATCCGGTGAATTTACTAAATTACTCACGATAAACGTTCACAAAAAACATAACAATTATTTTAAGAATTATAGATACAGAACTCCTCTATGCACTCGATATGTCCGATTTTAAAATAGCTTTTCGGTGAAAGCACGTTTTGCAATATTCTCAGTAGATAGCCCAGCCATCACGGCTAGCTATTTAGACACCGACCAAGTTTAGCCCTGACCAAACTCCGATTTACTATTACAAAAGTTTGATTACCTTTGTTGTCTTCGTCAGAATGCACTCCCAGGACTGCTACTTCAATAACAAATGTTGGTTTGGTCCAAAATAATCCATCGTTATATCCAAATAGCGGCGTTTTGTTCGTGCGTTCTAGACACTATCCGAAGTGTAAATAAGGGTTACGAGCATGGCGCAATTCGTGACAAAAGATTTCTAAATATTCCATTACCGTACTTCGAAGCATGTCACCCGCTGTTTAAAATCCATTTTTATGCCATTTTTCTCGTAAAAAAGCGATAATATTCCGACCGGGAATCTGCATTTAGGTAAACAGAGGAAAGAAAACAAAGCATTCGGTCGACGCGGGCACGAGCCTGAGTCTCACAGTACTGTAACCAGCCACTACCCAAACGCGCTACTTTGTTTCAGCCAGAGCCTGCAAAGCCACGATTCAGCTTTTTGCCGCCTTCTGAGAGACCATGTGAGCCGTAGGAAGTGTCACGTAACAGCAGAGATCCTTTGTAATGGATAGAGATGGCAAAGAAGGCCAAGAAATGGTCAGACAGGGTACTTCCTGTACAGAATCTTCTCAGGTTTTGGCCTGCCAAATGAGTTCTGTTATACTCACAGACACCATTCAAACAGTTTTAGAAACTTTGGAGTGTTTTCTATCCAAAGCTAATAATTATATGCATATTCTAGTTTCTGGGCAGGAGTAATAATCAGATTAAATCGGGTACGTTTTTTATCCGGCTGTGAAAATACTGCCCCCTATCCATAACAGGTTAATATCTCTCTAGTGGTCTGGCGCTCTGCTTTGGCAAAGTGGGTGGGGTTATATCCTGCCTGTTTGGCCCTGTCCGGTGGTATCGTCAGACAGGGCCACAGTGTCCCCCGACCCACCCCTGTCTCAGTCTCTAGTATTTATGCTGCAATAGTCTATGTGCCGGGGGGCTAGGGTCAGTCTGTTATATCTGGAGTATTTCTCCTGTCTTATCTGGTGTCGTGTGTGAATTTAAGTATGCTCCCTCTAGTTCTCTTTCTCTAGTTCTCTTTCTCTCCCTCTCTCCCTCCCCTCCCGGAGGACCTGAGCCCTAGGATCATGCCTCAGGAATACCTGGCCTGATGACTTCTGGCTGTCCCCATTCCACCGGGTTGTGCTGCTGCTCCAGTTTCAACTATTCTGCTTGCGGCTAGGGAACCCTGACCTGTTCACCAGACATGCTACCTTGTCCTGGACCTGCTATTTTCGACCTCTCTCGCTCTCTACCCCTCCTGCTTTCTTGACCTCTGAATGCTCGGCTATGAAAAGCCAGCTGACATATACCCCTGAGGTGCTGACCTGTTGCACCCTTTACAATCACTGTGATTATTATTTGACCCTGTTGGTCGTCTATGAATGTTTGAACATCTTGAATAACAATCTGGCCTTAAATTGCCATGCACTCTTATAATCTTCACCCGGTACAGCCAGAAGAGGACTGGCCACCCCTCACAGCCTGGTTCCTCTCTGTTTCTTCCTAGGTTCCTGTCTTTCTAGGGAGTTTTTCCTAGCCACCGTGCTTCTCCATCTGCATTGCCTGCTGTTTGGGGTTTTAGGCTGGGTTTCTGTATAGCACTTTGTGACATCTGCTGATGTAAAAAGGGCTTTATAAATACATTTGATTGAATTTCGAGTCTCATAGCAAAGGGTCTGAATAGGTGTGTCTGTTATAATTTTTTTAATAAATGTGCAAAAATGTATAAACCTGTTTTTGCTTTGTCATTATGGGGTATTGTTTGTAGATCGTTGGGGATGTTTTTTTATTTAATACATTTTAGAACAATGCTGTAATGTAACATATTGTGGAAAAAGTCAAGGAGTTAGAATACTTTCCGAAGGCATTGAATGAACAGGTTATTATATTGTGGCATTGAATTCAGTTTTGCATCTCGCCCTCTTTCGTTTTTCCTTTTCATGGTTTGAGTGCAAGTAGCCTAGTAGGGCCACCGGTAATTCTATTATATTGCGACATACACAACAGTACAGTTGGAACTTCATTTGGGCCAAAAAAATACCTCAACAGAATGAAACAACACTTGTTGCATATTTTTTAACTGCTTTAAACCTTCACAAAGTTTTAAACAAGCTTATATTGCAGCAATTACATAGCAAATTCAATGGTGTACATTTAACTGAAAGTATAAAATGTACACTTTTTTTCTTTGAACATATGAGTCCCACTGTACTGGTGTTTATAATTACACTTTTGAAAGTGTTAAAGATTTAACTCTGTTGCATTGTTCCCCATTTTACTTAGTGTTCAAAGGAACTCGAGTGTGGTGTTTTCATAGCTCAACTGTAGAATAATACGCAATACCTCCAGTGTAAAACAACACTTGATTTAGAGTGAACTGGACCCACTTTGCTTTGTGCTGATGCTGTTAACCTTTCTCAGTGTAAGAAATGAACACCTTTAGTGTTACAGTAAATCATTTGAGTGTTTTAACACTGTATGGTGAAAAGCCTCATTTGGTTCTTTTTGAGTAAATGGATGAGTACACCCATGACTGTATTTGTTAGTTACAGAGACATGGTTATTGGATCATTTCCTTTTAAATGCCTGTGGCTTTCACCAAGTTAGTCCCTAAGCAAATGTTATCAATAAAAATGCAACTATGACAATATATTACATATCATAAGGCCTTACATATTGGCCTAGTTTTACCCTAACACAGTGGTGTTAGGAAACTCTTGGTTTACAGGCCACATCAGGCCTGCAAATCACATTATGCTGGTTTGGAAAGTGATGAGTAATTCCTATTGGAATCCAGCCAGTAAGGATATCCAACAGTAGGAATAATTATTCACCCACTACCTGCATTCAGAATGACTGTCAGTGCTAGGTAACCACTTAAAACGGAACAACCATTTCAATAAATTGAACTAACTGATTAGTTTACAAACATGTATGTTATTTATTTTTGTGCCCTCAGCATCCCAATCCACCTTCACCCATTAGAGAATGCTGGGAAATATGATAATGATGGGTGTGGTTTTGATGGGACTATTTTACTCTCCACAGTGTAAAACAGTAACTCTGGTTATCAACACCAATAGACAAACAATAACAACAAATTCTTATTTACAATGACGGCCTACCCCGGATGACGCTGCGCCAATTGTGCGCCGCCCAATGGGACTCCCAGTCACGGCCGGATGTGATGTCTTAGACCACTGCACCACTCGGAAGCCCTCCATAGTGTGCTTAAACTAATAATACACAAATGATTGTATTTTTCTTGTCTATATTGAATACGTAATTTAACCATTCACAGTGTAGGTTGGGAAAAGTATGTGAACCCCTAGGCTAATGACTTCTCCAAAGCTAATTTGAGTCAGCTAATCTGGAGTCCAAATATAAAAAACACTGACAAAATTTGAGTTTGCTATTCACAAGAAGCATTGCCTGATGTGAACCATGCCTCGAACAAAGAGATCTCAGAAGACCTAAGATTAAGAATTGTTGACTTGCATAAAGCTGGAAAGGGTTACAGAAGTATCTCTAAAAGCCTTGATGTTCGTCAGTCCACGGTAAGACAAATTGTCTATAAACGGAGAAAGTTCAGCACTGTTGCTACTCTCCCTAGGAGTGGCCGTCCTGCAAAGATGATTACAAGAGCACAGCGCAGAATGCTCAATGAGGTTAAGAAGAATCCTAAAGTGTCAGCTAAAGACTTACAGACATCTCTGGAACATGCTAACATAAAAAAAAAAATTACATTTACATTTTTAGTCATTTAGCAGACGCTTTTATCCAGAGCGACTTACAGTAGTGAATGCATACATTTCATACTTTTTTTTTCTGTGCTGGCCCCCCGTGGGAATCGAACCCACAACCCTGGCGTTGCAAACACCATGCTCTACCAACTGAGCTACAGGGAAGACCAAAATCTCTGTTGACGAGTCTACGATACGTAAAACACTAAACAAGAATGGTGTTCATGGGAGGACACCACGGATGAAGCCACTGCTGTCCAAACAAAACATTGCTGCACATCTGAAGTTTGCAAAAGTGCACCTGGATGTTCCACAGCGCTACTGGCAAAATAGTCTGTGGTCAGATTAAACTACAGTTGAGTTGTTTAGAAGGAACACACAACACTATGTGTGGAGAAATAAAGGCACAGCACACCAATATCAAAACCTCATCCCAACTGTAAAGTATGGTGGAGGGAGCATCATGGTTTGGGGCTGCTTTGCTGCCTCAGGACATGGACAGCTTGCTATCATCGACGGAAACATTTATTCCCAAGTTTATCAAGACATTTTGCAGGACATTGTAAAGTTATCTGTCCGCCAATTGAAGCTCAACAGAAGTTGGGTGATGCAACAGGACTACGACCCAAAACACAGAAGTAAAGAATGGCTTCAAAAGAAGAAAATACGCCTTCTGGAGTGGCCCAGTCACAGTCCTGACCTCAACCCAACTGAGATGCTGTGGCATGACCTCAAGAGAGCAGTTCATACCAGACATCCCAAGAATATTGCTGAACTGAAACAGTTTTGTAAAGAGGAATGGTCCAAAATTCCTCCTGACCATTGTGCAGGTCTGATCCATAACTAGAGAAAACGCTTGGTTATTAAATCCAAGGGTTCACATACTTTTTCCACCCTGCACTGTGAATGTTTACACAATAAAGACATGAACACGTATAATTGTTTGTGTGTTATTAGTTTAAGCAGACTGTGTTTGTTTATTGTTGTGACCTAGATGAAGATCAGATTTTATGACCAATTTATGCAGGGTTCACATACATTTTCTTGCCACTGTACCGAATACCCACAAATATAAGAAAAGGAATGGAATAACAATATATGAATATAAATATAAACATGAGCAATGACAGAGCGGAATAGGCTAAGATGCAATAGATAGTACAGAATACAGTATATACATATGAGATGAGTAATGCATGATATGTAAACATTATTAAAGTGGCATTATTAAAGTGACTAGTGATCCATTTATTAAAGTGGCCAATGGTTTTAAGTCTGTATATACACAGCTGTTTTTCAGTCTCTCTGTGCTAGTGATGGTTGTTTAACAGTCTGATGGCCTTGAGATAGAAGCTGTTTTTCAGTCTCTCTGTGCTAGTGTTGGTTGTTTAACAGTCTGATAGTCTTGAGATAGAAGCTGTTTTTCAGTCTCTGTGCTAGTGATGGTTGTTTAACAGTCTGATGGTCTTGAGATAGAAGCTGTTTTTCAGTCTCTCGGTCCCAGCTTTGATGCACCTGTACTGACCTCGCCTTCTGGATGGTAGCGGGGTGAACAGGCAGTGGCTTGGGTGGTTGTTGTCCTTGATGATATTTTTTGGCATTCCAGTGACATCGGGTGCTGTAGGTGTCCTGGAGGGCAGGTAGTTTGCGCCCAGTTATGCGTTGTGCAGACCGCACCACCCTCTGGAGAGCCCTGTGGTTGTGGACGGTGCAGTTGCCATACCAGGCGGTGATACAGTCCGACAGGATGCTCTCAATTGTGCATCTGTAAAAGTTTGAGGGGTTTAGGTGACAAGCCAAATTTCTTCAGCCTCCTGAGGTTGAAGAGGTGCTGTTGCGCCTTTTTCACCACACTGTCTGTGTGGGTGGACCATTTCAGATTGTCCGTGATGTGTACGCCGAGGAACTTAAAACATTCCACCTTCTCCACTGCTGTCCTATCGATGTTTTTATTTATTTACCTAGGCCAGTCAGTTAAGTACAAATTCCTATTTACAATGACGGCCAACCAGGGAACAGTGGGTTAACTGCGTTGTTCAGGAGCAGAATGAGAGATTTGACTTTGTAAGCTCGGGGATTCTATTTAGCAACCTTTCGGTTACTGGCCCAATGCTTTAACACTAGGCTACCTGCCGCCCCACATGTGGATAGGGGTTGCTCCCTCTACTGTTTCCTGAAGTCCACGATCATCTCCTTTGTTTTGTTGACGTTGAGTCAGAGGTTATTTTCCTGACACCACACTCTGAGAGCCCTCACCTCCTCCCTGTAGGCTGTCTCGTCGTTGTTAGTAATCAGGCCTACTACTGTTGTGTCATCTGGGGGGGGGGGGGGGGGGGGGGGGGGCTGAGCACGCACGCACGCACCCTTGTGGGGCCCCAGTGTTGAGGATCAGCAAAGTAGAGATGTTGTTTCCTACCTTCCCCACCTGGGGGCGGCCCATCAGAAAGTCCAAGACCCAATTGCACAGGGCGGGGTTGAGACCCAGGGCCTCAAGCCTAATGATGAACTTTGAGGGTACTATGGTGTTGAATGCTGAGGTATAGTCAATGGACAGCGTTCTTACAGCGGTATTCCTCTTGTCCAGATGGGATTGTGCAGTGTGATGGCAATTGCATCTTCTGTGGACCTATTGGGGCGGGGGTACGTGCAATGCCGTCGGGGGTACGCCAAATAATGTTTAATGTATATTTTTTTAAGTCCACTTATATTTTCCAATGGGGCTAAACCTTTGGGTGAGGTTTTTTTCTTGCCTTAATAGCCTCGTTTCACTGCCACAAATAAAATGATTCCATCTAGTGTTCAGCGAAATAACAACACAATGTCAAATACAGGTAGCCAAGTCAAATAATTAACATCCAATCAAATTAACCGTTACTCTCTCGCGGGAATTCCACTAACGGTCCGTATGTAGCCAAACGTAGCTGCTGCTCATTCTGCTTTTTCGAAAATAAAGTAAGGCCCACGTCCATAGAGACACATACCAGCTCTACTGGTAGTACTGCTACTACCAGCAGTACTACACCTGCACCTGTCGACTACACAAGTTGTTCTGCTTCCACGAGCACATCCAATGCTAGCATCAAAAATTCTACATTTGTTGTTAGCCCAGCTAGCATGGACACAGACAGTTTTGAATCTGATGCAGCTGAAGAGCTACTGCCCCCTTACCCGGGAAAGCACCGAACGACAGACAGGGACGTTGGACCATCGAAGAGGCGCAAATATGATGAGAACTACATTGATTTGGGGTTCACTTACACTACTGTTCAAAAGTTTGGGGTCACTTAGAAATGTCCTTGTTTTTGAAAGAAAAACAAAAAAATGTTGTCCATTAAAATAACATCAAATTGATCAGAAATACAGTGTAGACATTGTTAATGTTGTAAATGACTATTGTAGCTGGAAACGGCAGATTTTTTAAAATGGAATATCTACATAGGCGTACAGAGGCCCATTATCAGCAACCATCACTCCTGTGTTCCAATGGCACATTGTGTTTGCTAATCCAAGTTTATCATTTTAAAAGGCTAATTGATCACCCTTTTGCAATTATGTTAGCACAGCTGAAAACTTGTCCTGATTAAAGAAGCAATTAAACTGGCCTTCTTTAGACTAGTTGAGTATCTGGAACATCAGCATTTGTGGGTTTTATTACAGGCTCAAAATGGCCAGAAACAAAGACCTTTCTTCTGAAACTCGTCAGTCTATTCTTGTTCTGAGAAATCAAGGCTATTCCATGTGAGAAATTGCCAAGAAACTGAAAATCTTGTACAACGCTGTGTACTACTCCCTTCAAAGAACAGCGCAAACTGTCACTAACCAGAACAGAAAGAGGAGTGGGAGGCCCCGGTGCACAACTGAGCAAGAGGACAAGTACATTAGAGTGTCTAGTTTGAGAAGCAGATGCCTCACAAGTCCTCAACTGGCAGCTTCATTAAATAGTAACCGCAAAACACCAGTCTCAACGTCAACAGTGAAGAGTCGACTCCGGGATGCTGGCCTTCTAGGCAGAGTTGCAAAGAAAATGCCATATCTCAGACTGGCCAAAAAAAGAAAAGATGGGAAAAAGAACACAGACACCGGACAGAGGAACTCTGCCTAGAAGGCCAGCATCCCGGAGTCACCTCTTCACTGTTGATGTTGAGACTGGTTGTGTATATTGGGAGTAGTGCCTTTCCTCATGCACAGTGTGTTATATGTGCAAAAGTACTATCTCACAACTCGATGAAACCTTCACTCTTACACAGACATTTAGAAACAAAACATGCCAATTTGAAAAATAAGCCACAGGAGTTTTTTGAGTGAGAATTAAGACGACTTTCGAGTAGTAAGACATGTATAAAAGCAACAGATACCATTTGTAAGAAGGGGCTATAATTGTCTTATAGGGTGAGCGCCCGAATGGCTAGGACAGGCAAGCCCCATACTATTGTGGATGACTTAATTATTCCTGCTGCCACGGATATGGCTGGGACAATGCTGGGGGAAAAGGCCCAAAAAACTATACAGACAATGACTTCACGACGCATCAGTGACATGGCAGGAGATGTTTTGAAACAATTACTGCTTCGCATACAAGCCAGTGAATTATTTGCGTTACAGCTGGATGAGTCAACAGACATGGCGGGCCTGGCACAGCTCCTGGTTTATGTCCGTTACGTTTATTGGGGGTCAATTAAAGAAGACATCCTCTTCTGGAAACCAAGACAACAGAGGATATTTTTTAAATACTGGACAGCTTTGTGACATCAAATGGACTTTGGTGTTCAAGATGTTTTCTTATCTCTACTGATGGCACAAAAGCCATGACAGGGAGACATAGTGGAGTGGTAACGTGCGTGCAAGCAGTTGCTTCCGACACCACTTGGGTACACTGCAGCATCCACTGAGAGGCTCTTGCTGCCAAGGGAATGCCTGACAGCTTGAAAGACGTTTTGGGCACTACAGTGAAAATAGTTACCTTTGTTAAAGCAAGGCCCCTGAACTCTCGTGTATTTTCTGCAGTATGCAATGAAATGGGCAGCGACCATGTAACGCTTTTACAACATTCTGAAGTGTCCTGGTTATCCAGGGGCCAAGTATTGACACGTTTTTTTAATTGAGAGACCACCTTAAAGTTTTCTTTACTGACCATAATTTTCACTTGTCTGACCTCTTGCATGATGATGAGTTTCTCACACAACTGGCCTATCTGGGTGACGTTTTTTCTCACCTGAATGATCTGAATCTAGGATTACAGGGACTCTCCTCAACTATATTCAATGTGCGTGACATGCAATTGAGGCTATGATTAAGGCTATGATTAAGAAGTTGGAGCTCTTCTCTGTCTGCATTAACAAGGACAACACACAGGTCTTTTCATCATTGTATGATTGTTTGTGTGCAAATGAACTCAAGCTTACGGACAATGTCAAATGTGATATAGCGAAGCACCTGAGTGAGTTGGGTGCGCAATTACGCAGGTACTTTCCCGAAGCGGATGACACAAACAACTGGATTCGTTATCCCTTTCATGCCCTGCCTCCAGTCCACTTACTGATATCTGAACAAGAGAGCCTCATCGAAATTGCAACAAGCGGTTCTATGAAAATTGAATTTAATCAGAAGCCACTGCCAGATTTCTGGATTGGGCTGCGCTCAGAGTATCATGCCTTGGCAAATCGCTCTGTTAAGACACTGATGACCTTTGCAACCACGTACCTATGTGAGAGTGGATTCTCAGCCCTCACTAGCATGACAACTAAATTCAGGCACAGACTGTGTGTGGAAAATGGTTTAAGATTGAGACTCTCTCCAACAACCCAACATTGCAGAGTTATGTGCATCCTTTCAAGCACACCTTTCTCAGTAACCCGTGGTGAGTTATTCCCAATTTTCAATGAACAAATAAAGTTTTATATGTAAGATGGGTAAATAAAGAGCAAAATGATTGATTATTAATATATTATTATTTGTGCCCTGGTCCTATAAGAGCTCTTTGTCACTTCCCACGAGCCGGGTTGTGACAAAAACTCACACTCATTCTTATGTTTAATAAATGTATTGTATAGTGTGTGTGGCAGCCTTACTATGATGGCAAAAAAACAACATTTGAGGGTACGCTGACCCTGGTGCTGGAGGGGGTACGCAGCTGGAGGTTGAATGTTTGGGAACCACTGGTGTAGGCCTATGCAACTGTTGGCCAAGTTAAAAATTAACTCATTCACAGACTTTGGCATCACTGTTGTGTTGATTGATTAATATTAGGCAGCCTAGCCAGGCCAAGTTGGAATATAAGCCACATTTGATCACATTCACATTTTCTCCTCACACAAACAAATGGACTTTAAATACATAAAGTTATGAATTCGTTTACCCTGACCAGATGGACAGGACGTATAGGCTGTATGCAGCTTCTGTTGTTAGTAGCCTACAGTTGATCCGACTGAAAAATAGTCTTGTTTTCATCCCATATAGCATGTCAATATCACTAATGTTTAGGTGCAGCCTAGGCGGCTATAAGAGTTTTTGCTTGTGTCTGTCAGGAGTTATGATGTGTTATCATTCCGTTTGCTAAATAAAAATTGGAGGAAAGTGGAAAGTGCCCTCTGCGTCAACCTACCACTGGGCACAGATGTCAATACATTGTCTATTCCATGTTGGTTCAAAGTAATATTGTTGAAATGATGTGGACACAATGTTGATTTAACCAGTGTGTGCCTAGTAGGCTTTTTTTTATATAACTTTTAATGGATGGTGCGATGGAAGCTATGAAATAATTTTGAATTTATTTCTGCATCCCAGAGAAAACATTAGAAACTTCCAAATTCTCAGCAAGTAAAGCATCGTAACGTGCAATTACCTCTGCAAGCTCCTTGTAGTTGCCCTTGTTTCCCTCTCATTGTGCCAACTGTTACATAGCCAAAAATGCAGTATTGTCGATAAGCTGCTTGAGAACATCCCTGTTTCACCTTACCTTCTCGTAGTTTGAATATGCAGACCTTCATCCATTACATGATCGATGTGGCTTTTTGCCAGAAGCTTGAATCTGATGTGGGCAATGAAAGGGGTTTTTCAACAAAAAATCCACTACGTTGTAGTTGGCGTTCGCCATTCTGGCAGAGAAAACTCTTTGGCCCAAATGCCAAGTGTCACGTCTGGAGAAAACCTGGCACCGTCCCTACAGTGAAAGCATGGTGGTGGCAGCATCATGCTGTGGGATGTTTTTCAGCGGCAGGGACTGGGAGACTAGTCAGGATCGAGGGAAAGATGAACGGAGCAAAGTAGAGAGAGATCCTTGCTATTGAAGTTGGCAAGGCAAATTTAAATAAATTACACTAACGCCACACAAATATAAAGTTCTAAAACCAAGAAAACAATATATAATCTATCTCCTCCGTCACCTGTAATGTGAACAAACTAATTTGAATCAATAATATCCTAAGAACTATCTCAATCTCAATCTATCCAACAATGCCACCAACTCACAAAAATCACACATGCGTAGTGCTAGGTTCATTCTCTGATCCTTTGATTGGATGGACAACATGTTAGTTCATACTGCAAAAGCTTTGATTGGTTGGAGGACGTCCTCTGGAAGTAGAGTCATAGAGGAAGGCTGTGCTTCTCTGGTCTCTTAAACCCCTCACCTGAGAGAGCTTGAGTTGAGTATAGAAAGGACTGAAGCTTTTACCATGTACTGTAGGTCTATGGAAGGTGGTGAGGAGCACAATCCTCCTAGGTTTTGTATTGAAGTCAATGTAGCCAGAGGAGGCTAGAAAATAGCTGTCCCGCGGCTACACTATGGTGTTACCATTGAGGGTACTGTTGAGACTACTGTAAACATTCATTGCAAAAGTGTGTTTTAATCAGGTATTTGGTGACATTAATATATTTAGTATAGTTTCATCTAAAAGGATAATTTTTCTGAAATTCCTCCCCTTTCTTCCTCTGAGGAGCCTCCACTGGTTTGTTGTGTGTGTGTGTGTGTGTGTGTGTGTGTGTGTGTGTGTGTGTGTGTGTGTGTGTGTGTGTGTGTGTGTGTGTGTGTGTGTGTGTGTGTGTGTGTGTGTGTGTGTGTGTGTCAATGTGTGTGACTGTACATAGACTAGCTGGGTTGGGGCCTTCTCTGCCTGACACTGTTTAATAACAAAGTCACTAGCAGGGAAAAGTGTTTTAGTTTCTCTCTAAGCTCTTTCTCTCTGTCTCTACCCTGGCGCTGAAACAGAGTGCCCAGAGGGCTCCTTTGGCGCGGGCTGCAGACGCAGGTGCCAGTGTGCCAATGAGGCGGCCTGTGAGCATATGGGTGGAGCCTGCACCTGCCTGCCTGGTTGGACAGGCACCTACTGTGAAAAACGTAAGTGTGTGTTGGATAACCAATTAGAGTATGGCTGTGTATATATGTGATGAATGCCTACATGATAGGTTTGGAATGTGCGCGTGCATGCATGTGTGCATTTCGATGTGCCGTGTTTGTTTGTGCAGCGTGCCCTGAAGGATTCCATGGGCTGGAGTGTCAGCAGCAGTGTCAGTGTTCTAATGGGGGGAGATGTGACCACCTGACAGGGGCCTGCCACTGTCCAGACGGCTGGGTCGGATCACAATGCAACACCAGTGAGTCCTATTGGCCTATTCACCCATCCATCCATCCATAGAATTTCTGTTGCCGCTCCAAAAAAGAAAAGAAAGACTGAAAAACAGGTGGAAGTAGATTTAATGAAGCTATTTGTGCTATTTCTCTCTGTGTCTGGTGCATTAATACCCATGTTCCTCGTTTGTATGTGGCATTGCATATTCCCCTGGATCAACATAGTCATTTTTCAGTTCTAACTGGTAACGGGGCAGGAGCAGGGCCCATTCCAAAGAAGCTTGTGTATGTGTTTTTGTGTGTGCGTGCGTGTGTGTGTATGTATATGTGTGTCTGTTTCCTGCAGCTGTGCCTGTATTGTGTGGAGAGCTGAGCATTTCCAAAACTCTGTCACAACACTCTTTGTATCTGTGTACAGTTACAGTACAGTGCCTTCAGAAGGTATTCAGACCCCTTGACTTTTCAATTTTTGTTACGTTACAGCTTTAATCTCAAATTGATTAAATCGTTTTTTTCCTTCATCAATCTACACACAATACCACATAATGACAGAGCAAAAACAGGTTTTTAGAAAATAAAACAACTGAACTATCACATTTATGGAAGTATTCAGACCCTTTACTCAGTACTTTGTTGAACCACCTTTGGCAGTGATTACAGCATCGAGTCTTCTTGGGTATGACGCTACAAGCTTGGCACACCTGCATTTGGGGAGTTTATCCCATTGTTCTCTGCAGATCCTTTCAAGCTCTGTCAGGTTGGATGGCGAGCGTTTCTGCACAGCTATTTTCAGGTCTCTCCAGAGATGTTTGATTGGCTTAAAGTCCGGACTCTGGCTGGGCCACTCAAGGACATTCAGAGACTTGTCCCGAAGCCACTTCTGCGTTGTCTTGGCTGTGTGCTTAGGGTTGTTGTCCTGTTGGAAGGTGAACCTTCGCCCCAGTTTGAGGTCCTGAGCGCTCTGGAACAGGTTTTCATAAAGGATCTCTCTCTACTTTGCTCCGTTCATCTTTCCCTCGATCCTGACTAGTCTCCCAGTCCCTGCCGCTGAAAAACATCCCACAGCATGATGCTGCCACCACCATGCTTTCACCGTAGGGACGGTGCCAGGTTTTCTCCAGACGTGACACTTGGCATTTGGGCTAAAGAGTTTAATCTTGGTTTCATTAGACCAGAGAATCTTGTTTCTCATGGTCTGATAGTCTTTAGGTGCCTTTTGGCAAACTCCAAGCGGGCTGTCTTGTGCCTTTTACAGAGGAGTGGCTTCCGTCTGGGCACTCTACCATAAAGGCCTGATTAGTGGAGTGCTCTGTCAGAATGACCATCGGGTTCTTGGTCACCTCCCTGACCAAGGCCCTTTTTGCTCAGTTTGGCCGGGCGGCCAGCTCTAGGAAGAGTCTTGGTGGTTCCAAACTTCTTCCATTTAAGAATGATGGAGGCCACTGATTTCTTGGGGACCTTCAATGCTAAATACATTATTTTGGTACCCTTTCCCAGATCTGTGCCTCGGCACAATCCTTTCTCGGAGCTCTATGGACAATTCCTTTGATCTCATGCCTTGGTTTTTGCTCTGACATGCACTGTCAACTGTTGGACCTAATGTAGACAGGTGTGCGCCTTTCTAAGTCATATCCAATCAATTGAATTTACCACAGGTTGACTCTAATCAGGTTGTAGAAACATCTCAAGGATGATCAATGGAAACAGGATGCACCTGAGCTCAATTTCGAGTCCCATAGCAAAGAGTATGAATACTTATGTAAATAAGGTATTTCTGTTTTTCATTTGTAATACATTTCTGAAAACCTGTTTTCACTTTATCATTGTAGGGTATTGTGTGTATTGCTGAGGAAATGTTTTTATTTAATCCATTTTAGAATAAGGCTGTAACGTAACAAAATGTGGAAAAAGTCAAGGGGTCTGAAAACTTTCCGAAGGCACTGTATCTTATGTCTGTTTTTGTTCCCCCTAACATTCTGCACCCTGCTCCTGTTGTAGCATGCCAGGCAGGGTGGTTTGGCAGTGGGTGTCAACACACCTGTGAGTGCTGTAATAATGCCAGCTGTGACCCTGTGAGCGGGCAGTGCCAGTGTATGCCAGGCTGGACCGGCGCCAGCTGTGAGAAAGGTACTGTCAGTGTGTGTGTGTGTGTGTGTGTGTGTGTGTGTGTGTGTGTGTGTGTGTGTGTGTGTGTGTGTGTGTGTGTGTGTGTGTGTGTGTGTGTGTGTGTGTTTGTATGCATGTCCGTGTGCATGTGCAGCGGTTTCCCCTGTATTCATTTAGCAGCAGTGAACCATTAAATAATGAAACAGGATCAAATATAGCAATGATAATGATAACCGTCTTCTCGTAGATGGAAAGGCTTTCCCAAATACTTTCTCAATTAAATGTTAACTAGCTACAAAGTAGCCTATGCCTACCTGTCAGAATAATATCATAATTATTTGCATCAATTTAGTGGGCATTAGTTTTGTGAACTCCATCATGTGTGCTACAGAACCGCTGCTAACCAGACAACAGTGCTAGGTGCATGCTCACTTGCGTTAAAGGGTAACTACACTCCAAAATATTTTAAACATTCTTAGGTTTTCACCACGCCTCAAAAGTGGTCTCCTGATGCAGTTTAAGCATTTTTGTGGACTTAGAACATCTATACATTTTTACTTTTAGATTCAAACTAGAAGCACAGAGAGCGTCATTTTGAATTCATGAATTTGCATGTTTTATTAATCTACTGTATTTGAAGTCATGTCCCCCAGTCCTTCACTTTTCCTAAATAAGTATATTAACACGTACAGTGGAGACCAAAATTATTGGATCCCTTGATAAAGATGAGAAAAAAATTATAGATATTTTATACTAATACAATTACTTGGAGAAAAAGACAAGTAATAAATAAAAGAAACTCAATAAGATACAGGTCCTTATGATTGAATGCCCTTTTTTCAATACTCCAGCTCCCTCACCTTGCAAGGATAACTGAGTCGTCTTCCTTTTGAGGAAAATTCCACCACTGGTGTGCATGGCCAAAGAGCTGTATTTTCATGTCGTCTGACCATAGCGCCACTTCCAATCCAAGTGCCAATGCCATTTAGGAAACTCCAGGCATTTACATTTGTTGGTTGACATGAAAATAGAGATCTTTGGCCACACACACCAGTGGTGGGTTTTGCGTCAGAAGAAAGATGCATATGCAGAAAATAATTCCATACCTACTGTAAAATATGGTGGTGGATCTTTAATGTTATGGAGCTATTTTGCTTCCACTGGTCCTGGGGCCCTTGTTAAGGACAAAGGACCTTTTAGCCAAAAACCTTATAGCCTTTGCCAGGGGGCTGAAACTTGGCTGCAAGTGAATCTGGCAGCAAGACAATAACCGCAAGAGCAAATAAAATCCACCAAAAACAAAAATTATTGACCACAAAATCAACATTTTGCAATGGCCATCCTAGTCTCTGAACTTGAACTCCATTGAAAACCTGTGGTTTGAATTGAAGAGGGAAGTCTATGCGCAGACGAAGGATGTAACAAATCTGGAAAGATTATTGATGGAGTATTGTCTAAGATCCCTCCAAATATGTTTTCCAATCTCATAAAATATTTTAGAAGAAGGTTTTTGGATGTTATTCTCGCAAGCGGAGGGTGCTGGAGAATCGAAACATAGGATTCAATAATTTTTACCCCTACCTTTAAAAAAAAAAAGTATTACTTATTAAACAAAATCTCTTTCTCTGAGCATGCAATATAGCTCAGTATTTGCATTATTTATTTTATACAGTCTTTTTTGCTCATCTTAATAAGGGGATCAAATCATTTGGGACTCTGTATGTTGAAAGAGGACATGTTATTCCCCCCTGCCCCTCATTCACTGCCAGTTGTTCTCTGCCAGTCAGCCTTTGACATTTTGATGTCTATATAGTATCAGAAAAGGCAGATTCTGCAGTTTACAAGTCACCTGTCATTGCCAAACAACCCTTAAAAATAAGCCCATTAAGCACTATTTCAAAATATAACTTTTTGACAGAATTTCCACAAGAGCACTCGTGACACTCAAAGCACAGTAATGTATTTAAACTCAAAATATGCCATTCTGATCTTTTGAAATGCATTTTCTTAGTTTCATAATGTTCCTTAAAAGACCTGCCTAAACAAATTAATAATGGATGATCTTTGTGATGGTGTTTGATTTGAGGTGTTTTTGTGATTTTTTTATTTGTGTATATATAGCCTACTCTTACATAAAAGACATGTCCCGGAACATATCTGTGAATGTGTAGTTCGTGCATGCATAATCTATGAACAGAATTTTACCTCAATTAGCCATGAAATCCCTAGTTTGAAGCAACTGTTTTTCTGGAACCTATTCTGTGCCATTTTACCTACATTTTCCCCCAGGTAGGCCAGCCTAGCAATTCGAGTTCAACCAATGAGTTTCAGCACCTCACCATATGAGTGACAGCTACAGTAGCAAGATGCACATGATGCAACCACAGCAGAGAGAGAGAGAGAGAAATTACATGGTGCACAGTGCACATATCTCGCAGAGTACGCCATTTTCAGGGACCACTTTCGGCTCGTGAGCACTACTTTCTGAACTACTGGTTAAAATGTATACAAAAGTATACAAATAAAATGCTATTGTGTTGAAATATATTTGTTACCTAATGTTACCTTCATAAACAACCAAAGCATTATTATTGTGATGAAATGTATTTATTAGACTGCTAGAATGTTAACATCAAAAAGACATTTCATTTGCTTAGAACCAGGGGTATCGAGGCCCAGCATTTTAAGTGTTAAAAAAATTGTGACTTTGAGAGCGAAAACCTGAAAAAACCTGGGGAAGATCCGAAACCTGAGCAACCCACCCCTCCTTTCCCTTTCGCAACCCTTTCTACCACTGATAAAATACATTATTGTGGAAACACTTATGTGTGCATGCATGCATTCATACACACACTTCCGGTCATGTTTGTGAAAGAGAGTCCTGTGTGTGTGCCCATGCATGCGTGCGTGTGTGACAGAGAGTGTATTATTTTGCCTCCAGGAACCCACAGGCAAAATTGGGAAGTCCATTTGAAAAGTGGACTATACTTAACTGCTATTCAATACTCCACATCTGTACACTTCATTCCCTTACCTCCCCTGCAACAAGCCCCATTAAGAAAGAGCATCCCTAATGCTAGGTAATGGTAGCATTTTTTCCCCTTTCTAACCACTGCTCTCTGAATCACTACCCTTCTCCCTAACGTGTGTACTCATTCAAATAAAACTGACTGATGTACTGTAGGTATGAAATATGGTGAAATCTGTCTCCTGCTTACAGTGATGTGTATCTCTCTTTCAGAATGTCTAGAAGGCTTCTATGGGATAGACTGCCTGCATCACTGCCTGTGTCAGAATGGTGGTGTATGTGATCGTTTCTCCGGGGGATGCTCGTGCCCCAACGGGTGGACCGGGGCGGCCTGTGAACTGGGTAAGTGATGGATCAACCAACAGGACCAAATGGGAAAGAAGGGGGGTTAGGAGATTTGCAGTGCACTTAGGCCCTGTAACAAAGGTTAATGCAGTAACGCCGGATAACGTAGTACATTTTTACTGTAAAGTGTCATAAAACTGGTTAATGTTATAACTTGACAGAGAACTTAGCCCCAGTGTTTGACAACTTAATGTAATAAGTTATCACATTATTGGCAGTTATCTAGTGGCTATTACGTTATCAGGTGAGTAACAACATTTTTATGAATTATACAATAACTTTAACAGATCATGTAATAATATACCATAATCACTGTCTTTATGATTCATTTAATTAATTTCAAGCATCATGGCTTTTCATGTCTTTGGGGCAGAAAAGATTGTGTTGGGCAGGTGTTAATATGATTTGGTGTGGAAGAGTCAAAAGAGTCTGGCAACACTGAATAGCTTCTGTTGAGATATTCCTTAGATGAAAAGTGGACAAAAATCGATACCGAATAACCTGGATTCAGGGTAAGGACTTTATTATCATTGTCTCAAGCGCATCAAATAGCTGCATAACAAAAAACTATGTAGGCACAAAAAATGGATAATCTTGATAAACACGCCTTGGTGTTCATCATTTTGTAATATGAGAGGACAAAGCTCAACACTAATTTGATTATGAAAATTACATTTGCCCGTTTTGTAAATAACTCTACCTACAAAAATGAAAGGCAGCTTTGCAGAAAAAAACATTTAACAAACTGCAAGTTGTAAAGGCTTTATATGGCGTACATAAAGTCTTCATACACACTAGATGCTTCACAAATCTTCACATTGAAAAAAGGGTAAGGCTTTTTATCACTATGATTAATTTGTCGGTAAATATTTTGGTATTAGGGAACTACTTCTCATAGTCAGAGCAGTAGTAAGGCTTCTATCCAGGTTGTATCCACTGGTGTACTTTTGAATAATATTGTCCAGCAAATCTAGCTCCAAAATCAGAGCAAGGGTAAGGCTTATCTCATGTGTGTATTTGCTTGTGAAGTTTTACGTTTTTAGGATAAGAGAAACTCTTAACGGTGTCAGAGCAGTGGTAAGGCTTCTCTCCTCTGTGTATTTGCTTGGGATGTTTTAAGATGTTCAATTGAGACTTCCCACAATCAGAGCACTTCCCACAATCCGAGCAGGAATAAAGCTTCTCTCCAGAGTGTGTTTTCATGTGTCTTTCAAGATGTGATGAGAACTCTTCTCACAATGTGGGCAGTGGGGAGACCTCTTAGGTTTGTGAATTTCCTGGTTTTGCTCTTTGGATGCAGAAGCTGGCTGAACTTTGTCAGAGGCGTAAGGTCGTTCTCCTGTGGGAATTAAAACAAAAGGATAAGCTGGAACAAGTGGCTAAGAATCAACTTATTTCACTGATTCATGAATAAAATCATATGTGTAACATGAGACCATTCTACCTCTCAATTTGAAAAGAGAGAGACTAATTTGTGGAAAATGTTAACCCCCTCTTACAATGTGCTCTTACCATGAAAAAACAAAAGTCCCAGTCTTCTCTTCATCATCTCCCCCTTTAAATGTTGACGTTCAAATCCAGTGTTGGACTGCATTTTTCCAGCTTCACTGATGCCACCTCTGGATCCTGGACCTGAAGATGTCTCTCCTGTGTGAATGACATCAGAATAGCAAGTCAGTTGGTGCTATATACAAATCAATGCTTTTAAATAAGCTGTACATGACAAAAGGGAGATCAATACCAATCATATGTTGTCATTTCTTACCATGTTCAGTTAGCTAAACAATAATTTTACAAGACTTGATACTGTCTGAGTAAACTCCAGACTGCCATACACTGAATAATACAAACCGTAGCATTGACAATGTTGATGCCAAACCATGCAGGTCTCCATGCTGTGAAATAACATCTCACACAATTGGTCACCTTGACAATTAAACCTTTAGTCTGTCCTAAAACTATGCCATGGAGAATCCAGTAGATGATGGGGTTCTGGGTTACACAATGAGAGATGAAAACTTGAGAACACCAAACAACTTTAGATGAAACTTGCTCTTACCATGGTCCAATACTCAATCTTTTCCTCATCCACTTCATCTTTAATGTTAATATTCGAACCCGTTGTTTGACTGCAGAGGTTGCTTTCAGTGTGTTGCTTACATGTGTACTGATGTAGCACTCATAATTGCCTCTTGTGCACAACGTCTTCTTTCATCACTCAAATCTTTCAAGACAGAGACGACATGTTGTTTAAAATGGTCACGATTCTGCTGCAATTCAGTTCTTTCTGAAAAGTCTAGTACGTCAAACATGTTCTCCTGCAAGGCAGCTGAATCAATGACTTTGTCCTCCTGGCGTTTACTTTTGTGGCCTGAATGCTGCTCCTCTTCTTAATTTTTAATGATGAAATTCAGCTCCAATGTTTTACTAGTCTTCCAGGTTCACTGATGCCATCTCTGGAACCTGCTGTAAGCCTACACAAAGGGCCCCATTGTCACAATCAGGACTCAGTGACTCGGTTCTCTCTATCTGCTTGCTAGAGCTAGATATAAAAGTCTCTTGATAGAATAAGTCCTAAATAGATGTCTGAGTTGAACCTCCTGGTCTCCCCTGTGTGTGCCACTCCCCCTACCATTGAACTGTATGTATGAGTACATTTCAAAGAATGGCTACAATAAGTGCTGTGTGGCTTACAAACACAAAAGGAAAGGTTGTGGAACTTGTGGTAGATGTGAGGCACTGCAGGTCAGTTCACAGTGCTTACAACCTTAGCATTTATATCAAAACATCTATTTATATAATAAACTAGTTAACTGATTTACCACTGGTTTCAGTGCCACTTAAGAATGTAATGGCCTGATTGTTGCCAGATAGGTCTGTTTCCTGCCTAATTTAGTGACTTTTTACATAATTGGTCTTGCAAAATGGTGCTGGGTGGGTGTTAATTTGATTGGGAGGGTAAGAGTCAAGAGAATCTGGCTACACTGAATAGCTTCTGTTGAGATTTTTCTTAAATTAAGAGGACAAAAACCAGGGGGGCTTTCACACTGACTAAACTTGTTGCCCACGCTTTCTTCCACATGTCACCAAATGTTAAAATTTTCGCTTAAACACTATATCCTTACATTAGCCTTAAATATGATGTGACCAAAGCCACAATCATTCTTCATATGTGTAGCATACTGTAAACACCATAGAACAAACAAAATAATGCCCACTATTCTAACGATACAGCAGCTTCTCAACTAAACTATATTGCACATAATATTGCACACTTAAGTAATACAACCACCCAATTGTTCTCACGATAGTGAAAGGCAACTTAGATTTTTTTCTAAACAAAGCTACAACTGAAAGTTTTCATATGCATTAGATGCTTCACAAATCATCACATTGAGAGTTGAGGTAAGGATTTTTACAAGTATGTTTTTGTTGGTGAATTGTTACTCTTTTATGAGAGAAACTCTTCCCGCAGTTAGAGCAGTGGCAAGACTTCTATCCAGTGTGCATCCGCTGGTGTGCTTTTAACTGATCTTGTCTAGCAAATCTCTGGCCACAATCACAGCAGAGGTAAGGCTTCTCTCCTGTGTGTATTTGCTTGTAAAGTTTTTAGGCTCAGAGAAACTACTATCGCAGTCAGAGCAGTGGTAAGGTATTTCTCTTGTGTGTTTACGCTGGTGTACTTTTATTTGATATTTTCTAGTAAATTCAGCACCACAATCAGAGCATTGTTAAGACTCTTCTCTTGTGTGTATTCGCTTCTGGGTTTTTAAACTTTTGAATTTATTGAAACTTGTGCCACAATCAGAGCAGTGGTAAGGCCTCCTCCCTGTGTGTGTTAGCTTGTGGCTTTTTAAGACCATCAAATGAGAAAAACTCTTTCCACAATCATCACTGACTAATGAATAAAATGTTGCACCCATCACAATAGTAGCATGAGAAACATTTACTTTGTTCATTGAAAAGGAGATGATAATGTATTGAACTTGTCCCTCCTACATGGTCTTACCATGAGAAACAAAATCCCCAGTCTTCTCTTTCACCTCCTCTTCATCTTTAATGATAACATTTTGACTGCGGTCTTCTAGCTTCTCTTATGTCATCTCCGGATCCTGGACTTAAAGAAGTCTCTTCTGTGTGAATGACATCAGAATATGGTATAGATATCAGATCTTCATTTGACCAGTTCAGAGCAGGAAAAATAATCCTGCAGCAACAGGAAATGTGAATAGCTATGTTGATAATAAATAATGGACATGTTTGTAAGGGTTGATACATTTTTCGTTAGGGCAAATCACATCTGAAAGTGGAAATTACAAACTTTAGAAGCCTTTTTAAACCTTGACTACAGTACAAGAAGAATTCTCACAACAGTGTGATCAAATTAAAATCCTACACATGTAAGAAGTAGGATCAAATTATTTTCACTTACCAAATCACTTACTATAACATGGATTATTAGCTACACACTCATTTCATAAAACATAAAATATTGTCTGAGTAAATTCCAGACAGCCATACACTGAATGAAACATATATGGCATTGAGAGTGTTGATGCCAAACCACTCAAGTCTCCATGCTGTGAAATAACCTCTCACACAATGGGTAATCTCTCATGAACACCTTGACAGTAAAACCTTTAGTCTGTCCTAAAACTATGCCATGGAGAATCCAGTAGATGACGGGGTTCTGGGTGCCGAGGTTACACAATGAGAGATGATAACTTGAGAACACCAAACAACTTTAGATAAAACCTGCTCTTACGATGTTCCAATACTCCAATCTTTTCCTCTTCATTTTTAATGTTGACATTGACTGTATAGGTTGCTTTCGCTGTATTCGCTGTATTCGCTGTATTGCTTACACGTGTATTGATGTAGCATGTGCATCCTCGTAATTTCCTCTCTCAAAGTTTTCAATATAGGCTATATTTCAACAAACCTAATGCAATGGTAAATCTTAGTGCTGGCGGTAGGGCTATAGGTCCAGGGGTGTGTCAGAAATATTGGAAATTATTGGCAGAGTAGCAGGCGGTGGCACGAAAGGGGTGGGTTTTGATAAATAAAACATTTGGAGGCTTGACCGCTCGCTGGCCAATCAGAACGTGCTCCATGGCTAGATATGTGGTTGTTTCTAGTGTTGTATTTATCTTTTTTTATGTACTGCGTTTGCATTGTCATCAACTGCAATTTGAATGTTAGTCCATTATAGCCTAGTTTGTTAAATAGCCTACAGAAACAAAATAACTAAATGTGGGCCTATCCCATCTTTGCTAAATACATTGAACATGCTTGCAGTCCACATTGTTCTAAATAATTGCATGGCTTCAATATGGAAATATATTGTTAATAAACATAACATTCACACTGATGGGTCTAGGCCTACTATAAATTGCATAATGGCTGAGCCATGGACATGTCAAGCTTATTTAATAATGTAATCTTGCTTAACTTTTGAGGCCTAAAGAGAGTGAATAATTGTAATCAAATTCCAATCAAAACCAAACAACTTGTTTTAAATAGGCTATATAGTTTAAAGTTACAGGCACCCTAATTGCTACCGTCAGCATATAATATCAAGGCAACGCAGACAGTGGAGGGTTTTATGCACATACAAACTTTTCACAGATGCTGGACAAAGATCCAATATGAAGAGAATATCCACTACTCCCAAATATAATGTTTTATAAACATAATGGAACCATCTTCCAGATTGCATTCCCACTGGGCACACACTGGTTGTTTCCACTTCATTTCAATGAAATTACGTTGAACCAATGTGGAATAGACATTGAATTGACGTCTGTTGCAAAGTGGGTTCACACTTTTCCAGAAATAGCAGATGGCTCTTAAATTCCCTTGCATGCGAGCTGGACATTCTCATCAGAAAGCCAGGATGATGAATCATTCTAATACGTTAATAATTTTTTACAATAACAATATTTCTAAAAGCTTGGGATCAGAATCATGATATCATGAAATTGACATGAAAAAAGAGACAACTAATTGCTGTTGAACCAGCCTTCCTTATAGCCTAAAGTGCCTTCGGAGAGAAAGTATTCAGACAACTTGAAATTTTCCTAATTTTGTTATGTTGGACTTATTCTAAAATGGATTAAACAAAAATAATCCTCAGCAATCTACACACAATACCCCATAATGACAAAGCGAAAACAGGTTTTTAGAAATGTTTGCTAAATTATTAAACCTAAAAAACAGAAATACCTTATTTATATAAGTATTCATACTCTTTGCATTCTGATACCATTGATCATCCTTGAGTTGTTTCTGCAACTTCATTGGAGTCCACCTGTGGTAAATTCAATTGGTTGGACATGATTTGGAAAGGCACACAGCTATAAGGTCCCACAGTTGACAGTGCATGTTAGAGGAAAAACCAAGCCATGAGGTCGAAGGAATTCTCCGTAGAGCTCCGAGACAGGATTGTGTCGAGGCACAGATCTGGGAAAGGGTACTAAAACATTTCTGCAGCATTGAAGGTCCCCAAGAACACAGTGGCTTCCACTCCATCTCTTTTTATTTATTTTTATTTCAAGTTTTATTACGTTTTCTTGTTTTTTCAATCAACCAACAAAACACATTCCAAATTCACAGATGTGGCAGACATAAATAATAAAATAAAATATAAAACAAACAAACTATCAGCGTTCCTATTAGTTATTTCCAGCCTTAGCTGAGACAACGAGCAAATAATTATTTTTTACAGCACCTTACACCCTGACTACACCGCTCGCGTTGCGTGTGCGAGCATTGCAAAATAAATTTAGGAATCTATCTTATTCAATTATTGCACCCACACTGCTCGCGCCTGTCAACGAGCGTCTGCGTTGCCAAGTGCTAAAATAGAAGTCATTCCTATTTCTGACGCAGATCGCGCTGCAAGTCCTGCCTCTCCCATCTTCTCATTGGTTTACAGAAGCAGGTACCCACGTGCCATCTCCTCATTGGTTATACCCACGTGGGTGATTGAAAGACGAACTGTGTTGCCGGTTGTCGTGGTAATACTATGAAAGTTTAGATGCCAATCACCATATAAGTTCAAAGATGAAAAAGCCTGGAAGGAGGAGAGATGACTAGAAACGATTCGGTTGACCGTTTTATGTGGGGATTAATTGTTGGAGTAGAGGACCTTGTGCATTTCAGGTAAAATAGTAACCTAATGTTTATATCCCAGGACAAATTAGCTAGCAACAGCAAGCTAGCTAAATAGGACAAATTAGCTAGCAAGTGCAAGCTAACTAGCTAAATTGCCATAAATGTTTAATGCTTTTCGAACTGTCCCCAAATTAATGTCATTGGTTCAGAGATTGTTTTGATATTTTAACCTGCGTGTCATGATCGTGTTTGGTGTAGGGGGACAAAATAAATGTATGCACAATGTCGCACGATGGCGCACACGCGCAGCCGGTTTGGGTTCCGTGTTACACAACATGTGTCTGCTCATTTCCCTAATCACCCCCATTCACTCTGTCCAATTTGAAATATAGTTGAGTAGTGGAGACCAGAGTCTGTCAAACTTGGGCTGTCTCTTGCGGAGGTCATAAGTGAGCTTTTCAAGAGGAAGAAAGTCAACAATATTGTATTAGTATTAGAAGCCCACAATAGAATAATAGAATAATACATTTCTTAGCAAAGTATGTGATAGTCATAAACACATTTTCTCTGTCAGGATCAAGAACAAAGTCCTGCTGGGCATTAAGAAGATAGATACACAGGGTCATATTAAACTATACATCTAGCATTTCCTGTGCAGCAGTAATGTATAGATTGCCAAAATCTCTCTACAACTCCAAAATATATGCATATAGGTTCCACTTTCAGAGGTACATATTTTACAGTAAGGAGAAATGTCTGTATTCATTCTATGGAGTCTCACTGGGCTGTAATAAAATGTGTACAAAAATGTGTAATTAGATTCTTTCATTTTTACATTAGTAGAGGAGCAGTATACCCTGTCGCAAACATCCTCCCTTAACTCATCACTGATAGTCAGACAAAGGTCCTTTCCCCAGATTCTTTTCAAATGAGTAAAGGAGGAGCCCCCTTTCTCAGAAAGGACTCTGTAGATATGAGATTTTGCTTTTGATGGATTGTGCAAGAACGGTATCAACTGCATTCAGCTGAGCTCTAAAACTCCCCTTGGAAGTAAATGAGGAAATGACGTGTCTAATTTGAAGATATTTTACAAAATTGGATCTTGGCACATTGAATTCACTGCAGAGCTCTTGAAAGGATTTCAGTGTAGTGGTTTTCTGATGAAACACGTCTGAAAAGGTCCTGATCACTAGATCTATGCCAAAGATGAAAGTTGGCATCACTCAGGGCTTTTGGCAAGTCTGGGTTGCATACTATAGGTGAGTGAAAGCAATTTCTTACAGTCCCTCCATGCTAGTAGGGTGCTGTAAATTACAAAAGTTTTGGCTATGTTGCCCACTTCACTAAAGTTATTCATGAATATAATTGAGCTTAGGGGCAATGAACCACAGGATTGGGCTTCTATCTGAGTCCATATTGAGTCTTGTCTGTTTGTGATCCATGTTAGCATGTTGCGGATTTGGGCAGACCAGTAGTACAATTGAAGGGAGTGAAGGGCAAGACCACCCTTAGATTCAGGTTTCGATAGAGGGGAGAACTTGATCCTAGGTTTTTATTGCCCCATATACATTTGGTGATGCTTTGATTAGTCATTTTGAAAAAGGAAACTAGGAGATTGCATGGGAGCATCTGAAATAAATAGTTCAATCTAGGGAGGATTTTCATACGGATAACATTGATTCTTCTGACTAAGCTAATTGGGAGGGAGATCCAGGTTTGGAGATCATTCTTGATTCGATCCAGGAGTGGGAGATAATTTTCCTTAAAGGCAATTCAGATCTGGTGTTACAAAGATCCCAAGGTATTGAAACCCCTGTGTCTTCCATTGGAACGGACAGAGTGTCTTCATAGAGCTCTTGCGTGTAAGATTGAGAGGGCAAACAGTGGATTTGTTAAAATGTATCTTATGTCCTGAAAACTTGCCGTACTGAGCAATTGAGTCTAAAATGAGAGGGATTTCTCAGGGTAGGATATGTAGAGCAAGACATCATCCACGTAGAGCGAAATCTTGTGCTGCCGGCTGCCTGTAGAAACACCCATAATACTGGATTGCTCCTTATCAACTCTGCCAAAGGCTCCGCCCCCAACAAATAGTGCATGGGGACAGCGAGCATCCTTGTCTTGTGCTACATCCCAAAGGGAATCTGTCAGAATTCAGATCATTAGTAGTCACCATGGTATTTGGATGAAAGTATAGGGACTTAATCCATTTAATAAAGTTGGGGCCCATATTGAACTTTTCTAAGACTGAGAACAGAAAGCTCCACTCCATCCTGTCGAACGCCTTCTCAGCATCCAGTGAAGCCAGCAGGACAGGGGTCTTCTGTGCGTTTACTTGATCAATAATATCAAGAAGACAGAGAATGTTATCAAAAAAGTACCTGTCTCTAATAAATCCAGTTTGGTCCGCTTTTATTATTTTGGGAAGAAGAGTGTTTAGTCTTTTGGCGAGTAATTTGGTAATTATTTTGTAGTCGAAATCCAACAAGCTTATGGGCCGGAAGGACGAGCAACACTGTAATGCGGGCTGTGTACATAGAGTCTGGGAGAGCTCAGTTTTTGCAAAAATCAACCAGCATTGGCAAGAAAATAGGGCTAAACTGGGGCCAAAAAGCTTTGTAGAACTCTCTGGGAAATCCGTCTGGGCCTGGGGACTTGTTAGGTGGCATAGAGGTAATTGCCTCCAGGACCTCCTCAGGAGTGAAGGGGGTTGAGATCTTCTTGGTCGGTCTCTGATAGTTTTGGTAGCGAGATTCCCTCTAAGAAGGAATGGAGTTCTACATATGTACAGTGGGGGGAAAAAGTATTTGATCCCCTGCTGATTTTGTACGTTTGCCCACTGACAAAGAAAGGATCAGTCTATCATTTTAATGGTAGGTTTATTTGAACAGTTGAGAGACAGAATAACAACAAAGAAATCCAGAAAAACGCATGTCAAAAATGTTATAAATTGATATGCATTTTAATGAGGGAAATAAGTATTTGACCCCCTCTCAATCAGAAAGATTTCTGGCTCCCAGGTGTCTTTTATACAGGTAACGAGCTGAGATTAGGAGCACACTCTTAAAGGGAGTGCTCCTAACCGCAGCTTGTTACCTGTAAAAAAAGACACCTGTCCACAGAAGCAATCAGATTCCAAACTCTCCACCATGGCCAAGACCAAAGAGCTCTCCAAGGATGTCAGGGACAAGATTGTAGACCTACACAAGGCTGGAATGGGCTACAAGATCATCGCCAAGCAGCTTGGTGAGAAGGTGACAACATTTGGTGTGATTATTCGCAAATGGAAGAAACACAAAAGAACTGTCAATATCCCTCGGCCTGGGGCTCCATGCAAGATTTCACCTCGTGGTGTTGCAATGATCATGAGAACGGTGAGGAATCAGCCCAGAACTACAAGGGAGGATCTTGTCAATGATCTCAAGGCAGCTGGGACCATAGTCACCAAGAAAACAATTGGTAACACACTACACCGTGAAGGACTGAAATCCTGCAGCGCCCGCAAGGTCCCCCTGCTCAAGAATACATATACATGCCCGTCTGACGTTTGCCAATGAACATCTGAATGACTCAGAGGATAACTGGTGAAAGTGTTGTGGTCAGATGAGACCAAAATGGAGCTCTTTGACATCAACTCAACTCGCCGTGTTTGGAGGAGGAGGAATGCTGCCTATGACCCCAAGAACACCATCTCCACCGTCAAACATGGAGGTGGAAACATTATGCTTTGGGGGTGTTTTTCCCCTAAACTAAAGGGAGGAAAGGGAGGGTGGCTGCCGTCAACGACAGCACTTGTGCTACACCCCCCCTCCCCAACCCATCTATACAGGAGGTGGTTCTGGCTCTGGCCTATTGGCCTCCAGAATGCAGACAGACTTGCTCAGTTTCGGGCCGTAGGCAGACTCCCCTCGTTCCGGATCGTAGGCAGACCTCTTCAGTTCCACACTGTAGGCAGACTCATTTAATACACAGTTAATCCTATTTAGTTCCAGATCGTCAACAGACTTACTTAGTTCCGGGTTGCTGATAGACTCCCTTGGTTCTGGGTCACAGGCAGACTCACCCGGTTCTGGGTCGCAGGCAGACCCCTTCGGTTCCGGGTCGCAGGCAGACCCCTTCGGTTCCGGGTCGCAGGCAGACTCCCACGGTTCCGGGTCGCAGGCAGACTCCCACGGTTCCGGGTCGCAGGCAGACTCCCACGGTTCCGGGTCGCAGGCAGACTCCCACGGTTCCGGGTCGCAGGCAGACTCCCTCGGTTCCGGGTCGCAGGCAGACTCCCTCGGTTCCGGATCACAGGCAGTCTCCCTCGGTTCCAGACTAGACACTGTTGCCGGATACTCTGGACTGCACACTGGTGCCGGATACTCTGGACTGCACACTGTTGCCGGATACTCTGGACTGCACACTGTTGCCGGATACTCTGGACTGCACACTGTTGCCGGATACTCTGGACTGCACACTGTTGCTGGATACTCTGGACTGCACACTATTGCCGGATACTCTGGACTGCACACTATTGCCGGATACTCTGGACTGTACACTATTGCTGAACTCTCGAGGCTGGGCTGACGCACTGGAAGCCTGATGCTTGGTACTGGTACTGGATGTGCCAGTCTGGGGACACGCACCTCAGGGCTAGTGCGGGGAGCGGGAACAGGCCGAGTCGGACTGGGTTGACGCACTGAAAGCCTGATGCGTGGTGCTGGTACTGGAGGTATCAGCCTGGGAACACGCACCTCAGGGCTAGTGCGGGAACAGGCCGAGTCGGACTGGGTTGACGCACTGAAAGCCTGATGCGTGGTGCTGGTACTGGAGGTATCAGCCTGGGAACACGCACCTCAGGGTTTGTGCGGGGAGCGGGAATAGGCCGAGTCTGACTGGGTTGACGCACTGGAAGCCTGATGCGTGGTGCTGGTACTGGAGATATCAGCCTGGGAACACGCACCTCAGGGCTAGTGCGGGGAGCAGGAACAGGACGTACAGGACTGGGCTGACGCACTGGAAGCCAGGTGCGTGGTGCTGGTACTGGACGTGCCAGACTAGGGGTTCGCACTTCAGGGCTAGTGCGGGGAGTGGGAACAGGACGAGTTGGACTGGGCTGACGAACTGGAGGCCTGGTGCGTGGTGCTGGTACTATCTTCACCAGACAGCTTGCACGCACCTCAGGACTAGTATAAAACGCTAACTCAGGTGATATCATTAGGACACGCTCTGTAGGGTGAATGTCGTGCCTAATACACCAACACAGTAGCTCTCTCATTCCTTTCTCCTCCAACTCCTTTATAGTCTCTGTTTCTCTCACCTCCAATTTTACCCCGACTAGCTCTGGTTCCATCCTCGGCTCCACCGATCTGTCCGTGTGCCCCCCCAAAAAATGTCTTGGGGATGCCTCTCCGGTTTCCTCGCCAGTCGTGTACCCCGGCAGCGTTCCCGGTCCTCACCAGACTTCCTCCATGGGCCCTCTCCGGCCAGAATCTGCTCCCACGTCCATTTCTCCCGCCAGTCCATATCGAATTCCCCTTGCTCCGCTGCTTGGTCCATTTGTGGTGGGAGATTCTGTAACGGTTGTCGTCGGGAATGGAGGACCAAAACGCAGCAGGAATGTGGATGCTCATCTTGTATTTATTTTAAAACAAAGTGAACACCAAAATAACAAAAACGAAGAACTCACGAACAACAAAACAGTCTTGTCACACTCACACAGACAAAACAAGAAACAATCTCCCACAACACTACACCAAACAATTACCCATATATAGGACTCTCAATCAGAGGCAACGAGAAACACCTGCCTCCAATTGAGAGTCCAGCACCCAAACCTAAACATAGAAAACCTAAACTAGACAGAATGCAGAAATACAACCTAGAACATAGTAACCTTGAACATACACCCAAAACCCAGGAACACATAAATCAAACACCCCTCTACAACACACACAAAACCCCCACCATACAAAACAAACATCCCTCTGCCACGTCCTGACCAAAATACTAAACAACTACTCCCTCTGCTGGTCAGGACGTGACAATTATAGACTGATCATTTCTTTGTCAGTGGGCAAACGTACAAAATCAGCAGGGGATCAAATATTTTTTTCCCTCACTGTACATATTTTCCAAATTGGTCACAATGATCAGATGATTCATTTATTTCTGAAAAGTATAATACGTCGAACATCTTCCTCTACAAGGCACCTGAATCAATTACCTTGTCCTCCCGGCGTCTGGTTTTGTGACATGGGGACTTGTCCGTTTCTTCATCTTTAATTAAGACCTCAAGTTCCGGTCTTGGACTGCAGTCTTCCAGCTTTACTGATGCCATCTCTGGGTCCTGCTGTAGGCCTTCACACAGGGCTCCACTGTCACAATCAGGACACATTGATGCTATAGTTCTGAGCACAGTGTGAAAGGAAAGCAGCAAGCTGGGTTTGTCCTCGCCGTCCTTAAATAAAGACCAATATAAAATGAATTAATGTTGATTAAAGAGGTAGTAGGATTAAAAGGGATTGACTATTGTTGTGCTCTCACGCTATGCTGTATAGTTCATTGAGCATGAGGAACAGCCTATGTATACAACAAGCTGATAACGGTTGATGGAAGAAAGCATTTTAAAACTGGACACTAATGTAATAGTTGCATTCTTGTTCTAGTTCCACAAACATAGCAAAAAAACAACAGTGTAACACAAATACAAAAGTTATTCAAGAATTCACATGGAATGGGACAAAATAGCACATCAAGATTTGCATATACTCTGCATTCACTTCAGTTGAGTGGTCTGGGATTTGGACCTCACTTTCACATCCAATATCTATTGAGCTTTTTGTCTAAAAATAAATTCAACAGTTCCATATCATGTGAGAAATAGGCCAACAGTAAGACAAAGATCATAGCATGTTCCAGATAACATGGCCAGTGTTGAATGAATGAAACTCCGCTCAATATCCCCCAATCCCCAAAATATTAGTTATATTACCTGTCCATTTTCCAATGAGCCATGGTCAGGATAAAACAATGGTACAGCCTCTTCCCTCAGCCTAAGAGTTTTGTGCATTGCCTACCCTACCATTTCTGCATTAGCATAGCTTTCTTTGGTTAATGGAGCATGACAAAGGCGGCTATTATTGGAAAGGCCAGACATATCCCTCTGAACAAATTACAACCACCTTTGCAGATGCTCACGACTTTTTTTCAGGAAGCGAAAAAGAGTTTGCTTCTGTGTCTGACATCCAGAGTTGATGCACTTCTTCCCTGGCATTTTTAGGCTACTGAATTAACTGTGCTAGGGTACTCCGTGTTCTTGGAGAGAGAAACAGGGCAATGCAGGGAAAAGGGAGGGGCTCAGATGGACAGGTACAGTGCCTTCTGAAAGTATTCATACTCCTTGACTTATTCCCCATTTTGTTGTGTTACAGCCTGAATTCAAAATGGATTAAATATATTTTTTCCTCTCACCCATCTACACACAATACCCCATAATGACAAAGTGAAAACATGTTTTTAGACAATTTTTGCAGATTTATTGAAAATGAAATACAGAAATATCTCATTTACATAAGTATTCACACCCAAGTCAATACTTTACAGAAGCAGCTTTCGCAGCGATTACAGCTGTGAGTCTTTCTGGGTAAAGGCCTCCGCAAGCTTCCCAGCCAAAACAGTTTGGAAGAGTGCATGCATATATTATCATTACATTTCGGGACGTTTTCGGCTGTTTGGGCGCACAACATTGTTTCTAGAGGCAAGCCGAGTTCGTGGGCCGAAGTCTACGCCCCTTCGTCAGTGATTGGTCAACAGTAAAGATGATTCAATAAAGTCTTTGTTGTCATTCAACGAGAGATTAACCGTTTTCATTTATTTTTTTTCATTGAGAAATACTGCCCCAAACATCTTAGTTAGATGTCAAATTCTGCGACTAAGATCTCCTCTGCAAAAACGTCAAAATGTATGACAGATTTCTTTTGTTATTTTAGATTAATCCTGACTATTTTGAGGTAGCGTATACTGGCTACGGTGTCTGCTACGGTGTCTCAAAATTGACAAACAGTACTATTGCGAAGGTATTTTAAGGGAGTATGCGAGCACACTCGTTCGGTTCGGCTAGGCGCCAGACAATCTGAAGCATGCTGACGCCTTAATATATCCTCTACGGGATTGGTGTCCCTATACCGGGACGGTTGAGCTAACGTGCATGATGTTGTAAGTAACAGCAAACTTTCAAAGACATAGACATGTCTTATATGGGCAGAAAGCTTAAATTCTTGTTAATCTAACTACACTGTCCAATTTACAGTAGCTATTACAGTGAAAAAATACCATGCTATTGTTTGAGGAAAGTGCACAACAACAAACAACGTTTATCACGGCAACTGGTTTGATACATTCACCTCTGAAGGTAAATAATGTACTTAAATTCAGTAATCTTGCTCTGATTTGTAATCCTGAGGGTCCCAGAGATAAAATGTAGCATAGTTTTGTTTGATAAAATCTATTTTTATATTCAAATGTAGGAACTGGGTTCTACAGTTTGAAACCCTGCTGTCTCTGACTCCACACCCACCCTGCCCGGCCATCTAGATGAGTGAAAGTTAGTGTATAAGCTAATGATCCATCATGTATGACATTCCTGTGAGTGTGTAAACTTAAATTTTGTATTATCATATAATTTTTGTAGGTTCTCTATAGTTATATACTTGAAATAGTATCAATTGACCAATTCGGCACATTTGGGCAGACTTGATACAAAATATTGTCCAGTATTGCAATGCTTCATTGGATCAATCTGAAACTTTGCTCCTAAAATGCAATATTATATTATGGCCTTTCTCTTGCATTTCAAAAATGATGGAACAAAAAAAAATAATAATAGAAAACACATTTTTTTGGTTTGTATTATCTTTTACTAGATCTAATCTGTTCTATTCTCCAACATTAATTTCACATTTCCACAAACTTCAAAGTGTTTCCTTTCAAATGGTATCAAGTATATGCCTATCCTTGTTTCAGGTCCTGAGCTACAGGCAGATAGATTTGGGTATAAAAAATGTCTTAAAATCTCTGTCAAAGTGGTTGTTGATCGTTGCTAGACAACCATTTTCACGTCTTGTCATAGATTTTCAAGCAAATTTAAGTCAAAACTGTAACTCGGCCACTTAGGAACATTCACTGTTTTCTTGGTAAGCAACTCCAGTGTAGATGTGGCCTTGTGTTTTAGATTATTGTCCTGCTGAAAGGTGAATTAATCTCCCAGTGTCTGGTGGAAAGCAGACTAAACCAGGTTTTCCTCTAGGATTTTGCCTGTGCTTAGCTCCATTACGTTTATTTTTTAACCTGAAAAACTTCCCAGTCCTTAACAATTACAAATATACCCATAACATGATGCAGCCATCACTATGCTTGACAATATGTAGAGTGGTACTCAGTAATGTGTTGTATTGGATTTTCCCCAAGCATAACACTTTGCAGTATTACTTTAGTGCCTTGTTGCAAACAGGATGCATGTTTTGGAATATTTTTCTTCCGTCCAGGCTTCCTTCTTTTCACTCTGTCAATTAGGTTAGTATTGTGGAGTAACTACAATTGTCACGCCTGCTCCCGCTCTTGCTCCCCAGCATTACGCACACCTGCCTTCCCCCCCCATCACGCGCCTCAGTGATTATTGGACTCACCTGGATTCAATCACCTCTGTCATTACCTTCCCTATATCTGTCTGGTTCCCCGCTATGTTCCCTGCTTCTGCATTAATGTTCGTATGTCTTTGTATACCCGTGTACTGACGCTGTTCCTGTTCTGTTCCGCATTAAATGTTCAACTCCCCATACCTGCTTCTCATCCCCGGCGTCGGTCCTTACAACAGTATTGCTGATCCATCCTCTGTTTTCACAGCCATTAAACTCTGCTTTAAAATCACCTTTGGCCTCATTCAATACCTGAGAGGTTTCCTTCCACTCCGGCAACTGAGTTAGGAAGGACACCTGTATCTTTGTAGTGACTGTGTGTATTGATACACCATCCAAAGTGTAATTAATAACTTCACCATGCTCAAACGGATATTCAATGTGTGCTTTTTTTTAACCCATTTTACCAATAGGTGCCTTCTTTGCGAGGATTGGAAAACGTCCCTGGTGTTTGTGGTTAAACTTCTCAACTGAGGAACCTTACAGATAATTGAATGTGTGGGGTACAGAGATGAGGTAGTCATTCATAAATCATGTTAAACACTATCATTGCACACAGAGTGAGCCCATGAAACTTATTATGTGACTTGTTAAGGACATTTTTACTCGTGAACTTATTTAGGCTTGCCATAACAAGGGGTTGAATACTTACTGACTCAAGACATTTCAGCTTTTAATTTTTAATGCATTTGTAAGCATTTTGAAAAATATTATTCCACTTTTTACATTATGGAGTATTGTGTGTAGACCAGTGGTAACAAATCTCAATTGAATACATTTTAAATTCAGGCTGTAACGCAACAAAATGTGGAAAAGTCATAAGGGGTATGAATACTTTCTGAAGGCAGTGTAACTCTACACCACTCTTCACCACACAGAAATATATCAACTCTTCAACAGTTAACTCTAAAAAGTCTGCCGTAGACTTTGGAACTACAGTAGAAAAGGAACATAACACTTGGTAGAACTTTCTTTTACTGTACATAAATAACTGTGTAATTAACTTTACTGAACAAAAATACAAACGCAACATGTAAAGTGTTGGTCCCATGTTTAATGAGCTGAAATAAACTATTCCAGAAATGTTCTATACCACAAAAACCTTATACCTCTCAAATTGTGTGCACAAATGTGTTTACATCTATGTTAGTGAGCATTTCTCCTTTGCCAAGGTTATCCATCCACCTGACAGGTGTGGCATATCAAGAAGCTGATTAAATGGCATGATCATTACACAGGTGCACCTTGTGCTGGGACAATAAAAGGCCACTCTAAAATGTGCAGTTTTGTCACACAACACAATGCCACAGATGTCTCAAGTTTTGAGGGAGCGTGCAATTGGCATGCTGACTGCAGAAATGTCCACCAGCGCTGTTGCCAGATAATTGAATATTAATTTATCAACCATAAGCCTCCTCCAATGTCGTTTTAGAGAATTTGGCAGTACATTCAACAGGCCTCACAACCACAGATGACGTGTAACCACGTCAGCCCAGGACCTCCACATCCAGCTTCTTCACCTGCGGGATAGTCTGAGTAGGGGTGATGAGTAGTATTTCTGTCTCTAATAATGCACTTTTGTGAGGGAAAAATCATTCCTATTGGCTGGGCCTGGCTTCCCAGTGGGTGGGCCTATGCCCTTCCAGCCCCACCCATGGCTGCACCCCTGCCCAGTCATGTGAAATGCATTGATTAGGGCCTAATGAATTTATTTAAACTGACTGATTTCCTTTTATGAACTGTAACTCAGTACAATCTTTGAAATTGTTGCATGCTGCATTTAAATTTTTGTTCAGTATAAAAATACATTGTAATAATTGGTAATTAATTAGTTAATTGTTCCATTATCTTGCTCACCATTACATCCAGTCTGATTTGTGCCAGATGTTATTCCTGATGTCTTGTGAACCAGGCACAACTCAGGGAACCTCAGTAGTTCTAAAGTAGAAGGAGAAATCAAACACTGATCTGCCCATTTTATCTGCTGTCTAGAGCTTGTAACATGGTATGAAAGTCTCTAGATACAATAACTTCTAAATAGAAGTCAGAGTTCAACCTCCTGGTCTCCCCTGTGTGTGCTACTCCCCCTCCCATTGAATTGTATGTAATCTGAGCATTTATGTCAACGACTCTGAACGATCTATTTAGATAATCAACTGACAACTGGATCACCTTTCTCTCTTTCCCCCTGCTGTGTGTCCCATTCTCTCTATGTCTCGTTTTATCATTCTTCTCTCCCCTACCTATCTTTCTCTCCCTCCTCTTTAGCTCTCCTCCCTTCCTCCTCTCTCTTCCTCCCTCTTTCTCTCAAATCAAATCAAATGTTATTTGTCACTCTTCTTAAACAACAGGTATCAGCTAACAACAAATTGCTTACTTCCCAACAATGCAGAGAGAAAAATATAGAAATATAACATGAGGAATAAATACACAATGAGTAACGATAACTTGGTTAGATACATTGTACCGAGTTGATGTGCTGTGGCACGAGGTAATAGATATGTACATATAGGTAGGGATAACGTGACTAGGTAACAGCTGTGCAATAGCAGAGAAAACACTATGACTTATTCTTGTCTTCCTCGCTCCTGTCTCTTTTTCTCTAGTTCACTCTACCAATTTGTATATAATGTATGTTAACTCTGTGTAAACTCCTCTGTCTGTATTCTGTCTCTAAATGTTGTCTATCACTAGCAGTACCATATCACAAAGTAACATTTTGAGTATGTGTAAATGTACTTGGTGAATAAAGGTGATTCTGATTCTATCCCCAGAGTGTGCCCATGGCTGGTTTGGGGCGGACTGTGCTCAGCCCTGTGCGTGTCTGAACAGTGGTGTGTGTGACCGTCGCAGTGGAGAGTGCAGCTGTGGCCCAGGATGGGTAGGACAGCACTGTCAGACAGGTAAGGAACACGAATCTTAACCATGTTGCCCTAAGACCTGTACTTTCTTGTACTCTGACCTGACTTACTGAGTGTGTATGTGTGTGTTTTAGTATGTCTTGTCAATGTTGTTGCATGTGTATTTATATGTGTGATCAGGGTTGGGTGGTAACAGATTACATATAAATCAGGATTACATAATCCGATTACAAAAATGAAGTAACTGTAATCAACCTGGATTACTTAAAATAACAATGTGTACTCGGATTACAGTTACTTCATTTTTGTAATCGGATAATGTAATCCTGATTTATATGTAATCTGTTACAACCCAACCCTGATCAAATTCTGACGAAGTTTAGATAGTAACCAACCTGGATTACTTAAAAAAAAAGATGTGTACTCGGATTACAGTTACATTCTTAAAAACATCTGCTTTAATCTAAATTTAGTCAGAATTTCAGTTGTTTAGCGCACCCTCAATTCTTGTCATATGTTCTCATCACAGCAAGATTCCATTGTCCTGCTAATCACTTATCAAGGGTGGATGGCTTCTTTTGTATTCAGACCAGTTGAATGAATAGGTTGCTTCCAAAACATTTCTACATGGCCCACTGGTCAATCAGAGAGTTGTCTGGACTCCACAGTGTTCCTTCTTGCTGCTTTGTAGCCTATTTACAGTTCACTTTCACTCTCTATCCTTTGTGAGCTCCAGTAGTGGGAGAGAAAAATGCTTTCTGGTTGCACAACATTTCAAAATGCAATCGTGGGAAAAACATTGTTTCAAGCAAACCAATGTTGCTACTGTTGAAGAGAGAACTGTCTCAGCTTTCTGTAGGTCTATATTTTATTCATCAACTCTTATTATTGAGGGAAGGACACTTACGCCGGCCATTCACAGTGAGTTCATAAACCTGTACATAAAATGTATGGTTAGATATCAATTACACAGCTAAGTATCAGCCAAATTACTTTCTCAGGTATTGCCAGATGTGATATTCCCACTTAGCAACGAGCACTTGGTGGGCAGAGTAATGGCTCTGCGGTGTGACAGCAGATCTGCCTGTCAGCTCAACAGATAGAGGGCTCACGACAGGCTGCTTTTACTCATTGAGCAGCCACTCTCATCCCGCTGGTGAGACATTTTCTTCACACTGCCTAGTCACACTACAGCTGCCCCTTGGGGCAAGCCGCTTTACTCGGCGTCAAGCCAGAGGCATGCCTGCTCCCCATCACAGCTTATTATTATATTTTCTATATATTGGATGTCATGGCAAAAGCATGTTTTTGGAAAAGTACTTTAAATGATTATGTGTGGGCAAAATTATTTCAGGATCTGGGTGTCACGACTATCTTAGGTAGCAGGAAAGGGGCAGAGTCAAGTGCAGGAGACTGAGGTCCGGTAACACAGAGGTTTATTACACCGTTGAATAAGGTAGCCGCATGGCAGAGTGCGCACCACACCCAAAAGGAGAATAGCTCCAAAACCGCATACGCACGGGGCGCAGCCCGGCAATACAAAAAGACTGACCCAAAAACACGCTGTGATACAAAGGCAGCGCAAAATACCACCTGCTTACTTACATGGCAATGAAAACAATCCCGCACGAATTCCCAAACAAAAAGGACAAACTAAATACCCCCCCACTAATGACTAACACGGAACAGGTGCGGATCTAGACAGACAAAACCAAAAGACACAGAAACATAGATCGGTGGCAGCTAGTAGGCCGGCGACGACGACCGCCGAGCACCGCCCGACCGGGGAGGGGCGCCACTTTCTGTGGACGCTGTGACACTGGGTCCACAGGTGACAACAAATAAATGAAATCAAATTGTATTGGTCATATACAACTGGCAGGCTTCTCACACAATGCAATAGTGACAAATGTGAACAATCAAATAAGTGACAGTAAATATAAAATATAGTAATACTACAAATAATAAAAAGAAAACACTAAAGAAACATGCTAATAAAATAGAATAAGATCAAAAAAGACTGTTTATTCATGCGCATAGTGAGTGGGGTAAAATTAAAAAATACAGTACAGTGCATTAGTAGCAGCATAGTTAAAATTATGAGTATGTACAGGAGTTAAGGTAACATGACCATTGCAGTGGTCTGGTACGCTATAGTAATTCCAGTGTGTACAGAATATGAATAATGCTAAGTGTGTGGTAGCTTGTAGTAGTCAGCCCGGGGTTCAGCTGTTGAACAGTCTTTTGGCTTGGGAGAAGAAGCTGGCTTTGAGCCTGATGGTCAGAGACTTGATGCTCCGGTACAGTTCTCCCCTGCACACCTTCTTCTTGGCCCCCTTTACAGACAGAAACCTAACCTACAAAGTGAGATAAGTATTATAAATGACACTATGTTAACATATTTCCCTCCCCACCCCCTATATTTTATATTCCTTTATTGTGACAGTTGGTAAAGAAACTTAGACAGATCAAATCAAAGTTTATTTGTCACGTGCGCCGAAATGCTTACTTTTACAGGCTCTAACCAATAGTGCAAAAAAGGTATTAGGTGAACAATAGGTCGGTAAAGAAATAAAACAACAGTAAAAAGACAGGCTATAAACAGTAGCGAAGCTATAAAAGTAACGAGGCTACATACAGACACCGGTTAGTCAGGCTGATTGAGGTAGTATGTACATGTAGATATGGTTAAAGTGACTATGCATATATGATGAACAAAGAGTAGCAGTAGCGTAAAAGAGGGGTTGGCGGTTGGCGGGTGGCGGGACACAATGCAGATAGCCCGGTTAGCCAATGTGCGGGAGCACTGGTTGGTCGACCCAATTGAGGTAGTATGCACATGAATGTATAGTTAAAGTGACTATGCATATATATTAAACAAAGAGTAGCAGCAGCGTAAAGAGGGGTTGGGGGGGCACACAATGCAAATAGTCCGGGTAGCCATTTGATTACCTGTTCAGGAGTCTTATGGCTTGGGGGTAAAAACTGTCGAGAAGCCTTTTTGTCCTAGACTTGGCACTCCGGTACCGCTTGCCATGCGGTAGTAGAGAGAACAGTCTATGACTGGGGTGGCTGGGGTCTTTGACAATGTCAGATGTCAGATATTTAATGTAAATGCATTATGTGTTAAAGTTCTGTGCGTGCTTACAAGTTGCTCCTGGACGTCAGCATGGTCTCTAGCAGCTCCAGGTCTTGCCGGTCCTTCAGCAGTAAATGGATGACGTCAGGCAAGGACAAATCTCCAACCGGCCCATTGGCCTGGAGAACAGTTAATCATTGTCACACTCCTGAAAACAATTGCAGACCATGATGTTTAAGGCTACAGTAAATAGAAATATGCAAGATGTTACGTTCTTAGCTAGCTGAGTCCTTAGCCTTAAGTTTTCCTCAGTCAGTAGATATAGATATATAGATATAGTCATATTCCAACATAATACAGGAAAGTTTAAATTTAATTTGTCTCCAGAAGGGTTCTTAGGTCTTTAGACAGGTTTGGATGATCCTTGGAGAGAATTTTCAATCGCTTTGAGAGTGCATTGTGGGAAATTATGCTGTCAATAGCCCACCATGTCAATTTTATGTCCTCTTCACTACCTTCTTTAGTGTTTGAGGGTAAGTCATAACAGGGCTCACAGTCAGCCTCTACTAAAAAGGAGTTGGTTCTTTCCTGTGGCACAGGAGTTGCAGTTTCCCAGTTGCCTGTTGTATCCATGCCGTGATTACTTGAAATAGCATCAGCCATTGCAGCATATGCAGCTGCAATTTCCTGCTTGTCCCTATCAGCTTCCTTCACGATTCTCCTCCTTTTTCTCCAGTAAGTTGACATGATTAACGTATCTTTCCTTGAGGCACCAAAAAGTAAGGCTTGTCTCTCAAGATGTCTGTAGGTTAATAATAATAATAAAAAAAATGGTTTAGTTTTTTTTACCACTTTTGCTATGATCAAAAGTTATTGAACATGCAATGGTCAATTTAAAATTATGAATCCAAAGAACAGACACAGTAGGGTCTATCCCAAATCCAAATGCGTCACAGGTGAAATTGCATTTAAGCAATGTTTTTAAATTAGTTTAAAAACTATTTGGCCTTTCTTTTCTGGTTATTCAGGAACTCAAAAGTGAAAGAAAACAAACTTCTCAAAAACTGGACTAGAGCCCCTTCAAACCTACTTGTATTACATTCAGTGCCAGCACAAGCTACATCACAGATTTGTTGAAATTACAGGATACATTTCAGACACATTTATATGTAGCTTTCAATAACATTTGTTTTAAATTATATTTTGTTTTATAACTACAACAAATAAGGAAAGCTGTACAAACAAGTCACATTTCTAAAGCATTTTATAGTATAGTGTTCTTCTTCAGCTGGGCTTATCCTGAGATGTCCAAAAATGAACAGCTGTGGTTTATCAGCCGTTGTCACACAACAGCACTGGAGATGTAGACCTTTTCCTTTCTTGGTGGTAACATCCCTCTGAGTGGACACAATTTGCAAGCAGCATGCTCCTGGATTGGATGGGGTTTTGCTCAAGGACCAATGGAATTGCCAAAATGTACTTAACTCCACCCAACCGGGAACCTGCCACCATCTCTGCCGCTTCACTTGAAAAAACAAATACAGTATATCTTCATATTTAAAAAAAAGATATACTCACAGATATCTCTCTGTTATGCATGGGAATATTTTGTAAAAGATTTCCGAAATGAAAATCTGATTTGCTGGGTTTTTTATAGTCTTTTATGTCCAGCAAAAAAATCAAAAACAAAATGATTATTGCTCAGAAAGTTGGGGGTCCAAATAAAATCACCCGTGTGCCAAATTCGGCCCACGGGCCATCATTTGGGAAACCCTGGCTTAAACTTTGTGAGTGCTATACAGTATCATGTCTTTGCTTTTTACAATTTGTTGATGAGCGATATCATTTCTTAATTTATAGCTTAAACATTGTGACTGTTAAATAGGCTAGATAGCACATCTTTCTTTTTGCGTTATTCACACAATTTGTTTATAAGAAGACATGCAGCATAGTTTATACATTTCTTTGAAAGGTTTAAGGCTATATTTGTCAGTTTCTTGCTCTGTTGAGTTTGAATTTGTGTTAGCCTATTTGAAAGCTTACGGGCACTTTTTTTTGCAATTCTAATATCTTTATCATGTTGCCTTCTGTTCTCGTTTTTATTTATCAATAAAAGACAGTAATCGAAACAGTGGATGTGTTTGTATATGCTTAATCATAACAACAGCGTAATTAATAATGTTTTTCGTGGTGTAGCCTACAGAAGGCTATTGGCTCCAATCCAAGGGGGAAGCGCTCTGTCAAGCGGTTGAATATGAGAAGCCGCAGCGCAGACGAGAATAAGCACTTTGATGACAGCAGTTAAAAATGTTCATGTTTTTTGTGCGCTTGTACCCTACACAGCATGTGAGGCTGGCCTGTTTGGCCCAGGGTGTGAGGAGCAGTGTCAATGTAAACATGGGCCCATGTGTGACCACGTCAGCGGAGTGTGTGTGTGTCCTCCTGGCTGGAGGGGATCTCTATGTGACAGAGGTAAGGTCAGATTGTTGACCTAGGATCAGATTAGCCTTTTAGATCATAATGAATGAGATTACATGGACATGGGGAGACTTGATCCTACATCAGCACTCCCACTCTGAGGCTACTATAAATGTATTGAACCTATTTATCACAAGGGCCTGTACATACTGTAAATCATAAGCAGCAGACCGCACGTATTGACTTAATTGAATGTATGTGATTTCCACATTCACCACAGCCTGTCTACCTGGCTCCTATGGGAAGGACTGTGTGCTACGTTGTAACTGTCCCCACGGCACTTCCTGCAACCACGTTTCTGGCGAGTGTGGCTGTCCCCCTGGATTCACTGGCAATGGCTGTGAGCAGAGTGAGTGCCTTGGAACAGACTAGTCTATCCTAGAAGCCAGAGGGATAGGAGAGTAGAGTAACACAGAATGCTTCCTCCCTTCCTTGGTTCCTTGAGGTTAGCACCGATCTATAAGAATCTTTGTGATACTTTCACCAATCCAACCATTTCAGATCTGTGATAACCCCAAGGAAGGAAGGATATGTTTCTGAGGTATTAGAAAAAAGGGCCTGAGGTAGATATGCAGTATATGTATTGGGATTGCTGAATGAAAGTAGAAGATAGTAAATATACGTACAGTTTCCTTATTACTACTACCCAACATGTAGCACACCTTTTTGTGTAGCCCACTGAAAAAGTCCATATATCAGGATATTGTATGGGAGTCAACGTGTGTTATGTGTTTCTCTGCCAGTATGCCAGCCTGGCACATATGGGCTGAACTGTAACCAGGTGTGCCAGTGCTCTGGCACCAACCAGCTATGCCACCCTGACACCGGCCTCTGCTACTGCACCCCCGGTTACCATGGTTACACCTGTAATCAAGGCAAGCACCCCATCACACACATTAACGCACAGACACACACTTCCTAAACCAATGTCACAAAGGAATTCCACTGTTGAAAGTTTAACTTACTATAGTCATAGGTAGGCCCAGGAGGTTTTCCACAATGTGACCTGATCAGAAAACACTATTGACCTTAGTTATGACCTCACCTGATTAGAAAAAAAATGTTCATATTTAAACACAGCTAAGTCCTGTGTGTGTCTGGCTTGACAGAGTGTGACGTAGGACGGTACGGCCCAAACTGCGAGCGGCTGTGCCAGTGTAGGAATGCTGGTGTGTGCCAGACCACCACAGGCACCTGCCAGTGCCTGTCTGGCTACATCGGAGCAGACTGCAACATCAGTGAGTGCCAGCGTGTGCCAGGGGCATGGGCATATCCATTGGCTACAGTTTGTTAGTTACTAAGTATTTATTGTAACGTTAAAAAGTAAAATGGTAATTGTCATTCATTTTTCATCCTATAGCACGAGCACTACCAAGTAACGTTTTGTATGGTCTCCTCTCTTTCCCTACTCTTTTCCTCTGGTTCTACCAGCTTGCCCATCAGGGCGTTATGGGCAGGATTGTGCCAGGGTGGCTTTGTGTGGGGAGGGGGCACGGAGTGACCCCGAGACGGGCAGGTGTGTGTGCAAGGTCGGCCAGAGGGGAGAAGACTGCGGACAGGGTAATAGACACACTTTAACACACACAGTTGATTCCTGCTCCACAATGAGTGTCATATGTAATAATCCATCCAGTCATGTTTTATTGACAGTCTACGGTGTGGATGTTTGTGTGCGTGCTGGTGCCTGCGTGTGTTTGTGCCTGTGTGTGTTTCTCAGGTTGTGCCCAGGGTTGGTATGGGGTGGACTGTGGCCAGCGCTGTAACTGCCGTAACAGTGGTGTGTGTGACCCAGTCTCTGGAGGCTGCACCTGCGGACTAGGCTGGACCGGACCCAGCTGTGACAGAGGTGACCTGACCAGCCCTGGCTATAAATACTATTCTAAATCTTTAAATTACTTTGAACATTTGCTTTAGCCTGCCTGGAGTGCCAGGTGGGCATGGTTTGCACTTTCACTTCAATTCTATAGGCTACATTGCAACAAGCAACCTCAATCAAGCACAGACACATTATTTGAAATTATCTCAAATATTATTTGAACCCAGGTCGTGACAACCATGGTCAACAGCTCACATTTCCCATTCTCCTCATTGTGTTGTGAATTGATGTGAAGACTCCATTTAAGTGCCCCTGATATCATGATGAGCCCATGACACAATTCTATTGCTTACCCATTATAAGGTGTGTGTTTCTGTTGCTCTGTCATTCAGAGTGCCCCTTAGGGAGTTACGGGGCCAACTGCAAACTGCGGTGTGATTGTAATAACAATGGGACGTGTGATAGAGTGACGGGAGAGTGCCGGTGTGACCCGGGATACTACGGTCACCTGTGTGAACACGGTAAGTCAGGGCCATTCAGTTACTGCTGCTTTGAGTGGATCAATGAATCATCAAATTGGTCATGTGAAATAACTCAATTTTAAGAAATCAATGAATCAATGTATTTCGCTACACCCGCAATAACATCTGCTGAAATATGTGTATGTGACCAATACAATTTGATTTTAATGTAGATAAAACTGTGAGTGTCAGAGTTTAGATTTGAAGGGTTAGGTTAGGAGAGTGAGAAATTATATAAGAAAGCTATTCAAGGCGTTTTTTTAATGCTCTTTCTGATGTTCTAATGTTTTACTATCCCAACTTTCTGTTCTATATTCTGTCTAGCCTGCCCTGCTGGTTTCCATGGCCACCGCTGTCAGTTCCAGTGTAAGTGTCGAGGCCACGCCCCCTGTGACCCCAGCACAGGGCACTGTCTCTGCCCTCCTGGTTACCATGGCTACCGCTGTGAGAAAGGTGAGAAGGATTAAGTTGAGATTTAGTAGATACAATTGCCTAATAATATGGTTGTAACTGCTGATAAAGTGTGACTGTTACATGCCCCAGTCATAATTACAGCTAAGATGTTGTCTCCTGTGTCATGTGCTCCCCTCCCGCTCAATCCCTGTCACAGAGTGTGAGCAGCGTCGTTTCGGGGTGGGCTGCATCCGGTCATGTGACTGCGAAGGGGACACTCCATGTGACCACATGACCGGCCGTTGTCTGTGCCCCCCAGGGAAGATGGGCACGCATTGCGACACAGGTAGTTGTTTGCTTCTTTTTATTTATCTAATATCTAAGTAGTATGGTTCATCAACATCTGTTTCCTCAAACGACTATGGGGCGAATCCTAACTTCCATTTAGTGTAAGTCCAATTTTCACTTAGTCTCCCACTAACATCAATGCAGTTAGACTTACGTCAAAGTAAGGATTCACCCCTACAGGCCAAACAGCACCATAATCTAAAAGTGTTCTCACAGTTCTTGTTTCCCTGTCTGGGCTTTGTCCAGATTGTCCAGTGAACCGCTACGGCCCGGACTGTTCTGAGAGCTGTGAGTGCAGGAACGGGGCGTGGTGTGACCCACGGAACGGCCGTTGCACCTGTCTACATGGCTGGATAGGACCCACCTGTCAGGAAGGTAAGTGTATTGATAAGGAAGAAGGGACATGGACCATAGAATGAGGAATTACAATACTAGAATGGACATTAACCTTTTTATGATGGGATAATGGTCAGCCATTTTGGTCATGTAGTTAGTCAACCATGGTTTGACAGTGCTGTGATAGAGTAAAATAATGTTTTTATATTAGTTTGCCTAATAATCTCACTGCAACCCCCCTCTAGGTCTCTGATCACTACTTTGTTTCCTTTTCCCTCTCCCTTTCCTCCAACCCTAGCCACTCAGCTCCTACCCAGATGGTCATGTGCCTTTCCGCATCCTCTGACTCGCACTGTCTTTTTTCTTTTCTTCCCGGCCAGCTAGGCCCTCCCATCGTGCTCTGAGTCTGAGTGATTAATTGTGAGCTTACAGAACAAGGCTGCGGGCAGCTAAGCAAAAATGGAGGAAAACTAAACTTCCGGAGGACCTATCATCCTTTCACTCCCTCCTCTCTACCTTCTCTTCCTCTGTATCTACTGCTAAAGCCACTTTCTATCAATAAAAATGTCACGCTTCCGCCTCTAACCTTAGGAAACTATTTTCCACCTTCTCCTCCCTCCTTAATCCTCCACCCCCTCCCTCCTCCCTGACTGTGTACGACATTGTCAACCACTTTGAAAAGAAGGTTGACGACATCCACTCCTCATTCACTCAGCCTATTGAGTCCACTGGTCCCAGTCACACAGAACTACCCTAGGCCTTGACCTATTTTTTCCCCTCTCTGTCCAGATACAATTCTACAACTAGTGAGGTCTGGCTGCCCAAAAACATGCCCGCTCAACCCCATCCCCTCCTCCCTTCTCCAGACCATCTCTGGAGACCTTCTCCCATTCCTCACTTCCCTCATCAACTCATCCCTGACCACTAACTGCGACCTCTCTGATTTCAAAATGGCCCGAGTCGCTCCCCTCCTCAAGAAACTCATCTGACGTCAAAAACTATAGACCAGTATCCCTTCTTTCTTTTCTTCCTAAACACTTGAGCTTGTGTCTCTGATCAACTCTCTCATTATCTCGCTCAGAATGATCTCTTGACCCTAACCAGTCAGGCTTCAAGACAGGTCACTCAACTGAGACTGCTCTTCTCTGTGTGCAAAAGCTGAATCTCCTCTGTTCTCATCCTCCTAGATCTATCCACTGCCTTCAAAACAGGGAACCATTAGATCCTCCTCTCAACCCTCTCAGGGCTGGGCGTCTCAGGTTCTGCACTCTTGGGTTGCATCCTACCGGGCAGGCCGCTCCTACCAGGCAATGTGGCGAGGATCTTTGTCTGCACCACGTACTCTTACTACTGGTGTCCACCAGGGTTTGGTTCTTCTGACACCCAGGTGGTGACACACATCTCTGCACGCCTGGTAGATATCTCAGCTTGGACGCTGGCCCACCACCACAAGCTCAAACTCGATAAGAAGGAGCTGCTTTTCCTCCCGGGGAAGGCCTGCACGCTCAAAGACTTCTCCATCATGGTTGATAACTCCCTCCCAGAGTGCAAAGAACCTTGGCGTGACCCTGGACAACACCCTGTCATCAAAGCAGTGACTCGCTCCTGCAGGTTCATGCTCTACAACATCCATATTGTAAGACTCTACCTCACACAGGAAGTGGCACAGGTCCTAATCCAGGCTCCTCCGGACACTCCACTGGCTTCCAGTCGAGACTTGCATCCACTACAAGATCATGGTACTTGCCTGCGGAGCAGCAAGAGGAACTGCCCCTCTCTACCTTCAGGCTATGCTCAAACCCTACACCCCAACCCGAGCACTCCATTCTGACACCTCTGGTCTCTTGGTCCTCCCACCCCTAAGGGAGGGCAGCTCCAATCCAAGCTCTTCTCTGTCCTGGCACCCCAATGGTGGGTCCAGCTTCCCCATGAAGCTAGGACAGCAAAGTCACTGCCCATCTTTCCAAAGCACCTGAAACCCTACCTCTTCAAATAGTATCTTAAATAATCCCCCTCATCACCTTGAACCCCTACCCCTCTTCCCACATACACACAAAAAAACGTTCTTGACCCAGCACTTGCACTTGATCCCCCCCCCCCCCTTTCTAGCTCTGACTCTGATGATAGTTACTTTATTGAGGAAAAGCGTACTGTGACAAACTTCTTCAAGATTAGGAGAATTTGTCACAAATTAAGCGGGAAACCGTCACTGAAATCACCCCAGAATGAGAGTTATTTCGAACAGGACAGTACCTGTGTGTTTGTTTCACCGTCCTGGCCCACGCAGGCCGCAGGCAAGGTCAAGGATAGCAGGGTTCGGTACACGAATCGGGTTCACGGTAGGTCCAGGTCCAAACGCCAACAGGTAAGTCCAAACAGTCCAGCTCATACACGGTAAATTCAGCCGATATATCGTCTCTTTCTCTATGGTTCACAGATCCTTCCAGCCCCCCCTCTCTCTTCCTGGTTTGGCTTGACCCCTTATCTGTGGGTCAGCCCCACCTTCTGAGCGTTCCCCTTGCTTCTGGGAATTGTAGTTATGGCAGTCAGACATTTTGTGATCTGTAGTTCTGACCGGGGTGGCCATTTTAGTGAGAGGGCAGAGCCCGTTTATTAGTTCTGCTCTCACATATCTGTTATTTATCACTCGACCCCCTTCTTTGCCACAGTACTTACTATGCCTGTGATATGTGGTTGTCCCACCTAGCTACACTACATGACTAAAAGTATGTGGACACCTGTTCGTCAAACATCTCATTCCAAAATCATGGGCATTAATATGGAGTTGGTCCCCCCCTTTGCTGCTATAACAGCCTCCACTCTTCTGGGAAGGCTTTCCATTAGATGTTGGAACATCACTGCGGGGACTTGCTTCCATTCAGCCTCAAAAGCATTAGTGAGGTCGGACACTGATGTTGAGCGATTAGGCCTGGCTCGCAGTCGGCGTTCCAATTCCTCCCAAAGCTGGGGTTGAGATCAGGGCTCTGTGCATGCCAGTCAAGTTCTTCCACACCAGTGTCGACAAACCATTTCTGTATGGACCTCGCTTTGCGCACCGGGGCATTGTCAAGCTGAAACAGGAAAGGCCTTCCCCAAACTGTTGCCACAGAGTTGGAAGCACAGAATCATCTAGAATGTAATTGTATGCTGTAGCATTAAGGTTTCCCTTCACTGGAACTAAGGAGCCTAAACCATAAAAACAGCCCCAAACCATTATTCCTCCTCCACCAAACTTTACAGTTGGCACTACATTGGGGCAGGTAGCGTTCTCCTGGCATCCACCAAACACAGATTCGTCCGTTGGACTGCCAGATGGTGATTCATCACTCCAGAGAACGCGTTTCCACTGCTCCAGAGTCCAATGGCAGCGAGCTTTACACCACTCCAGCGGACACTTGGCATTGCCGATGGTGATCTTAGGCTTGTGTGCGGCTGCTTGGCCGTGGAAACCCATTTCCTGCAGCTCCCGATGAACAGTTCTTGTGCTGACATTGCTTCCATAGGCAGTTTGGAAGTAGGTAGTGAGTGTTTCAACCGAGGACAGATGATTTTAACACGCTACACACTTCAGCACTCTGCGGTCCCGTTCTGTGAGCTTGTGTGGCCAACCACTTCGCGGCTGGTTTGTTGTTGTGCCTAGATGTTTCCACTTCACAATAGCAATACTTACAGGGCATAAATTTTACGAACTGACTTGTTGGAAAAGTGGCTTCCTATGACAGTGCCACGTTGAAAGTCACTGAGCTCTTCAGTAAGGCCAGTCTACTGCCAGTGTTTGGCCATGGAGATTGCATGGCTGTATGCTTGATTTTATATACCTGTCAGCAACGGGTGTGGCTGAAATAGCCAAATCCACTAATTTGAAGGGGTGTCCGCATACAATATATATAAGTATCTTAAGATGAATCCGCTAATTGTAAGTTGCTCTGAATAAGAGTGTCTGCTAAATTACTAAAATGCAAAATATAACTGATAGGACTTAGACAAGTTGTAAATGTAACAAGTACTGATATTGTATCATATAATAGCACTGACAGCTTTCCAAGAAAACTTTCCAAGAGACATTTATGGTCTGTTTGCATACAGTATAATTGTATAAAACCTGTATAAACTGTATTTATAATTATATTACAATGCTTTGGGTTGACAATAATTCTATAACACAATTGTATTTTCCTGCATAAGTGAAATCACAAGTATGTCTCTACTGCCATTCATTCCAATTAGACTGGTTTGGATTTTTTCCTGACCAATAGGGCTGCCATCTGTAACTTTGAGGGTTTATGACATAGCCCCTCTAGTAATTTAATAGGATCTCTATGGCTGGGACAGACGGAGAAGTGCATTATGAGTGCAGTAGTACATCATGCTACACTAAGAGTATGGAGAAATATGGAGGAGAACTAGGAGAAATATCCCCCTGGTTCAAGTGCTATACAAACACAATAACATGTAAAGAGACATTTAAGATAATACCAAAGCAAACTTCCAACACACTTTACAATAACGCAATAAAATGTTAGATAAAAAACAAGCAAGATGTAATAGAGGCTAAATAGATTACTAAAACAAAACAGAGTGAAAGCTGTTTTATAGGAATTCAGTCTAAAGCTAAGAGTGCTCTCTCTTCTCTCTCTGTCTTCTCGTCTGCAGGAGGGTCCCTCACGTCTCCACAGCTGGGCAACAGAAATCAAGAAAAGAATCACTCACACACTGCCCTGCCATAGCACCCCCTATTGACTGACCCCCAGCCTCATACACTGCGGCCTACTGGTCACTTCTAGAGATCACAGAGCTCAAAACTGAACTGAAGCACTCTCAAAACAACAACAGACTGTTTTGTACAGAGAATGGAGTGCTATGGCAGGGCCTTGATGAACTAAAGGGACTTCTGAACTGGAGATGCCATTTTGCAGAGTTGTCTAATCGCAGACATTGGAGTTCAAATAACACACTACACTTGACATCACAGGGATGACTGTCCTATACTTCATCTTACAGGGTGGACTCTTAAATGTACTCAAGAGTTAACAGACAGGGATAAAAAAATGTGGCTGCCCTGGACAAGAGGACATTTCTGTGTCAAATGCCAAAAAGGTTAAAGTCATGCGAGGTTTCCAGAATGATTTACTGTAAAATACAGTTGTTGAATATCATGTACCATGCTTAACAGTTGTGTATTTGTGTGTACATTGCGTGTATGTTGTGTGTACATTGCGTGTATGTTGTGTGTATGTAAATGTGTTCATGTCTACAATTCAATCATGTTGTACGTATACTCACGATATGGTAGTACCTCATTGGAAGAAGTTATTTGTTTGAACATTGATGAGATTTGCTTTACGCTCATACCATTTAAAAAAAAATGATTGTAGTTGTAGTCATCCTTACTGGCTTCTCCAAAAACAATAGGCTACTCACACACATGGGCCATTTTATTTGTATCTTTGCAGCCACCAATGCACTATACAGACCCTTATGGCACAGTTGATTTATAAATAAGAAACAATTCAGGATAATTTCATCTGAATGAAATGCTCTACAGTATTTGGAAAACCTGCACCAGGTGATGATGACTTGCACACAGGTCAATATGCCTTAGTCTATACACCTTATTTTACATGTGTGTAGATACTATATGAAGTGACAGCTTCTCAGAGAAATTGAGGGAAAACTCTTTCAGTTTTCAATAAAAAATATTGATTATATGTGTACTGCAAAACACAACATTAGACCACATTTAGTAATTAGACTGCATTTGCTACATATCAAGCAAATGTTAGCAAAGAGTAAAGGGGCCAGTCATATGTCAAACCCTACAGATGCTATACATTTACCAAGCCTGATCCCAGATCTTTATGTACATTAGAAAACTCCTCTGACTGTATGGTGTAAGAGTCATTTTTAGTGGTTTGCTAAAGCATATACAGGTATCAAATTGACCATCTACATAGAAAATATTTAAAAGTGTTAACTTGGTCATCGCCAGCTTGTGTGATCAGACTGCATAGTCAAGTCATGTATGAAGTCAAGATGTTCTACATTCTTCCCTGCATAAGCCTCTGTCACCATCTTCTGGTGGCTCTCCACATTACATATTGTGATCTGCCCAGCTTCATATATGAGGGCAGTTAGTTGTAGCCATAGTTAGAGGACTCTAGGTGGATATACACTACTGGTCAAAAGTTTTACAACACCTAATCATTCGAGTTTTTCTTAATTTTTTACTATTTTCTACATTGTAGAATAATAGTGAAGACACAAGCTATGAAATAACACATATGGAATCATGTAGTAACCAAAAAAGTGTTAAACAAATCAAAATATATTTTATATTTGAGATTCTTCAAATACCAACCCTTTGTCTTTATGACAGCTTTGCACACTCTTGGCATTCTCTCAACCAGCCTCACCTGGAATGCTTTTCCAACAGGTCATCTGATGCAGCACTCCATCACTCTCCTTCTTGGTAAAATAGCCCTTACACAGCCTGGAGGTGTGTTTGGTCGTTGTCTTGTTGAAAAACAAATGATAGTCCCACTAAGCCCAAACCAGACGGGATGGCGTATCGCTGCAGAATGCTGTGGTAACCATGCTGGTTAAATGTGCCTTGAATTCTAAATAAATCACAGACAGTGTCACCAGCAAAGCACACCCACACCATAACACCTCCTCCTCCATGATTTACGGTGGGAAATACACATGATGAGATCATCCTTTCACCCACACCGCGTCTCACAAAGACACGGCTGTTGGAACCAAAAATCTCCAATTTGGACTCCAGACCAAAGAACAGATTTCCATGGGTCTAATGTCCATTGGTCGTGTTTCTTGGCCCAAGCTAGTCTCTTCTTCTTATTGGTGTCCTTTAGTAGTGTTTTCTTTGCCTGATTCACACAGTCTTCTCTGAACAGTTGATGTTGAGATGTGTCTGTTACTTGAACTCTGTGAAGCATTTATTTGGGCTGCAATTTCTGAGGCTGGTAACGCTAATGAACTTATCCTCTGCAATAGAGGTAACTCTGGGTCTTCCATTCCTGTGGCGGCCCTCATGAGAGCCAGTTTCGTCATAGCGCTTGATGGTTTTTGCGACTGCCCTTGAAGAAACCTTGATGGTTCTTGAACTTTTCCGTATTGACTGACCTTCATATCTTAAAGTAATGATGGACTGTCATTTCTCTTTGCTTATTTGAGCTGTTCTTGCCATAATATGGACTTGGTATTTTACCAAATAGGGCTATCTTCTGTATACCCCCATACCTTGTCACAACACAACTGATTGGCTGAAATGCATTAAGGAAAGATATTCCACAAATTAACTTTTAACAAGGCACACCTGTTCATTGAAATGCATTCCAGGTGATAACCTCATGAAGCTGGTTGAGAGTATGCCAAGAGTGTGCAAAGCTGTCATCAAGGCAAAGGGTGGTAACTTTGAAGATTCTCAAATATATTTTGATTTGTTTAACACTTTTTTTTGTAAACATTTTTTTTAAACTGGATTGAGTAGGTGTGTCCAAACTTTTGACTGGTGATGTAGATATCAAGTCATCAATGAAAGAATCAATATTGAAATGTTTACATTGTCTTAAACAAATCAATTTTGTGGTGCTTTAGGAATGCTCACTGAAGGATTAACACCTAGTAACAGAATAACTGACAGAATGACATCATAGGTCCCTGATCTGTACTACCAAGAAATACATAATTATGCATGACATTCTCTTTATGGTGATGTATTCTGAATAGGTACACAAAGGTAGAAAAATGTAATATTCTCCTTCATATGTTTAGCTATTATTCTACTGAGCCCTGCCCCCGAACAAGATCATTTTTTGACAACAGATAATCAATCACAAGTCACAATCACACATTTGCCACACAGTACAGCACTGTAGAGTACAGTATAGTTTGGCACAGTACAGTACTGTGCAGTATAATTTGGTACAGTATAGTACAGTAGAGTTCAGTACAGTAGGCTACAGTACAGCATGGTTTAGTACAGTACAGTGAACTACAGTACAGTAGAATACAGTAAAATTATACTGTGCTCTACAATAGTGTGTGCTACTGTACTAAACTCTACTGTACAGAACTGTATTGTACTGACTTATAAACTCGGCAAAAAATGAAACGTCCTCACACTGTCAACTGCGTTTATTTTCAGCAAACTTAACGTGTAAATATTTGTATGAACATAACAACATTCAACAACTGAGACATAAACTGAACAAGTTCCACAGACATGTGACTAACAGAAATGGAATAATGTGTCCCTGAACAAAGGGGGGTTAAAATCAAAAGTAACAGTCAGTATCTGGTGTGGCCACCAGCTGCATTAAGTACTGCAGTGAATCTCCTCCTCATGGACTGCACCAAATTTGCCAGTTCTTGCTGTGAGATGTTACCCCACTCTTCCACCAAGGCACCTGCAAGTTCCCAGACATTTCTGGGGGGAATGGCCCTAGCCCTCACCCTCCGATCCAACAGGTCCCAGACGTGCTCAATGGGATTGAGATCCGGGCTCTTCGCTGGCCATGGCAGAACACTGACAGTCCTGTCTTGCAGGTAATCACGCACAGAACAAGCAGTATGGCTGGTGGCATTGTCATGCTGGAGGGTCATGTCAGGATGAGCCTGCAGGAAGGGTACCTCATGAGGGAGGAGGATGTCTTCCCTGTAACGCACAGCGTTGAGATTGCCTGCAATGACAACAAGCTCAGTCCGATTATGCTGTAACACACCGCCCCAGGCCATGACGGACCCTGCACCTCCAAATCGATCCCGCTCCAGAGTACAGGCCTCGGTGTAACGCTCATTCCTTCGGCGATAAACGCGAATCACCCCTTGTGAGACAAAACCATGACACGTCAGTGAAGAGGACTTTTCGCCAGTCCTGTCTGGTCCAGTGACAGTGGGTTTGTGCCCATAGGCGACGTTGTTGCCTGTGATGTCTGGTGAGAACCTGCCTTACAACAGGCCTACAAGTCCTCAGTCCAGCCTCTCTCAGCCTATTGCGGACAGTCTGAGCACTGATGGAGGGATTGTGCGTTCCTGGTGTAACTCGGGCAGTTGTTGTTGCCATCCTGTACCTGTCCCGCAGGTGTGATGTTCGGCTGTACCAATCCTGTGCAGGTGTTGTTACACGTGGTCTGCCACTGCGAGAACGATCAGCTGCCCGTCCTGTCTCCCTATAGCGCTGTCTTAGGCGTCTCACAGTACAGACATGCAATTTATTGCCTTGACCACATCTGCAGTCCTCATGCCTCCTTGCAGCATGCCTATGGCACGTTCACGCATATGAGCAGGGACCCTAGGCATCTTTCTTTTGATGTTTTTCAGTAGAAAGGCGTCTTTAGTGTCCTACGTTTTCATAACTGTGACCTTAATTTCTGTTAGTGTCTTAATGACCGTTCCACAGGTGCATGTTCATTAATTGTTTATGGTTCATTGAACAAGCATGGGAAACAGTGTTTAACTTCTATGGGCTACGTGGGACGCTAGCGTCCCACCTGCGGGACACAGCCAGTGAAATATCAGGGCGGCAAATTCAAAAACAACACAATGTCATAATTCAACTTTCTCAAACATACAACTATTTTACACCATTTTAAAGATAGACTTTTCCTTGATGTAACCATATTGTCCGATTTCAAAAAGGCTTTAAAGCGAAAGCAAAACAGATTATGTTAGGAGAGTACATTGACTAAAATAATCACACAGCCATTTTCCAAGCAAGGACATGTGTCAATAAAACCCAAAACACAGCTAAATGAAGCACTAACCTTTGACGATCTTCATCAGATGACACTCCTAGGACATTATGTTACCCAATACATGTATGTTTTGTTCGATACAGTTAATATTTATATCCAAAAACAGCATTTTACATTGGCGCGTGATGTTCAGAAAATGTATTCCCAACAAAACACCCGGTGAATGTGCACATCAATTTACAAAAACACTCATCATAAACGTTGACAAAATATATAACAATAATTTAAAGAATTATAGATGGACTACTCCTGGATGCAACCGCTGTGTCAGATTTTAAAATAGCTTTACGGAGAAAGCACATTTTTCAATATTCTGAGTACATAGCTCAGCCATCACTGCGAGCTATACAGACACCCGCCAAGTTCGGGGCAACCTAAACTCAGAATTAGTATTAGAAATATTCTCTTACCTTTGCTGATCTTCGTCAGAATGCACTCCCAGGACTGCTACTTCCACAAGAAATGTTGTTTTTGTTCGTAATAATCCATATTTATGTACAAATACCTCCGTTTTGTTCGTGCGTACAGAGCACTTATCCAAAGGCATAACACGCGAGCGCAGAACCAGAGACGAAAAGTCAAAATGTTCCATTACCGTACTTCGAAGCATGTCAAACGCTGTTTAAAATCAATCTTTATGGTATTCTTAACGTAAAATTGTGATAATATTCCAACCGGACAATAGCATATTCATTCAAGAAGAAAAAGAAGGAACGTCGCGCTCGCGTGACCGCGAATATCCAATCCCTTTGTTGCCAGGCAGTCCACTCAGAAACTGAGCTCCTATTATCTGCCCAGTGACAGGAGCATGCTCAAACCACTTTCTGAAGGCTGTTGACAGCCAATGGAAGCCTTAGGAAGTGCAACGTCACCCCACAGACACTGTAGTTTCAATAGAGAATCAAAAGAAAAACTACAATTCTCAGACTTTCCACTTCCTGCTTGGATTTTTCTCAGGTTTTTGCCTGCCATATGAGTTCTGTTATACTCACAGACACCATTCAAACAGTTTTAGAAACTTCAGACTGTTTTCTATCCAAATCTACTCATAATATGCATATTCTAATTTCTGGGCCAGAGTAGTAACCTGTTTAAATTGGGTACGTTTTTCATCCGGCCGTGAAAATACTGCCCCCTAGCCCAGACAGGTTAACCTGTTAGGGCTAGGGGCAGTATTGACACAGCCGGATAAAAAACGTACCCGATTTAATCTGGTTACTACTCCTGCCCAGTAACTAGATATTGGCTTTGGATAGAAAACACCCTAAAGTTTCTAAAACTGTTTGAATGGTGTCTGTGAGTATAACAGAACTCATATGGCAGGCCAAAACCTGAGAAGATTCCATGCAGGAAGTGGCCTGTCTGAGAAGTAGTGTTTCATCTTGGCTCTTTTTATTGAAGACTGAGGATCTTTGCAATAACGTGACACTTCCTACGGCTCCCATAGGCTCTCAGAGCCCGGGAAAAAGCTGAACGATATCGAGGCAGGCTCTGGCTGAAACACTTTATCGCTTTTGGCAAGTGGCCGCTCAGGGTACTATGGGCTTAGGCGCGTGCCCGAGTCGACCGAATGCTTTCTTTTCTTTTGTCTGTTTACCTAAACGCAGATTCCCGGTCGGAATATTATCGCTTTTTTATGAGAAAAATTGCATACAAATTGATTTTAAACAGCGGTTGACATGCTTCGAAGTACGGTAATGGAATATTTAGAATTTTTTTGTCACGAATTGCGCCATGCGCGTCACCCTTATTTACCCTTTCGGATAGTGTCTTGAACGCACGAACAAAACGCCGCTGTTTGGATATAACGATGGATTATTTTGGACCAAACCAACATTTGTTATTGAAGTAGAAGTCCTGGGAGTGCATTCTGACGAAGACAGCAAAGGTAATAACATTTTTCTTTTAGTAAATCTGACTTTGATGAGTGCGAAAACTTGCTGGGTGTCTAAATAGCTAGCCCTGTGATGCCGGGCTATCTACTGAGAATATTGCAAAATGTGCTTACACCGAAAAGTGATTTTAAAATCGGACATATCGAGTGCATAGAGGAGTTCTGTATCTATAATTCTTAAAATAATTGTTATGTTTTTTGTGAACGTTTATCGTGAGTAATTTAGTAAATTCACCGGCAGTGTTCGGTGGGAATGCTAGTCACATGCTAGTCACATGCTAATGTAAAAAGCTGGTTTTTGATATAAATATGAACTTGATTGAACAAAACATGCATGTATTGTATAACATAATGTCCTAGGGTTGTCATCTGATGAAGATCATCAAAGGTTAGTGCTACATTTAGCTGTGGTTTGGGTTTATGTGACATTATATGCTAGCTTGAAAAATGGGTGTCTGATTATTTCTGGCTGGGTACTCTGCTGACATAATCTAATGTTTTGCATTCGTTGTAAAGCCTTTTTGAAATCGGACAGTGTGGTTAGATTAACGAGAGTCTTATCTTTAAAATGGTGTAAAATAGTCATATTTTAGAAAAATTGAAGGTTTTGCATTTCTAAGGTATTTGAATAACGCGCCACGGGATTACACTGGCTGTTGAGTCCACCTAGCCCATAGAGGTTAAACCCTTTACAATGAAGATCTGTGAAGTTATTTGGATTCTTAGGAATTATCTTTGAAAGACAGGGTCCTGAAAAAGAGACGTTTCTTTTTTTGCTGAGTTTACTTTTGTGACCTTCTGTGTAGTCCAAACTTGGGAAAAACAGACTTGGACATGCGGTAACGCAGACACATTTCCAAAAAAAGGCTTTTGAGGTATGTTTGCTCCCATTTGGTGTGTGTGGCGACGTGTAGCCTGATTAATATGGGTGTGGTCATTAGAAATTGCAAAACGTGTTCAGCACACCATACACAATCGCCCTGTAGTCATTCAGTACAGTACCGTTTCCATTGAATTAAACTCTCTACACTATTCAGTTGTACTGAACTCCCACCTGATCTACTCAGAATTCGCCCATCAAGACTATTTCTTTAAATATCCCATGCCTTTCACTTGGCATACACCTATAGACACATCCATTGCCTCTTGCCCATCCATCGTCTCTCAGCCTGAAGATGAAATTAGGAAAATCGAAAGTATCTGTGGATGTGTAGTGGTTCAAACTGTTACGAGGTAGTTAGTAGGTATGGGATCAAAACAGCAGAGAAGTTTAGGTTTCCAGATCTATGGACGGCCGGGTGAGATGTGTGCGTGTGCACAACACCACATACCTTCAGGCAGTGGTGGAAAAAGTACCCAATTGTCATGCATGAGTCAAAGTAAAGATACCTTAACTGAAAATTACTCAAGAAAAAGTGAAAAGTCACCCAGTAAAATACTACTTGAGTAAAAGTCTAAAAGCATTTGGTTTTAAATATATTTACAGTGGCAAGAAAAAGTATGTGAACCCTTTGGATTGAACTGGATTTCTGCATAAATTTGTCATAAAATTTGATCTGATCGTCATCTTAGTCGCAACAATAGACAAACACAGTCTGCTTAAACTAATAACACACAAATTATTGTATTTTTCTTGTCTATATTGAATAAATAATTTAAACATTCACAGTGTAGGTTGGAAAAAGTAGGCTAATGTCTTTTCCAAAAGCTAATTGGAGTCAGTAGTCAGCTAACCTGGAGTCCAATCAATGAGACAAGATTGGAGATGTTGTTTAGAGCTGCCCTGCCCTATAAAAAACACTCACAAAATTTGAGTTTGCTATTCACAAGAAGCATTGCCTAATGTGAACCATGCACAAAAGAGATCTCAGAAGACCTAAGATTAAGAATTGTAGACTTGCATAAAGCTGCAAAGGGTTACAAAAGTGTATCTAAAAGCCATGATGTTCATCAGTCCACAGTAAGACAAATTGTCTATAAAATGGAGAAAGTTCAACACTGTTGCTACTCTCCCTAGGAGTGGCCATCCTGCAAAGATGACTGCAAGAACACAGTGCAGAATGCTCAATGAGGTTAAGAAGAATCCTAGAGTGTCAGCTAAAGACTTACAGAAATCTCTGGAACATGCTACCATCTCTGTTGACGAGTCTACGATACGTAAAACACTAAACAAGAATGGTGGTCAGATTAACCTAAAGTTGAGTTGTTTAGAAGGAACACACAACACTGTGTGGAGAGAAAAGGCACAGCACACCAATATTAAAACCTCATCCCAACTGTAAAGTATGGTGGAGGGAGCATCATGGTTTGGGGCTGCTTTGCTGCCTCAGGGCCTGGACAGCTTGCTATCATCGACGGAAAAATGTATTCCCAAGTTTATCAAGACATTTTGCAGGAGAATGTAAGGCTATCTGTCTGCCAATTGAAGCTCAACAGAAGTTGGGTGATGCAACAGGACAACAACTCAAAACACAGAAGTAAATCAACAACAGAATGGCTTCAACAGAAGAAAATACGCCTTCTGGAGTGGCCCAGTCACAGTCCTGACCTCAACCCGATTTAAAATGCTGTGGCATGACCTCGAGTGGTTCACACCAGACATCCTAAGAATATTGCTGAACTGAAACATTTTTGTAAAGAGGAATGGTCCAAATTCCTCCTGACTTATGTGCAGGTCTGATCCGCAACTACGGAAAACGTTTGGTTGAGTTTATTGCTGCCAAAGGAGAGTCAACCAGTTATTAAATCCAAGGGTTCAATTACTTTTCCCACCCTACACTGTGAATGTTTACACGGTGTGTTCAATAAAGACATGAAAACGTATAATTGTTTGTGTGTTATTAGTTTTAAGCAGACTGTGTTTGTCTATTGTTGTGACTTAGATGAAGATCAAATCAATTTGATGACCAAAGGGTTCACATACTTTTTCTTGCCACTCTGAGTATCAAAAGTAAATGTAATTGCTAAACTATACCTGAGTATTAAAAGTAAAAATAATTTTAAATTCCTTATATTACACAAACCAGACAGACACATTTTCTTCTTTTTTTACGGATAGCCAGGGGCACACTCCAACATTCAGATATAATTTTGTGTTTCGTGAGTCTGCCAGATCAGAGGCAATAGGGATGACCAGGGATGTTCTCTTGATAAGTGCATGAATTTGACAATTCTCCTGTCCTGCTAGCCATTCAAAATGTAATGAGTACTTTTGGGTGTCAGGGAAAATGTATGGAGTAAAAAGCACATTATTTTCTTTAGGAATGTAGTGAAGTAAAAGTTTTCAAAAATATAGATAGTAAAGTAAAGTACAGATACCCCAAAAAACTACTTAAGTAGTACTTTTAAGTACTTTACACCACTGCCTTCAGGAACAGGTTTGGATGACCAACGATTGGAGTCAGAGGGATGTTGGTCACTAATTGAAGGAATGGAGAGAAGAGAGAGAGAAACCCACAACCCTACAGTTAAGAACAAATTCTTATGTAAAATGACCGGACGACGCTAACCCGGACGACGTTGGACCAATTGTGTGCCGCCCTACTCCCAATCACGGTCGGTTGTGATACAGCCCGGGATCGAACCTGGGTCTGTAGTGACCCCTCTAGCACTGCGATACAGTGCCTTAGACTGCTGCGCCAATCGGTCTCCCCTTCCTGACATCCAGGACCTATATACTAGGCGGTGTCAGAGAAAGGCCCAAAAAATTGTCAAAGACTCCAGTCACCCAAGTCATAGACTGTTCTCTTTGCTACCGCACGGCAAGTGGTACCTGAGTGGCAAGTCTAAGACCAAAAGGCTCCTTAACAGCTTCTACCCCCAAGCCATAAGACTGCTGAACAATTAATCAAATGGCCACCCAGACTATTTATACCTCCTGTATATAGCCTCGTTGTTGTTATGTAACTTTTTGGGGGGATTTGATTCGATTTTTTTTACTTTAGTTTATTTAGTAAATATTTTCTTAACTCTATTTATTGAACTGCATTGTTGGTTAAGGGCCGATAAGTAAACATTTCACTTTACACCTGTTGTATTCGGCGCATGTGACAAATAACATTTGATTTGAATTGAGATTGATTTTAGTTTAATGGAAAGCGTTATATGATATAATAGAGTGCGCAGTGAAAGCCTTTGGAAAGGCAGGAAGGGCTAGTTTTGAATAACCCTTCTATGTTTGCACTACTCCCACTTATATCAGAAGACTACATCAATACAGAGGTTACCTCCAAAATGGTACAATATTCCCTACATAGTAAACTACTTCAGACCAGCAACCTTTAGACCGTGGTCAAAAATAGGGTAGAAACATCGTAAGGCTCATCAGTAATGTTTCCCTTGTTGCACGGATGGATAACGTTGTCTGAGCAGTAGATTCGTTGTCTCATCTGCTTGGGGTTTCTCCCCAAACTAAAAATGTTTGGTTAATCTCGAAGGAACCTAATGTAGCTATCATTAGCTAGCTATTCAATGGAATGAACGACAACAATATGAGCTTGTCATGCGGCCCTGCATGGTGAGTAAAATTCAATAACTAACATCAAGTGAGGGTTCTCCAGTCCAAATTTTTAGATAGCTAACGTTAGCTAGCTAGCAACCGTCCTTAAATTAACGTTACCATTACAACATTGATTTAACATTTTAATCTAATCTGTGCGACAGTTTTCTAGCTAGCTGCCATTAGTTTAGCTATCGCTGAAAATGTAATCTAATGTTACCGTTAGCTTTAGGTGACCTGGTGGTAGGGTAGCTAGCTAGCTACAGTAGATGATATAATGTTAGCTATATTTTAACGTTAAAGTTAGTTAGCATTTACAAACATTTAGCTAGTAGCTAGTTCAATTCTGTGACAATTAGATGTAATAATAAGATAGATAATTACCCAATTTACATATAACGTTAGCTGGCAAACCAAAAGTCAAATCATTCTGAGCCTTGCTAGTGTGTGCGAGCTAGGTATAATTAATGTTTTGCTTGCTGTGATCCATGTAACGTTAGTCTCTCGCACTAGCTTTGATCATGGCTGTCTCGCTTGAGAATCCTGTTTGAGAACACATTGACTTCTCCAAAGTGTTAAGCATTGTTATGAGACGCAATGTGGATGGATGATTCAGTGATTTAATTACACATTGCCAACTCATCTCTTCAGATTTATCATCTTCTACACAGTAGAGGTGGCCACTTGTTTTATGATTTGCCGAATTGACACCTGCGCTTTCTACATATTTTCTGATGATGTGAAACGTGCCCCCCGCAGGTGAGGAATGATTATGCATTGAGAGAAGGTAGCTATTACATTTTATTACATTCTATTCAAGCATTGTGACTCTCGTCCCAATTTCGATGTCTACACGATCTACGGCCGACTCTGTGATGCTGAGCGGCCATGTGACGGTGCATTGTGCATACATTTCGACCTACTACGCTAACAGCTGCCCTCCCACCGATGTTCTAAATGGAACATGATCTACTAATGATATACCGCTGTCCGGCCCGACGTCGGCGAGATCTATGTGTTCTGTCTGGGTAGCTAGCTAGCTGAACAACGAACCGCAATAATCTCAACTCATACTACTAATGTTACCAATACAAAACTGATTGTCATAGCTGTAGTATGAATCTGCAGGTAGCTAAAGTTAACCAACTATGTTCAATGTTAGCTAGCTAGCTAACATTAGGCTATAACTAGCAATGCAAATGTCTTCTCATTCTAATAATATTACTACACAGATTATACACGTAATATTAGCTAGCGAGCCAGCAAGATAACGTTCGCTAGCTAGCGAACAGTACGCTTTAACTTGCAATGAAAAGGACTTTCTGACAAAATTAGAAACTTATAATATCAGAAAATGTAGCTAGACTCTTACCTGTATACATGGAAGAACGCTTCACGGCAGACTGGAACCATTTAATTGCATTTTGTTTGTAGCTACATATTGTTCTGCCAGCGTTGTGTCAAGTCACTCCGGTTCACATTGACCATGGCGTGTGCAGAAAGTAACTGATCTGTCTATAGTGCCTGCTAAATTCAGGTCATCAATGTTGTTGAGAAAATAAGTACAACTTTTATAGTTCTTGATGGCTAACTTTATATCTTTCAAAAAGACATGTTAGAAAGGATTGTCAACACATATTGAGTAGCTCACGTTATAGAGAGAAGCATACTATATGGCAGACCAATCCAAACTAATCTCCCAGCATGTCCAGCCCATCCATTATCTCAGCCAATCATGGCTAGCGGGAAGGTTCTTGACTTTTTCTATGGCTAAACCAACTAGACTCGTAATTTAACCATTTTATTCATATTTACAGATGGAATATAAGTTTGTTATTAAAGCACGTGAAAATGAACATGTTCCAGAAGGTATTTCTGCCAAAAAAATCTATTTTGATTTTTAAAAATTAAGATGTTCAAATACCTCTCCTGTGATTTAGTGACGTGCGACATACACCTTCCTGAAACAGGCCACATTCTGAAAAATGGCTGCCACTCCCCTCAGGGTCCAAATCTGGGGTGGCTCTATATCTAAACCTTTTCAGGTGTGTCAGTAGCCTAGCGGTTAAAAGTGTTGGGCCAGAAGGTCGCTGGTTTGAATCCCAAAGCAGACTGGGTGAAAAATCTATGAGCCCTTGAGCAAGGCACTTAACCCTAATTGCTCTGGATAAGAGTGTATACTAAAATGTTAAGATTTTACATAAATGTATATTCGTGCCAAATTTGGTGCTTTTATCACAAAATGCACAATTGTTCCACATTTTTTAGTTTAGAAGCTTGATGAGAAGAGTCAGGACCATGCATATGTAACCGATGTGAAATGGCTAGCTAGTTAGCGATGGTGCGCGCTAATCAATCGGTGATGTCACTCGCTCTGAGACCTTGAAGTAGTTGTTCCCCTTGCTCTGCAAGGACTGCGGATTTTGTGGCGCGATGGGTAACGATGCTTTGAGGGTGGCTGTTGTCTATGTGTGCAGAGGGTCCCTGGTGGAGAGGGACGGAAGCTATACTGTTACACATAGACCTTGGGTGGTATGTGCTTGAACCAAAAAAATGGCACCACGAAAATCAAATGTCCTGCAACAGTGGTCACAGACTAGTTGAGAAATTACAAAAAAGGGGAAAGCAGCATCTTACAGTAAAGTATTTATCAAAACTATTTTGAAATTGAATCAATTATGCACTTATTAAAACAATTCCAGTCAAAAAAGAAGATTGTAAGAAATGCTGTAGCCTACCATTAGGCTACTTACTATATCCAACCCAACTCCAAATGTTGCCTGTTATTACAGCCATAAAGGTGATGCATTTTCAAAACTCAAGACAGGCTACAGAAATAAACTTCTTTTTACACCTGCATTTGGAGTTGAAAGTCATTCATGTTAGCAGCCAATATCAATTAGGTATAGGTCTACATCATGTCGTATCTCTGGAATCCGGAGCAAGCTAAATCATACAACCATACGCCCTATACTTGTAGCAGAGGTTGCAGGATCGGGTGGAAAGCATGTTCTGTCTGCACGGCGCCATCACGTTGGAGGGCAGCCTGCGTGCCGAGTGCTCGTTGCTCACAAATTTATTAGGAATTTATCGTAATAAATTCGCCAGAATATGTAACATGACCTTTGCGCGCCATTGCTGATAACTGGTCATTGACATTGAACTTGTGGTTCTAAAGCATAGATTAGAATGCAATGACGATTTTAGGGCAGTGGGTTCAGAACAACAACGACAAAAAATGTATACATTTGGGGAGAAATTATACCACCACCGAAAAGGGCACTTTGAAGACTGGAAGGGTAAGGGGCATGTGCGCTGCACAGATAGAGCCCAATCTGTCCATGTACCTAAGAATATTCAATATTTTAAGATTTGTTTTATATAATGACGCCGTGAGACCTGTCATTACGTCTGGTTTGAGTCAGTTAGGAAGACGTTATGCAAAATACATATTTTCTGGTCATATTTTGTGTCTAAAAAAATCTGTTTTAAACTGGTCATATTTTGGTCATATGATGTCGCGACCAGAATGTTGTGTGCTTGTTGGGTTATAAGGACCGTCATTGGAACATCCTTTCCCCTGCATAGAGCTTCCATCAAATATTTTATTGTAGAGGAGGCCATTCCTCAAACTCTTTCGATAAACTTTGATATTGAAATTTAGTCTCAGTTGTTCATTTAGATTCAGATAACCAAGTCATCATCCAGCTTTGATTATTTCAATCAGCTGTGTAGTGCTAGGGCAAAAAAACAAAACCTGAACCCTGGGGTGCCCTGGGACCGAGTTTGGGAAACCCTGCATGGTCTAATGAACAAAAGCCATAATTAATGTAGGCCTAATAAATAACTGTATTTGTAAATTGCAAATGTGAAGACACAAAGATCTATATGGGAAAGCTGCATTTGGTTGATTAAAGCTACCTGGGACTGGTAAAAAAAAAATGGTATAGGCCCCACTGCTGTTTTGGTGTATGGGGATTGGGCTGGGAAAATGTAACCTCTCAAATTCATAGACAGCGCACTAGATGCAAGGAATGACAGTGTATGAGAGCCACATGATAGTTTTAAACAGAAGCTATACATTGTTTGTTAAATTGTTACTTGTTAACAATTAAGTTATTAAAAACATATATTGTGTGTTATTATAGGGTAGGAGGAGGACAGAGCTCACGAGTTAAGTATAAATTGTTGAAGAATAAATGGGTAGGCCTATATATACAGTATAAATAATGGCCATTGCACAGATTTTGATCTGTTAGAACTTCTAGTAAATTATTTGTTTTAGTCAGAGGGACTATGTTCATAAAAAGATGTTGAAGCTATGTGTTCCAGAAGAAAATGTTCCCGGTAGGGGGAAGGACACATTTTTTTTACTTGGACTATACTACATATTAGCTCAAATGTAATCCTAGCTGTAGCTTGTCTATGACGACTTCACCAACAGGAATATTGATTCCAATGAGTATTTGAAGGCAGAATACTGTAATACTGTGATGAGGCTGGAGACAGTACACATGCCTTATCCTCACAATAAATGTTTCAAATTTGACCACATGGAGGCACTATATGCACAAATGTGTTAATCTCCATTCACAATGAGTATAATTCTATTCCATGCTATTGTAGCCTGTCTTTTGCCAAGAGGCCCGGGTTTTATGGCACAGGTGGGCAAAGTGCGCACGCACGCACACGCGCACAGTTTCATAGTAATCGGATCAATTGGCAGAATTATAACCTCGGGTAGGTCTAGTATGCGCAATTCCACCATTCTTGCATGATATCAGGATTTGGGTGTCGCTAGTCAAGATGATCAATTCCTATTGGTTATCAACCAATACAATCTAAGCACTTATCGGCCAATGAACAGTTAAATGACACATTCTGAAATAAATATATTTATTTGATGGTGACTAAACACACAACATTTAGGTTCCAAGAATTGAAACAGTAGCATTTAGGCCAATGCATCGCCAGACCTCTGGTATTTGGATAGATTAAACACACATTCAATGCACGTGAAAGATTAGATTATTTGAAACCATGGTTTGTCAATAGGCCATACAGGTTAATCAAAAAATCTCCATGAATTAATATAATATGCCTGCCATTTGGCAAGAAGAGGACACATGCACCTCAAATATTACTTTTAAACAGTAGGCTACAATATGTTTTAGCTAATCAAACCATTGGCCTCTTTCCCCATTCTAATAACTTGATCAAACTTATCCCAGCCATGTTTGAAAAACATCGGATCATAGGCCTACATACAGGAGATAAAGAGTGTTTGTGCAACCCAAAATAGATGAGGCAATATTGATTGAAAAATAACATTTTATTGAAATAAACGAAGATGCTGGATACCACACATTCCACTTTCAATTAACTTATAACGAATCCAAATGCCTCGACTTGAAAATCCAGAGGAAAACTTCAATAATCATTTATTCAACTTTTATACCGGGCTTATAAAAGTGTATAGGCCTACACTAGAAAACGGAAAATACATAACATTTACAACAAACACCTACAAGCCTAATAGCCTACCTGTAACAAAGAAGCATGATACATTTTCTTTGAAATTGACTCAATTATTTGGGGAAGAATAGGTCTATCTACATAGGCCTGTGTCACCCTCTGGACAGCAGAATACACGAATGTCCACAATTAATGTCCAATGTTCCCAACTAACGGACACTGTAAATGCATATTTGAATAGCATGAACATCTTAACACAATTCAGCAGATTGACATATTTATTTAGCCAAAAAAACGTATTTCGTTGATAAGCTATAAAATATCTTAGCACATATCAAAACAACAAGCTGTCTATATTTACACTAACTGGCTATTTTATTTTATGAATGACAGGTGAAAAACAGGCGTTCAAGTGCTCGAGTCCAACATTTCTACTCAAATGAGTGCGCAAGTGGCATTTCTGGTTGTCTGGCAAAGGGGAACTGGGGGTAGCACGCTTGGGAAGTCGAGCCACCGCTGGGGCTCAAAGGCTGGGTCATACCACCACAGGGGCATCCGTTATGTGGCATCAGGACGGACGCATGTCGGTGGTAAGCACTGTAGGTGGCGTGGAACTGATGGTTGTGGTAGTAGGTTACAGGGGAGCTGGCGTATCCATTTGGGGACACTGAGTGCACTTGTCCGTTGATGGGCTGCGACTGGGGGTAGCTGTATGAGGTGGCCTGAGGTGAGTTTGGCTGGGAGAGGGTCCAGGGTTTACTGACAAAAGGCGCCTGTACATAGACAGGTTTCTGTTGCAGGTAGAAGTGCTCCGGATAGTCCATGCAGGTGGTCCCCGCTATGTAAGGCACGGTGGCAGGTCTGTAGGGTCTCCTCACCCTTCTTCGGCGTCTGTAGTTCCCTTTCTCAAACATGTTGTCAAATGCAGGATCCAAAATCCAGAAATTCCCTTTTCTGTCACCTCCGCCCTCCCTGGGTACTTTGAGAAAGCACTCGTTGAGACTGAGGTTGTGCCGAATGCTGTTCTGCCACCCCTTCTTATTTTTCTCGTAGTAGGGAAATGTTGAGATGATGAACTGATAAATCCCGCTCAGGGTCAACCTCTTTTCTCGGCTCTCCTTGATGGCCATGGCAATGAGGGCGACGTAAGAGTACGGGGGCTTCTCCGTTTGACCCACTCTGGCCTTGCCAGCCTCGTCCACAACCTCCGCTGCGCTGGCTGTGCTCTCTGCGGAGCCCTTGGCCATGCCCGAGGACGAGTCGGTTAGATCCAATATGTCCAATCGCTGCTCATCGTGAAAGTCCTCTTTGTCCATCTTATCATGTAGTTTAAATCTTCCTCAGTTTAGGAGCTGCCAACCACACGGGAAAAGTTTTGGACAATAGTGTTCACAGGTGAGACGCGCATTCCGCTACTGTTTTAAAACCCTCCCATAGGGATGTCTGCCCTAGCTGGGACACCCTTTCATATTGCCGCTTTTCCCACACTGTTGCTGAGTTCTTTAGGGTCAACAGTTATTTGTTTAGGTTGAAAATGAGGTCACAGACATGTTGTCTGTCTGTTTATCGATATTCGTGAAGTTTTACAATACTATTAAGCCCTTTGAAACGCATAGAACAAGGTGAACTATAGATTGTGTGAGTGCGTTCAACTGACGTGTCAAGCGATGATGTTTGTAAGCAGGGATGAGTGATCTGACTTTTCTCTTACTGCAAGCTATTATATGAACTATTTGACCTACAATAACACCGCACTTTTACCCCAATATAGAGACACATAGACTACCAATCGGCTACATGATGCAGGCCAGACAGCCTTATTTAAAATATTTCCACCCTAATTGTATAAATTATATTCATCCTTTTATAATGTCATTTATATAGGTCAACGACATAAATACGAATATCCCATTAACATTTCACATCATACATTTAGTTTTTGCTTTTCAGGTTTTGTCACCAATTTAATTCGAAAAATAAGACATTTAAAAATAGAAATACATGTTTTAAGCACAATTAAGACAAACTTCATAGCTATATAATATTATGTCAACACGAAATATGACAAGAATCTTTTCAGTTAATGGATTGAATGACAGATTGGGCCTAATGGCCTGACACTGTAGTGTTGCAACATGGAAATTCCCTTTTATCCACACAGTGCGTTCTACAGTTCACCATGAATAGCACATTCACATTTTGAAACACACTGACTTATGCCCACACACAGGCATGCATGCATGCATGCACGCACACACCCACACACACCTCTACCTGTATTATTTTTCTGTATTTATTCATACATAGACATTTCCATTCCATCCAGACCTGTAAGTAGAAGTATTCTCTGGACTATTTCATGGCAGAACATTGTAAAACCATTGGTGACATGATACCATATTTGCTCCTTTGCTGGGGGAAAAAAGGAGAGTATGGGGGGGGGCAGGTATAGGGTCACGGATGGAGGATGGGCCCGAAACCATGCCTGAACCACTTCTGACCTTTTCACATTGGGGTGAACTAATCTGGCAGCGTCTGCCATGGTAAAGGCCTCTGTTTACCACATGGTCATTGATGATGGCCCGGACTTCATTAGACACAACAGTTCACTGCCATCTGTCTCCCTCTCTTTGATGTCCACCTCTTTGTATTTGTATTTATTATGGATCCCCATTAGCTGCAGCCACTCTTCCTGGGGCCCAGCAAAATTAAGGCAGTTATACATTTTAAATAACAGATTTCACAACATATTAAGTGTGTGCCCTCAAGCCTCTACTCTACTACCACTTATCTGTAACACAAAATCCATGAGTACGTGTGTGTGTGTATAGTGCGTATGTTATCGTGTGTTTGTATGCATGTGTCTATGTTTGTGTTGCTTCACAGTCCCCGCTGTTCCATAAGGTGTATTTTTATCTGATTTAAATCTAATTGTACTGCTGGTATGAGTTTCTTGATGTGGAATAGAGTTCCATGTAGTCATGGCTCTATGTAGTACTGTGTGCATCTCATAGTCTGTTCTGGACTTGGGGACTGTAAAGAGACCTCTTGTGGCATGTCTTGTGGGGTATACATGGGTGTCCGAGCTGTGTGCCAGTAGTTCAAGCAGACAGCTCGGTGCATTCAACATGTCAATACCTCTCACAAATACAAGTAGTGACGGGGCCCATGCCCACCTCTCTGACGGGTCCCTTGTCTACGAGCTCTTTGGTTTCTTCCTCTCCCTTGTTCACACTCACCCTTTTATATGGTGACCAATTGTGGTTACCGCTATGTGAAATCAATTAGGAATAACGAGTAGTCCTTAAGTATGGTTATCATGTATCATGCATGTCATTTGGGTTTAAACAAATGAGAAGAGAATCATATGAAAGTATTGTGAGCGTTGCATTGTGAAAGGCAATTGCTTTATATGAAAGGTATTTCTATATAGATGAAACACGGATTAGGTTTGGTGAAAAAATTACTGTGTGATTGTGTATATCAATTGAAAATGTGCTTAAAATTTTGAAAAAACAGCCTTTTTGATGATTTGCTTTGAGTTTTGTACTAAGAGTTTCCAGATACTTGTGAAAATAGCACCAAAGCAATAAAAATAACTATAATTTGAATAGGCCTTGATCTAAAATACCATCCCACTTAGGTTAGAAATGAAATTAATTGACAGTAATTGTTTGAATTTGAGGTTTGTGAATAAATGCTTCTATAATAGGCTAATGCCCTTGGTGGTGGAGAGACACGGGCGAGAAATGCTGAGTAATACAACATGGCCAGGCGTAGACACCATAGACATTGTAGAGACCGTAATCACTGCTACCCATAGAAATAGAATGACCAGAACAAACATTCCCATTCAAGTCGATGTTCCGTGATCGGTGGACCTTCAGCCATATTGAGTGTACCTACAGTCAAGTTGCTGTGGTGTGAAGGGCTTACTCGTTCTAGTCATTTTATTTTTATGCCACCACCCACATACAGTGAGGCATGACCAGCGGACCTGTGGGAGACAGGTGATAATGATCACCTGCTCTCAGGAGACAGACTGTCTCCCCTGAGTGACTGATAGGGAAACAGACAGATCTCTGAGTGAAATAGCTCACTGTATAAAGGCACCTGTGTGACGCTTGATTTCAGCTCAAACTAGCTGACTCAAGGCATTGTAGCAGGATGACCATTTGGACAGTTGATACAGATGTAATAGCTAGTGGTACATTGATACATTTAACAACAAACCCAAACTGAAGAAAGTTTTACAGTATCTCAAAAATATGTAGGCTACCTCATAATTCTACTGGGTACATCTATTTGCTTAACAGAAGGAAGTGAAATAAGGTACAATTCTGTAAAATCACCCATGCCCTCAGACTGCAATCTCTACATTCTTACATTCTATCAGAGATAATGTTATTAAAGGGAGCTCAGAAAGTCTCCCCATGCTAGATTTACTGACTGATGTCATGAGAGCAAAGCAAGGCGCCAGATAAAATACAATATCTCTACAGAACTACCATGCAGCAGCCTAAGCCATTTGAGACCAAACAAGAATGCAGCACAGGATAGTGCCAAAACCAAAAGAAAGATCAGGCTTAGTGCATGTAACATGATTTGGATGTACAAATACTCCTATTCTCTTATATGTAAACAAAGAGTTATGTAAAGGATATTTGTTGTGTGTTTACCAGGGCTACCTTTATTAATACTCTACATGGAACTGTCCCTCCAAATTGGTTGTTTTTCCATGATAATTCTGAGGGGATCTATTCATTACATTTCCACTGTAGGCAACACTGTCTCCCATCCTAGATTCCCGGGCCAATTAAGCACCTTTCACAGCCCAGCTTGAAAGGATTATCAGATCAAACGTTCGTATTTGATCCTCTCCAGTTTGTTACATTTGAGGAGAGACAGTTCCAGTTGTAGAGAATGTACATTGTAACAATGTTGCTATAGTTCAGTAGTTGTGAAGGTCTTTGTCTGTGGGAATTGTGGGAATTGCATCACATAGGATTAATAAAAAAATAACACATTTCTTTCTGGAGAAAACAATTCATACATATCTTTTCTGCTAAAAGTTGAATCCAAAACTAAAACAATAATAAAAATTAAAAAAACTTAACACTGCTGGTACATAGAGTCAGATCTGGGGCCATATGTATCAAGCATCTCAGATTAGGAGAGATGATCTAGGATCAGTTTGACCTTTTAGATCATAATGAACAAGATCACATGGACGAGGGGACCAGATTCTAGATCAGCATTTCTACTCTGATACACTTTATGAATACGGGCTCAGGTGTTCACGGATTCTTAAAATGCATGGAATAGTTGTGAGACGGAGGGTGAACGCCTTTAAAGATGTGGGAATTTGAAGGGGTAATGGATCACAAAGGTGCTTGGTACAGTAGCTACCTCTACCACCTGCATTGGCTATCTGTATGCTGAATGGCATTATGTACATTACATTATAACAAACGCACAAACTAGCACAGCAGTGCCATTTCTATTTGTAATATGATCCAGTGAGCATAAAAATATTTGCCATTCATTACAAAATCTTTATGAATATGGTTTTAATTTGGGGGGGGGGGGGATGGGGGGGGGGATTTCATAACATTTTTACATTCTGACATAAAGAACACATGTTCAACATAATAAAAAAACCTGTTTTCCAATCTCAAAAATGACTACAAGTGCCAAATAAAATAGCAGGGTGGACTGTAACAGGGTTGACAATATCATCTTAAATGTGCCATGAATCCCCTTTTGACAAGAGGAATAGAAGCTTTTTCTGTCAACAGGGAGTGGCAATAAAATGCAAGCTTACCTTTTTCTAAATTGTTAAAACACTTCTAGTCTACGGGTAACAGGGTTGACATATTTTATGCTCGATCCGCACAGTTTTCCATCACAAAACACCAGAAAATGGCCAAAAAGAGTATAACCACTTCACCTACTTTTACACTATGATTTGACTATTAGATGTTCAATGTTTCTTTAGATTTTTTTTTTTAAGGAATAGTTTCACCATATTAAAATGAGAGTTCAGTTCACGTAACAGGATTGATCTTAAAATGACGGCCAGACATAAACGAATCACTAATCACATAAAATAAATATTAATCAGACATAAATTACTTTGTCAAAGCAACAAAATAACCATGGTTTTACAATGATGGTGAAAACTTGGAGAAAATGCAGAATTTTGGCACTTCAAGTCTTTATTCATATTAAAAATCTGATGTATTGAATTCTGTATGTAGTCTATATTAAAGGGTACTTCATTTAATATAGCAGGCTTCTACAATGCAATATTGGTTCACAATTTCTATTTAAAATATCAAAGTGACGAAAAGGTACTCTTTGTGGAACGACCCTGTTATTTCCATAGAAAGACTTTTAATGTATTATACAGTAGTTCAGGACATATACATTCAATACAAAACTTTATCAACAAAGTGATATCAATAAACTTATGAAAGCGAAAGAAAAAAAAATATTCCCTGTCCATCATGCATTGACAAAAGTTTAAAACAGTAAAGATTGGCCTGTGCTCACTCGAAATGCTAGAACATTTCCTCCACACTAATCTGTTGACAGATGATGCCGTTGAATACGCAGAACTGTTTCTATTCTGCCTAAACTGAAAATTATATCCAGAGATCTTCACCAAAATCAGCGTATAATGCAAACGTGTAGCAATCCAAAGGTTGCGAGTTCGAATCTCAACTTCAGCAACTTTTCAACTACCTACACATTTTTTGCTACTTTGCAACTATATACTTAGCATGTTAGCTAACCCTTCCCCTAACCCTAAATTTTTTTTACATTTTAGTAATTTAGCAGACGCTCTTATCCAGAGCAACTTACAGTAGTGAATGCATACATTTCATGCATTTTTTTTGTTGTTGTACTGGCCCCCCGTGGGAATCAAACCCACAACCCTGGCGTTGCACACACCATGCTGGCGTTGCAAACACCATGCTCTACCGACTGAGCCACAGGGAAGGCCATAACCATAACCTAACCGTTTTAGCTAACCCTTCACCTAACCTTAACCTTAGCCCTTTAACCTAACTCCTAAAGTTAACCTTAACCCTAAGCGAGCTAGCTAACATTAGCCACCTAGCTAGAATTCGTAACATATCGTACGTTTTGCAAATTTGTAATATATTGTATGTTATGCAAATTCGTAACATATTGTACATTTTGCAAATTCGGAACATATTGTACATTTTGCAAATTTGGAACATGTAATATGAATTTTAATTCGTAACATATCACTAAATTGAACGTCTCAGATTTATGTAAAGACGATTATTAACAATGACAAACTTCTGAGATTCTGAAGCAACCATTCCAAGAATACCTTCCAGTTGCAGATTGTGGCAACTAAACTGCACTATTATAACATGCCCATCCCCTTCTCAACAGCTCAGGTGGCTCAACGCCTTATATCTTATTCCCCTCCTTTAGAGGTGGTATGAGTGTGAAGGTTGTGGAGAGTGTGTTAAATGGCTGCAAACTGGCAGATCTGCTTAAGCTCAATGAGGGCAATATGATACCATGATGTTTGGAAGTGAGATGATTGATGTCCAGCTGCTGCTATTGTTTGAACGCAATGGTTTTAGTCCTCCAGACCATTGAGAATGTCACTGAACAACACACCCGCATGCATGGATTACAGTGCAAGCACACACTTCAACCAGAGGAACCAAGCTAAGGAGCTTTTTATCAAGCATGTGCAATTGTCAACCATGCACTGCAATCATCACCAACAATTCCACCATTCAGTATTATTTGAATACCCTAAATACCGTGAGGAATTGTGCATGGTAAACCTATTTCATAATCCATTTTAATTATGTTGATTATTGTTATTTTAATTTTTTCTGTTCTGAGTTGTGGAAGATCGAGAAACCTATATTTTTGTGCAAAAGAGTGATACATAAACCACTGTGACTCAACTGAGGCACCTGTCAAGCTGGCATAAGGGATGAAAGGAAACGATGGTGTGTTGTGGCTTTTATCTAAATACGAGTGCATGGAGCAAACCACGGCCCTCTCCCAGCCATACAATACAGCAGTCATTTAGGCACCACTCCCAAATCCCCCTAATCTAGAGATTACAGGACTCCACATCCCCTCTGTTACTGTGTGTTGTATTTCTCTTGCATTGAGGTAGAGTACATACCAGTACTTCACCTCAATGCAAGAGAAATACAACACACCGATATCATTATCAGAAGATATATAAAACAATACCCACAGCATTTCTAAACTATGACCTGGAGAGGATTGCAGGATAGAAGTCATCAGTAGTGTCCCCCTACCTACACATTTAAGTGGAGAACTATCAATGTGATGATGACTTCTCTGGGTTAGTTCAAGCATTCAGTAATGAAACAGCATAAAACCAAACCGAGTAAGATCATTTGTTTAAATAGAGGACCTAACGACCTCTTTGAGTCAGTTTGCCTTGGCTGAATTCTCATGCGAGGTGCAGCTCTGCCTGTCTCAAGTGATGAGAGACTAGAGTTCCCTGTTCAGTTCACAAAGCCAGTGACCCGTGCCTTTTCCCACAATGCACTGCTTGGCAGGTTCTACATGACAGCACTTGGGCCTGTTCTCTGCCAGTCTGGCCCGCAGCCCACAGCGCTGCAACTCACAGCAGAGCAGCCAGCTGATCCACTCCCAAGACAAGCCTCTCGCTCTATTGTTGACTCTTGCAAAATTGTGGGTGTAATATTAGACTACTGTGTGTCATTGTAGTAATTTTGCCAACACTTAGACACAGTGTTTTTTAAAACTTAAATGGATAAAGTATATTCACATGCTAACCATTATCTGAAAATGACACTCAGTATGTTGTGTGTTGTTGCATGCCCGGGTAGTAAGGATGTAAATTAGCTTTATAGCTTACTCTGGCACATTTACATTGATGTGTAAACGGACATGTTGATTAATGTGAACTGTCACCGTCAAATAAATTGCATAAATACATTTTTATTAGTTACTGCCTTCCCTGTAATTTTCATCAATAATCAGTGGCTGATCATTGCCATTGAGTGGAAACAAACTGTCTGGATCACTTCTGTGGTAAGATGTTCAACAACAAGTGTGTACTCAGCAACTGTCAAATTTAGAACTCAGCCCTGCCAAGATAAAGTTAACAAATATTTTTCTGTCACATTTAAAGTTGTTCAAAGACAACTGGTTGTCTTCTCATCTTAATGGATAGTGATGCAGGAGTGGCAAAAATCCCTCATTTGTCATCCACGTATTAGGGTGGCAGGTAGCCTAGCGGTTAGACCAGAAATGAAAAGGTTGCTGGTTTGAATTCCATATGTCAAAAATCTGCCGATGTGCTATGAGCATGTGCTAAATGACTTTTTTTTTACATGTACAATGTCATGGACTACATAATGTTAATTTGCTCATTGGTCCTCATTTTAATGTTATTTTGCACTGCAAAAGTCTTCCCCTTCTACACAACACTTCGTAAATAGGAGCAGATCAGAGATAACAGGCAGGTTTTATATCACGTCATGTTTAGTGATAAATGATGCAAATCAACCGTGTGGCTTTCCCTGGAACCTTACTACCTTTGTCATATTGAGGTCAAATTACATGATTGGGAAACAGAGCCTTCCACCATTTTGTTTCTAGGCAATGACTTCACTAGAGGTTACGCTAGATTTGACTTACTGTGTATTATTTCTTGTTGACTGACTGTTGAGTCATTGCGAAGGTCATATTCATTTCTGAAAAGGTATAGAAAAAGAGCCATTTGGAATTGTTTACGTTGTTCTGTCACTAGCCACTCTAGTTTGATCCCAAATTTCATGAAAGGACTTTACAGAGTGCATTGTTGTTTATGATGGAACACATGTGAAGGCCACAACTAAACAGCAGAGGCTTGTGAAATTTAAATGGGACATTTTGGATTACACTAGCGAGCCTCAGTTTTTACCTTTGTTATAGTGGCTAACCTAGTCAAAATGTCCAAATAGCCACTCTAGCACAGGTGGGACTGCAAATGTTCATGTACTCTCTTCATTTGACTCATGGAAATTACAAACTTGAAGCCTTTTTAAACCCCAAATACACTACAATTTGCATTTCCTGCTCCACAGGAAAATTCTCTGTGACAAGAGAGTGATGAAATTAATATAATATATAGTAAATTGTAAAATATTGAACACATAACTGCTTTCCAGAAGTGGATCTTCAGTTGGGTCTTTTGTCCATTTATTAGCAGCAAAGTTAAAACATACCAATAATTCCATACAGGCTGATGTAATTACCTTATCTTAGTTCCATAGTGAGCATGGTCAGAACTGTATGCTGCCCATAGTGGTAGTTAGAGGACTCAACTTGGATATAACCCATTTTAGCATGGGCACTGCCATTGAGTGCTTCCACCATTTTAAAGTATTCAAAATGGGTGAGGATTCCTATGGGTTTGGAGCAATCAGCCAATGATCAGAGCATTGTCTTCTTTTTCAAATTGGGTGCTATGGTTTGTAAATGGATTTAAGCTATATCACAGCTATCTAGTGTCCACAATAAATGAATCACACACAACATTTGGATCAGAACTCAAGCAATGCAGGTGGTGGTAAATCACCAATATTAGCTTGACACTTTATTCAAACATAAAAGAAGAAGAAAATGTACAACTTTAAAATGGAGATAGCCTCAATGGTGCTGTCCATGCTACCACAGATGCCATAATAGCACAGATACAAAGATGATACCTCTTTCCATCTCTATGATGATGTCCATACCTGTGCATCCCCACTTCCTGGTCACCTGTGTGCCTGCATCATAGACTTAGTTAGACAACATATCTTTGTGTCTGTGAACACATGAGCAGTGCCATTGAGGACTTCCACCATTTTAAAGTAGTCAACTGGGTTGGACCTCCCAGCCATTGAATTACACTTGTGAGCAAACATTCCAAAACGGCAGGTGGCAGTAGGGATCTCTATCTATCTCTATGGGATGTACACGTGTGACCAGTCACACATGACCCAACATATAGTGTGCCCTATAGTGTACAAATTCATTGGAATATACAAAGACAGATACACTGTATAGATAATACAATTTAACAACCACACAAGTAGACCAAATTCCTAATGAGTATGACAGCATATAATGTTATACACACTACCAAATATATATTCACAAAATAATGATCTGAACTTCTATACTTAAAGGATAGTAACAATGATTAATTTTACAATTAGCAAATGTCAAAATTATTACAACACACACAAACATGCTAAATCACCTAAAACAAATATACAAGGAAAGCTTTCCACAAATAAAATATTATTTCCAAGATATAGAGCTCTCGCTTTGTCATAACAAGTAAATGTGAAGAATCATAATTCTAAAATGTTAACCTTAAAGGGATAGTTTTCTGAAATGTTAACACAATCTTGATTTTTTTTCTTACCTCAATAGGGTTATTGAGCCTTTCTTTTAATTTTAATACAAGCTTCATGAAAAGCCATTTAAAGTAAACAATGCAATGAACGCAAGTATGAAAACAAAATAGCTAATGCACTTCAATTCAACTTATATTCCGCCAATATCATTTTACAAAATCTGTGTTTGACTTAGAATTAAAGATTTGTAACGGTTTTTGTTTACTTCACAGAGCTTTCCATAGAGCTTGTATTAAAATTCTCACTAAGACTCATCTCCTATTAAGGTAAGAAAACAATTAAGATTGTGTTTACAGTTTGGAAATCTGCCTTTAGCCATTTGCTGCATATAGAGGTCAAATCTCTCCTTTTTTTATATCGTTAAGACAAATCAGTTAGCTAAAAAAATGACATGTTTTGATTGATAAATCAGTTTTGAGAACCCCACTAGAAAAATATAAACCTGTTGAGTTGGTCTGGTCTCTCTCTGGTCTGTAGACTGATGTCTACATGTGTCTGCCTGCTGTCATCTTGTTAGTGGTGCCCTCTTTCTTCTTCTTTGAGGTTTATTGGCAGACTACACTCATAAAGTGTGTTGCCGCCACCTACTGTACGGTGTAGTAAAAAATACCCCCAAAACTAAATATGTTTTGGCTGAACAAATTCATACTAATTACCAAAAACACTAACCAGATCCACTCCATTATCCTGAATTTCAAACAAAAACAAAAAGTGTACTATTCAGATCCCTACGCAGGCTCAGGAACCAGGAAAGGGGGAACCTCATCATTCAGTATTCCCTGTAACATTTCGGCTGTCAAGTCCTGGAGATCCAGGAATCTATTTTCCGTCTTCTTTTTAGATATTTTTTTTTTAGTAGTTTGACTAACGCAATTTATCACTTGCACTATAAATGCAACAAAGTCCACCTTCTTCGCCATTAGTGTGTCGGGATCCTTCTTCTGCATGGCATTCACTTCAGACTGTGGGACATCCACAACCATCTCCTCTCTACTCACTCCTTCAGCTATTTTACCTGGCTCCACATAGAAGACCTCCTGTGTTGCCCTGATCCTAGCTACTGCGACCTCCTTCATCCGTACAGGGCACTCCGGGAACGTGATTCCCATCACAATTATAACAACATGCTTCATCTGACTCTTCATTTGACTCTCAACTACTACACATTTATTCCTTCATCAAACACTTGCCACGTGTCCAAACTTTTTACAATTGTAACACTTCAGCGGTTTCTGTACATACAATCTCACCTCATATCTCACATACCCAAGTTTTGCATAAGTTGGGAGAACCACTTCAAACGACAGTAAAACCAATAGGCTTTGCTCCTTCTTTTTCCGTCTTTTCATTCGATTCAAGTGACGTGCATCTACCACTCCTGGAATGTTATCCCTAAACCACACAGCCTCTATGTCCAACAAGACACCGGAGAGGGCACCTTTAACCGGTGCCCTACTTTGAAAATCATAGCTTTCCACATCATACAATGACATCTTGTTGAGCCACAGAGCTTTCTCCTTTTGCGCTTTTGACACACACAAAATCAGCATCATACCGCTCCTGGTCACTCTGACCGATTCCACTTTACCCAATTTGTCCTCCACGATCTTCGAGACAGCAAACGGGTCACCCAAAAAAACATCTTTGCTCGTGAATTGCACTCCAACCATAAACTGCTGTTCATTTCCAACTTTAGCCCTTTTTACTCCACTCTTCTTCACCATCGTCCACTCATTCTCACCAACTGTACTCGCGCCAAGAAAATCACACAATACTTCCGCCATTGCTCCTCCAGTCATCCCCCAGACTCCCTGGCTCTTTGCTGTAAAAGATGTAAGAGTTTGTGTTCTCGAAGTAGCACCCGTATTGTTCGCATTCCAGCACAGCTGTTGCTTCACCAACTTTTTCTCAATTTCCTCCATTTTGTCCACACTACTCACCGCCATTTCCGACTCACCTTCCCTCTTCCAGCTGCCTTCCTCTAACTCCAGCTCAACAAACTGCTACCTTCGTCCAGTGGTTGCCTCTCCTATATGGGGTGGCAGGTGGCCTAGTGGTTAGAGTGTCGGACCAGTTAGCGAAAGGTTTCTAGATTGAATTCCTGAGCTGACAAGGTCAAAATCTGTTGTTCTGCCCCTAAACAAGGCAGTTAACCCACTGTTCCTAGGCAGTCATTGTAAATAAGAATGTGTTCTTACATTACTTGCCTGGTTAAATAAAATGTCCAGAGCTCTCTAGAGAGCTGAAATACAAAGCTTCTTTCCAGTTCCACAGGGGAAACAAAATGGCTGCCGCTTCTGTGGGGTGTAAGGTGAAGTTGCGTCTAGACACTAATCTTGTCACTTTTTCATTTCCCCCACTCATGGTTTAGGTTAGGATTGGGGGCGGAGAAACTGATCCTAGGTCTGTACCTATGGGAAACTTCACCTCTAAGTCACGTGTCAAACTCATTCCACAGAGGGCCAAGTGTCTGCGGGTTGTTGCTCCACCCTTGTACTTGATTGATTAATTAAGGTCATTATTAGTAAGGAACTCCCCTCACTAGATATCAAGGTCTTAATTGAAAGGAAAAACCTAAAGCCCACAGACACTCGGCCCTCCGTGAAATGTTATTTATTTGATTTTATTTAACCTTTATTTAACTAGGCAAGTCAGTTAAGAACAAATTCTTATTTACAATGACGGCCTACCCCAGCCAGACCCTAACCCAGACAACGCTGGGCCAATTGTGAGCCACCCTATGGGACTCCCAATCACGGCCGGTTGTAATACAGCCTGGAATCGAACCAGGGTCTGTAGTGAAGCCTCTTTCACTGAGATGCAGTGCCTTCGGAGCACCATTCCCTCAGCCAGTTTCATGAGGTAGTCACCTGGAATGCATTTCAATTGACAGGTGTTCCTTGTTAAAAGTTATTTTGTGGAATTTCTTTCCTTCTTAATGTGTTTGAGCCAATCAGTTGTGTTGTGACAAGGTGGGGTGGTATACAGAAAATAGCCCTATTTGGTAAAAGACCAAGTCCAAATTATGGCAAGAACAGCTCAAATAAGCAAAGATAAATGACAGTCCATCATTACTTTAAGACATGAAGGTCAGTCAATACGGAACATTTCAAGAACTTTGAAAGTTTCTTCAAGTGCAGTCGCAAAAACGACTAAGCGCTATGATGAAACTGGCTCTCATGAGGACCACCACAGGAAAGGAAGACCCGGAGTTACCTCTGCTGCAGAGGATAAGTTCATTAGAGTTAACTGCACCCCAAATAAATGCTTTACAGAGTTCACGTAACAGACACATCTCAACATAAAATGTTTAGAGGAGACTGTGAGAATCAGGCCTTCATGGTCAAATTGCTGCAAAGAAACCACTACTAATGGACACCAATAATAAGAAGAGACTTTCTTGGGCCAAGAAACACGAACAATGGACATTAGACCAGTGGAAATCTGTCCTTTGGTCTGATGAGTCCAAATTTGAGATTTTTGGTTCCAACCGCTGTGGCTTTCTGAGACGGAGAGTAGGTGAACGGATGATCTCCGCATGTGTGGTTCTCTCGTGAAGCATGGAGGAGGGGGTGTGATGGTGTGGGGGTGCTTTGCTGGTGACACTCAGTGATTTATTTAGAATTCAAGACACACTTAACCAGCATGGCTACCACAGAATTCTGCAGCGATACGCCATCCCATCTGGTTTGCGTTTAGTGGGACTATCATTTGTTTTTCAACAGGACAATGACCCAACACACCTCCAGGCTGTGTAAGGGCTATTTGACCAAGAAGGAGAGTGATGGCGTGCTCCATCAGATGAACTGGCATCCACAATCACCCGACCTCAACCCAATTGATATGGTTTGGGATGAGTTGGACCGCAGAGTGAAGGCAAAGCAGCCAACAAGTGCTCAGCATATGTGGGAACTCCTTCAAGACTTTGGGGAAAGCATTCCTCATGAAGCTGGTTGAGAGAATACCAAGAGTGTGCAAAGCTTTCATTAAGGCAAAGGGTGGCTACTTTGAATAATCTAAAATCTATTTTTGGTTACTACATGATTCCATATGTGTTATTTCATAGTTTTGATGTCTTCACTATTATTCTAAATGTAGAAAATAGTAAAAATAAAGAAAACCCTTGAATGAGTAGGTGTGTCCAAACGTTTGACTGGTACTGTATAGAGGTGTGTGCCTTTTCAAATCATGTCCAATCAATTGAATCTACCACAGGTGGACTCCAATCAAGTTGCAGAAACATCTCAAGGATGATACATGGAAACAAGATGGACCTGAGCTCAATTTTGAGTCTCACAGCAGGGTCTGAATACTTATGTAAATGTCATATTTGTTTTTTAAATTTAATAAATGTACAAAAACATTCTAAAAACCTGTTTCCACTTTGTCATTACGGGGTATTGTGTGTAGATTGCTGAGAAGCTTTATTTAATCAATATTTAATCAGGTTAGCAAAATGTTTTTAAATTGGGTTCCTACTACTCATATATACTCACAACTAAACTCAGCAAAAAAAGAAACGTCCCTTTTTCAGGACCCTGTCTTTCAAAGATAATTCTTAAAAATCCAAATAACTTCACAGATCTTCATTGTAAAGGGTTTAACACTGTTTCCCATGCTTGTTCAATGAACCATAAACAATTAATGACTGTGGAACAGTCGTTAAGACACTAACAGCTTACAGACGGTAGGCAATTAAGATCACAGTTATGAAAACTTAGGACACTAAAGACGCCTTTCTACTGACTCTGAAAAACACCAAAAGAAAGATGCCCAGGGTTCTTGCTCATCTGCGTGAACGTGCCTTAGGCATGCTGCAAGGAGGCATGAAGACTGCAGATGTGGCCAAGGCAATAAATTGCAATGTCCGTATTGTGAGAAGCCTAAGACAGCGCAACAGGGAGACAGGACGGACAGCTGATCGTCCTCGTAGTGGCAGACCACGTCTAACAACACCTGCACAGGATCGGTACATCCGAACATCACACCTACGGGACAGGTACAGAATGGCAACAACTGCCCGAGTTACACCAGGAACGTACAATCCCTCCATCAGTGCTCAGACTGTCCGCAATAGGCTGAGAGAGGCTGGACTGAAGGCTTGTAGGCCTGTTGTAAGGCAGGTCCTCACCAGACATCACCGGCAACAACGTCGCCTATGGGTACAAACCCACCGTCGCTGTACAGACAGGACTGGCAAAAAGTGCTCTTCATTGACGAGTCGTGGTTTTGTCTCACCAGGGGTGATGGTCGGATTCACGTTTATCGTGAAAGGAATTAGCGTTACACCGAGGCCTGTACTCTGGAGCGGGATCAATTTGGAGGCGCAGGGTCCGTCATGGTCTAGGGCGGTGTGTCACAGCATCATCAGACTGAGCTTGTTGTCATTGCAGGCAATCTCAATGCTGTGCGTTACAGGGAAGACATCCTCCTCCCTCATGTGGTACACTTCCTGCAGGCTCATCCTGACATGACCCTCCAGCATGACAATGCCACCAGCCATACTGCTCGTTCTGTGCGTGATTTCCTGCAAGACAAGAATGTCAGTGTTCTGCCATGGCCAGTGAAGAGCCCGGATCTCAATCCCATTGAGCACGTCTGGGACCTGTTGGATCGGAGGGTGAGGGCTAGGGCCATTCCCCCCAGAAATGTCTGGGAACTTGCAGGTGCCTTGGTGGAAGAACCGGGTAACATCTCACAGCAAGAACTGGCAAATCTGGTAGAGTCCATGAGGAGGAGATGCACTGCAGTACTTAATGCAGCTGGTGGCCACACCAAATACTGACTTTTACTTTTGATTTTAACCCCCCTTTGTTCATGGACACATTATTAAATGTATGTTAGTCACATGTCTGCAGAACTTGTTCAGTTTATGTCTCAGTTGTTGAATCTTGTGATGTTCATACAAATATTTACACATGTTAAGTTTGCTGAAAATAAACGCAGTTGACAGTGACATTTCTTTTTTTGCTGAGTTTATACTTAAAAAGCTGATGTAAAATAGTCAAGTTACCTCAATATACTTGGGATAATTTACTAATAATTATTATTTCTATACAAGGGAAAATACAAAGAGAAACAACAGTGTTGAACTTCAAACTTCAACAACTTTATTTTGAATAAAGGTTTTCTTAAAACTTCAATCTCAAATTGACCCTTAGACCCCACTCCTTAAGCATTTATGGAGAGCTGATTTTTTTGTAATCTGTAAGCATTCTGGGTAAAACTCCACCTTGCCTCCTTAGGTAAAGTTTCATCCAGACAGCTTGCACCTGACTACAAATTATTTCACAACTGCATAAAGTTTAGGTGATAGTTTGGGATTAGCACTTTGACCTCACATCTTGTACAGTTTGGCAAGAATTCTCTGGTGGTCTGTGTGCCCCTTAACAACAAAACGATATTTTAACAGAAATGTAAATTAACGATTTATCTTAATAGACTTTACACAAAGCACAATATGAACTCAAATACAACCTCAAACTGTTTTAATCAAAACATGGGTTTTCAAAACATACATTGCACATATTGTTACAAAAATATGCCAATATTATTTTGACAGGTATAAATAAGCATTCTGGGTATAACTCCAGCTTGCCTCCGTGGGTAAAGTTACATCCAGATAGCTTGCACCTGACTACAAATAATCTCAGAAATCCACTAGTGCAAATGGAGTAAGTTTTAAAACAAAGCTGTTTTTTTTACCAGAAATTGACAATGTCTCTTATGACTTCACCTGAAAAAGCACATAATGTAAACTGTTGCTCCAATACCACCTAGCAACTAGCTTTTCAGCTTACTGAGTAAGGTTTAGACCACAGTTTGTGAGTGGCCATTTGAGAGTTCTCATAGATATCTTTAGATATCTCTGAAAACAAGTAACTTCATCTTTTGAGCTTGGACCCATGGGGAGGTCCTGAGATCATCAAGTTTCAAGAATACGTTTTGGAACACCTCAAAAGGATTATTTCAGATCTTTGGGGTACTTTAGATTTAAGCCATAGATGAGGCCAAAAAGCAAGGTACATGACTGTGTAACACTGCAAATACCAGCCAGGACCTCTCCTCCTTTGATGCAGATCCCATGCTCTGTATTCGGGTGCAGATCCTTCACAGTGAACACCATCACATGCTGAACGAGGTCCTCTCAGATCATGGTGTCGTCAGCATCCTGAGTGAAAAAATTAAGAAATAACAGACCAGGCTATTACATTAATTGTGCAACTTGAGGAGAAGGAAACAAAGGAAGATACCTCATTTAGAGATAAATATGGATACAAAAATAAAAACCTTTACCTTTAGCTCAACCCTCTCACCGAGGTATATGACCAGGCCACAGATCACAATGTCTCTTTTTTCCTGGATGGTGTGGTGGTTCATTTTACTATCAAATGAGGAGAGACAAACTTATCACACAAGTCAGAGTTATACTTAAACTAAATCTTTAATAGTGAGAGCTTTGCAATGGCTGGTTGAAGAATCACCGTCTCTGATGATTCGTTGAAAGCGGCAAGACAAGTACATAGGTCTTGTATAGCCAAGATACACCCCTTTCAACCTACATGAGGAACAACAGATATATAGAATGAGTGACAAGGTTAAGATTTGTATGAAAGATACCTATAATACATAGCTGACAGTATCTGCTGTGTCAACAGTTTTCATTGTGTCTGGCCCTCCGACTCCAAACTGGAACCATCTCTCCCTGGTACGGTATAGAACAGAAAAAATTAACTCATGCTCTGGAATGCTCTTCAGGTTTAATCACCCAAAAGACATCGTAAATCTCCTGTCAGTGTTATTTCCCAGAGCCCCATCCTCAGTAGAACACACACACACACACACACACAATAGCTATAAGAATACTCTATTCTGTTGGATAAAAACCATTTGATGCAATAAAAGTATTATAACATAATCTTGCAATTTTTCCTCTCACATTCCCCCTTTGAGAGTCCTCTCAACTTAAAAGAAAATTACAAGATTTAAGAACATTCATTCACATGTAAAAAATGTATATATTCCACATAAACCAAGAAGCATAAAAACAATAACTCATTGCATGGGGTTCCTGCACGTGACCGGCTGCCATAGCACTGGCTCAGCTTCCTTCCAAGAAACTTAGCACTGTCTCCCATTTCAACCTCCAACACATTTTCTAAGCACTCTAGCAATTTGTCTGGGAAGGTTATGATACACAGTCACCTGCACGAACCCATGAAGAAACACAAAAAAATGCATACAGTTTATGAGATTCAAAGCTATATCATCATAGACAGTGAAAATCACATATTAAATGCATAATGCAGTGCATGCAACAATGGAGTTTAATAAAATAAGCTTTAGTTATCCATCACACTCCAATGGATCAGCATGGAAACTAAAATTAGCATATCTTGTTAGACAAATCCAGGTAGTGACTCCTAGTTAAAGAAACATTTATTCCATTGATGCCTAATGAACATGACCCAAGACAAGCATCATGATTCCACTATTTATAAGGCAATGCCTATAGATCAGGATCAGTTTCACTCTCTAGATCAGAGTTCACCCTCTCCATTCACCCATGGCATGCTGAGAATAGTGTCAACATCTTTAGTTCATAACAACAATCAAAACAATCAATCCCTAATACATTGATGGCTTCACTCATATAGTTAACATACTAAACTCAAATCAATCCTTCAGTTTTAAAAATCATTCAGTTTCCAAATCATAATTAAAAACCCAATTAATTATAAAAAACAAAATTTAGAATGACATTGCTCAGTGATTCAAATTGGTCCCATCACTCAAAGTAAAAAAAATCAAAAAATCAATTTAACACACATCAACATTGGCAGAATGAACATTTATATTAACATCCTGTATAATTATCCCATAATTCTACTATTAACTTTTTTGTCACGATTATAATACAGATCAGTATCTCAATGCATTCTGAATCTAAATGACTATACTTTTATGTAGTGTAGACCTCTACAATCAACCTGATACCCCAAAAGTCTAAATCAACTATGGGCACAGTTGACCAACCCCTCCTCCAGGCACTGATTCTTCTGGCGTCCTTTTCGTCTTTTCGTCCCAGTTCACATGATGATGCAATCAGAGGAGTGTGGTGGGCAGATACATCGAAGCACGTGCTTATTGTAATAAATGGAATGAATGGAAAGATATGAAACACATTACCAGTCCATTTCATTCCATTCCTGTCAATACAATAAGCCTGTCCTCCGATATATCCAGCCACCACTGCTTCCAAATGGTCATGACATAAAGGAAGAACGGAGTGACTGAATTTAAAATACATAAACAATGTATACTTTCTGCTAATTTAATAAATCATATTGAAGTTGTTATAGAGCAGTACATTGAGTACATTGTAGACAGGAAGCTGTATGGCTAATTCCAGAGTATTTGTTTTCTGTTTTGTAAAACTGTGTGTATCCTGTTTTTGTGATATTTTTGTGTATTTGTCCACTACAAAGTCTTCAACCCAATTTTTCTCTGTGATCTACTTCTCGTCTTGCCCAATAGTCACACTGCACATTGAGTAAACATGCCATTTTTAAATTAAACATTTGAAGTTATTTCTGTTGGAGTTTGCATTATAGGGAATAGGCTGGCTTGCTGGGTCCTCCTTATTACATCACACCCTGGAAAAACATTTGTCAGAATTCTGATCGGTTTTATGTAATATCTCAAAAATGTGAAAAGTGAGGTGTAACTTTGCATTGGGACCTTTGATAGGTATAGGTGGCGATGGCAGAGTGCAAGCCAAACGTGCCAAAACCTCAGTATCCTAAAAAAAAGTGTAAAAACAACACACTAGAGATGACAGATGACTGGCCTTGACTTTAGTTGTACATGACGCATGTATGTGCGACTTCTCAAGGTCCCTTTTTTTCTCCTCTAAAATATATTATCACTTCAACACTTTAATCATATGTTTTCAATTATGTTTAACTGATATGCACTGTGTGGAACTAACAAACATGCTTAGATTAGCAACTAAGGAAAGGAAAGGGAAAGGGGGGATACCTAGTCGGTTGTACAACTGAATGCATCCAACTGAAATGTGTCTTCCTCATTTAACCCAACCCCTCTGAATTAGGCTGGTGGAGGTCACGAGGTGGCAAGTGACATATTGGTTTGACAGTTTCAACAGTGTCACTTACAGTAAGTCACAGGGAGCAGACACGGATATTGAGGTACAGACAGTTTGAGCACGACTGTGTCAAGATGTCGGAGGGAATCTATGGAAACTTAGATGGATATGAAGACAACGAACCTAATGAAATGAACACGGACATTGATGGCACATTATATGCCAACGTAAAACCCTTTAAACTCACTCCAAGAGATGGAGTTGTTACTCAACCTTCATGTAACACACAAGCATGCGCCACGGCCGACCCGCTTGTTAGGCAGATTTACAAGGGCGGCATTTTCTGAGCTAATCTGACCAAGATGGACCTCCAACAACACCACATAAAACCTCACATAATTCTGCCCAAAAACAATGACAATTTCTCTCAACCAGTGGCATATGTGATTTTAGGTGAGCGCTGATGCCGCTCTTTGATAAGCAGTGCCAACTTAGTCAAAGGCAGGGGCGCAAAATATTTCGCTTTTCCATTCCCAGCTCGCCTCTCCAGGGTGCTGTTGAAGAGACGCATCTCTGCAGCGCTCCACCAATGTCAAAAAAATAATCTAACATAAATCAGGAAGCAGATATAGGACATGGTAGAAAGAGTATGTGGCCTTTTTTGTAGCCTACAGACTGGAGATAAAATGTATGACAATGTAATGAGACCGACACTTTTTTACATTATGCAGGTTTCTCAGATCAAATAGCCTAACCTAAATTCGCTAAATCAAATAAAAAATGCGCTGTCAAGATTACAAAAAACACATCCTAAAAACAGGACAGGTAAAAGTAAAATTGACAATATGGAATGGACAATCACAACAGTTGTCAAGGAGTTTCACCCCATTGTCATGATCAGTGGTTTCAAGTTGGCATCCATACATTTTTGACACGTTGATCATAGTGAAAAAGAAACTACTTCTGCATTTCCCGCTGTGTAAGCACATTGCAAATAGGCTCGTGATTACTCCTGATAAAGTTGGGTAGCTGATATTTAGAGCTTAAATAGCCAAATTGATTAGTCACAGGAATCAGGACTAATAAAGCCAATGTAATGGCCTGTTTTACAAACGGTGGGCCTACCACATGGATGAGCATACATAAAATTCAGACAAGGTAGGCTACACCCCAGTAAGCACGAGCCAATGTCTTTTAGACATCTTTTTTTGGTCCTGTCCGGATGTCGTTTTTTTGTTTTTTTTTACAAAACGGTAGACTTACCACATAGATGGACATTTATAACATTATATTTCAGGCAACACTGTAGGCTACAGTACACCTCAGTAAGCACAGACTAACGCCGACGCCTTTTGGAGGTCTTTTTTTGGTGCAGTTACGGACCAGCCTTAATTTCGACATCCACTGACATAACAGGAGGTTGGTGGCACCTTAATTGGGGAGAACGGGCTTGTGGTAATGACTGGAGCGGAATCAGTGTAATGGTATCAAATACATCAAACACATGGTCAATGTCCGGAAAATACATATTTTTTTAACTCCATAAAAGATTCCTTTTCAACGTTCTGGAAAATATGTATTTTAAATATACGGAAAATACCTTTTCACCTTTCATTCAGAACCTAAATTTAACACAATTTCAGCGTCTGGAAAATACGTCTTTTAGACGGCTTTTCAAAGTCATTTTGCTTACTGGGACTATTCTAGTTTTGGGGCTGGTGGCATTTTTTGGTCTCTCCTATGACACAATTTTTTGGTCTCGCCTAGAGGTGGAGATAGCTTAATATAAAATGACTCAAGTCAAAGTGAAAGTAATCCAGTAAAATACTACTTGAGTAAAAGTCTAAAAGTATCAGATTTGAAATTTACTTAAGTACAGTGAGGGAAAAAGTACAAAATTGTTATACTTGACAGACTCAAATATATGGGGAGAACGGTTCAGAATATTAGGGATCAATGAAAGAAAGCCATGTAAATGCATACATATTCATCTCCTTTTCAGTTGGTAGATTTTAAAATACTCTGATCTTGTCAGCTTTTACGGTTAGTAAAGAATTTATGAATAACACTAAAACAGGTTTGGAGAGCCTTTACGCACTAAATATATTGGTGAATCGAAAATACGGTGGTTTGATTCAACCTGAAAGTTGCCATATTCAATTGTTCAAACCATGAAATATAGGAATGTGAGAAAAGTGTATAATAGAACAGTAGTCATATAAATCTACAATAATAATGTTCACTAATCATGGATCTGTGATGACAACAGTCCAGTCGTCGTGAACCGTGCGCCAGGCTCCAGGCTCCAGGTTTAAACTGCTATGTATGGTCTGCGTTCCATAATGATTCAAATAGACTACCTGTCCCAAGTTATTGCACAACTTGTAATACGTTAGCCTAGTATGACACACTATTTCTAGGGAAACACAGGAACAACCACACAAACGTGACAGAGGAAAGAAAGGCAAACTAACGATTCAATGGAATGATGCAAAATGTAAGGAAACTAACACTGAAGTCAGTGACAGTTTTAAATGTATGTGAGTAAAATACTGGGTAATAATTAACACAATACAAATTGTGTATTGTGAAAATTGTAATAAAAAATATAAACAGTAAAAAGTCTGGGCATATAATTAAAACATTCTATGCAAACGGCTTGCTCATTTAACTAGCTCTTATGAAAAAAAATATTACAGTGCATGGAGAATGGTTTATTTCTATCGGAAAAAGAAAGATGTTGTTCCACTTGGAACCGACACGTTGCTCAACCTTATTAATCCTTTCATTGAGCGTAAAGGTGGTGAAATTATGAGGGAATTAAGTGAAGGTCAGAATACACCTCTGCCACACCTTCATTTCTTTGTTCTCCACCCCCCCAAAATAGGGTGAATAGCATGCTATTCTCATGCTTAAGTTCAAGGTCAGAATACGGGTAGAGAAAAGTGCATTAAAAGGAAATTATTTTCCATTTAAGCATGCTTAACTCGGGTCAGAATTCCCCCCCATATGAATTCCAGGCCAGGGCTCTTTCTCAATGTCAAAACATCCATCCTCTGATACATCCATTTTGGGGCACTAATGATACATAGCCATTGATTCTGAAATTATCAAGGCACAAGGCGAGACCCAAATGCAGACACAGGAGGCAGAACGTTGGAGTCTTACAATGTTTATTAATCCAAAGGGGTAGGCAAGAGAATGGTCATGACAGGTAAAAGGTCAAAACCAGATCAGAGTCCAAGAGGTACAGAGTGGCAGACAGGCTCGTGGTCAAGGCAGGCAGAAAGGTCAGGCAGGCGGGTACAAAGTCCAGAAACAGGCAAGGGTCAAACCCGGGAGGACTAGAAAAAGGACAATGCAAAAAGCAGGAGACCTGGAAAACAGCTGGTTGACTTGGAAACATACAAGACGAACGGGCACAGAGAGACAGGAAACACAGGGATAAATACACTGGGGAAAACAAGTGACACCTGGAGGGGGTGGAGACAATAATGAGGACAGGTGAAACTGATCAGGGTGTGACAGAAATATAACTTATAAAAGCCTCATGCACATTTTGGTGAATATTCAGAGGTGGAAACTTTCCGTGGGAATTAACGGGAATATATGTGAATTTACGGAAATACATGCAAATTAATATTAATACCATTTAAATGTAGATGTTTTTTGCATTGGATATATTTACCATATCATATGGAGACAGAAACATAAACCTTTTACCTTATCATAAGTAGACATAATTGCAAATGTTTAAATCCTTCCAATAGAAATTAAAAAAAACCAAATTTAGTTACGAATTGAACTTTAATTAAATGAGTTGACTCTTCACATGGGATGATTTCACTGAACAACAAAAGAAAGGGAATATTGAATGACCCCCAACGATCCATCGCATCTCCCAAAAATGTTTTCAACATGTTGAGGATGGCTCGTTGTCAGGCTCAAAAAGCCTCAAATTTGCCCAGTTGGCCACCAATTTTTCAACCCTTGTATTGGTCAGCCTGTTGCATGCTTTGGTGTGTGTGTTCCCAAACAAGGACCAGTTGCGCTCTGAGGCATCTGATGTTGGTGGGATTTGGAGGATGATGGAGGCAACGGGGAAAGAGCCTCAGATTCACAAAGTCCCTTCTACCAGGTGGCTGATGAGATATGTTGGCGCGACTGCCATATTGCATCTCCATCCCAAAGCCCTTGCTTGGAAGTGTACTTTGCCAGACTGCCAAGAACCTTGCCCTCATCCAGGCCAAGGCGGCGAGACACGGCGAGACACCATAGGCCTTGTTGATCTCTGCACCAGACATGATGCTCTTGCCTCTATACTTGGGGTCCAAAATGTACGCTGCGGTGTGTATGGGCTTCAGGCAGAAGTCTTCACGCTTTTGATGTATTTCAGAATTGCATTTTCCTCTGCTTGGAGCAACAGTGAAGTGGGCAGGGCAGTACGGATTTCTTCTCTTACATCTGCAAGCAGAGTCTGAACATCAGACAGGATGGCATTATCTCCCTCCATCCGTGCAATGGCTACTGCTATAGGTTTCAGGAGTTTCAGGCTGCTTAACACTCTCTCCCAAAATGCATCATCCAGTAGGATCTTCTTGATGGGGCTGTCCATATCGGCAGACTGTGAAATGGCCATTTCTTGGAGACTCCTTCCCTTCCAGGTGTCACAACGTCCACAGAAGGTGGCGCCTCTCCCCGGTACAGCGGTGCTCGGCGGTCGTCGTCGCCGGCCTACTAGCTGCCACCGATCTATGTTTCAGTGTCTGTTAGTTATGTCTGTTTTAGGTTGCACCTGTTTCTTGGTTTCTTGTTTGTCATTAGTGGGGGGGGTATTTAGTTTGTCTGTGTTTAGTTAGGATTCGTGCGGGATTGTTTTATGTTACGTGTGGTAGGGGTTAGAATTTATGTACGTAGTTGATTTTTGCTATGTGTTGGATAGGCATTAGGGTTGCTGGGCTGCGCCCCGTTTGACTTTGAGAGTGGAGCTGTTCTCATAGTTTTTCTTTTGTGCACCCTGCCTTGTATTTTGTATTTTGCCCCTTGGCAGTATTAACCTCTCTGGGCTAGGTGGGACGTTTGTCAACAGCCAGTGGAATCCCGTGGCGCGATATTGAAATACCTTAGAAACATATGACTATTTTACACCATTTTAAAGACAAGACTCTCGTTAATCTAACCACACTGTCCGATTTCAAAAAGGCTTTACAACGAAAGCAAAACATTAGATTATGTCAGCAGAGTACCCAGCCAGACACCCATTTTTCAAGCTGGCATATAATGTCACAAAAACCAAAACCACAGCTAAATGCAGCACTAACCTTTGATGATCTTCATCAGATGACACTCCTCGGACATTATGTTATACAATACATGCATGTTTTGTTTAATCAAGTTCATATTTATATCAAAAATCAGCTTTTTACATTAGCATGTAACGTTCAGAACTAGCATACCCACCGCAAACTTCCGGTGAATTTACTAAATTACTCACGATAAACGTTCACAAAAAACATAACAATTATTTTAAGAATTATAGATACAGAACTCCTTTATGCAATCGCGGTGTCCGATTTTAAAATAGCTTTTCGGTGAAAGCACATTTTGCAATATTCTGAGTAGATAGCCCGGCCATCACAGGCTAGCTATTTTGACACCCACCAAGTCTGGTACTCACCAAACTCAGATTTACTATAAGAAAAAATTGATTACCTTTGCTGTTCTTCATCAGAATGCACTCCCAGGACTTCTACTTAAAAAACAAATGTTGGTTTGGTTCCAAATAATCCATAGTTATATCCAAATAGCAGCGTTTTGTTCGTGCGTTCAAGACACTATCCGAAGGGTAACGAAGGGTGACGCGCCCGGCGCGTTTCGTGACAAAAAATGTCAAAATATTCCATTACCGTACTTCGAAGCATGTCAAACGCTGTTTAAACTCAATTTTTATGCGATTTTTCTCGTAATATAGCGATAATATTCCGACCCGGAGAAGTTGTTTTCGTTCAAAGACTCAAAGAAGAAAATGGACTATTCACGTGCACGCGCGCACCCATCTCATTGTTCTCAGATCGACCACTTACCAAATGCGCTACTGTTTTTCAGCCAGTAACTGCAGAGTCATCATTCAACGTTCTGGCGCCTTCTGAGAGCCTATGGGAGCCTTAGAAAGTGTCACGTTACAGCAGAGATCCTTTGTTTTGGATAGAGATGACAAAGAAGGCCAAGAAATGGTCAGAGAGGGCGCTTCCTGTTTGGAATCTTCTCAGGTTTTGGCCTGCCATATGAGTTCTGTTATACTCACAGACACCATTCAAACAGTTTTAGAAACTTTAGGGTGTTTTCCATCCAAATCAAACAATTATATGCATATTCTAGTTACTGGGCAGGAGTAGTAACCAGATTAAATCGGGTACGTTTTTTATCCGGCCATGCAAATACTGCCCCCTATCCCCAACAGATTAAATACGTTTTTGTTCAACGGACCTCAGTCTCCTGCGCCTGACTCATCCCTCCTGTTATTTAACTGCCCGTGACACCAGGAGACTGTCAAACATGATGACAACACCACCCCAACGGATGTTGCTGGCCAGCTTCAATGTGGTGCTCTTATTCTTCTCACTTTGCTTGGTGAGGTAGATTGCTGCTATAACTTGATGACCCTTCACATACATAACCATTTCCTTGGCTCTCTTGTAGAGTGTATCCATTGTTTTCAGTGCCATGATGTCCTCGAGGAGCAGATTCAATGCATGAGCAGCACAGCCAATGGGTGTGATGTGACGGTAGGACTCCTCCACTTTAGACCAAGCAGCCTTCATGTTCACAGCATTGTCTGTCACCAGTGTAAATACCTTCTGTGGTCCAAGGTCATTGATGACTGCCTTCAGCTCATCTGCAATGTAGAGACCGGTGTGTTTGTTGTCCCTTGTGTCTGTGTTCTTGTAGAATACTGGTTGATGGGTGGAGATAATGTAGTTCATTATGCCTTGCTGACGAACATTTGACCACTCATCAGAGATGATTGCAATACAGTCTGCTTTCTCTATGATTTTCTTTACCTTCACTTGAACTCTGTAGAACTCTGCATCCAGCAAATAAGTAGATGAAGCATGTCTGGTTGGAGGGGTGTATGCTGGGCGAAAAACATTCAAAAATCTCTTCCAATACACATTGCCAGTGAGCATCAGAGGTGAACCAGTTGCATGCACAGCTCGCGCAAGACATTCATCAGCATTTCTCTGACTACATTCCTTCATTAAGTCAAAAAAACTTCTGATTCCCGGAGGACCATGAGCTGTTGTTATCAATAATTCATAATTTTCACCTCGAATAGAAGTAGAGGGACTTTTGTCAGAGGTTGCTTGTTGTGAGTGCTGAGGGAACATAATGCACTTGGCCAGATGATTCTGCATCTTTGTTGCATTCTTCACATATGATTCTGCACAGTACTTGCAAATGTATACAACTCTTCCTTCTACATTAGCTGCAGTGAAATTTCTCCACACATCAGATTGTGCCCGTGGCATTTTCCTGTAAATATTATTTAAAAAATTGTAAAAAATAAATAAAAATACAAATACAATTCCATGTACAGATAAATAGTTAAGCAGTTAGATTAAACAACTCCTTTGTAAGATAAATGTTTTAAAATGAAACATGTATGGAAACAGGTGAATTGATACTCTTCAGTTAGCAGGCTCAATCAAGCAAGCTAAAAACCCACATGGTAGCTAACTAGCAGAAATTGTTAACAAGTTAGAAATCATTTAAACACACTTTGCTGTAGGCTACTATTTACTAGTTAACAAAAAATCATGTATGTCATATAAAATATATACACCCCACCCAGTATTGTAATCAAAACTTACCAGAAAGCATGTAGTTCTTGGCTCAGACAGTCTAGTAGTGTGGGCTCAGTAGCATCTCATTAGTGTGCAAGATCTTGAGAATCAGCTGTACATGTGATGGAAGAATGCACTGTGCATGCAGAGGGTTGCAATTCCATTGAATTGGGAATAGTTTAACCAAAATATACCACAAGACCTAGAATTGCCTTATGTGTATCCCACAAAAAAGGTTCACTGTTATAAACTAACTTTTTGATGAATTTAAGCAAAATTCCCGGGCTTAACTTCCCATGGAAAATTTCCAGAAAAATTACAGAAATGTACTGGAAAGTTTCTGACCCTTTGCAACCCTACTCATGGGCTTAGTCTTTTGCCCCATTTTGTTTGACTACATTTTCAGTACACTTTTAGAAAACAAGGTTCCAAAAGGCTGTCCCCATAAGAGAACCCTTTTTGGTTCCAGGTAGAACCCTCTGTGGAAAGGATTTTACATGGAACCCAAAAAGGTTCTACCTTGAACCAAAAGGGTTATTCAAAGGGCTCTCTTATGGGGACAGCCGAAGAACCTTTTTAGGTTTTAGATAGCACCTTTTTTCCTAAACGCGTAGGTACTTGCACCCGCAACTCTGATATGAATTTTAGAGTAGTTACATTTCTCAAGCCCCATCCCTAAGCTATTTACCAAAACAAGTGATGGGGTGACCGCTTTGTGTTTTTTTAAATCCCAGATTGTCTCTTTTAGACGACACAGAGTATTGGGAAGGGAATAAAAAATGTACTTATAGAAACCCCCAACACAGTGCATCTTAACCTGCAGTGGGCTAAATCAGGGTCACACAGAATGATTCTTAAAATATATATATTTTGAAACAAAAGTACACACCTCACATACATGGTTATTGGCTTAAAAAAAAGAAAATACTTGTACCATGTTGAAATGTATTCAATTTTGAATTTGCATCCCAATATTACACTTTATATACGTTACAGAAGACTGAAATATAACAACATTGTTTGACACAAAAACACCGGAAACACCATGGTCAGTAAAAAATTATGATCTTTATTCATTATGAAAAATATTAATAACATTCCACACGAGGCCAAAGAGGGCAGGAAAGGGCTATAACTTCGCTCATGTCTTTAAGACATGACTTTTCACTTGGAAATGATCTCCAATTGTTTGTGACAAATTCTATTGTATATAGAAATGTATATTTCCATACATATGTATTTGTATGTGAGACATATGATCGTGAACCGGTGTCCTAAGGACAATGCAAACGGCCAAAAATGGGAAATACATTTCCCTATGCAAATGATCAACATGCAAGTTACAGGAAGTTGATTGTCTTTGATTGTCACACACTCTGTCTCACCCACACACTTAGCTGTTTTCACATTCATTCACAAAACTTTAGTTTGTGTCACCATATGCCACGCATGCATGCACACACACACACACACACACACACACACACACACACACACACACACACACACACACACACACACACACACACACACACACACACACACACACACACACACACACACACACACACACACACACACACACACACACTATTTAGTTGTACTGTTTGTATATTGTTGCATTTCAAAATGTGTGAATGTTTTTGGCTATTAGTGTGTCAGTGTTTGGTTTTTTAATGTGTTTTATGGTCATTTCTGTTGGATTGTACATTTTTTACTTTAAAGGAACTAGTAGTATAAGTATTACTGTGCCTCCTTATGTTTATTTTGTTTGCCTTGTTTGACTGATTTCAGCTCATTGAAGTTGAGCCGAGTGAAAACTCCAAACCCTTTCAGAACAGCATGGACATGATGGATCAGATTTCAGCTTGAAAGAAAGTGCAAAGACAGTGCATGTGTCTTCCAGCCCCAAACCCACTGTAAGTGAACTTGAATGATGGCCACAGTCCATCGTTGATCCTCATTTCAATTGTCCATCAGCCCAACCCCCCCCCCCCCCCAGTTATTATAGCCCTAGTGTATTAACCTAGATCAGGGCTATTCAAGATCTTACGGTTGCCAGATTTAAAAAAGGTTATTTACTGGGGGCCAGACGTTTTCTTTTCATTTTTTACATGTGATTGCTCTTCCTAAGATTGGTATGGCCTACTTATAACACAGGTTGACCTGCATTACATTCTACATACATAGCTTTATCTTTTGTTTTTATTTACACATAGGAAAACTTTTATGCATGGCACATCTCAGCTGACCAGCATCACATCACATTCCGTTCTATATTTATTTGATTTAATTCTTTCCTGTCTTATAGCATTTATTTTTAATGTAAGAAACACAAGTGTTTCCCTTCAAATGGAAGAAATTGCACTTTTAAAATTAGGAGAGAGCAGAAAAGTTGGGCACATAGGTAAATCAGAGCAACCCGCAGTGATGAAAATTGTAATATGAGAGAAGCTGGATTTACACGTGTCTGTTTGTGAATTTTTCTGCAACAATATGCTCAGTCCAAAACTTTGCACAGCCTGCAGACAGTGCGCTTGCCTCAGATAAGATGCTTGCATGTTTATGAACACTAGGTATGTCTACGAACTCTAGGTCATGTGACATCGGCACCTTAGCTTTTACGGAGAAGTCTCCCCCCGCATCAGTATAGAACAGGTCCTTAACTAAACTGCACCACCTTTGTGGGGAGACTTAACTCATCAAATCTTGATGCAAAGTTTGTCACGTCCTGACCAATATTTAGGTATTATTTGTATTATATTTGGTCAGGACGTGGCAGAGGTGTATCTGTTTTGTATTGTGGGGTTTTGTGTGTGGTGTAGTGGGGTGTGTTAGTTTTGGTATAGGTTCTAGGTTTGTTTTTCTATGTGTAGTTTTGGGTGCTGGACTCTCAATTGGAGGCAGGTGATTCTAGTTGCCTCTGATTGGGAGTCCTTTAAGTAGGTGTGTGTTTGTTTGGTAGGTTGTGGGTAGTTGTATTTTGCACTGCGTTTATTCTGCCTGTAAAACTGTCACTAGTCTTTATTCATTTTCTTGTTTTTTCTCCGTGTTCACATTAATTTCATAAATTAAGATGATGAGCACTAACTCCTCTGCGTATTGGTCCACGTTCTCCGACGATGATTTCGCTATATCGTCTGACGACGAAGATTTCTGTGACAGAACTACCCACCACAACAGGACCAAGCAGCGGAGGAATTCTGGCAAGGACTGGGGAACACGGCTGGTAAGGCAGCCCGAGAGGCAGCCCCAATCATTTTTTGGGGGGGGGCACAAGGACAGTTTGGCGGGGCGAGGATGGATCCCCAGGCCAGCTCCCCGTACCCTGTTTAGGCAGAGACAAACTGGACAGATCCCGTGCTTTGGGGTGATGGGTACGGTGGCGAGGCCGAGCATTTTTAGGCCAGTACGCGCAGTACCAGCGCCCCGCATGTGCCAGGGGAAAGTGGGCATCCAGCCATTAGGGGTGATGCCAGTCCTGCGCTCAAGACCACCAGTGTGCCTCTACGGTCCAGTGTATCCTGCTACACGCAAGAGCCTTGAGGTGCGTCAGCCCAGTCTGACTCGGCCTGTTCCCGCTCCCTGCACTAGCCCTAAGGTGCGTGTGCCCAGACTGGCACATACTGTACCAGCCCCACGCATCAGGCATCTAGTGCGTCAGCCCAGCCTCGCCAGTCTGGTGCCGCCAGAGCCGCCCGCCAGTCTGGAGCCGCCAGAGCCGCCCGCCAGTCAGGAGCCGCCAGAGCCGCCCGCCAGTCAGGAGCCGCCAGAGCCGCCCGCCAGTCAGGAGCCGCCAGAGCCGCCCGCCAGTCAGGAGCCGCCAGAGCCGCCCGCCAGTCAGGAGTCGCCAGAGCCGCCCGCCAGTCAGGAGTCGCCAGAGCCGCCCGCCAGTCAGGAGTCGCCAGAGTGGCGAGGTCAGTACAGGTTCATCAAAGCTGGGACCGAGAGACTGAAAAACAGCTTCTATCTCAAGGCCATCAGACTGCTAAACAGCCAGCACTAGCACATCAGAGGCGGCTGCCTATAGACACAGATTAGCCTCTCTGGGCTAGGCGGGACGAATTCGTCCCACCTACTCAACAGCCACTTTAAGCCTGTGGCGCGATTTTCAAAACCTTAAAAATCCTATTACTTCAATTTCTCAAACATATGACTATTTTACAGCTATTTAAAGACAAGACTCTCGTTAATCTAACCACACTGTCCGATTTCAAAAAGGCTTTACAACGAAAGTAAAACATTAGATTATGTCAGCAGAGTACCAAGCCAGAAATAATCAGACACCCATTTTTCAAGGCAGCATATAATGTCACCAAAACCCAGAAGACAGCTAAATGCAGCACTCACCTTTGATGATCTTCATCAGATGACAACCCTAGGACATTATGTTATACAATACATGCATGTTTTGTTCAATCAAGTTCATATTTATATCAAAAACCAGCTTTTTACATTAGCATGTGACGTTCAGAACTAGCATACCCCCCGCAAACTTCCGGGGAATTCGCTAACATTTTACTAAAATACTCACGATAAACGTTCACAAAAAGCATAACAATTATTTTAAGAATTATAGATACAGACCTCCTCTATGCACTCGATATGTCTGATTTTAAAATAGCTTTTTGGTGAAAGCACATTTTGCAATATTCTAAGTACATAGCCCAGGCATCACGGGCTAGCTATTTAGACACCCGGCAAGTTTAGCACTCACCATAATCATATTTACTATTATAAAAGTTTGATTACCTTTTGTTGTCTTCGTCAGAATGCACTCCCAGGACTGCTACTTCAATAACAAATGTTGGTTTGGTCCAAAATAATCCATCGTTATATCCGAATAGCGGCGTTTTGTTCGTGCGTTCCAGACACTATCCGAAATGGTAAAGAAGGGTCGCGCGCATGGCGCAATTCGTGACAAAAAAATTCGAAATATTCCATTACCGTACTTCGAAGCATGGCAACCGCTGTTTAAAATCTATTTTTACGACATTTTTCTCGTAGAAAAGCGATAATATTCCGACAGGGAATCTCCTTTTCGGCAAACAGAGGAAAGTAAACAAAGGCGGGGGCGGTCGGGTCACGCGCATAAGCCCAGAGTCCCTTGATCGGCCACTTGAGAAAGGCGATAATGTGTTTCAGCCTGGGGCTGGGATGACGACATTCTGTTTTTCCCGGGCTCTGAGCGCCTATGGAAGACGTGGGAAGTGTCACGTTAGAGCAGAGATCCTTAGTAAAAGATAGAGATGGAAAAGAAGTTCAAGAAATGGTCAGACAGGCCACTTCCTGTAAAGGAATCTCTCAGGTTTTGACCTGCCATTTGAGTTCTGTTATACTCACAGACACCATTCAAACAGTTTTAGAAACTTTAGGGTGTTTTCTATCCATATGTAATACGTATATGCATATTCTAGTTACTGGGTAGGAGTGGTAACCAGATTAAATCGGGTATGTTTTTTATCCAGCCGTGTCAATACTGCCCCCTAGCCCTAACAGGTTAGAAATCACTGGCCACTTTTAGAAATGGGTCACTAGCCACTTTAATAATGTTTCCGTATCTAGTGTTATGTTAATTTGGGGACAGGTCAAAAATCATTCAACATTTATGTCAATTTAGCTAGCTTGTTTCTGTTGCTAGTTCATTTGTCCTGGTATATAAACATTGGGTTGTTATTTTACCTGAAATGCACAAGGTCCTCTACTCTGACAATTAATCCACAGATAAACCGGTAAACCAAATAAATTTCGAGTCATCTCTCCTCCTTCCTTCAGGCTTCTTCTTCTTATTTTGGACTTTATTTGGTGGTTGGCTACCAACTTTAGGTGCATTACCCCAACCGACTGGAGTGTGGAACTAAGTTCATCTTTCAATAACTCATGTGGGCATATGCTCCTAAAAACCAATGAGGAGATGGTATGTGGGCATATGCTCCAAAAAACCAATGCGGACTTGCAGCGTGTTGAGCGTCACAAATAGAACCAATTTCTATTTTAGCGCCTGGCCACGCAGACACTCGCTGACGGGAGCGAGCAGTGTGGGTGCAATGATTGAATAACATGTGTGTGTACATTTATTTTGCAACGCTGGCGCACCCGACATGTCCGGTCTGGTCAGCATGTTAGGCCTACCGTTACTTAGCTACCGAGTGTCATTATGTAAAAGTAGATCATGATATTCAGCAGAATACGAAACAAGCGATGTTGAAGGATAAATGTTGATCGGATAAAGTTTGATAGCCATAACTGAGTCCATAGTTTTTTTTAAGTCAACGCTGAGTTTATCCATAGCACGTTTAGGCAGTCTTATCGAAAGAGACAATAGGCAGGCAGACAGACCCTGTACCCTTGTTAGCGGCTCTGATTGGCTGTAACTGGTACGTTACTGATATTAATTGACAGCACTTAATAGACAGCACTGTAGGAAAACAGATTCTCCCATTGGAGAATATTGAGCAAGGGCTCATTTTGGAACTAAATATCAGTGGTGGAAAAAGTACCCAATTGTCATACTTGAGTAAAAGATACCTTCATAAAAAATGACTCAAGTAAAAGTGAAAGTCACCAAGTAAAATACTACTTCAGTAAAAGTCTAAAAGTATTTGGTTTTAAATCTACTTAAGTATCAAAGTAAATGTAATTGCTAAAATATACTTAAGTATAGTAATATTAATATTAATCATTTCAAATTCCTTATATTAAACAAACCAGAGGGCACGATTTTCTTGTTTTTAAATTTACGGATAGCCAGGGGCACACTCCAATACTCACATATAATTTACAAACTAAGTATTTGTGTTTAGTGAGTACACCAGATCAGAGGCAGTAGGGATGACCAGGCATGTTCTCTTGATAAGTGTGTGAATTGGACCATTTTTCTATCTTGCTAAGCATTCAAAATGTAACAGGTACTTTTCGGTGTCAGGGAAAATGTAAGCAGTAAAAAGTACATATTTCTATTTAGGAATGTAGTGGAGTAAAAGTAAAAGTAGTCCAAAATATAAACAGTAAAGTAAAGATACCCCAAAACGACTTTAGTACTTTTAAGTATTTTTACTTAAGTACTTTACACCACTGCTAAATATCGGATTTCTGCTGGGATTTTTTTTTTTTACAGCAAAATAACTTAAAAAATATATATAAAACAACATCTCATGGCACAGTAGGGACTGTGAAATGACACACAAACACAGTAGTAACACACACAGACACACACACAGTCTTGTTTTACTAACCTTGTGGGGACACAAGGTTAGTAAAAGGTGAATGCACCAATTTGTAAGTTGCTCTGGATAAGAGTGTCTGCTAAATGACGTAAATGTAATGTAAATGACACGCAATTGATTCCCATTCAAAATCCTATTTTCCCTAACCTTAACCCCAAAACCTATCCTTAACCCTAAACCTTAACCTAAGCCTAACCTTTTACCTCTGACTCTAATTCTAAACCCACTAGAAATAGCCTTTTCCTTTTGTGTACTGGCAAAATGTCCCCAGTGGATCTAATTTTTGTTTGAGAACACTCATAACAGTGGTGTTACATGACCGAGTGATGTAGGTGCAAACCATGAATAGGCAGGCAGACGAAGTCTGTACCCTTGTTAGCAGCTCTGATTGGCTGTAACTGGTATGTTACTGATATTGATTGAAAGCACTTAATAGACAGCACTATAGGAAAACAGATTCTCCTATTGGAGAACATTGAAGAAGGGCCCATTTTGGCACTAAACTTTGAAGTTTTGCTGGGATTGTTTTGCAGATTTTTAAAATGAATGTTCAGCTTTCATCAATGTGCCATTCTAAATTGATACATGGGATGGATCTTGCCTGTGTTGCACGAGCTTTGCTTCCTTTTGTTTTTATTTTGGAAGCCAGTTAATTCAACCTCTCATAAGATGCAAGTCACTGACATGAGTGTTGTAATTTCATTGCTTGAAATGGCTCTTATTTGATTTACTTTTCAGTCAAGATCAAAAATAGACAATACATCTGTTTCAAACAGAGAAGCTATTCCGCAACTGGAAAGAACAGAGAGTACATTTGTAAGTATCCATGTTCAGTATATCACACAGTGTTGGGGTCAATTCCAGTCAATTCAAGAAGTACACTGAAATTCCAATTCTCTTCAATGGTTTTCAATGAGGAAAATGTGGAATTGGAATTGTTTACTTTCGGAATTGACTGGAATTGAAATGGAATTGACCCCAACCCTTATATCACGACACAAAATGACAGATTATTTCATTCCTGCACAAGTTCTAACCACTTTTGTTTTTGATTTTTTGGGGGGGATACTTGCGTAATAGCCATTTTAGACCTTGTTTCACTTCCAAAGTTTAGTATGTATCCCATATTCCTAGCACACAATGGCTACATCAAGCTTGTGACTCTACAAAGTTGTTGGATGCATTTGCAGTTTGTTTTGGATTATTTTGTGCCCAATAGAAATTTATGGTAAATAATGCATTGTTTAATTTTGGAGTCACCTTTATTGTAAATAAGAATATAATATGTTTTCTAAACACTTCCACCTGAATGTGGATGCTACAGACATCTTACCCTGCCCCCCCCCCATGAACATTTTTCATGTTGAATAGCCACCACTAGTCAGCTACCTGCTCCCCTGGCTGTCACAGGAGAGGTCAAGAAAGACCATAAGCTCAGGCTAATATACTGTACATATCATTTTTCTACACTCTTAGAAACAAAGTGCAATCTAGAACCTAAAAGGGTTCTTTGGCTGTCCCCATAGGATTTTGGGATGTGTACTATTCTGTGCAATAGCCTACAAAAAATGGAATGTAATGATTACAAATAATCTGGACATGATTGTACAGTTATTGGTTTAGTAATTAAGAGTTGATATGTTGGAGTAAAACAGTTCATGTTTTCAGTGATTGGAATTGTTCAGTAAATGTATTCAGTAAAATGTATTCAGTAAAACAAATGTATAAATTCGGATAGTTTTTATGATTTCAGCTCAACAAACAAATGCTTGGATATGATTCTGAACACTCAATAAGCAGCATAGAAGATGAATATGTGACAGGAACAGAAAGTGACAGCATAGAGCACCCCACACTGCAACTTGCAGAAATGGTTGCAACCCCTATTACTAGCTTGTTCAACCTCTCTTTCGTATCATCTGAGATCCTCAAAGACTGGAAAGCTGCCGCGGTCATCCGCCTCTTCAAATGGGGAGACACTCTAGACCCAAACTGCTACGGACCTATATCTATCCTACCCTGCCTTTCTAAGGTTTTCAAAAGCTAAGTTAACAAACAGATCACCGACCATTTCGAATCCCACCGTACCTTCTCCGCTATGCAATCTGGTTTCCGAGCTGGTCACGGGTGCACCTCAGCCACGCTCAAGGTCCTAAACGATATCATAACCGCCATCGATAAGAGACAATACTGTGCAGCTGTATTCATCAACCTGGCCAAGGCTTTCGACTCTGTCAATCACCATATTCTTATCGGCAGACTCAACAGCCTTGGTTTCTCAAATGTCTGCCTAGCCTGGTTCACTAACTACTTCTCTGACAGAGTTCAGTGTGTCAAATCGGAGGGCCTGTTGTCCGGACCTCTGGTAGTCTCTATGGGGGTGCCACAGGGTCCAATACTTGGGCCGACTCTTTTCTCTGTATACATCAATGATGTCGCTCTTGCTGCTGGTGATTCTCTGATCCACCTCTACGCAGACAACACCATTCTGTATACTTCTGGCCCTTCTTTGGACACTGTGTTAACTAACCTCCAGATGAGCTTCAATGCCATACAACTCTCCTTCCGTGGCTTCCAAATGCTCTTAAATGCAAGCAAAACTAAATGCATGCTCTTCAACCGATTGCTGTCCACACCTACCCACCTGTCCAGCATCACTACTCTGGACGGTTCTGACTTAGAATATGTGGACAACTACAAATACCTAGGTGTCTGGTTAGACTGTAAACTCTCCTTCCAGACTCACATTAAGCATCTCCAATCCAAAATTAAATCTAGAATTGGCTTCCTATTTCGCAACAAATCATCCTTCACTCATGCTGCCAAACATACCCTAGTAAAACTGACTATCCTACCGATCCTTGACTTTGGCGATGTCATTTACAAAATAGCCTCCAACACTCTATTCAGCAAATTGGATGCAGCCTATCACAGTGCCATCCGTTTTGTCACCAAAGCCCCATATACTACCTACCACTGCGACCTGTATGCTCTTGTTGGCTGGCCCTCGCTTCATATCCGTCGCCAAACCCACTGGCTCTAGGTCATTTATAAGTCGTTGCTAGGTAAAGCCCCCCCCTTATCTCAGCTCACTGGTCACCATAGTAGCACCCACCCACAGCACGCGCTCCAGTAATTATATTTCACTGGTCACCCCCAAAGCCAATTCATCCTTCGGCCGCCTTTCCTTCCAGTTCTCTGCTGCCAATGACTGGAACAAACTGCAAAAATCACTGAAGCTGGAGACTCATCTCTCCCTCACTAGCTTTAAGCACCAGCTGTCAGAGCAGCTCACAGATTACTGCACCTGCACATAGCCAATCTGTAAATAGTCCATCCAACTACCTCATCACCATATTGTTATTTATTTTAGTTATTTTTCACCTTTGCACCCCAATACCGCTACTTGCACACTCATCTTCTGCACATCTATCACCCCAGTGTTTCATTTGCCATACTTGAATCATTTCACCACTATGGCCTATTTATTGCCTCACCCCCCTTATCCTCTCATTTGCACACACTGTATATAGACTTTCCCTATTGTATTATTAACTGTATGTTTGTTTATTCCATGTGTAACTCTGTGTTATTTTTTGTGTCACACTGCTTTGCTTTATCTTGGCCAGGTCGCAGTTGTAAATGAGAACTTGTTCTCAACTAGTCTACCTGGTTAAATAAAGGTCAAAATAAATAAAGAATAAATAAAAAGCACTGCACTGTATTGAAGAACACAGGCCCCACCAAAGCAAGATCTGCTCCTAAAGGTGGCCCAAACAATACCTAGAAATACTGAATTTGACACCTCTGTGCAAGAATCCACAAGTTCACTTGAAGTCATACACATTCAAGACAAAAGATGGCTCAAGAATATACACAAAAAAAACATTACTCTCTTTTGTGAGAAACCAAAATCAAAAATTGCCCGGCATCTGGAAATGATTCATAAAGGTGAAGCTGAAGTCGCAAAAGCCCTTTCTTTCCCAAAGAACTCCAAAGAGCAAAAGCTCCAACTGACCATACTGAGAAAACACAGAGGATAGAGCACACAACATGCAAGTCATAAGAGAAGGCAAAGGTGTTATAGTTCCCTGTAAACAAACCAGTTCACCAAATGGAAATCCAAAAGATGTATTGCTGTCAAGATGCACTAGAAGTGAGGGAGGGGTGAAGTCAGGTGCAGGAGACCAAAGGTGCGTAGTAGAACGTATTTATTTTCCCGATTCCAAAAATGCCAAAACCAGGCAGGGAACAAGGAAACCCAACTAGACAAAAAAATCCACCTCAACGGAGTAGGGACACAGCCCAGGAAAACGTCCTTCCAACAAAGTACAAGAGAGAAAAACAATCCCCAAAACCCCTCAACAGGAAACACAAACAATCCCACACAAACCTAAACCTAGAAAGCTAGACTAAATACCCCACTAACGAACTCAACTCAAAACAGGTGATAACACAAGACAGACAAAACCAAACGAAAATGAAAAGGGGATCGGTGGCAGCTAGTAGGCCGGCGACGACAACCGCTGAGCGCCGCCCGAACAGGGAGAAGAGCCACCTTCAGTAGACGTTGTGACAATTGCACTGTGCAAACTGCCAAGGACTCTTTAAAAGAAAATTCCTATGGAAACACATGAAAAGGTGCAGACTGAGTGGTGTGCGACTGAAACCTGCAGGCTATTTGTGCCCATGCACAACCTGTGACAGATGGGATAAGCAAGGGACTGTGGAAACTCGTCAATGATATGACACAAGATGAGGTGGTAGATGTCATAAAGAGAGACAAATGTATCATCCAGTTTGGGTAGCAACATTACAACATCATGGGACAGACGTGCCAAATATGAATTGATACGGCAGAAAATGTAGGTGTCACCTCTTACGAGATTGGAGGAATATACTGATCCATCCAACTTCCACCACACAATCAGTGCAGTGAAAGCAGATTGTGGCTTTGACATTGATGAGAATACACTAAAAACACCTTCACTAGCCTTAAAACTTGGCCATAACCTTCAGAAGGTCACAGATATAATTAGTTGTGAGGCTAGAGTCTCCAGTAACAAGAAAACGGCTCAGAAGGTGGAGGACTTCAGACATATCTATAAGACATACTGGAAAGAGCACATCTCATGCACACAAGACATTGGAAGAAAATAAGTACAATGCTCCACTGATCTTGACATTTGCTGAAGATGTCAAGAAACTGCATATCCACCTTCAACAAAAACATGCTACAGCCAACTGTCCAAAGAACCTAACAAAAAGACGTGGGCACAGCTGGCTAAAGTCACTATCCTTTCTAGGGAGTTTTTCCTAGGGAGTTTTTCCTAGCCACCGTGCTTCTTTCACATGCTTTGCTTGCTGTTTGGGGTTTTAGGCTGGGTTTCTGTACAGCACTTTGAGATATCAGCTGATGTACGAAGGGCTATATAAATACATTTGATTTGATTTGATTTGACTATGTTACAAATGATGGTCTTTAACCGACAAAGACAAGGTGAAGCCTCCCTGATGACAGTGGCCTCATTCATGTCTCGAGACAAAACTGATTTACACCATGATGTTGGGAACTCACTCTCAGCTGTTGAACGGGCACTATGCTGACATTTTAGTTGCATAGAAATACATGGAAAGCGATCATGAAAAGTTGCAGTGCTTCTAGCACCTACAATGATCAAATCAATGGAGGTGCTTGTGGAGAGGTGCGAACGTTGCAGCGTTCTGAAGGAGAACATCTACATGTTCGCCATTCTAGGCTATCCAAAATCATTCTGAGGATCAGACTGCCTGCGACTCTTTGCCAAGAAGTGTGGGGCCAAATTAATCCCTCTCATCCACCAAGTTGCGTAAACACATTACCACAGACGTTCCGCTAGCGGAACGCCTAGCCAACATCCAATGGAACAGCATGGCGCGAAATAAAAAACCTCAAAAATCGAATAATTTCAATTTCTCAAACATACGACTATTTTACACCATTTAAAAGATACACTTCTCCTTAATCCAACCACATTGTCCGATTTCAAAAAGGCTTTACATTGAAAGCAAAACATTAGATTATGTTAGGAGAGTACATAGACAAAAATAACCACACAACCATTTTCCAAGCAAGGATATATGTCACAAAAACCCAAAACACAGCTAAATGAAGCACTAACCTTTGACGATCTTCATCAGATCACACTCCTAGGACATCATGTTACACAATACATGTATGTTTTGTTCGATAAAGTTCATATTTATATCCAAAAACAGCGCTTTACATCGGCGTGTGATGTTCAGAAAATGTATTCCCACCAAAAACTTCCAGTGAATTTACAAAAATACTCATCATAAACGTTGACAAAATACATAACAATTATTTTAAGAATTATAGATACAGTACTCCTTTATGCAACCGCTGTGTCAGATTTTAAAATAGCTTTACGGAGAAAGCACATTTTTCAATATTCTGAGTACATAGCTCGCCATCACAGCAAGCTATACAGACACCCGCCAAGTTCGAGGTCACCTAAACTCAGAATTAGTATTATAAATATTCTCTTACCTTTGCTGATCTTCGTCAGAATGCACTCCCAGGACTGCTACTTCCACAAGAAATGTTGTTTTTGTTCAAAATAATCCATATTTATGTCCAAATACCTCCGTTTTGTTCGTCCGTTCAGGTCACTATCCAAAGGCATACCGCGCGAGCGCAATTCGAGACACAAAAAGTTAAAATGTTCCATTACCGTACTTAGAAGCATGTCAAACGCTGTTTAAAATCAATCTTTATGGTATTTTTTACGTAAAATTGCGATAATATTCCAACCGGACAATAGCGTATTCATTCAAGGAGAAAAAGAAGGAACAGCGCACTCGCGGGACCGCGCATATCCAATCTCTTTATCCCCAGGCAGTCCACTCAGTGACTGAGCTCCTATTATCTGCCCAGTGACAGGAGAATGCTGAAACAACTTTCTGAAGGCTTTTGACAGCCAATGGATGCCTTAGGAAGTGCAACGTGACCCCACCGATACTGTAGTTTCGAAAGGGACTAGAAAGAAAAACTACAATTCTCAGATCCTCCACTTACTGGTTTAATTTTTCTCAGGTTTTTGCCTGCCATATGAGTTCTGCTATCCTCACAGACACCATTCAAACAGTTTTAGAAACGTCAGAGTGTTTTCTATCCAACTCTGCTAATAATATGCATATTCTAGTTTCTGGGCAAGAGTAGTAACCAGTTTAATTTGGGTACGTTTTTCATCCGGCCGTGAAAATACTGCCCCCTAACCCAAACAGGTTTTAAATGACACTGACATGGACCAGCTAGCAGATTTCCTGGGACATGATATACGGATACACAGGAAATATTACAAGTTACCCGAGGGAACACTTCAGCTGGCAAAAATCCCCAAAGTCCTCATGGCGATGGAGCAGGGAAGGCTAAACAAATTCAAGGGGAAAGGTCTTGACCAGATCAACATCAGTCCAGTGGGTATGTGAGAATCTGTAAATCAAGTTGAATCTGGTACCTCAACCACATCATGGTGACTTAATCTGAGCAACCTGCCTATTTCTCCCTCCCTGCTAACAGACATTTTTACTTGCTTGTATTTCAGAGTGTGTTAAGCCAGATGAAGAGAGCGATACAGACTCCTGGAAAGTCATGTGAGCCACAAGGTAAAAATGTAATTGTGGAATGAAAGAATTTAAGGCACAGCTGATTTAGGAACCTGTTCAATTGTAATTTTCAGCCATAACATATGAATTAATGACACACAAATACCTTTTGAGCAGACAGTTTAAAGATACTATATATGCAAACAGCATGTCATAGGATTTTAGTACTGATCAGTGTAATTGTTTATGAATGTATTTCCATTGGCTCATTAGAGATGATACGGGAGGCCATGGCAGGAAGGTCAGTAAAGAAACCTGCCCATATAAATCTTATTGATGTGTTTGTTCCTTGAGCAAAGCACTTAACCCTAGTTGCTCTGGATGAGAGTCTACTAAAAATATAAAAATAATTTAGTATCCAGTTATAACACATGACTTTAGTTTAGCAACAAAAATACATGTATAGAACATGTATGGACATGTGTTTCAGGGGCTTCAGGAGTGGAGAACAACACAACAGACAACACAGACAATGGTTCTGCAGGTAAGAAATTTGACTAGACTTTTTAATAGATCCGGTATATGCAAACAACATGTCTTAGGATACCAGAGATGGTACAGGAGGCCATGGCAGGAAGATCAGGTAAGGAACCTGCCCAGATAAATCTTATTGATGTGTTTGTTCCGGTCTCCACTTGCCTCCTCTTTAGTCTCTCCTATTTTGAAATCTCTGTAACTCTCTAAAGGGTCTGAAACATAATTTTTTTGTAAGGATAATTCACAGAGAAGATTTGGCCATTTAACAATTTTATTAAATCAAATTCCTTTTGGAATACTCCCTAACCCAAAAGCATTTTAACAAAGTACACAATTAAACAAAACAATGGATAGTGTCACGACTTCCGCCGAAGTCGGCTCCTCTCCTTGTTCGGGCGGCGTTCGGGCGATCGACGTCACCGGCTTTCTAGCCATCGCCGCTCCATTTTTCTATTATCCATTTGTCTTGTCTTGTTTCCATACACACCTGGTTATCATTTCCTCAATCAATCTACTTGTATTTAACCCTCTGTTTCCCATCATGTTTTGTGTGTAAGTGTTTCATGGTGTTTGATTTACGCGCTTTACTTTGGTTATGTTCTGTGGTTTTGAGCGCATCTTTATTTATGTAGTGCTCTGGTATTCTGGAACTATAATAAAGTGCGCTTGGTTACATTTCGCTTCTCTCCTGCACCTGACTTCGCCTCTCATACACCCGATATTGACAGGTAAGGAATGTACTAATCTACATTCCCCATAGAGATAGAACAGACACAAAGCAGATGGAGGCTGGGGTAGAGGTGGGGGCGGCAGAACAAAAAGGGTGGCAAGTAGCCTAGCGATTAAAGCATTGGGCCAGTAAACGAAAGGTCGCGTGTTTGAATCACAGAGCCAACCACTAACCCAACAAGTTTGACAAAAATATTTCTCTGCTTGTCAAATCTGAAAGTGGTTTAGAAATCATGTCTAACAATCTTTAGGTAGAGCAATTTAAGTAACCCCTCACCTGCTCTATTCTAACAACAGCTCTCTGTCATTATTGAGATTCCAAAACAGAACCGTTGCTAAGATACTCACTGACACTGAGGGCCAAAATCATGAGGAGAGAGAAGAGTGACTACAACTCGCATGCTACTCCTCCTACACCGTTTAAGCTAGAAACGCTGTTCCAATGGTCTCGATCGTGTTGCTTGTATACAACTTTTTGATATGTTATACTTTTTCCGTTATTCACTTTGTCCTCTTTATCTCTTCCATCCGTTTTCATGGGATTTCTCAAGATTCTAAAGCTTCGCATTGTGACATCCTTACTACCAATGGCAATTCTCTGTAAGTGAAATCATGCAATTTTTGACCCAAATCAGTTAATAATTCCACTTTGCAACCACTTAGACAAATAATTACCAGCTTTGTCTACTTTTCTGCTACTTAAATCTGGCGATTGGACCAAAAATTATATTCGGATCAAAAGTTACAGCAGTTTACTTAAACCGCATCAGCAACATTTTTTAAAACATTTTTGCAAGCAACTTCCATTTTGACCACTATCGCAACAAGTTAGACAAAAAGTTAGAGCGTTGGGATATTCACCTATTTATACTTCTCTTGTCAAGGGTGTCGTAAGGATTGGACCAAAATGCAGCGGGTAAAGTGCTCATCTTCTTTCTTTATTTGTCACGTCCTGACCAGTAAGGGGTCATTTTGTTATTGTAGTTGGTCAGGACGTTGCAGGGGTGTGTTTGTTTTGTGTGTTTCGGGGTTTATGTTTTCTATTTCTATGTGGGTTTTCTAGTTTGTCTATTTCTATGTTAGTTTTGGGAACGACCTCCAATTAGAAGCAGCTGGTTGTCGTTGCTTCTAATTGGAGGACTTATTTAAATGGGTTTATTTTCTCTTGTGTTTGTGGGTGGTTGTTTCTTTGTATAGCTGTGTAGCCTTACAGGACTGTCATTCGTTTTCTTGTTTTGTTTAGTGTTCACGTTTAAAAATAAAAGTATAAGAATGGACACTTACCACGCTGCATATTGGTTCGATGATTTCTCCTCATCAGAAGACGAAGCTTATGACAGAACCACCCACCAAACCAGGACCAAGCAGTGGAGGAAGGAGCAGCAGAGGAGCTATAAAGAGTCATGGACTTGGGAGGAGATCCTGGATGGGGCAGGACCATGGCACCAGGTGGGGGAGTACCGGCACCCTAAGGAGGAGCTGGAGGCAGCTAAGGCGGAGCGGCGCCATTACGAGGTGATATACGCAAGAATGGGCAAGTACGACAGGCAGCCCCCCCAAAATATTTGAGGGGGCACACGGGTAGTATGGCTAAGTCAGGTCGTAGACCTGAGCCAACTCCCCGTGCTTATTATGGGGAGCAACGGATCATGAAGGCACCGAGCTATGTGTAAATATGCACGGCAGCCATCATGCCTCAGCACAGCCCAGTTTGCCCTGTGCCAGCACTCCGCCCATGCCGGGCTACGGTAACAATCCAGCCAGAACGGGTTGTGCAGGTTGTGCGCTCTAGACCTCCAGTGTGTAGTCAAGGCCTCGTGTATCCAGTTCCTGTTCCTCGCACTAGCCTTGAGGTGCGTGTCACTAGTCTGGCGTCTCCAAAGCCAGCCCCACGCATCAGGTCTCTAGTGCACCTGCCCAGTCCAGTACGTCCTGTTCCTGCTCCTCGCACTAGCCTTGAGGTGCGCGTCCCTAGTCTGGCTCCTCCAAAGCCAGCCTCACGCACCAGGCCTATAGTGCGCAGTCCCCATCTAGAGCTTCTGGCAACAGTGCCCCGTCTAGAGCTTCCGGCGACAGTGCCCCGTCTAGAGCTTCCGGCAACAGTGCCCCATCTAGACCTTCCGGCGACAGTGCCCCGTCCAGTGCTTCCGGCGACGTCCTACAGTCCGGAACCGATAGAGACGGCCCACCGTCCGGAACCGACAGAGACGCCCGCCAGTCCGGCGCAGCCAGAGACGCCCGCCAGTCCGGCGCAGCCAGAGACGCCCGCCAGTCCGGCGCAGCCAGAGACGCCCGCCAGTCCGGCGCTCCCAGAGTCGCCCGCCAGTCCGGCGCTCCCAGAGTCGCCCGCCAGTCCGGCGCTCCCAGAGTCGCCCGCCAGTCCGGCGCTCCCAGAGTCGCCCGCCAGTCCGGCGCTCCCAGAGTCGCCCGCCAGTCCGGAGCTCCCAGAGTCGGCCTACAGTCCGGAGCTCCCAGAGTCGCCCTCCAGTCCGGAGCTCCCAGAGTCCTGACCAGTAAGGGGTCATTTTGTCATTGTAGTTGGTCAGGGGGCTGCAGACTGGAAAGCGTCGCTGGAGGCTGCAGACTGGAGAGCGTCGCTGAAGGCTGCAGACTGGAGAGCGTCGCTGGAGGCCGAGTGCTCACAGCAGGCACTGGCTGTACCGGGTTATGGAGGCGCACTGGAGGATGAGTGCGGGGAACAGGAACAGGACGTACTAATGGCAGAGTGCTCACAGCAGGCACTGGCTGTACCGGGTTATGGAGGCGCACTGGAGGGTGAGTGCGCGGAGCAGGAACAGGACGTACTGGACTGGGCAGGCGCACTGGAAGCCTGATGCGTGGGGCTGGCTTTGGAGGCACCAGACTAGTGACACGCACCTCAGGGCTAGTGCGAGGAGCAGGAACAGGACGTACTTTATGGGCAGGCGCACTAGAGGCCTGATACGTGGGGCTGGTTTTGGAGGCGCCAGCCTAGTAACATGCACCTCAGGGCTAGTGCGAGGAGCAGGAACAGGGTAAACTGGACCGAGGAGATGCACTGGTGGCCAGATGCGCTGCACCGGCGCACTTCTCCCTAGCTGCCGGCTAACTCTCGCCTGGCAATGCTGCGGAGCCCTTATTGACCGCACCGGACTGTGCACGCATATGGGCAACACAGTGCGTATCTCCGCATAACAAGGTGCTTGCTTGATTCGTCGCTCCCCATAATAAGCACTGGGAGTTGGCTCAGGTCTACATCCTGACTCTGCCCAACTCCCCGTGTGCCCCCCCAAATTTTTGGGGGGTGGATGCCTCTCGGCCTCATCTAGCTCCCTTAGGTTCCTCTCCCAGAAACGTCGTTCTACCTCCCACGTCCATCCTTCTCTTCGGTGCGCCAATCCCTGCTGCTTGGTCCTTGTTTGGTGCTCCAATCCCCGCTGCTTGGTCCTTGTTTGGTGCTCCAATCCCCGCTGTATGGTCCTTGTTTGGTGCGTGGTTCTGTCAAGGGCGTCGTAAGGATTGGACCAAAACGCAGCGGGTAAAGTGCTCATCTTCTTTCTTTATTAAAGAAAACACTTAAACAAAATAAACTGACGACGAAAACAGTCCAGTAAGGTGCACAGACTATACTTGAAACAACCACCCACAAAACACAAGTGAAAACAAACCCAACTAAATATGGCCTCCAATTAGAGACAACGACAACCAGCTGCCTCTAATTGGAGGTCATTGCCAAAAACCCAACATAGAAATAGAAAACTAGATATAGAAATAGAAAATATAGAATATAAACCAAAAACACCGAACCACACAAAATAAACACCCCCTGCCATGCCCTGACAAAACTACAATAACAAATAACCCCTTTTACTGGTCAGGACTTGACATCTCTGCTATTCATATCAATTCGCGGAATCAAAATATTCACTACGGAGTTTACAGTACTGGTTTTTCTAACTGCATTACCAAGTGTTCTTCCAACTTTTCCCAAACTACTGCCGTTTTGACCACTAACGCAACAAGTTAGAGAAAATATTTCCCCCGCTTCTCCGCTTGTCAAATATGCAATCGGATTCAAAATCGTGCATACCAATCTCAAGGTAGAGCAATTTTAGTAACCTCTCACCTGCTCTCTTCTAACAACAGCTCTCTGTGTCATTATTGAGATACCAAAACGGAACCATTGCTAGGATACTCACTGACACTGAGGGACAGAATAATGAGGAGACAGAAGAGAGTGACTACAACCACACATCTTTTGACCTCAACCGCACAACTTCTGACAGCAACCACTCTACCATATATTGTGATCACAACCAAACAATGACATACCACAACCACACAATACAACTTCTGATCACATATTTAACTACTGACCATATCCACACAACTACTGACCACAACTACTGAACCATATAACTACTGACAACAACTTCTGACCTCAACCACATAACTTTTGACCGCAACCACACAACTTTTGAGCACAACCACACAACTTCTGATCACATCTAGTGACCACAACCACACAACTACTGACAACAACCATACAACATCTGAACACAACCACACAACTTCTGACCACAACTATTGAACTACTGACCATATCCACACAACTTATGACCACAACCACACAACTAATGACCACAACTATTGAACCAGATTACTACTGACCACTACTTCTGACCAAATCTACTGACCATCGATGGGAATTTAAAATGATTTCATAATATGAAGTGCAACTTTTTAAACTTCTTTCATTAACACGAAAAAAACATTTAAAGAGCTTTAGCAAGCCGCACATCTTTACTTGTAAAGTTACCATCTAGTTATAGATACATAATTGTACCCCAGTTCATACCTCAGACAGTACCTATGCACAGGTACAAAAGCATATAGTACTACCACAGTGACAAAGCCATTTGTTCCTTGTAAGTAGGGGTGTAACGGTTCACCAAACCCATGGTTAGGTATGTTTTGGGGTCACGGTTTGATTTCGGTACAGCGGGAAAATTAAATGCCATTTACAATGTTCAGCATTCACAATGCTGCTGGCATTTTCTGTGTGACAGGATTGTTATGTTGGGGCTCTCAATTTTCAACTCTGATGCTGCATTTGTAACCATGTGGAAATTGTGAATTTACCAGTTCTGAAGTCGTAAATACCAGTTGGATGCATTCATGTGATTTGAACTCATTGATAAACGGCGATTGGCTAATGGCCAACAACTCCGTCAACCATAAACTAAAAGTACAGCTATCATGATTTTAAACAAATTATAGAGTTCAAAAACAGATCGATTTTTATAAATAATGTTTTGTTGTTGCATTTAACTGCCAAAAATGCTGTTATAGAAACCATTTCCTTAGTCGGTGACGTCAGAGGTCGCCATGTGGGAGAAGTGGGAGCTCAGGATGATAGATGAGTTTCCCACTAGTAATTACCAGTTGGAGGGCCATTCAGGTGGATTTTTTCCAGCCTTATGTAGTAAATTCCCACTTGGTAACAAACGCACCATGACACTGCTTCCTTCAGTGCCTGATGCGTACTTGTGACTCTCATAAAGGGGGCTTGTCTGTAGCACGGTACATCTCCCACTACGGGGTAATGTGAAAGCCTTTCCCCCACTAAGCCATGTCTCCTAAATCATTTCCCAGTGTGCCTTGGCTTTTGTAGTGAATTGTAACGTTACCACCCATGAGTGTATTTGTTAGTGACAGAGACATGGTTGTTGAATTCGTTCATTTTCAGCCCTGTGGCTTCACATCAATTTCCCTGGCTGACAAGCTGATTGCAAAGAAGACAAGCCTGCTCGGAACAGTGAACAAACAAAGGCGGGAGCTAGCCCCCTTAGCGCAAAACAACATACCAGCGGATCTGTACTCCGTGATGGAGAGGGGTAAAGCAACACTCACAGAGTACAGGTGTAAAATAAATAAGTGTTTGCATCCTCAGCACCATGCGTCCCACTGGATCTGGCATGTGAGCTTCATGAGAACCACATGAACGCCAAGAAAGAAGCTACAGCCATCAAGCAGGCAGCAGTTCCTGCTCTCCCTATTCCCCAAGCACCACAGCTCCCACTTGGGAAAAATAAGATACAATGTCAAGTAGGCAGGTGCACAGGAAACAAGGCCCATGAAAACTGTATTCAGTGCAACCGATTTGTTTGAGGGGATTGCTCACACAAATCCCAGATGCTGTGTGCTGACTGTGGAACCGAACCATAAGGAGAAGGCGCGATTGATTAATGTGTAAAGGCACAAGGGCACTACAGTGTCTGATACAATCAACAAATGACTGTTTTTATATCTTGTCATGAATATATTTCCACAAATATTTCTTTCTGCAATTAATCTTTTACAATTGTTTATGCACTGGTGCTTTTGTTCAGGAATACAGCAAACAAATCCCCCTGCGCACCTAGCTGGTTATAGTATTATTATTATTATTATATATTTTTTTTCTGTAAGAAGCTGTAACTGGACTTTATTAATTACTATATCTCTATTACTAATTAAATCTACAAATAAAGTTGATCAAATGGATTACACTGTAGTGTTTTTATTGTAAGGAAAATAACATTTTTCCTAGGACTTTGTAGAATTATACAAAACATATCCTTGACTCTCTGAACAAATAACTATTGCTATTTTTTTTTATTGATATATTTCCATGAATATTTCTTCATGCAGTTAATCATTTACAATAATGTATGCACTATTTATCAATCATTTATTTATCAAGCACATTGCACACCTTGCATGTTGATATGTATCTGATGCATATGCTAAAGAGGATGCCCGGCAACGTTCTGTGGATGTCGATTAAGGCAGCCCCCAGCACCGTTCTGATTCAGAGGGGTTGGGTTAAATGCGGAGGACACATTTCAGTTGAAGGCATTCAGTTGTACAACTGACTAGTATCCCCCTTTCCCTTCCCTTTATTTATATGCTGAATGGCCAGATGGTTCTACCAAAACAAACTTATCAAGATTAGAATCCATCTTCCCCTTGTGCCCTAAACAATTGCCCTCACTTGTCCCTAGATGGCACTAGTTGATTGGAACTTGGTCCCCTGATGGGACTTCCTGTTGATGCAAAATAAGGAGTTTCCTCTTGGGTCCCCACATTGATCACCTGCCCAGTCCCCACAATGTCATCTACCCTTAATTAAATTAATTAATTAATTAATTACATTTGAAGGGTTATTTATTATCTATTTATTCTTTATTTTTTGTCTTGTCTCTAGGTTGCCAGGAAAGTGATGTCCCCAGTAGGTAGTATAACAGAACCGTCTGGCGTGTGTGTGTAACAGTGTAGGTTCCGTCCCTCTCTTCACCCCAACCCGGGCTCGAACCAGGGACTCTTGCACACATCAACAACTGACACCCACCGAAGCATCGTTACCCATCGCGCCACAAAAGCCGCGGCCCTTGCAACGCAAGGGGAAACCCTACTTCAAGTCTCAGAGCGAGTGACGTCACTGATTGAAACCGCTAACTAACTAGCCATTTCACATCGGTTACATGTGGACATGTTTAATTATGGTTAGGCCCCTTTTTTCTCAATTTCCGCCTGAATGACTTGCCCAAAGTAAACTGCCTGTAGCTCAGGCCTGAAGCCAGGATATGCATATAATTGGTACCATTGGAAAGAAAACACTTTAAATAATGTAGGAGAGTATAACACAATAGATATGGTAGGAGAAAATCCAAAGAAAAACTGACCGAAATTATTTTTTCTTTGAGAGACCATCCTCTTAGAAATGCAAGAGAAAGGTCATATTGTAAATTAGCTCCCTGGATGGAATTCCTACGGCTTCCACAGGGTGTCAGCAGTCTATGTTCAAGGCTTCAGGCATGTAACTTCAAAAACTAATAAGAAATAACAGTTTTTGTAGAAGGACACAGTCCTGGAAATCCGTGTTTGCGCGCACCATGAAGAAATTTTGGACCTGCTAAAATCGGTTTCCTACTTAAATGTACCTAAATGTTTAAAATCTATAATATTTATGATAATTTATTTGAATTACGCGCCCTACAGTTTCACCGGAAGTTGTCCCGCTAGCGGCACCCCGATCCTTAAGGAGTTTTAACTATACTTGTGGGGACCACACTGTAAAAAAAGTAAAAAAAACAATTGATTAGCAACTAGAAATATGTTTGCATTAAATGAATTAATCGTGTTTAAGTTCATTAAATGATTCATTAATGTTTGTTGTACATGACTTAGAAAGTTCTGATGAATTAAATTCATTCATGTCAATCTAATGAGAATGAGGTCCCTCAAAACAATAACTCTGATATGGTTAGCTATTGCGCATGCTCCACGCCCACGCCATGAAACCTGTAACCTGCAGTGTAACTAAATCAATTTAAATTCAAAGCCTACCCAACTAACAATGATCTGGATTGATGTTTCAGAAACCCTTGTGAAAAAGCATCCTTGTCTGAGGGAGCAGGGATCCTTCAATGGCTGTTACGGGTAGAAGATTAGCCTTAAATTTAAAATGGCCAACTTCCAGACCAAACTAAGAGGCCTGAGATGTGCTGAGGTGACGATAAATTCACTAAAGAACAAGGTCCAAGACAAATGTCTGCCAGTGTTGAATGTGAAAAAGCCCAGAAGGGCAGAAGTCAATTACTGTCCACAGCATCCCAAAGGAGAAACCACTGAGAGTCTGGAAAAAGAGAGAATTGCACTGCTTTCAGAGATTAAGAAGAGAAACATTGACCATATAGTGACAGTGAAAATGGAGAATACTTTCTCATACAGAAGACAAGAAGTTCTTCAAGGATAGCCCTTGGTTGCAGACTTCAAAACCAGATGGCCAGCTCTGTTCACTGAGGAAGAGGTGCATGTCCTATATGTGCTCAGGTTTTATGTATGCCCCCAGAGTGTGCACACACACAAGAACAGGAAGATAATGACAAATCAAAAATAAAGGGAATACTTAAACAACACATCCTAGATCTGAATGAAAGAAATAATCTTATTAAATACTTTTTTCTTTACATAGTTGAATGTGCTGACAACAAAATCACGCAAAAATAATCAATGGAAATCCAATTTATCAACCCATGGAGGTCTGGATTTGGAGTCACACTCAAAATTAAAGTGGAAAACCACACTACAGGCTGATCCAACTTTGATGTAATGTCCTTAAAACAAGTCAAAATGAGGCTCAGTAGTGTGTGTGGCCTCCACATGTCTCTATGACCTCCCTACAACGCCTGGGCATGCTCCTGATGAGGTGGCGGATGGTCTCCTGAGGGATCTCCTCCCAGACCTGGACTAAAGCATCCGCCAACTCCTGTACAGTCTGTGGTGCAACGTGGCGTTGGTGGATGGAGCGAGACATGATGTCCCAGATGTGCTCAATCAGGTCTGGGGAACGGGCGGGCCAGTCCATAGCATCAATGCCTTCCTCTTGCAGGAACTGCTGACACACTCCAGCCACATGAGGTCTAGCATTGTCTAGCACTGTACAACGTGACAATAGAAAGAAGCTGGCTTGATGAAAACAATGTCCATTTCATCTGTTCTAAAGGGAACACTTAAACAACACAATGTAACTCCAAGTCAATCACACTTCTGTGAAATCAAACTGTCCACTTAGGAAGCAACACTGATTGACAATACATTTCACATGCTGTTGTGCAAATGGAAAAGACAACAGGTGGAAATTAGAGGCAATTAGCAAGACACCCCCAATAAAGGAGTGGTTCTGCAGATGGAGACCACAGACCACTTCTCAGTTCCTATGCTTCCTGGCTGATGTTTTGGTCACTTTTGAATGCTGGCGGTGCTTTCACTCTAGTGGTAGCATGAGACGGAGTCTACAACCCACACAAGTGGCTCAGGTAGTGCAGCTCATCCAGGATGGCACATCAATGCGAGCTGTGGCAAGAAGGTTTGCTGTGTCTGTCAGCGTAGTGTCCAGAGCATGGAGGCGCTACCAGGAGACAGGCCAGTACATCAGGAGACGTGGAGGAGGCCGTAGGAGGGCAACAACCCAGCAGCAGGACCGCTACCTCCGCCTTTGTGCTGGAGGAGCAGGAGGAGCACTGCCAGAGCCCTGCAAAATGACCTCCAGCAGGCCACAAATGTGCATGTGTCTGCTCAAACGGTCAGAAACAGACTCCATGAGGGTGGTATGAGGGCCTGACCTCCACAGGTGGGGGTTGTGCTTACAGCCCAACACCGTGCAGGACATTTGGCATTTGCCAGAGAACACCAAGATTGGCAAATTCGCCACTGGCGCCCTGTGCTCTTCACAGATGAAAGCAGGTTCACACTGAGCACATGACAGACGTGACAGAGTCTGGAGACACCGTGGAGAACGTTCTGCTGCCTGCAACATCCTCCAGCATGACCGGTTTGGCGGTGGGTCAGTCATGGTGTGGGGTGGCATTTCTTTGGGGGGCCGCACAGCCATCCATGTGCTCACCAGAGGTAGCCTGACTGCCATTAGGTACCGAGATGAGATCCTCAGACCCCTTGTGAGACCATATGCTGGTGCGGTTGGCCCTGGGTTCCTCCTAATGCAAGACAATGCTAGACCTCATGTGGCTGGAGTGTGTCAGCAGTTCCTGCAAGAGGAAGGCATTGATGCTATGGACTGGCCCGCCCATTCCCCAGACCTGAATCCAATTGAGCACATCTGGGACATCATGTCTCGCTCCATCCACCAACGCCACTTTGCACCACAGACTGTCCAGGAGTTGGCGGATGCTTTAGTCTAGGTCTGGGAGGAGATCCCTCAGGAAACCATCCGCCACCTCATCAGGAGCATGCCCAGGCGTTGTAGGGAGGTCATACAGGCACGTGGAGGCCACACACACTATTGAGCCTCATTTTGACTTGTTTTAAGCACATTACATCAAAGTTGGATCAGCCTGTAGTGTGGTTTTCCACTTTAATTTTGAGTGTGACTCCAAATCCAGACCTCCATGGGTTGATAAATTGGATTTCCATTGATTATTTTTGTGTGATTTTGTTGTCAGCACATTCAACTATGTAAAGAAAAAAGTATTTAATAAGATTATTTCTTTCATTCAGATCTAGGATGTGTTGTTTAACCTGTTATGGCTAGGGGGCAGTATTTTCACGGCTGGATAAAAAACGTACCCGATTTAATCTGGTTACTACTCCTGCCCAGTAACTAGAATATTAATATAATTATTGGCTTTGGATAGGAAACACTCCAAAGTTTCTAAAACTGTTTGAATGGTGTCTGTGAGTATAACAGAACTCAAATGTCAGGTCAAAACCTGAGAGATTCCTTTACAGGAAGTGGCCTGTCTGACCATTTCTTGAACTTCTTTGCCATCTCTATCTTTTATAAAGGATCTCTGCTCTAACGTGACACTTCCTACGTCTTCCATGGGCGCTCAGAGCCCGGGAAAAACCTGAATGTCGTCATCCCAGCCCCAGGCTGAAACACATTATCGCCTTTCTCAAGTGGCCGATCAAGGGACTGTGGGCTTAGGCGCGTGCCCTGGCTGCCCCCGTCTTTGTGATTTTTCCTCTGTTTGCCGAAAAGGAGATTCCCGGTCGGAATATTATCGCTTTTTAACGAGATAAATTGCATAAAAATTGATTTTAAACAGCGGTTGACATGCTTCGAAGTACGGTAATGGAATATTTCGAATTCTTTTGTCACGAATTGCGCCATGCGCACGACCCTGATTTACCATTTCTGATAGTGTCTGGGACGCACGAACAAAACGCCACTATTCGGATATAACGATGGATTATTTTGGACCAAACCAACATTTGTTATTGAAGTAGCAGGCCTGGGAGTGCATTCTGATGAAGACAACAAACGGTAATCAAACTTTTATAATAGTAAATCTGATTTTGGTGAAGGCTAAACTTGCCGGGTGTCTAAATAGCTAGCCCGTGATGGCTGGGCTATGTACTTAGAATATTGCAAAATGTGCTTTCACCAAAAAGCTATTTTAAAATCGGACATATCGAGTGCATAGAGGAGTTCTGTATCTATAATTCTTAAAGTAATTGTTATGCTTTTTGTGAACGTTTATCGTGAGTAATTTAGTAAATTGTTAGCAAATTCCCCGGAAGTTTGCGGGGGGTATGCTAGTTCTGAACGTCACATGCTAATGTAAAAAGCAGTTTTTTGATATAAATATGAACTTGATTGAACAAAACATGCATGTATTGTATAACATAATGTCCTAGGTGTGTCATCTGATGAAGATCATCAAAGGTTAGTGCTGCATTTAGCTGTCTTCTGGGTTTTTGTGACATTATATGCTAGCTTGAAAAATGGGTGTCTGATTATTTCTGGATTGGTACTCTGCTGACATAATCTAATGTTTTGCTTTCGCTGTAAAGCCTTTTTGAAATCGGACAGTGTGGTTAGATAAAGGAGAGTCTTGTCTTTAAAATGCTGTGAAATAGTCATATGTTTCAAAAATTGCAGTTTTTGTATTTTTGAGGAATTTCTAATTCGCGCCACGCCTATCATTGGATATTGGAGCAGGTGTTCCGCTAGCGGAACGTCTAGATGTAAGAGGTTAAAGACAAGACTCTCGTTAATCTAACCACACTGTCCGATTTCAAAAAGGCTTTACAACGAAAGCAAAACATTAGATTATGTCAGCAGAGTACCCAGCCAGAAATAACCAGACACCCATTTTTCAAGCTAGCATATAATGTCACAAAAACCCAGAAGACAGCTAAATGCAGCACTAACCTTTGATGATCTTCATCAGATGACACACCTAGGACATTATGTTATACAATACATGCATGTTTTGTTCAATCAAGTTCATATTTATATCAAAAACCAGCTTTTTACATTAGCATGTGACGTTCAGAACTAGCATACCCCCCGCAAACTTCCGGGGAATTTACTAACAATTTACTAAATTACTCACGATAAACGTTCACAAAAAACATAACAATTATTTTAAGAATTATAGATACAGAACTCCTTTGTGCAATCGAGGTGTCCGATTTTAAAATAGCTTTTCGGTGAAAGCACATTTTGCAATATTCTCAGTAGTTAGCCCAGCCATCACGGCTAGCCATTTAGACACCCACCAAGTTTAGCCCTGACCAAAGTCAGATTTACTATTACAAAAGTTTGATTACCTTTGTTGTCTTCATCAGAATGCACTCCCAGGACTGCTACTTCAATAACAAATGTTGGTTTGGTCCAAAATAATCCATCGTTATATCCAAATAGCGGCGTTTTGTTCGTGCGTTCCAGACACTATCCGAAATGACAAATCAGGGTTACGAGCATGGCGCAATTCGTGACAAAAAAAATCTAAATATTCCATTACCGTACTTCGAAGCATGTCAACCGCTGTTTAAAATCAATTTTTATGCCATTTTTCTCGTAAAAAAGCGATAATATTCCGACCGGGAATCTCCGTTTAGGTAAACAGAGGAAAGAAAACAAAGCAGTCGGTCGACGCGGGCACACGCCTGAGTCTCACAGTACTGTAACCAGCCACTACCCAAACGCGCTACTTTTTTTCAGCCAGAGCCTGCAAAGCCACGATTCAGCTTTTTGCCGCCTTCTGGGAGCCTATGGCAGCCGTAGGAAGTGTCACGTAACAGCAGAGATCCTTTGTAATGGATAGAGATGGCAAAGAAGGCCAAGAAATGGTCAGACAGGGTACTTCCTGTACAGAATCTTCTCAGGTTTTGACCTGCCATTTGAGTTCTGTTATACTCCCAGACACCATTCAAACAGTTTTATATGCATATTCTAGTTACTGGGCAGGAGTAGTAACCAGATTAAATCGGGTACGTTTTTTAATCCAGCCGTGTCAATACTGCCCCCTAGCCCTAACAGGTTAATATGGGCACATTTTTTCCGAAATTGTCAATACTGCCCCCTAGCCCCAACAGGTTAATGGTCAGTCCAGACCAGGAATGGTTGTTCTGCTCCTTCCAGCCAGTGCCTCCACTCCTCAAACGCCATCTTCACCGCCAGGAGTTCTCGGTTGCCAACATCATAGTTCCTTTCAGCAGGATTGAGACGATGGGACAGGAAGGCACAGGGATGAAGTGTCTGGTCAGATCGCAGGGACATAATGGCTCCCATGCCAACAACCAAAGCATCCACTTCCACCACAAATTGACATGAGGGGTCCGGATGGAAGAGGATGGGTGCTGTTGTGAACCGATGCTTCAGGTCCACAAAGGCCTTGTCGACAGCTGGACACCATTTGAACGGTACCTTGGCGGAGGTGAGTGCCCGAGAGGGGGGCCGCCAGGGTGCTGTAATCCTGAATAAAACGGCGGTAGAAGTTTGCAAACCCAATAAACCGTTGCAACTGCATCCTGGACGTTGGTTGAGGCCAATCCACCACTGCTTTCACCTTTCCAGGATCCAGCTGAACATTTCCCTCAGCAATGACATATCCCAAAAAGGTGATAGAAGAGCGGTGGAACTCACACTTCTCGGCTTCCACGAACAATTGATTCTCCAGGAGGTGCTGAAGGACCTTTCTTACATGGAGTACATGGTCTTGGGCAGATCGGGAAAGAAAACAGGATGTTGTCTAGGTAGACGAACACAAACCGGTTTAGCATGTCCCGAAGCACATCATTGACCAAAGCCTGGAAGACAGTTGGTGAGTCCGAATGGCATTGCCTGGTACTCATAATGTCCACTGGCTGTGTTGAAGGCTGTCTTCCACTCATTCCCCTCGCGTATCCGAACCAGGTGGCAGGCATTCCGAAGGTCCAACTCGGAAAACATGGTATCCCCCTGGAGAGGTTCAAATGCCGAGGAGATAGGGGATGACAATTTTTGACTGTGATATAGTTAAGTCCCCGGTAGTCAATGCATGGGTGCAGGGTCTTGTCCTTCTTCTCCACAAAGAAAAACCCTGCGCCGGCAGGAGATGCCGAAGGACGGACGGGTCCCATTGGCCAGAGACTCCTCTATGTACTCCTCCATAGCTTTGGTCTCTGGTCCGGACAGAGAATACAACCGACCCCAAGGTGGTGTAGTGCCTGGGAGAGGACGACTTGGGGAAGGCTGTGCTGCTTGAAGGCAGTGGGAATGGCAAAAAGGACTCCAACCCAGGATGGAGCTTGTGGTCCAGTCAATCACAGGATTGTGTTTTTATATCCAGGAAAATCCCAACAACCAGAACATGGGGAGATGCAATGAGGAGGAACTGTATGATCTCACTGTGGTTACCAAAATGCGTAATTGAACAGGCACAGTACTATGGGTGACTTGCCCTATAGAGCGGCCATCCAGTTCCCTAGCATCCATGGGCACAGAGAGAGGCTGAGTGGGAAAACCCAAGTGCCGAAGCTATCGCTGCATCCATAAGACATTCATCCGCCCCTGTGTTAATGAGCACTCGAAGAGACTTAGATTGGTCTCCCCACAGCACAAGAGCATAGAGGTGTGTGCGGGTGATGGGAATTAGGGAACTCCCAGTCTGACTCACCATAGTACTGGTACCCACTAGAGACAAGGGTTTCCTAATATGGCAGGTAGATATAAAATGTGCTGCCCCTCCACAGTACAGACAACATTTATTATTCATCCTCTATGAGTGTTCCCAAACTGATAGCCTAGTTCTTCCCAACCGCATAGCCTCAGGAGTATCCAACTCACCAGTCGTGGATTCACGAGAGAGCCCGGGTGACTTTGACTCCTCTCGGAAGAGCTGCCTTCGGAAACTTCCGGATTCCATAGGAGGTGAACGCACCATATCTGGTGCACGAGTGTGCCCGAGACCAGACATCTCACTCTTGCGGTCCCTTAAGTGTCCATCAAGTTTAATGGTTAAGGCGATAAGAGAGTTGAGGTCCACCGGCAGCTCCCGAGCAGCTAGCTCAATCGTTACCACCTCAGATAATCCGTGCAGAAAAGTATCGAAAAGAGACTCCGGATTCCATGCACTCCCGGCGGCCAACGTGCGAAAGTCCACCGCGTAGTTTGCCACACTATGGGAGTTGACGTAAGTCAAGCAGTTTGCTGGCCGCCTTTCTCCCAGATACCGGAGACTCAAACTTCTCACCTCTGCCATGAATTCCTCCAAATGACAGATTGTTGTTCCCAAACTGCCGTAGCCCAGGAGAGCGCCCTTCCCGACATTAGCGTAATTATAGACGCTATCTTCGATTGTTCTGAAGAAAACGAAGATGGCTGTAGCTCAAAAATAAGCAAGCATTGAGAAGGAAAACCCCGGCAGGTACCAGGATTCCCCAAAAATTGCTCTGGAGGTGGTAAGCGGCATTCACAGGGAGTCAGGATAGGCTGTACAAACTCAACACAGATAACGGAAAACAATTACTGGGTGATTGGGGTGTTTCAGAGGTGACAGACAGTCTGAGCTAACTCCCCGATTTGCTCCATAATAGCCTTTAACCCATGGTCGTGGCGTTCCGTCAAGGAACCGAGCCCTTCCAAAAGGTCCTGTAGCAACTCCTGATGTCTCTCAATGGATGGCTCCCTGCAGGGAGACAGCTTGGCGGAGCTGGTCCAAGTCTGCTGGGTCTGTCATGGCCAGATCGTATTATCAAGGCGAGACCCAAATGCAGACACAGGAGGCAGATGGTTGGAGTCTAACAATGTTTATTAATCCAAAGGGGTAGGCAAGAGAATGGTCGTGGACAGGCAAAAAGGTCAAAACCAGATCAGAGTCCAGGAGGTACAGAGTGGCAGACAGGCTCGTGGTCAAGGCAGGCAAAAAGGTCAGGCAAGCGGGTATCAAAGTCCAGAAACAGGTAAGGGTCAAAACCGGGAGGACTAGAAAAAGGAGAATACAAAAATCAGGAGAACGGGAAAACCGCTGGTTGACTTGAAACATACAAGATGAACTGGCACAGAGAGACAGGAAACACAGGGATAAATACACTGGGGAAAATAAGCGACACCTGGAGGGGGTGGAGACAATCACAAGGACAGGTGAAACAGATCAGGGCGTGACAGTTTGCTATCAAGACTGCAGAGTTATTTTTTCAAACGGCTGCCTAATATGCTGAATATTGTCAGAATGGTTTTGCTTTTTTCCTCAGGATGACACAATACATACAAGACGAGCATGCGCCCTCAAGTCCTTGTGCACCTACCTGTACAAAGACCATGAGAAACTTGTAAAGGAATATATGGCGAGTTACATACACGAGGTGTTACTTTCTTTCCTAGTTCTCCAATGAATGCTTTCAGTGCTCACTGGGATGTCCAACCTTAAATTTCACTTTGTACTATTTTTGTAATGTTATGCATCTGTATTACTTCTGTACACCTCCAACTGTATGACTTAATTTGTACTTTTCTTCATAAAATTGTAAATGTTTGTTTTACAATTGACAATTTTATTATGATCAGCAATCAGCATATTTAACTTTGTCTTGCCTCCAGTCTCTTGCCACACCTTGTCTAGACTCAGAAAATGTATTTATTGTCATATTTACTCCACAGAACCGAAGTCCAACACTTCCATGGAGCAAACTGTGATGGGAGTGTATGTCATACAGAAGGAGGGGAACATTGTGATGGCTTGTGCCCTGTTATTTGGACTGATATCCTGTTTGAACCTAAGCTATCCACCAGAGCTCAAATGCACTTTTGAAGTCATGCAGAAGATTCTTCTAAATCTGGATGGGCAGAGGTTGTCGTCCAAGGCACAATTCCTAAAAACACAAGCTTCTGGAGTGACTAAGCTTGAAGAAGACTGATAGAAGCCTGGTATTTGTTCATATCTCTGCAATGCAGATTTTTTTTGTGTTTAACTTTGAAAGTTCAAAATTAGAAGTCATAAAAATGTTCAAAAGGACTACTTAATTTAGTTTGCTCAAAGGACTGAGACTAAGATTGTTGTCTCATAGGTTGAAAAGTCTCCTACGTTTGTGTGTGGGTGGAACAGACACAGAGCAGTGTTGTTGAACACATGTTAAATAGAGTAAATACACCATTAATGTTTATAGCCTCCTTAAAATATTGTATTTACAAAGATTTTTTTGACATTTTATCAACATGGCAAAAAGATTGTGCAAGCAACATTACAGTAATTCTTCACTACTTCTGAAAAACCAAAATATTTTTTGCAATGCACATGTGTAGATTGTAATAATTCTGTGTTTAAAACGGTGTTAAAAATGCATATTGTTGCAGTCATGCACACATCTTGCTGGATTATTTGTAAACTTAGTTTTTATTATGGGCCAAGAATATTTTGTAGGTTCCAAAGTCTATTTTATAGCATTTTTATAAATGTGTTTAAGAAGTTTAATTGTTGCACTTAGAATTTTAAAACTTGAAATCACAATAGTCATGCACAAATCCTGAAAGATTTTTTCTTAATGAGCCTCGATTATTTTGTTTGAAAATATTGTACATGCATTTTTTACAAAAGTAGAAAAAATTGTTGGATGTTGAATGTTAAAAACCTTAAGTGACAGAAGTGCACACATTTTGCAAGACTTTTGTAAACTCGGTTTTCTTGAAGCCACTACGCTTAGGATTTGGAAGTGAATACAGCATTCCCAAATTCATAATGATATGGTTAATATATGACACAAACAAAATGAGAGTCTTGGTGACAATTGGTTTAATTGGTGCTTTTCATTGAGTGTTGGAAGGAATTATGTCACTGTTTTAGTCAGTAATTAAGTTAAAATGACAATATGCCAGTAGTAACTGGCATATTGTGGAAATGTGTGAAGAAGACAATGTAGAGATAATGATGGTAAAGATCTGGTGTAATGTTAGGTCCACAGGAGGTCAGAGTGTCTCTATTTGCGTAATCCTTCTCGACTGAGTGAACATTGTTTTGGAAGTTCTATAGTCCCCTACATGCATTGCTGTGGGTGGAATGGATCAAAATGTACCTGTTATTTACGCAACTCATTTAATCCTCTTGGTCTCTTAGCTTTGAAGTTTGCATCAACCATCCGTCAGAACAGCGTGGTTGCAATTAGGATTGTTGGTTTGTATTCTCAGGTGGCATGAAGGTAAATTGAGGCCTATTGGTCGGTGCCTATATGATAGATAGTTAAATGGGAGAAAGCTGAGAAGGACAGGGATTTGGCAACTGTATGTTAAAGCCAAATATTTAATAAAATATAAAATGGTTTTGCATGTTCTTTTTTATGTATGTTGGTGGACCTTTGGTAATTTAATTAAAATGATTGCTTACTAGCAATGAAAACAACACTAATTGAAACAAGATTGACATTAGTGTAAGAGACAACCTATATTAGTTCATTCAACAAGGCTGAATTTTGTTGTACTTTAGTGTTTGACCAACGTAAACTAAACTTAAATTAATTTGACTAGACTACCTAAGTAAAAACATTTTAATTCAATAAATGGCAAATTAATTTAATGTAAATATTAACATGACATTTCACCCACAAATCAATGTGGTGTTCAAATAACGCAATCAAGATAAACTGGTTTTACTTGATTTGTTTAGATGGAATATAGGTGGCATGATTAAATTACGTTTATCCAATGTTTTTTTTTTCTTTGTCTGTGCTTGGTACCAGTAAACAAGTTTCTAATGTTTAAAAGGTGCCACTTGTTTCACTGATGACACTGATATAGACAACCAACAAATAGTACTGGAAATGTTTACACAATAAAAAAAATGTTTGATAAAACATTGACCTTTAAAAAAAAACGTCTTAGCTGATATTGGTTAAAAGATCAATTAGTGACAGCAGAATTTGGCTGCCCGTTTAAATGCACCCAGACATGCATCTAGAATTTTTTTTATGACAATCAAAATGCATTCTAGGGAACAATGCATTTTTGCACATGTATTTGTTTGTTAATACATAGTGTAATAAATGTTCTGAAATACACGATTGGACTATTTTGTTATTACAAGCTAGATGAAATTAATTGATTTCAATGTAAATTGTTGAATCGATCAATGTACTCTTGATAGCAAATCAATCATTGTAAATATAAAGTCATTTTAAAATGGATATAAGCTTGACTAAATCTGAACTTTGTTCAACTGTACAAACTGGGTTATATTAAGTTTCCATTTTTTATTAGTCAAAGTAATTTTGTTGAGTTAGAACAGTAGTTCTCAACTTGCAGCCTGTGGCAAGCTTGTCTGTTATGTCATTAATAGAATAGTTATTTATGTATGTGTGGCCTGCTTGACTTGCTCGTAGCCACAGTGTAGCATCATCAGCCAAACAAGTTGAGAACTCTTGTGTTACAATAACTCAATATCAAGTAGGCTTGACTTAAGTGCATGTTGATTGACCAAGGATTGGTTAACTCTTTTAAATGTGGCTTTAGATCAGATAACTCACACTTTAATGTTGTTTCAACGTATTATTTCCAGTTATCTAGTTACATGGCCTTGTTCAAGCTCAGAGTACATTACATGTCACCTTATCCTAGCTTAGACTATTTTGTTATGTCAACTTTAAATGTAGTTTTCATAACTGTGTTACTAGTTATGATAACTTTATTAAAAGTTGACATAACAAAATTGGAAAAAGATTAAACTCAGAATAGTAAGTTATAATGGCAAATGGTTAACTAATTTATAAATTGAAGTAACTGACTTTAGTTCAGATAACTCTAGCTTTAAGGTTGTTTCAATTTGTTATTTCCAGTCATCTACAGTGAGGGAAAAAAATATTTGATCCCCTGCTGATTTTGTACATTTGCCCACTGACAAAGAAATGATCAGTCTATAATTTTAACGGTAGGTTTATTTGAACAGTGAGAGACAAAATAAAAACAAAAAAAACCTGAAAAACGCATGTGTAACGGCTGTCTTCTGTAAAAATGGACCAAGGCGCAGCAGGTATGTGAATACTCATCTTTAATAAAAATAAAGGAGTAGAGCATCCACTTAACAATTCAAACAATATATAAGACAGGAACAGTTTTGCAGGCACACAACACGCAGTGCAAAAACAACTACCCACCAAACCAAGTGACAAACATACTCCTACATATATGACTCCCAATCAGGAACAACGATCTCCAGCTGTTCCTGATCAGGAGTCACAAGACCAACACAGAACAATCACACACACAAGACTGCCACGTCCTGACCCCAAAACTACAACAACAGCTCCATCTGCTGGTCAGGACGTGACAGCATGTCAAAAATGTTATTAAATGATTTGCATTTTAATGAGGGAAATAAGTATTTGACCCCTCTGCAAAACATGACTTAGTACTTGGTGGCAAAACCCTTGTTGGCAATCACAGAGGTCAGATGTTTCTTGTAGTTGGCCACCAGGTTTGCACACATCTCAGGAGGGATTTTGTCCCACTCCTCTTTCCAGATCTTCTCCAAGTCATTAAGGTTTCGAGGCTGAGGTTTGGCAACTCGAACCTTCAGCTCCCTCCACAGATTTTCTATAGGATTAAGTCTGGAGTCTGGATAGATCACTCCAGGACCTTAATGCACTTCTTCTTGAGCCACTCCTTTGTTGCCTTGGCTGTGTGTTTTGGGTCATTGTCATAATGGAATACCCATCCACGACCCATTTTCAATGCCCTGGCTGAGGGAAGGAGGTTCTCACCCAAGATTTGACGGTACATGGCCCCGTCCATCTTCCCTTTGATGCGGTGAAGTTGTCCTGTCCCCTTAGCAGAAAAACACCCCCAAAGCATAATGTTTCCACCTCCATGTTTGACGGTGGAGATGGTGTTCTTGGGGTCATAGGCAGCATTCCTCCTCCTCCAAACACGGCGAGTTGAGTTAATGCCAAAGAGCTCCATTTTGGTCTCATCTGACCACAACACTTTCACCCAGTTGTCCTCTGAATCATTCTGATGTTCATTGGCAAACTTCAGACGAGCATGTATATGTGCTTTTTTGAGCAGGGGGACCTTGCGGGCGCTGCAGGATTTCAGTCCTTCACGGCGTAGTGTGTTACCAATTGTTTTCTTGGTGACTATGGTCCCAGCTGCCTTGAGATCATTGACAAGATCCTCCCGTGTAGTTCTGGGCTGATTCCTCACCATTCTCATGATCATTGCAACTCCACGAGGTGAGATCTTGCATGGAGCCCAAGGCCTAGGGTGATTGACAGTTCTTTTGTGTTTCTTCCATTTGCGAATAATCGCACCAACTGTTGTCAACTTCTCACCGAGCTGCTTGGCGATGGTCTTGTAGCCCATTCCAGTCTTGTGTAGGTCTACAATCTTGTCCCTGACATCCTTGGAGAGCTCTTTGGTCTTGGCCATGGTGGAGAGTTTGGAATCTGACTGATTGATTGCTTCTGTGGACAGGTGTCTTTTATACAGGTAACTCTTAAAGGGAGTGCTCCTAATCTCAGCTTGTTACCTGTATAAAAGACACCTGGGATTCAGAAATCTTTCTGATTGAGAGGGGGTCAAATACTTATTTCCCTCATTAAAATGCAAATCAATTTATAACATTTTTGACATGCGTTTTCAGGATTTTTTGTTGTTATTCTGTCTCTCACTGTTCAAATAAACCTACCATTAAAATTATAGACTGATCATTTCTTTGTCATTGGGCAAACGTACAAAATCAGCAAGGGATCAAATACTTTTTTCCCTCACTGTACTTGCGTGGCCCTTTTCAAGCTCAGAGCACTTAACATGTCACGTTATCCTTGCTTAGACCATTTTGTTATGTAAACTTTAAATGTGGTTATGATACCTGTATTACTAGTTACAAAGTTGACTTGACAAAGTTGACTTGAAAGTTGACTTAACAAAATGTGAAATTAATTAAACTAAACATGGTCGGTTATACTGACATATGATGATGTGGACTTAAAAAAAAAAATTGGTCAACATAAATGTTGCTTTAGCTATGAAACTCAACATTTGTTGTTGACGTAATAAATGTTTAAGTTAATTCAAATGAGAATAGTAAGTTACACTGAAAGATGAAGAAGTGGACTTAACTGTCTTTTATTTGTCAACAATAATGTAGCTTGAGTTATTAGAACTCCACATGTATTGTTAACATAACAAAGGTTTAAGTTGATTCAAATAATAATAGTAAGTTACACTTACAAAATGCTTGTCTTAGGTTTATTTTATTTATTTAGTTTATTAGTTAAGATAACTACATTTAATATTGACATTACAAAACTGGAAATGGATTAAACTCAGAATAGTAGGTTACAACGACAAACGTTAAGGTTGACTTTACTTCATTTGATTTCTTAACCTAAATTTTGCATCATTTAAAATAACTGAACTTTTCAAGTGTTTTTATGGAATAGTACATCAAATTAACCGTCTATTGTTAGTCAAAATACATTTGATAAAAGCTAGGATAATGTGAAATGTGAAGTACTCTGAGCTTGAAAAAGGCCACGCAACTAGATGACTAGAAATAATAGTGCACAAGTCCCCACAAGAACAGCAAACTAACATAAATTAGACCAACTGCGTACTTTTTGCAGATCCCAACAAGGAATAAGGCTATTTCTAGGTGGTTTAGGGTTAGAGTTAGCATTAGCGTTAGAATTAATGATTTATACAAACAATACAACTAGTATAGTATAATGTGTGTGTGTTAGTGTGATAGTGTGTCTGTGTGCGTGTGTTAGTGTGTGTCATTTCACAGTCCCTAGTGTGACATGAGATGTTTTGTACATCTTTTAAAGACAATTTTGCACACAAAAAAGAAAAATCCCAAAAGAAATCAGATATTTTGTGCCAAAATGAGCCCTTGCTCAATATTCTCCAATGGGAGAATCTATTTTCCTATTGCCCTGCCCAGTAAGTGCTGTCAAAAAATATCAGTAACATATTAGTTACAGCCAATCAGAGCTACTAACAGGGAGGGGTACAGGGTCTGTCTGCCCGCCTATTGTCTCTTTCACCGCAGATTAGACTACACTGCCTAAACGTGCTTTGGGTAAACCCAGCGGTGATTTTAAAAACAACGGAATCAGTTATGGCTATCAAACTTTATCCGATCAACGTTTATCCTTCAACATCGCTTGTTTTGTAGTCTGCTGAGCATCATGATCTACTTCTACATAATGACGCTTGGTAGCTATGTAATGGTAGGCCTAATGCTCTCGAGAGTATGTGAGTTTAGGGAGAAGATAATCGCGGAGAAAAGCAATTGCCGCCACAACAAACCCAACACGTACAAGTGAAAATGCATGATGAGTTTGTAGCTGTGGTTTGTTTTCTGAGTGGCATCATCAATCACATGAACGGACTTAATTTTGGAGTACAGGGGAGGGATAAAACCTTTATTGATATGATACATTTTTTTACTGCTTTTCTTTTCTCCTCTAATTTGAGCCCCTAAAATGTTTTCCATTTCCCCACTGTGCGTACTGTGAAAGCTAACTTTGCATCAAGATTTGATGAGTTAGGTCTCCCCACAAAGGTGATGCGGGGGGGAAGACTTTTCCGTGAAAGCTAAGGTGCCGATGTCACATGACCTAGAGTTCGTAGACATACCTAGAGTTCGCAAACATGAAAGTACAGTTGAAGTTGGAAGTTCACATACACTTAGGTTGGAGTCATTAAAACTCATTTTTCAACCACTCCACAAATTTCTTGTTAACAAACTATAGTTTTGGCAAGTCAGTTAGGACATCTACTTTGTGCATGACACATGTCATTTTTCCAAAAGTTGTTTACAGACAGATTATTTCACTTATAATTCACTGTATCACAATTCCAGTGGGCCAGAAGTTTACATACACTAAGTTGACTGTGCCTTTAAACAGCTTGGAAAATTCCAGAACATTATGTCATGGCTTTAGAAGCTTCTGATAGGCTAATTGACATAATTTGAGTCAATTGGAGGTGTACCTGTGGATGTATTTCAAGGCCTACCTTCAAACTCAGTGCCTCTTTGCTTGACATCATGGGAAAATTAAAAGAAATCAGCCAAGACATCAGAAAAACAATTGTAGACCACCACAGGTCTGGTTCATCCTTGGGAGCAATTTCCAAATGCCTGAAGGTACCACGTTCATCTGTACAAACAATAGTACGCAAGTATAAACACCATGGGACCACACAGCCGTCATAACGCTGAGGAAGGAGATGTGTTCTGTCTCCTAGAGATGAACATACTTTGGTGCAAAAAGGTCAAATCAATCCCAGAACAACAGCAAAGGACCCTGTGAAGATGCTGGAGGAAACAGGTACAAAAGTATCTATATCTACAGTAAAACGAGTCCTATATTGACATAACCTGAAAGGTCGCTCAGCAAGGAAGAAGCCACTGCTCCAAAACCACTATAAAAAAGCCAGACTACGGTTTGCAACTGCAAATGGGGACAAAGATTGTACTTTTTGGAGAAATGTCCTCTGGTCTGATGAAACAAATATAGAACTGTTTGGCCATTATGACCATCGTTATGTTTGGAGGAAAAAGGGGGAGGCTTGTAAGCCGAAGAACACCATCCCAACCGTGAAGCACGGGGGTGGCAGCATCATGTTGTGGGGGTGCTTTGCTGCAGGAGGGACTGGTGCACTTCACAAAATAGATGACATCATGAGGAAAGAAAAGTACGTGGATATATTGAAGCAACATCTCAAGACATCAGTCAGGAAGTTAAAGCTTGGTCGCAAATGGATCTTCCAAATGAACATTGACCCCAAGCATACTTCCAAAGTTGTGGCAAAATGGCTTAAGGACAACAAAGTCAAGGTATTGGAGTTGCCATCACAAAGCCCTGACCTCAATCCCATAGAACATTTGTGGGCAGAACTGAAAAAGTGTGCGCGAGCAAGGAGGCCTACAAACCTGACTCAGTTACACCAGCTCTGTCAAGAGTAATGGGCCAAAATTCACCCAACTTATTGTGGGAAACTTGTGGAAGGCTACCCAAAATGTTTGACCCAAGTTAAACAATTTAAAGGCAATGCTACCAAATACTAATTGAGTGTATGTGTATGTCAACTTCTGACCCACTGGGAAAGTGATGAAAGAAATGAAAGCTGAAGTAAATCATTCTATCTACCATTATGCTGACATTTCACATTCTTAAAATAAAGTGGTGATCCTAACTGACCTAAGACGGGGACTTTTTACTTGGATTAAATGTCAGGAATTGTGAAAAACGGAGTTTAAATGTATTTGGCTAAGGTGTATGTAAATGTACGACTTCACCTGTATCTTATCTGAGGCAGGCGCTTCAGTCTGTGGGCTGTGCAAAGTTTTGGACTGAGCATATTGTTGCAGAAAAATTCCCAAACAGACACGTGTAAATCCAGTTTCTCTCATATGAAAACAAACATTCCTCCCTGTCAAATGTGAATCTTCATCACTGCGAGTTGCCCTGATTATATATGTGCCAAACTTTTCTACAATTTCTTCCATTTAAAGGGAAACACTTGTGTGTATCTTATGTTAAAAATAAATGGTGTAAGACAGGAAATAAATGAAATAAATATTGAACAGATTGTGATGTGATGCTGGTCAGCTGAGATATGCCATGCATAAAAGGTTTCCTATGTGTAAATAAAAACAAAAGATAAAGCTAAGTATGTAGAATGGTCATCTGTGTTATAAGTAGGCCAAAACATATGTTTTCATACCGATCTTAGGAAGAGCAATCACATGTAAAAAATGTCCCCAAATTTGACCAACTCGGGACATTTTGTAGGTCCCAACAAGGAATAAGGCTATTTCTAGGGGGTTTAGGGTTAGAATTCGTGTTAAAATCAGGGTTAGGGGTTAAATGTTATTGTCTCTCTTGTCGTGAGGTGTCTCCCTTGTCGTGCTGTGTGTTTTGCCTCTTAGGCAATCATTGTAACTAAGAATTTGCTCTTAACTGACTTGCCTAGTTAACTAAAGGTTAAATGTTAGGTTTAGGAGTTAGGGTTCGTATAGGTGAAGGTTAGGTTTTGGGGTTAAGGTTAGAGTTAATGGACAATTCCACCACTTTTTAACCTCATATTCATCCTCTCCAGCACCAAACCAGTGTCTACATACATAGTATACTGTATGCTAGAGGATGATGATGATGCATGCATTGTTAGATAGGCCTACTGTGGATTGATGCAGTTGCATATAATTACTATTGGAATGCATAATTGCCATGGAGTTTACATCAAACGCAACGGTCCCCCCCCCCCCCCCCCCCAAAACGGTGGAATGTAGGCTACAGTTGCCAGCAGTAGGCCTATCATGTAAGAGGAAGACATGCTTCTTTTGAACCAAAAGTAAAATACAATTTTGATTCTGAGTATGTAGACCTTCCCGCAGTTGAAAGGCGTACGGTATTATCATATCCTGCAGATGAACAATATAACTCAATGCTATTTTTTTCTCGCTCTCCTCCCTGCTGCAGCGACCACCACAGAACATCAAAGTGTTTATCGTGCTGTTCGTGTTGCTGAAGCTGCAACATAATTACAGCGATTTCTGACTGAAAAGTTATGGTACCGAAATCCCTCATCCCTTGCTCTTTTTACGTGACATGTATGCATTGCATGCACATGACCAAAGACCCTATTCGCACAGGACTAGTATTACTAGAGGACGTTGGTTATGTAATTATTACTCCAGAATGTCAGTTATTCCACAGGACGATTCGGACAGGATTTGTTTTTTCCCAAACTTCCCCCTGTAATAATTTTTTCCCCAATAAGTTATGATGCAAGCCTGGAGGTTTTTATTGTAGGCGTGAAGATACAGTATTTCAACATGTCAAGGTGATAGGGTCGCACTGATAACTCAAGCTTTGTTCCTAAGCTTCTAAACCATACCAAACCATCTTTCCTATTGTGTCGCTATAATATTTGAATTGAGGAAGTGTGATCATTGTGATCATTAGGATATTTTAGCGATCCGCAGTATGTCCTAACCCCCCCCCCCCCCCAGCCTTCAGATGTGAGCTAAACAGTCGCACTTGAGATGCATTTCAAGGCTATGGATAAGAAACATGAAGAAACCCGCTCGCTGCTCATGCTTGTATCAATCAAATGTATTTATAAAGCCCTTTATACATCAGCCAATGTCACAAAGTGCTATACAGAAACCCAGCCTAAAACCCCAAACAGCAAGCAATGCAGATGTAGAAGCACAGTGGCTAGGAAAAGCTCCCTAGAAAGGCAGGAACCTAGGAAGAAACCTAGAGAGGAACCAGGCTGAGGTGTGGCCAGTCCTCCTCTGGCTGTGCCGGGTGGAGATTATAACAGTACATGGCCAATATGTTCAAACGTTCATAGATGACCAGCAGGGTCAAATAATAATAATCACAGTGGTTTTAGAGGGTGCAACAGGTCAGCACCTCAGGAGTAAATGTCAGTTGGCTTTTGGCTTTTCATAGCCAATCATTCAGAGTTAGAGACAACAGGTGCAGTAGAGAGAGAGAGTCGCAAACTGCAGGTCCGGGACAAGGTAGCACGTCCGGTGAACAGGTCAGGGTTCCATACCCGCAGGCAGAATAGTTGAAACTGGAGCAGCAGCACGACCAGGTGGACTGGGGACAGCAAGGAGTCATCAGGCCAGGAAGTCCTGAGGCATGGTCCTAGGGCTCTTGTCCTCCGAGAAAGAGAAAGAGAATTAGAGGGAGCATACTTAAATTCACACAGGACACCAGATAAGACAGATGAAATACTCCAGATATAACAGACTGACCCTAGCCATCCGGTGAACAGGTCAGGGTTCCATAGCCGCAGGCAGAACAGTTGAAACTGGAGCAGCAGCACGACCAGGTGGACTGGGGGCAGCAAGGAGTCATCAGGCCAGGTAGTCCTGAGGCATGGTCCTAGGGCTCTTGTCCTCCGAGAAAGAGAAAAGAGAGAGAGAGAGAATTAGAGGGAGCATACTTAACCTGTTAGGGCTTGGGGGCAGTATTGACACGGCCGGATAAAAAACGTACCCGATTTAATCTGGTTACTACTCCTGCCCAGTAACTAGAATATGCATATAATTATTGGCTTTGGATAGAAAACACCCTAAAGTTTCTAAAACTGTTTGAATGGTGTCTGTGAGTATAACAGAACTCATATGGCAGGCAAAAACCTGAGAAGATTCCTTACAGGAAGTGCCCTCTCTGACAAGATCTTGTTCTTCTTGTCTCTGTTTATTGAAGACTGAGGATCTTTGCTGTAACGTGACACTTCCTACGGCTCCCATAGGCTCTCAGAGCCAGGGAAAAAGCTGAATGATATCGAGGCAGCCCCAGGCTGAAACACATTATCGCGTTTGGATAGTGGCCGGTCAGAGTACTCTGAGACTCAGGCTCGTGCACGAGATGTTTTTATTTTCTCTCTCTTTGTACGTATACACGCTTTCCCGGTCGGAATATTATCGTTTTTTTACAAGAAAAATGGCATAAAAATTGATTTTAAACAGCGGTTGACATGCTTCGAAGTACGGTAATGGAATAATGGAATATTTAGAATTTTTTTGTCACGAAATGCGCCGTGCTCGTCACCCTTATTTACCCTTTCGGATAGTGTCTTGAACGCACGAACAAAACGCCGCTATTTGGATATAACAATGGATTATTTGGGACCAAACCAACATTTGTTATTGAAGTAGAAGTCCTGGGAGTGCATTCTGACGAAGAACAGCAAAGGTAATAACATTTTTCTTATAGTAAATCTGACTTTGGTCAACTTACTACCCTGAGACAAGGCCGAGTATAGTCCACGAAGAACTCCCCCACAGCACGAACCCAAGGGGGGTGGCAACCCGGACAAGAAGATCACGTCAGTGACTCAACCCACTCAAGTGACGCACCCCTCCTAGGGACGGCATGGTAGAGTACCAGTAAGCCAGTGACTCAGCCCCCGTAATAAGGTTAGAGGCAGAGAATCCCAGTGGGGAGAGGGGAACCGGCCAGGCAGAGACAGCAAGGGCGGTTCGTCGCTCCAGTGCCTTTCCGTTCACCTTCACACCCCTGGGGCAGACTTCACTCAATCATAGGACCTACTGAAGAGATGAGTCTTCAATAAGGACTTAAAGGTCGAGACCGAGTCTGCGTCTCTCACATGGATAGGCAGACCATTCCATAAAAATGGAGCTCTATAGGAAAAAGCACTGCCTCCAGCTGTTTGCTAAGAAATTCTAGGGACAATATGGAGGCCTGCGTCTTATGACCGTAGCGTACATGTAGGTATGTAAGACAGGACCAAATCGGAAAGATGGGTAGGAGCAAGCACATGTAATGCTTTGTAGGTTAGCAGTAAAACCTTGAAATCAGCCCTAGACATAACAGCAAGCCAGTGTAGAGAGGCTAGCACTGGAGAAATATGATACAATTGTTTGGTTACAGTCAAGATTCTAGCAGCCGTGTTTAGCACTAACTGAAGTTTATTTAGTGCTTTATCCAGGTAGCCGGAAAGTAGAGCATTGCAGTAGGCTAATCTAGAAGTGACAAAAGCATGGATTAACTTTTCTGCATCATTTCTGGACAGAATGTTTCTGATTTTTACAATGTTACGTAGATGGAAAAAAGCTGTCTTTGAAACAGTCTTGATTCGTTCGTCAAAAGAGAGATCAGGGTCCAGAGTAACGCCGAGGTCCTTCACAGTTTTATTTGAGACGACTGTACAACCATCAAGATTAATTGGCAGAGCCAACAGAAGATGTCTTTGTTTCTTGGGACCTAGAACTAGTATTGTCCGAGTATAAAAGTAAGAAATTTGCCACCATCCACTTCCTTATGTCTGAAACACAGGCTTCCAGGGAGGGCAATTTTGGGGCTTCACCGTGTTTCATCAAAATGTACAGCTGTGTATCGTCCGCATAGCAGTGAAAGTTAACATTATGTTTCCGAATAACATCACCAAGAGGTAAAATATATAGTGATGTGGTCCTAAAATGGAGCCTTGAGGAACACCCCGAAATTTACAGTTGATTTGTCAGAGGACAAACCATCTACAGAGACAAACTGATATCCTTCTGACAGATAAGATCTAAACCAGGCCAGAACTTGCCCATGTAGACCATTTTGAGTTTCCAATCTCTCCAAAAGAATGTGGTGATCGATGGTATCAAAAGCAGCACTAAGGTGTAGGAGCACGAGAACAGATGCAGAGCCTTGTCTGACGCCATTAAAAGGTAATTTACCACCTTCACTCACGAGTGCAGTCTCAGTGCTATGATGGAGTCTAAAACCAGACTGAAGTGTTTCGTATACATTATTTGTCTTCAGGAAGGCAGTGAGTTGCTGCGCAACAGATTTGTAATTTTTTTGAGAGGAATGGGAGATTCGAAATATAGGCCGATTAGTTTTTTATATTTTCTGGGTCAAGGTTTGGCTTTTTCAAGAGAAGCTTTATTACTGCCACTTTTAGTGAGTCTGGTACACATCCGATGGATAGGGAGCAGTTTATTATGTTCAACATAGGAGGGCCAAGCACAGGAAGCAGCTCTTTCCGTAGTTTAGTTGGAATAAGGTCCAGTATGCAACTTGAAGGTTTAGAGGCCATTACTATTTTCATCAATGTGTCGAGATATAGTATTACTTGAGTGTTTCCCTTGATCCTTGGTCCGGCAGTGTTGTGCAGACTCAGGACAACTGAGCTTTGGAGAAATACGCAGATTTAAAGAGGAGTCCATAATTTGCTTTCTAATGATCATGGTCTTTTCCTCAAATAAGTTCATGAATTTATCACTGCTGAAGTGAAAGCCATCCTCTCTTAGGAAATGCTGCTTTAGTTAGCCTTGCGACAGTATCAAAAATAAATGTAGGATTGTTCTTATTCTCCTCAATTAAGTTGGAAAAATAGGTACAGCACGGTCTTTCCAAGCTAATTGGAAGACTTCCAGGTTGGTGTAGCGCTATGTCACGGTTGTCGACGGTTAAGGAGGACCAAAATGCAGCAGAAATAAGTGTACTCATCCTCTTTATTAAATAAAGAAGGAAAACTGAAAACAACAAACACGTACACTGAAACACTACGACAAAATAACAGTCTGGCAAGGCACACGGCTAAACACAGAACAATCTCCCACAAACACAGACAAACACACCCAACTAATATAGGACTTCCAATCAAAGGCAACACCACACAGCTGCCTTCAATTGGAAGTCCACCCCAATTAACTCTACATAGAAACAGACTACCTAGACTAAACATAGAATTACATAAACATAGATCATAACCCAAAAACCCGGAAATACTAAATCAAACGCCCTTTTACCAAAACACCACCCCGAACCACAAAACAAATACCCTCTGCCACGTCCTGACCAAACTACAATAACAATTAACCCTTATACTGGCCAGGACGTGACAGTATCCCCCCCCCCCCCCCCCCCCCCTTAAAGGTGCTAACCCCGGAAGCACCTTAAAAAAACAAAAAAAACAACAACCCCAAACAACAAAAACAAAATCCCCCCCTACTAAAGGGAGGGAAGGGAGGGTTGCTGCCGTCAACGACGGCACTGTGCTACACCCTCCCTCCCCAACCCACCTATATCTGGAGGTGGCTCCGGTTCTGGCCGTTCCAGGCAGTCGGGCCACTCTGGCAGCTCGGGGCAGTCGGGCAGCTCGGGGCAGTCGGGCCACTCTGGCATCTCATGGCAGTCGGGCCACTCTGGCATCTCCTGGCAGTCGGGCCACTCTGGCATCTCCTGGCAGTCGGGCCACTCTGGCATCTCCTGGCAGTCGGGGCAGTCTGGCAGCTCGGGGCAGTCTGGCAGCTCGGGGCAGTCTGGCAGCTCGGGGCAGTCTGGCAGCTCGGGGCAGTCTGGCAGCTCGGGGCAGTCGGGCCGCTCTGGCGTCTCCTGGCAGTCGGGCCGCTCTGGCGTCTCCTGGCAGTCGGGCCGCTCTGGCGACTCCTGACTGGCGGGCCGCTCTGGCGACTCCTGACTGGCGGGCAGCTCTGGCATCTCCTGGCAGTCGGGCCACTCTGGCATCTCCTGGCAGTCGGGCCACTCTGGCATCTCCTGGCAGTCGGGCCACTCTGGCAGCTCGGGGCAGTCTGGCAGCTCGGGGCAGTCTGGCAGCTCGGGGCAGTCGGGCCGCTCGGGGCAGTCGGGCCGCTCTGGCGTCTCCTGGCAGTCGGGCCGCTCTGGCGGCTCCTGGCAGTCGGGCCGCTCTGGCGTCTCCTGGCAGTCGGGCCGCTCTGGCGCCTCCTGGCAGTCGGGCAGCTCCGGCGCCTCGTGGCAGTCGGGCCGCTCTGGCGCCTCCTGGCAGTCGGGCCGCTCTGGCGACTCCTGGCAGTCGGGCCGCTCTGGCGACTCCTGACTGGCGGGCCGCTCTGGCGACTCCTGACTGGCGGGCAGCTCTGGCGACTCCTGACTGGCGGGCAGCTCTGGCGACTCCTGACTGGCGGGCAGCTCTGGTGACGTACGACTGGCGGGCAGCTCTGGTGACGTACGACTGGCGGGCAGCTCTGGTGACGTACGACTGGCGGGCAGCTCAGGTGACGTACGACTGGCCGGCAGCTCTGGCGACGTACGACTGGCGGGCAGCTCTGGTGACTGTTGACTGGCGGGCAGCTCTGGCGACTGTTGACTGGTGGGCAGCCCTGGACATCGGACTGCGATGACGCACTTGAAGCCTGGTGCGTGGTGCTGGTACTGGACGTACCAGACTGGGAACACGTACCTCTAGGCTAGTGCGGGGAGCTGGCCTGGGGCTCCATTCTTGCCCCGCAAAACTGCCCTTGTGCCCCCCCCCAAAAAAATATTATTGGGGCTGCCTCTCGAATTTCCTAAACTCTTCCATCGCCCTGGAAACGCTCCTCCTTAACTCGGCCCATGTCCATCCTTCCAACTCATTCCTCTGCTGCTTGGTCCTGGTTTGGTGGGAGATTCTGTCACGGTTGTCGACGGTTAAGGAGGACCAAAATGCAGCAGAAATAAGTGTACTCATCCTCTTTATTAAATAAAGAAGGAAAACTGAAAACAACAAACACGTACACTGAAACACTACGACAAAATAACAGTCTGGCAAGGCACACGGCTAAACACAGAACAATCTCCCACAAACACACAGACAAACACACCCAACTAATATAGGACTTCCAATCAAAGGCAACACCACACAGCTGCCTTCAATTGGAAGTCCACCCCAATTAACTCTACATAGAAACAGATTACCTAGACTAAACATAGAATTACATAAACATAGATCATAACCCAAAAACCCGGAAATACTAAATCAAACGCCCTTTTACCAAAACACCACCCCGAACCACATAAAACAAATACCCTCTGCCACGTCCTGACCAAACTACAATAACAATTAACCCTTATACTGGCCAGGACGTGACACGCTATTTCTGTTACATTTCTGGAAGCTTGCTTCAGGGCTCGGGTATTTTCTGTATACCATGGAGCTAGTTTCTTCTGACAAGTGTTTTTTATTTTTAGGGTGCGGCTGCATCTATGGTATTACACAAGGTTAAATTAAGTTCCTCAGTTATGTGGTTAACCAATTATTGTACTCTGACATCCTTGGGTAGGTGGAGGGAGTTTGGAAGGGCATCTAGGAATCTTTGGGTTGTCCGAGAATTTATAGCACGGCTTTTGATGATCCTTGGTTGGGGTCTGAGCAGATTATTTGTTGCAATTGCAAACGTAATAAAATGGTAGTCCAACAGTCCAGGATTAAGAGGAAAAACATTAAGATCCACAATATTTATTCCACGGGACAGAACTAGGTCCAGAGTATGACCGTGGCAGTGAGTAGGTCCGGAGACATGTTGGACAAAATCCACTGAGTTGAGGATGGCTCCAAAAGCCTTTTTGCAGTGGGTCTATGGACTTTTCCATGTGAAAATTAAAGTCACCAAATATTTGAATATTATCTGCCATGACTACAAGGTGGCCATAGGAATTCAGGGTACTTCAGTGAGGAACGCTGTATATGGCCCAGGAGGCCTGTAAACAGTAGCTATAAAAAGTGATTGAGTAGGTTGCATAGATTTCATGACTAGAAGCTCAAAAGACAAAAACACAGTAATTTGTTTTTGTACATTTAAATTTGGTATCGTAAATGTTAGCAACACCTCCGCCTTTGCGCGGTGCACGGGGGATATGTTCTCTAGTGTAACCAGGAGGAGAGGCCTCATTTAACACAGTAAATTTATCAGGCTTAAGCCATGTTTAAGCCTATAGGGAGGAGGTCAGCGACTTGGCCGTGTGGTGACAGGACAACAACCTCTCCCTCAATGTGATCAAGACAAAGGAGATGATTGTGGACTACAGGAAAAAGAGGACCGAGCACACCCCCATTCTCATCGACGGGGCTGCAGTGGAGCAGGTTGAGAGCTTCAAGTTCCTTGGTGTCCACATCACCAATAAACTAACATGGTCCAAGCACACAAAGACAGTCATGAAGAGGGCACAACAAAACCTATTCCCCCTCAGGTGACTGAAAATATTTGGCATGGGTCCTCAGATCCTCAAAAGGTTCTACAGCTGCACCATCAAGAGCACCCTGACTGGTTGCTTCACTGCCTGGTATGGCAACTGCTCGGCCTCTGACCGCAAGGCACTACAGAGGGTAGTGCGAACGGCCCAGTACATCACTGGGGCCAAGCTTCCTGCTATCCAGGACCTCTATACCAGGCGGTGTCAGAGGAAGGCCCTCCAGCCACCCTAGTCATAGACTGTTCTCTCTGCTACTGCACGGCAAGCGGTACCGGAGCTCCAAATCTAGGTCCAAGAGGCTTCTAAACAGCTTCTACCCCCAAGGCATAACTCCTGAACACCTAGTCAAATGGCTACCCAGACTATTTGCATTGCCCCCCTCCCCCTCTTTTACACCACTGCTACTCTCTGTTATCATCTATGCATAGTCGCTTTATTAATAACTCTACCTTCATGTACATATTACTTGCCCCCACACATTGACTCTGTACCGGTACCCCCCTGTATATAGTCTCGCTATTGTTATTGTACTGCTGCTCTTTAATTACTTGTTACTTTTATTTCTTATTCTTAGACATATTTTTTAAAACTGCATTGTTGGTTAGGGGCTCGTGTCATGCCCTGACCTGAGAGAGAGGGTTTGTTTCTCTATGTGGTTAGGTCAGGGTGTGGGGTGGGCATTCTATGTTTTGTATTTCTTTGTGTTGGGCCGAGTATGGTTCCTAACCAGAGGCAGCTGTCTATCGTTGCCTCTGATTAGGAACCATACTTAGGCAGCCTTTTTTCCACCTGTGTTTGTGGGATCTTGTTTTTGTATTGCTGTTAGTAGCCTGCAAAACGTTTCGTTCGGTGTGTTGGTCATTGTTTTGTTTTTCCCGGTTCACTGTTAAATAAAATATGATCAACCCACGCTGCGCCTTGGTCTACCTTTAACGACGGATGTTACAGCTCGTAAGTCAGCATTTCACTGTAAGGTCTACACCTGTTGTATTTGGAGAATATGACTAATAATATTTGATAAAAAAGTTGTATTAGATGTTTCAGTCAGGCCAATCACATCAAAATTATGATCAGTGATTATTTCATTGACTATAACTGCCTTGGAAGTGAGGGATTTAACATTAAGTAGCCCTATTTTGAGATATCACAATCTCTTTCAATAATGACAGGAATGGAGGAGGTCTTAATTCCAGTGAGATTGCTAAAGTGAACACCGCCATGCTTAGTTTTGCCCAACCTAGATTGAGGCACAGACACGGTCTCAATGGGGATAGCTGAGCTGACTACACTGACTGTGCTAGTGGCAGACTCCACTAAGCTGGCAGGCTGGCTAACAGGGTGCAGGCCAGGCAGCAGCATATCTCATTGTGGAGCTAGAGGAGTTCGAAGCCCTGTCTATGTTCATAGATAAGATGAGAGCACCCCTCCAGCTGGGATGGAGTCCGTCACTCCTCAACAGGCCAGGCTTGGTCCTGTTTGTGGGTGAGTCCCAGAAAGAAGGCCAATTATCTACAAATTCTCTTATGGGAGGGGCAGAAAACGGTTTCAACCAGCGATTTGAGTTGTGAGACTGCTTTAGAGCTCATCACTCCCCCTAACTGGGAGGGGGCCAGAGACAATTACCTGATGCCGACACATCTTTCTAGCTGATTTACACGCTGAAGCTATGTTGCACTTGGTGATCTCTGACTGTTTCTGTTTCATCCTAACATCGTTGGTGCCGACGTGGATAACAACATCCCTATACTCTCTACACTCACCAGCTTTAGCTTTAGCCAGCACCATCTTTAGATTAAGGGTTTAAGTCTAATACTGCGGGTAATGGAGTCGCCAATGACTAGGGTTTTCAATTTGTCAGAGCTAATGGTGGGAGGCTTCGGCATCTCAGACCCCGTAACTGGAGGAGTAGAGACCAGAGAAGGCTCGGCCTCTGACTCCAACTTGTTGCTTAATGGGAAGAACCGGTTGAAAGTTTCTGTCGGCTGAATGAGCGACACCAGTTGAGCATTCCTACAGCATTTCCTTCCAGAAGCCATGAGAAAATTGTCCGACTGCGGGGACTGTGCGAGGGGATTTATGCTACCATCTGTACTTATTTGTGGCACAAACGAGGTTTTATCCTTTCCTACACTTAAATTACCCTTGCCTAACGATTGCGTCTGAAGCTGGGCTTGCAGCACGGCTATCCTAACCATAAGGCGCACATTCTCCTGTATATTACGAGTACAGCGACTGCAATTTAGAAGGCATAATGTTAATGTTACTACTTAGCTTTGGCTGGTGGAGGTCCTGTAGAACCATTGAATGAAAAAAGTAGAGTGAGGGGAAAAACGTAAGTAAAAAAACATCAAGTTGGCAGGTAGAAAAGTAACGCTAGAAACAAAACGCACAGCAGCACAGAAACAAGTCCACAACTGCTCTTAATTAAGCTTTACATAAAGCTTAATAAAGAGCAGTGATACTAGCAAGAGCAGTATGCAGGTTTCTTCTTCTCATCTTACTCAACTGTTACCATGCACCTGCAAAAAACATAGCTCAAATGTTTTTTTTATTTATTTAACCAGGTAGGCCAGTTGATAACAAGTTCTCATTTACAACTGCAACCTGGCCAAGATAAAGCAAAGCAGTGCGACACACAACAGAGTTACACATGGGATAAACAAACGTACAGTCAATAACAACTGTACGAGTGCCTTTTGAATTTTGAAGGCTATGGATGAGAAAGATAACATATCATTTCCAAACGTTTAGGTCAGTTGTATGCTGCTGCTTTGCAATCTATTAAAATTAAATGTGCTCAATATTTTTTACTGACGCATTTGGTAATATTCAATTAATTTGCACAAAACAAACAAAAGTATTCACTGTGAAAGTTAATATGCTAAATGTAGGCCATTCATATCCACAGTGCCTTTGGAAAGTATTCAGACCCATTGACTTTTTCCACATTTTGTTAGGTTACAGTCTTATTCTACAATGTATAGTCTCCCAGTCCCTGCAACTGAAAAACATCCCCACAGCATGATGCTGCCACCACCATGGTTCACAGTAGGAATGGTGACAGGTTTTCTCCAGACGTGATGCTTGGTATTCAGGCCAAAGAGTTCAATATTGGTTTCATCAGACCAGAGAATCTTGTTTCTCATGGTCAGAGTCTTTAGGTGCCTTTTGGCAAACTCCAAGCAGGCTGTCATGCCTTTTACATAGGAGTGGCTTCCGTCTGGCCACTCTACCATAAAGCCCTGATTGGTGGAGTGCTGCAGAGATGGTTGTCCTTCAGGAAGGTTCTGCCATCTCCACAAAGGTACTCTGGAGCTCTGTCAGAGGGACCATCGGGTTCTTGGTCACCTCCCTGACCAAGGACCTTCTCCCCTGATTGTTCAGTTTGGCCGGACGGCCAGCTCTAGGAAGAGTCTTGGTGGTTCCAAACTTCTTATAATTAAGAATGATGGAGGCACTGTGTTCTTGGGGACATTCAATGCTGCAGGCATTTTGTGGTACCATTCCCCAGATCTGTGCCTCAACACAATCCTGTCTCGAAGCTCTACGGACAATTCCTTCGACCTCATGGCTTGATTTCTGCTCTGACATGCACTGTCAACTGTTGAACCTTATAAAGACAGGTGTGTTCCTTTCCAAATCATGTCCAATCGATTGAATTTACCACAGGTGGACTCCAATCAAGTTGTTAAAACCTCTCAAGGATGATAAATGTAAACAGGATGCACCTGAACTCAATTTCGAATCTCATAGCAGAGGTTCTGAATATTTACGTAAATAAGGTATTTCAGCTTTTTTTTAAACCAATTTTCAAACATTCTAAAAACCTGTTTTTGCTTTGTCATTATGGGGTATTGTGTGTAGCTTGCTGAGGATTTGTATTTCTTTAATCTATTTTAGAATAAGGCTGTAGGGAGGGATATGGAGCGGCGCCATGTGAGGACCTACTTTTCTGAGCTCCTCACCAGAACATTTAAATATTTGATTAGTTTGTTCCAAAACATACGGGCAGATTGCAATTTTTATTAAAATACCACTCTACAACCTGAGAATCAATTTTAAGGCCTACTGACAATTTTTTTTGTCATTTTGGTCGACGATGCCAGGCACCAACCACAAGAATCAAGGCTAATGCTAACAAGCCAGCTATCCTAGCTAAGGACCATGAGGCTACACCAACGGCTGAACAATCCACAGCTGATGTGACTGGACAAGAAGCTATTCTACAGGCATTAACTGAAATTAAGCAGACATTAACTGAAATTAAGCAGGAATTAATTGACAAAAATGGACGAAAAGGCAGAGATGCAGTCGGCAGAGCTACGAAACCAGGTTAGCCAGCTGAGAGAGGAGCTGAAAATTGCCACTGAACAGGCTAGATCCAACATTCACATGACCAGCCTGGAGACCACGATTAATGGCTACTGTGACTCGATCACCACACTGGAAATGAATGCTCTCCAAATGAAAAAGGAAATCAAGGAACTTAAAGAGAAAAGATCCTGTCGTTCGAATTTACGTGTGACGGTTGTGAGTAGGGTTTCCAACTGTCCCGTATTAGCCGGGATGTCCCTTATATTGGGATAAATTGGTTTGTCCCATACGGGACCTCCCTTGTCCCGTATATTCATCCAATCACAGTATAGCGTAAACGCGACAATTAGTAATTTCTGTTGTTTGGTCGGTTTTGCATATCAAGGAAATATGGATAAACCTGCAAAAAAAGAAAAGACTGTGCAGCTACAACAAACAATGGGAAGCAAAAAGACGTGTGTTAAGCCCGTCAGTGGTGACCCGACGAAAGCTTTTTGTACTTTATGCCATCGGGAATTCTCAATTGGCCATGGAGGGGAGAATGACCTAACTCAACATGCATCCACAGAAATGCACAAGAAGGTCACGCTAGCTAAAGGTGCTAGCAATATCGGTGCATTCTTCGTGACGTCTACTGCGGAAAATGACAATCGCGGCAAGTGAAGCCTCGTATGTGTACCATACGGTTAAACACGGACTCAGCTACAACAGCACCGACTGTCTTGTTAAGCTCAAAGGTGTTTTGTTTCATGACTCAAATGTTCTGAAGAAGATGCATTTGGGAAGAACGAAAGCTGAGATGATTACATTGAATGTTTTAGGACCAAAGACTGTGCGGGATATTTTGGATAATCTGTCCCCGACCGACGGTGAGCCCATGTATTTCTCAGATGCCAGTGATGCCTCAAACAAGGAAAGTAGAAAAATGTTTCCAGTGTGCGTGAGATATTTCTCTGTCTGATGGAGTGCAGTACAAGTTACTTGACTTTTATGAAGAGAGTGATGATACTGCTAATGGCATACATCAAGCTCTGATGAACTGTCTGGAAAAGCATGAACTGGATATTAGACACATCACAGCATATGCAGCAGATAATGCCAATGTCAACTTTGGAAAACACCACTCCGTTTACCAGTTATTGAGCAGTGCCAACAATCGCATTCTGAAAGCTATTTGCCCAGCTCACATAGCTCATAATGCCTGCAAGCATCCCTGCGATCAGCTGTCAGTGGATATTGAGACAATTGTTTTAAAGATCTAAAGCCACTTTTCAGTATCTGCTTCCCGAAGAGGAACTGCGTGCATTTTTTGCCTTCGTTGACATTAAGTGGCGTGAAACTCTGCGACATGTTTGCATATGATGGCTCTCTCTTCATCCAGCTGTTGATCGTCACCTGCAAAGCTGGCCAGCTGTTACTTCATATTTCAGGTCCCTTGGGGAGACCTGTCCTGTGGCACTGAAGAGTAATTTTGAGTATGAAGAAAAAAAAGCTGCTGGGATTTCTGTGCTTTTTCCACAACGTGGGGTGTTTTTGTCCAACTCATAAAAAAGCTGTAGGAAAGAACACTCTGCATCACAGATGTTTACGAGGAAGTCCAAAAGTTCAAAATGAAGATGCTTCAGCGGAAACAGGACAGCTTTTTTGGATACCAGACCAAGCAGCTGATGGACAAACAATTGTCAGCACAAAGGTCCAAGCAGCAACAGGACATTGAAGTTCTATGACACTGTCATTACATACATTGACAAGTGGATGATTTCTCACCAGAAAAGGTAATGGTGAAACTGAAACTGATCGGCCTCTATGCGGAGCTCTCCTTCACTGACCTGGAGCAGGTGGTGGTTGCCCTCAAAATGACAGACAGTCAGTATGGACCAACTCTATGAAGAGTTTTGGAAATACAGAAAGCCAGAAAGGATACCACAAAATCCACCAGTGAGAAGTGGGTGGCAGTTTTCCAAAACCTAGGGAAAGCCAACTTGATCAACATGTTCAGGATTGTCTCATTTGTCCTCAGTGTACCAGGCTCAAATGCCTTTGTGGAGAGGATTTTTCTCTCCGGTGACCATTAAATTGTCAGACTCAAGAAACAGATGCAGCACCTTAATGCTCATCTTTTGCTTCTGTTTGAGCTAACCCATGCCGTTAATCCATGGTCAAGCACAACGCAGACATAGCTGTTATCTTTCCCCTCATAGTTTGGAGTTATACATCTAAACTATTATTGTACATCATGGGATCTCTACTTTCATTGGTATAGTTCGAGTTCTTATTCCTCTCCATTATTTGTGTAGAGATAGCTCATAGCCATGGGACGTTTATAAAAATCGACATCATTACATGTCAAACCAACTAAATTCACTAGAGGGCATACAAATTAACAGTGATTATTGACCTGTGTCGTTTTCTTTGGGGCACCATTAAACTGAAGACATGTTTATCAAAATAACTCCCTGTAATTATTATCACGCGATTAAACTGATTAATCGTTTAATTGTAATTAACTAGGAGATCGGGGCACCAAGGAAAATATTCAGATTACAAAGTTATAATTTTCCTAATATAACTTTCCTATATTATAACATTATATATTATATTATAGTATAGGCCGATTATCTTCTGGTTTAAATGGTGTATTTTACCTCGCGTCCAGTCATTCCAAACGTCGTAAATTGTTGTATCTGCACGAATCCAGCCTTTACTAAAGTCATCCATACATCAATTGTCTTAAATTCATTTATTTACTAAACTAAGTAATTCACAGAAAGCATACTAACAGTAATTATCGTCACAAAGAATTGGTAGAGTAATGTGCCCTAGTGGGCTAAACAGGCATGGCTGGTGTCTTGTTAAACAAAGGGTCATAAAGGGCAGCTGAGAAGGCACACAGAGTTCATTAATATTAACAATTGATATGCTAATCCTTTGCACATGAACGCTCACTCATTCGGGAACAATTGCAATCAATATATATTTACGCTCAGTGTGTCGTCGGGATCCTTGTTGGAGAGTCGTTCTGTTGGAGAGTTTTCTCTCTCTCTCGGTTGGAATGGATCTTTCAAAGCGACATTCATTAATGTCGTTATAGAATGGATGTTTCGTTGGTCTTCGCGTTCAATGATATAATTTACTTAGCTGCAGACTAATAATTAACCTGTTATGGCTAGGGGGCAGTATTTTCACGGCTGGATAAAAAACGTACCCGATTTAATCTGGTTACCACTCCTACCCAGTAACTAGAATATGCATATACTTATTACATATGGATAGAAAACACCCTAAAGTTTCTAAAACTGTTTGAATGGTGTCTGTGAGTATAACAGAACTCATATGGCAGGCCAAAATCTGAGAAGGTTTCATTCAGGAAGTGGCCTGTCTGACAAGGTGTCGTTCTTCTTGTCTCTGTTTATTGAAGAGTGAGGATCTTAGCTGTCCCGTGACACTTCCTACGGCTGCCATAGGGTCTCAGAAGGCGGTAAAAAGCTGAATCGTGGCTTTGCAGGCTCTGGCTGAAACAAAGTAGCGCGTTTGGGTAGTGGCTGGTTACAGTACTGTGAGACTCAGGCTCGTGCCCGCGTCGACCGAAAGCTTTGTTTACTTTCCTCTGTTTAGCTAAATGGACATTCCCGGTCGGAATATTATCGCGTTTTTACGAGAAAAATGGCATAAAAATGGATTTTAAACAGCGGTTGACATGCTTCGAAGTACGGTAATGGAATATTTAGATTTTTTTTGTCACGAATTGCGCCATGCGCGCGACCCTTATTTACCCTTTCAGATAGTGTCTGGAACGCACGAACAAAACGCCGCAATTTGGATATAACGATGGATTATTTTGGACCAAACCAACATTTGTCATTGAAGTAGCAGTCCTGGGAGTGCATTCTGACGAAGACAACAAAAGGTAATCAAACTTTTATAATAGTAAATCTGATTTTGGTGAAGGCTAAACCTGCCGGGTGTCTAAATAGCTAGCCCGTGATGCCTGGGCTATGTACTTAGAATATTGCAAAATGTGCTTTCACCAAAAAGCTATTTTAAAATCGGACATATCGAGTGCATAGAGGAGTTCTGTATCTATAATTCTTAAAATAATTGTTATGCTTTTTGTGAACGTTTATCGTGAGTAATTTAGTAATTCTTAGCAAATTCCTCCGGAAGTTTGCGGGGGGGTATGCTAGTTCTGAACGTCACATGCTAATGTAAAAAGCTGTTTTTTGATATAAATATGAACTTGATTGAACAAAACATGCATGTATTGTATAACATAATGTCCTAGGTGTGTCATCTGATGAAGATCATCAAAGGTTAGTGCTGCATTTAGCTGTCTTCTGGGTTTTTGTGACATTATATGCTAGCTTGAAAAATGGGTGTCTGATTATTTCTGGCTTGGTACTCTGCTGACATAATCTAATGTTTTGCTTTCGCTGTAAAGCCTTTTTGAAATCGGACAGCGTGGTTAGATAAAGGAGAGTCTTGTCTTTAAAATGCTGTGAAATAGTCATATGTTTGAAAAATGGAAGTTTTTGTATTTTTGAGGAATTTGTAATTCGCGCCACGCCTATCATTGGATATTGGAGCAGGTGTTCCGCTAGCGGAACGTCTAGATGTAAGAGGTTTTAATATCAAAGACTTGTTCTTATTCTGTCGGTCTCGATAGTCTAAAAGTTTAACCACGTGGTATAGGTAACTTTCAGTAGAGGAATTGGGTGGTCAAACCTTGGCCCTCTCATCAGCATCTCAACGTATTCCAAATAGCTTTATCCTTATTAATACATTTTATACAACCATTTGGATGCAAGTCCCATAGCTGAGGCTATTATATAAACAGTTTTATGGTAATATGGCTATATTGTCTCTTCTGAGTATCACAAAATTGTACCAAGCGGACCAGTTCGTAGCTGGATTCTTCACCAATCTTTTATACCTTCTCCAGAACATAAATGTCGTTCGGTTCCCCAATTCTGTGAGTTGGAAGAATTTCCTGTGTCTCTCTATGAAACCCCTCTGTGTCTCAACTGGGCCATGTGGTAGGAGATTCTCCTCTAGAATTTTACCACCCCTTCACACAGGGCCTGGGTGGGGGAAGGTAGGTTGGGGGATGGTGCAAGGGGGAGGGGGTCAACTGTCCTCCCTGTACTCAAAGAGGGCAACGTCATGACATATCCCCCCTGGTGGTTTTTATCTTGTTTATCCTGCAAGTTACAAATCAACATAAAATCATGACCACGTGAAGTCCCGTTGGTAGATCATCGTTGCAGTCCCCTCTGGTGGTTGAACTTGGTAGGCTCTCTGAAAGCAGAGCAGTCCACTACAAGGATGGGCAGTTGATGTCCGGTTGGTGATCGCCGTTGCGGTCTCCTCTAGTGGTGTACCTTGGTAGGTTCCCTGGAAGCTGCAAAGTACCCCAGGAAGGCCCAGGGAATGTCCTGGTCGGTGATCGCCGTTGCGGTCCCCCCCTCTGGTGGTTTACGTTGGTAGGCTCTCTGACAGCGGGCATGCCGCCACAATGATAGGCCGTGAGTGTCCGGATTTGGGGTCGCCGTTCCGGACCCGTCGTCCAGACTGGAAGATCTGGGCAGTAACTTAGGCAGATGTTAACAACGCACACACACTCATGAAATATATATAATTACATTCATTCCCCAATGAGCAGCGTTCTGGCACTAAGTGATGGTTGTATGGGGACTTTGTTTATGGCTCTATCACTTCCTAAGTGTCAAAGGAACAGAACCGACAAGGAATGAAAGCATAAACAAACAAAAAAATATACAAAATATAGTTCTCACACAAAAAAAATCATCTAATTGGACTGTATTCTATATACGTCCAATGTTCTGGCAAAATTATTATCATGGCATTGTCCTTAATGCCATATCTAGGGTTTTTCCTACTTAGTGTGTTGCTTAGGCGCTATCCTAAGTTGATAACTATATGATAGTTATCAAGTCTACAGCTGTAATGCACTAGTTTTGGGCAGTCTACAGGGATGACCTATGGACTTCTGGGAAGAAAACTGGTGAGTGCTGTAGAGTCAAAGGCCTAGAAGTAAATGTTCAACTTTACTAAGGCTGGTATATTGCTTGGGCCCTTAAGTGGTCCTAGCATAAATCCTAATTGGATGTTCCGTTGTGCATGTGCGCTTATGCTTACACAAGCGCGCATGTCAAGGGAAGAAAACCAAGTATCCGGGCAGATTACAACTTGTTCAGAATGAGTCTGACGTAGTCAGGTACTTTTCAGGTCAATGCCTGGAGGTCAGTCAGGATTGGTGTCAAGGGAGTCTGTAGTGGTTTTACTACCAGTCACTGTCTTCCATTATTGTAGTGGCGATAGCTATGAAATAGACTTCATACCTATGTTATCCACGGAGGAGCTAACCTCACGATGGAAGTACTCTATAAGTATTGGACCAGTCATACGTGGTGTGATCATGGTTCATGACTTCTAATAATTTTCCTCCTAAATGGAGGGTCCTATTTATTAGTAACGTGTGTTAACCATTGGAAGAGTGCACTGGAGATTCCCCTCCACGTGTTGCACTCTGAGTGACTCCTATGTCGCTGTTGTTAATGGTAATTTGATTGGTTAGGTCTCTAACCTTCTTACTGATTGTAGCTGGACTGACTGTTGCTAGTATTGGTACTGGTACTGAAGGGGACCAGTTATCCTACCGATTTATTCTGAAATATTATCTACCGGAACACATGATTGGAGCATTTTACCAGTTGTATTGTAGTTGAACCTAGGGTGAAGAAAAGAAGAATGATTATTGTTGCCATTTGTGTTGGAGGTGGACAAGTCCACTGGACTTCCTTTACGACCAGTGTGGTACACCTTAGTACTATCTTAGATGTGTTCTAAGATAATCCCCGTCTAGGGGGCTGTCTGCTCCTCACTGTTCTCATAGGGGAGTTTACAACTAGATTTGATTTATGCTCTGGCGGCCTCGTACGGTGTTGTCCGTAGTCTCGACCCCCCCCCCCCCCCCCCCCCCCCCACCGGCCTCGATGAGGCTCATCATGGGTCTGGGCTACTATTCCCCCCCTTTGTGCCTCGGGACCCCCCCCACCAGCGGGTGGTGTTGGTGTCCGATGCGCAAACGAAAAGACGGACCCTATGTACGAGTTGTCAGCGGCCGCGTTGTTATGAGAATGGCTGTAACCTTTCAACCAAATCTCCTGGTGTTTGTGTTTCAAAAAGCTCAGTGGCTGTCGAGGCATGTCAGTCACCACCGCGTCCGCGTGTGGCAACCTCTTCATTACCTGCGAACTGAGACAAGGATATCGGTCTGTGATATCGCAAAGTGTTTCACCAGTGGGAGTCATCGGGTCAGTTGCTGGACTGACGCCATTAGTGTCATTGTAAGGGATGACCGTCCCCAACAAAGCGGAAGGTGTATCATCGGAAACAGAGTATACTCTGCGCATCAATGTTTTTCTTGCTGAGACGGCCGCAGTGCTTGCGGAAGTGTCCAAAGGGCAAGAGAAGTTCATCTCAACTATCGTATTGCACGACTGCAAGGAGGAGGGAAGTTGCTTATTCACAGAGACAGCTGGCTCGAAATCATGAAAATAATGGTCAATCAGGTTGGCTGATGGAATGTGTCGAGATATCGTACTATCTCCGTGGATCGGATTCTGTACCAAGAGGTTTCTAAACGTCTTTTTCCCAAGGGGTGCTTTCGACAGATACCCCTCGTGAAGGACTACGTTGCAGCTAGCGTTAGGGGGAGACAGTTTGGTCAGTGGAGAAGGCACTGTGGCCTGTGACCATACCTGGTTGGTTTTCCAATCCATCAATGGGAGTAACCGATCCATCAAGTCTGCTCCAAGTAGCAGGGGTACAGTTTCGAGGCTGGTAACATACACAGGGTGAACGAGCAATACGTCCTGGAAGTGTAGTTTCAGCATGACTCTCAATGTCAGAGGCGAGGTAGTCTGAGTGACCCCTCGAAGTGTAGTGTCGCATTGTTTCACTTTTAACCAACGTTTAGTTGGTTTCAAAGCCCTTTTGAGATCATCAAACAATGTTTGAGAGATGAGTGATATTGTCGCACCCGAATCCATTAGCGCATGACAAGTTAAGCAGTCCTCCAGGACTGTTTCCAGGTATGGCCGTTTAGATTCGTGGTTAGTGGACATATTCCCCACAAAGTGGAGTGGTCGTTCGCAACGACGTGATGTGCCATTTCTGTTCAAGGTGGAAGCAGATTGACTTTTCCGATTTTGAGTGGGCTTGGCTTTAACGAAGCGTTTGAGCTTTTTCTTCGCAACTTTTGTATCAGAGTCTATAGACAAAGCCCGGGGGCTTGTTTCTTGATCAAGCGGGCCCTGGATAGGGTCTTGAATGAGAGCGGGAGAAATTTTTACTTTAACGTCCTTGCTATGGGTGTTAATTCCTGCGGACCTGGTGTCCGGTAATTCTCCGTCTAATCCTTGTGACTTATCTTTTACCCTTTCCTCAAATTGTTCTCGCTTAAGTTCTTCCCGTAGTGGGACTTCTGGAGAACATTGGTCTACGTTTTGATTGTCCTTCAACCCTTTGTTACCCTTGTGCTCTGACACTTTTTGTGGGATGGGTGCAGGAACGTAGCGAACAGGTCGATTGTATCGGTAGTCATGTTGATGGCGACGTACTTTACAGTTATTTCGACCGCGGAGGTTATTGGAATCATGGTTTCGTGGTAGAAACTGTTGTTGTGCGTCATCTCTCGACACTCCAATACCTGATAATGCACCCTCTAACTGGAGTGAGTGCTCCTGGTCAAACTTCAAAACCGAGTGGTCAGGGCTCTTAGCGTTGTGAACTTTTGATGCCTCAAAAGCTGTGCTTGCAAGCTCTCTGAGTTCTAAGATAGGCAAGCCAACGTGGGCGGCAGGGCCCAAGTAGGTAATGAAGGTGGGATACATGTTCGACAGAAACATTTGTTTGAATGGTAACAGCTCTTCCATTCCTGTTTCAGTGAGTAGGCCAAAGTAAGCTGAACGAAGCCTATGATAGTAAGCTTGTGGGTGTTCGTTCCAAGCTTGTTTGATGGTGTTAGCCAGTGAGCTATCGTGTTTGCGAATCGCAGAACCACTGAATTCTAATTTCAAAGCTGTTGCAAGTTTAGCGTAGTCATTTAGCACGTGTTGCTGTTGTAGACGAATGAACCTCGTCACGTGTCTATTCGACGTTCGCTTCAACAGGTAAACCCTGTCAGAAACCGTAGCATTCGGGTAGCCATCCAACGAGTTCTCTATGTCAGCTAGGAACGTCTCAGTATCGTTTGGCTGACCTGGAACGGGGTCAAAGGTGGGGAAATTCTTGACGAGTTTGTCAAGGTATTCCGCGCCAAGCGGGCGGAGAGGGTTGGCTTCATCCTGTGGAGAGATTGGGGCCGAAAGGCCAAGAGAAGAAGCCAAGCCTTGTTGTTGTTGGCCAAGAGGCGCCATATTACTCAGTGCCGAAGGGCCAAGAGGAGAAGACTGAGGGACACATGAGGGAGGCAAGGTCTGAAACCTATTGTCTTCACTCCTGTGAGTACAGGGCTCCGGTTGCTTGGCTGGGTAGTCGCGCTGTAGAGTGTGACCATTCTGGATTTCCTCCAGATGGTACCTAAGGGTGGAATTCTGCTGCATTGCAGAGTCCACTTGAGCGCTTAGAGTACCGATTTTGGACATGTGAGTGTCACACCTGCTCCTGTCGGTCTCAAACTTATCTGTCATGGTTTGCAGATAGAGGTCTTGAGTACGGAGCGAGATATTCAGTGATGAGATTTCCTCTGCTTGCTTAGAAATCAATATTTCCATCCTCATCACCTGAGTTCTCTCATCATTAATTTGGTCAGCGACTTCAATAAGTTCTGCTGATTTGTCATCCAACTTTGTCATTGTGTTCATTAACTGATCGTCTTTGGTCTGCAGCGCTTTGAGGAGAACCATGTTATTTTGAGTAACATTCAACAAAACAGCATGCATGTTGTCAAGTTGAGCGCTCCTGTTTGTAGATAACTCTTCAGATTTATCTAGTTTGGCGTGGACATCATCGTATTTAGTTTTGGCTAAATCGAGTTGTTCCTGTAGCATATGATTTTGTTCCTGTAGAAAACTATTTTGTTGAAGAGCTTGTGCTTGTTCATCGTCGTACGTTTTTGCAATTACATTTAATTGTTCAGTTTTCAAGCACAGTTCCATAGCTAGCAGAATTTTTCCCTTTTCTGCATTTAGCATTGGTTTCCCGGTTCTCTCCACCTGTCCCTTTATGTCTACCGTTACCTGCTCGTGCTTCAGCTGTGCACTGCGGTATTGGACAGATGCCAATCTCGGATGGCAAGACATCAGGGCTAGACCGGAGAGAACCTTTACGAGGCCTGCGCCCGATGGTTGATTTTGGAAAGCATTGTTGTCTGCTTTTCCACTAAGGGCATAATTAGGGTTCTTATCGCTGCTGAGGTCAGAGATCAATCCATTTACGGGTGGAGGTTCACTAATTAGCGGGCGAGTGGGGACCACCCCCTCTGATAGCTTGCACATTATTAGAACAATTGAAAGGAATTTTTTTTTCTTCCAATATTTGGTTTTGGAATGTGGGGAGCTGCAAAGACGATTTTAATCTATTTATAGACGTTAATGAACCATCAGTGCTGTACAGTACTGTGGAAGTTGGACGTGAATGGATTTGCAAAAGCAAATTGAATTAATCAATGCCAATGATTAGTCCTACCTGGGTAGACTATCTGGGTATTAAACTTGAATTACCTGAGAGGTTACTTCATCCAGGTTAATATGCAAAGTTTAAGTTGTCTGTAACGGCTGTCTGAGGAAGTGGACCAAAATGCGGCGGCGTTAGTGTTCAACATAATTTAATTCAACGGAACACTATGCAATTTACAAAACAAGAAAACTGACAGCCAACACAGTCCTGTCAGGTGCAACCACTGTGACAAGAACAATTACCCACGAAACACAAAGGAAACGTAGGCAACTTATGTGTGACTCCCAATCAGCCACAACCCTCTACAGCTGTGCCTGATTGGAAGTCACACGGCCAAAATCAACGAAACAATAAAAAACACACACTCCCTCCTGCCACGTCCTGACCCAACAACACCCTCTACTGGTCAGGACGTGACATTGTCTCATTTAATTGGAAGAACCTAGAAAGGTATGTTCGACAATTTAACTTATTAAATTGAATGAGACGATAATCCATACAATCTCCATTGATTGGATATCATAAGTGTAAACCATAGGTCAAATGTTGGGACCCTTCACCACTAGGGTACGCTCCTCCCTGGGGCTGAAGCCACATGGGATTCATTCCCGTCAGTAATGGGTTTTACTGAATGTGCTTTGCTAAAGCAGATTTTACTGATTAATCTATTTATGATAAATCAAACCCGTATAGGCTATCTGGGAATTAACTTTGAATTACCTGAGAGGTTCCTTCATCAAGGTTAATATGCTAAGTTTAAGTTGTCTCATTTAGTTGGAAGAACCTAGAAAGGTGTGTTCGGCAATTTAAATAAATAAATTGAATGAGGCAATGATACCTAAGCAATTCAGATTGCGGGGTTATCATAACAGTAATGTAGTTTAAATGTTTAGGGTACCTTCACCACTATACTTTCCCTTAAGGCCGAAGCCACATGGGATTCACTCCCGTCAGTAATGGGTTTTACTGAATGTGCTTTGCTAAAGCAGATTTTACTGATTAATCTCTTTATGATAAATCAAACCCGTATAGGCTATCTGGGAATTAACTTTCAATTAACCTGAGAGCATTGCTTCATCTAAGTTAAGTTTGGAAAAAGTTAATCATGTCTCATTGTAGAGGCCCAATCAATTTTGGATATTATTTAAAAGACCCACTTGAAAAGGTAAATCTGGCAATTGCACTTGTTAGTTAAATTGAATGAGACGTCATATCCAGTCAATTGCGATTGTCTGGATATCTTACCGTGATCCACGTTTAGATTTCCCTTAGATATGTACTGGCAATTCTTCACCACCAGGGTATAGAATGCTGAAATTAACCTCTCTAGGGTCGGCGGGACGAAATCGTCCCACCTACTCAACAGCCAGTTGAATCCCGTGGCGCGTTATTCAAATACCTTAGAAATGCTATTACTTCAATTTCTCAAACATATGACTATTTTACACCATTTTAAAGACAAGACTCTCGTTAATCTAACCACACTGTCCGATTTCAAAAAGGCTTTACAACGAAAGCAAAACATTAGATTACGTCAGCAGAGTACCCAGCCAGAAATAATCAGACACCCATTTTTCAAGCTAGCATATAATGTCACAAAAACCCAGAAGACAGCTAAATGCAGCACTAACCTTTGATGATCTTCATCAGATGACAACCCTAGGACATTATGTTATACAATACATGCATGTTTTGTTCAATCAAGTTCATATTTATATCAAAAAACAGCTTTTTACATTAGCATGTGACGTTCAGAACTAGCATACCCCCGCAAACTTCCGGGGAATTTACTAAATTACTCACGATAAACGTTCACAAAAAGCATAACAATTATTTTAAGAATTATAGATACAGAACTCCTCTATGCACTCGCTATGTCCGATTTTAAAATAGCTTTTCGGTGAAAGCACATTTTGCAATATTCTCAGTAGATAGCCCGGCATCACAGGGCTAGCTATTTAGACACCCACCAAGTTTAGCACTCACCAAAATCACTATAAGAAAAATGTTATTACCTTTGCTGTCTTCGTCAGAATGCACTCCCAGGACTTCTACTTGAATAACAAATGTTGGTTTGGTTCAAAATAATCCATAGTTATATCCAAATATCCTCTGTTTTGTTCGTGTGTTCAAGACACTATCCGAATGGTAAAGAAGGGTGACGCGCACGACGCATTTCGTGACAAAAAAATTCTAAATATTCCATTACCTTACTTCGAAGCATGTCAACCGCTGTTTAAAATCAATTTTTATGCCATTTTTCTCGTAAAAAAGCGATAATATTCCGACCGGGAAAGCGTGTTTAGGTTCAAAGACGAAAGAAAATAAAACATGGGGTCGACTCGTGCACGCGCCTCAGCCCATTGTCCTCTGATAGAGCACTTGCCAAAAGCGCTAATGTTTTTCAGCCAGTGGCTGGAATTACATCATTCAGCTTTTTCCCGCCTTCTGAGAGCCTATGGGAGCCGTAGGAAGTGTCACGTTACAGCAAAGATCCTTAGTCTTCAATAAACAGAGTCAAGAAGCTCAAGGAATGGTCAGAGAGGGCACTTCCTGTACAGAATCTTCTCAGGTTTTTGCCTGCCATATGAGTTTCCAAAACTGTTTGAATGGTGTCTGTGAGTATAACAGAACTCATTTGGCAGGCAAAACCCTGAGACATTTTCTGACAGGAAGTGGATACCTGATGTGTTGTATTGACTTTAAACCTATCCCATTGAAAAACACAGGGGTTTAGGAATATTTTGGCACTTCCTATTGCTTCCACTAGATGTCACCAGCCTTTACAAAGTGTTTTGAGTCTTCTGGAGGGAGATCTGACCGAACAAGAGCCATGGAACGATGATGTCCCATTAGACACCTGGCGCGCTACTTCATGTTGGGTACCCTCGTTCCAATACGTTATAAAAGACTATGCATTCGTCCACCTTGAATATTATTCATGTTCTGGTTAAAAAAGGCCCTAATGATTTATGCTATACAACGTTTGACATGTTTGAACGAACGGAAATATATTTTTTCCCCTCGTTCATGACGAGAAGTCCGGCTGGCTTACATCATGTGCTAACGAGACGGAGATTTTTGGACATAAATGATGAGCTTTTTTGAACAAAACTACATTCGTTATGGACCTGTGATACCTGGAAGTGACATCTGATGAAGAGAATCAAAGGTAATGGATTATTTACATAGTATTTTCGATTTTAGATCTCCCCAACATGACGTCTAGTCTGTATCGCAACGCGTATTTTTCTGGGCACAGTGCTCAGATTATTGCAAAGTGTGATTTCCCAGTAAGGTTATTTTTAAATCTGGCAAGTTGATTGCGTTCAAAAGATGTAAATCTATAATTCTTTAAATGACAATATAATATTTTACCAATGTTTTCTAATTTTAACCTCTTGGGGCTAGGTGGGACGCTAGCGTGCCACCTGTGGTGCACTCCATCAACAGCAGGTGCATTTCAAGAGCGGCAAATTTGAATCCAAATAAATGTCAAAATTCAAATTTTTCAAAAATACAACTATGTTACACCATTTGAAAGATAAACATCTCCTTAATCTAACCACGTTTTACGATTTCAAAAAGGTTTTACGGCGAAAGCATAAATTTAGAGTATGTTAGGACAGTACATTTACAAGAGTTGTGTGTAATGTTTTGTCAAGTCAAAGACAGGGTCACCAAAACCATAAAACCAGCTAAAATGATACACTAACCTTTTACAATCTCCATCAGATAACACTCCTAGGACATTATGTTAGACAATGCATGCATTTTTAGTTCTATCAAGTTCATATTTATATACAAAAACAGCGTTTTACTATGGCATTGATGTTGAGGAAATCGTTTCCCTCCAATAACCGGCAGTCAAGTCAGCGTCACAAATTAAATAATTAAAATTAGAAAACATTGGTAAAATATTATATTGTCATTTAAAGAATTATAGATTTACATCTTTTGAACGCAATCAACTTGCCAGATTTAAAAATAACCTTACTGGGAAATCACACTTTGCAATAATCTGAGCACTGTGCCCAGAAAAATACGCGTTGCGATACAGACTAGACGTCATGTTGGGGAGATCTAAAATCGAAAATACTATGTAAATAATCCATTACCTTTGATTCTCTTCATCAGATGTCACTTCCAGGTATCACAGGTCCATAACGAATGTAGTTTTGTTCAAAAAAGCTCATCATTTATGTCCAAAAATCTCCGTCTCGTTAGCACATGATGTAAGCCAGCCGGACTTCTCGTCATGAACGAGGGGAAAAAATATATTTCCGTTCGTTCAAACATGTCAAACGTTGTATAGCATAAATCATTAGGGCCTTTTTTAACCAGAACATGAATAATATTCAAGGTGGACGAATGCATAGCCTTTTATAACGTATTGGAACGAGGGTACCCAACATGAAGTAGCGCGCCAGGTGTCTAATGGGACATCACCGTTCCATGGCTCTTGTTCGGTCAGATCTCCCTCCAGAAGACTCAAAACACTTTGTAAAGGCTGGTGACATCTAGTGGAAGCAATAGGAAGTGCCAAAATATTCCTAAACCCCTGTGTTTTTCAATGGGATAGCTTTAAAGTCAATACAACACATCAGGTATCCACTTCCTGTCAGAAAATGTCTCAGGGTTTTGCCTGCCAAATGAGTTCTGTTATACTCACAGACACCATTCAAACAGTTTTGGAAACTTTAGAGTGTTTTCTATCCATATATAATAAGTATATGCATATTCTAGTTACTGGGTAGGATTAGTAACCAGATTAAATCGGGTACATTTTTTTTATCCAGACGTGCAAATGCTGCCCCCTAGACCCAACAGGTTAATTATTTAATTTGTGACGCTGACTTGACTGCCGGTTATTGGAGGGAAACGATTTCCTCAACATCAATGCCATAGTAAAACGCTGTTTTTGGATATAAATATCAACTTGATAGAACTAAAAATGCATGCATTGTCTAACATAATGTCCTAGGAGTGTCATCTGATGGAGATTGTAAAAGGTTAGTGTATCATTTTAGCTGGTTTTATGGTTTTGGTGACCCTGTCTTTGACTTGACAAAACATTACACACAACTCTTGTAAATGTACTGTCCTAACATACTCTAAATTTATGCTTTCGCCGTAAAACCTTTTTGAAATCGTAAAACGTGGTTAGATTAAGGAGATGTTTATCTTTCAAATGGTGTAACATAGTTGTATTTTTGAAAAATTTGAATTTTGACATTTATTTGGATTCAAATTTGCCGCTCTTGAAATGCACCTGCTGTTGATGGAGTGCACCACGGGTGGCACGCTAGCGTCCCACCTAGCCCCAAGAGGTTAATGTTATTTATTTAAGGGAGTTTTGTTTCCTCTCCAATTAACCTGTTAGGGCTAGGGGGCAGTATTGACACGGCTGGATAAAAAACGTACCCGATTTAATCTGGTTACTACTCCTGCCCAGTAACTAGAATATGCATATAATTATTGGCTTTGGATAGAAAACACTCCAAAGTTTCTAAAAGTGTTTGAATGGTGTCTGTGAGTATAACAGAACTCAAATGGCAGGTCAAAACCTGAGAGATTCCTTTACAGGAAGTGGCCTGTCTGACCATTTATTGTCTTTCTTTGACATCTCATTCCATTACAAAGGATCTCTGCGGTAACGTGACACTTCCCACGGCTCCAATAGGCTCTCAGAGCCCGGGAAAAACCTGAATGTCGTCATTCCAGCCCCAGGCTGAAACACATTATCGCCTTTCTCAAGTGGCCGATCAAGGGACTGTGGGCTTAGGCGCGTGCACTGGCCAACCCCGTCTTTGTGTTTTTTCCTCTGTTTACCGAAAAGGAGATTCCCGGTCGGAATATTATCGCTTTTTTACGAGATAAGCAGGATAACCTCAATTAGGATAACCTCAATTACTCAGTCAGCAGGCTATTAACCTCTCTGGGCTAGGCGGGACGAAATCCTCCCACCTACGCAACAGCCAGTGTAATCCCGTGGCGCGATTTTCAAATACCTTAGAAATGCTATTACATCAATTTCTCAAACATATGACTATTTTACACCATTTTAAAGACAAGACTCTCGTTAAATTATTTTCTTCCCCACCTCCCTGTTCCCTTGCAGAGGATTTCAAAGGTTTTAAATTGTCATAAGCGTTGTAATGATCGGACCAAACTGCAGCGGGTATGTGAAACATCTAATTGATTTATTCAAGAAATTAACACTGAACAAAAGAACGACGACAAACAGTCCTGTAAGGTAACCTGTCTATACATGGAACAACCACCCACAAACACAAGAGAAAATAAACCCACTTAAATATGGCCTCCAATTAGAAGCAACGACAACCAGCTGCTTCTAATTGGAGGTCGTTCCCAAAACCCACATAGAAATAGAAAACATAGACAATAAACCCCGAAACACACAAAACAAACACCCCCTGCCACGCCCTGACCAAACTAAAATAACAAATAACCCCTTTTACTGGTCAGGACGTGACATAAATAGGCTTACTTTTAACTATAGGCTACGCAGGGCAGCAACTAAATTTGTCTGTTGGAACATGCACGGTTTGAACCACCCAGTCAAATGTGGTAAGGTATTTTCCCATTTACACTATCCGCCTTTCATTTCTGTATCTCCAGGAAACACATCTACGCATGACAAATCATTCTAGACTCAAACAGGGAGGATTCTCACAGATATTCCATTCCAAATGTCATGCTAAATGCCATGGCTCTGCTATTTTGATTCATAGAGATGTCAGTTCGTAGAATCAAAGGAGATATCGGACAAAAATGGTCGTTTTGTTATTGTGCAGGGCAAACTATTCAACATGCCAGTTGTATTAGCCAGTATTTATGCTCCTAGTTGGGACAATCACCAGTTTTTCTTTTTTTTTTTTCTCACTCCGCCCAAATCTGAACACCAATTTATACTAGCGGGGAATTTTAACTGTCCTTCACCCTACATTAGACCGCTCTAAAGCATTATCAGGGTCCCTTTCTAAATCAGCACGTGTTATTCATTATTTTAACCAGGCATATGGTGTAAAAGACCCCTGGAGATTTACAAATCCTACATCTAAACAATATTCTTTATTTTCCCAAGACCATCAGACATAATCCAGAATTCATATTTTTTCCCCTAGACAAGTTGCTCCCGATACTAACGTCCACTGATTATAAGGGTATTGTCATCTCAGCCCTGTTGTAATGGTACTGTGTTTTCCTGATAACGTTCTCCCACAACGCACTTGGCGATTCAGTCCACATCTCTTCTCAGATGAAGAATTGAACACATATATCGACCCAAATAGATTTTTTCCTAGAGGTCACCAGAGACAAGTGTGTGTGCACCCTATGGGAAGCTCTGAAAGCATACCTACGTGGCCAGATCATATAACATAATGCAGGCGTGAATAAGAAGAGGTCAGCGCGTCTTACAGAACTTACTAACCTTATAAACAGATGATCAAACACACTCAACCATGCTATCTACAGACCTCTATAAGGAGAGAATCACATTAGACTGAATTTGATATTACTTTGACTGGTTTAGCAGAGGACCTCCACTTAAAATCCAGACAAAACCACTATGAATATGGAGAACGGGCCAGTAAACTTCTTTGCCATCACTGAGGCAATCGGCAGCGACTTGCCTAATACCTAAAAACCCAAACTCGGCAGGTGTAACCACCTCAGACCAAGTGTATTAATGATCAATTCAGACATTTCTACGAGGACCTATACTCATCAGAAACAAATGCTAGATCTCTAACCACAAATGTTTTAATGACCTTGTGATTCCTGAACTAGATCCAGAAAACAAATCAGATCTTGAGAAGCCCCGAAAAGCGGTAAGGCCTCGGGTCCTGATGGTTACCCAATTGAGTTTTACAAAAGATTCTCTTCTAAGCTGACACCTTTATTATGCAACGTTTATGCAGAGGCACTCAAGCAGGGGTCACTCCCCCCAACCAGGTCACAGGCTGTAATATCAGTCCTCCTGAAAAGGGGGAAAGACCCGCTGAAATGTGAGTCCTACCGACCCATTAGCCTGCTTTGCTGTGACTATAAGATACTTACTGAGGCTCTGGTTATCTGATTAGAAGCGGTTATGCCTACAATAATACACCCCGATCAGACAGGCTTTATCACGGGCAGACATTCATTCGGTAACCTACAGTATTCAATATTCTTTACTCACCAAATTCTTCCCCGACTCCAGAAGCCCTGATCTCTCTGGATGACTAGAAGGCCTTTGACTGAATTGAATTTGAATACCGTTTTATTGCACTTGAAAGATTTGATCCTACTTTTGTCTCTTGGATAAGGGCCCTGTATTCAGCTCCTCAAGCATCTGTTTGTACTAATAGCACCCTCTCACAATATTTCTCCCTGCATAGAGGAAATCGTCAGGGCTGACTGCTGAGTCCTCTCCTGTTTGATATAGCCATCAAACCCCTAGCAGTCTCGCTGAGAGGCAGCGCGGGGATGACAAGTATAAGTCGAGGAGGGCAGGTCCACAATCTGTCTCTGTATGACGACGACCTCCTACTGTATATCTCAGACCCCATCATGTCTATCCCAATCACTATTGATATCATCTCCAGATTTGGCAATGTTTCAGGTTACAAAATCAATTTCACAGTTTACTCTTTCCGCTCAATAAGCAAGCAACATATCTATCGTTGGATTAATTTCCTTTTACGATAGCTCTAAATACTTTCACATATTTAGGGGTCTGTGACTTGGAAATTCAAAGACCTGTTCAATTTTAATTTCAAGACCTCAATCCCTGGTCGACACTCACTGGCAGAGTCAACTTGGTCAAGATGGTCATCATAGCAATTTTTTTTTTAAAGAACTGGATAGACATATCTACTTTCATTTGGAATAAAAATATCCCATGGTTGCGTAAAGCATTTTTGGATAGACAAAAATACCCAATTTCCTACATTACTATTGGGCTGCTAATATTCACAAGAACCTTTTTGGTGTACATTTTTAGAGGGGGAAGGAAGAGCCATATCTCAGACTGGCCAATAAAAATAAAAGATTAAGATGGGCAAAAGAACACAGACACTGGACAGAGGAACTCTGCCTAGAAGGCCAGCATCCCGGAGTCACCTCTTCACTGTTGACATTAAGACTGGTGTTTTGCAGGTACTATTTAATGAAGCTGCCAGTTCAGGACTTGTGAGGCATCTGTTTCTCAAACTAGACACTAATGTACTTGTCCTCTTGCTCAGTTGTGCACCAGGGCCTCCCACTCTTTCTATTCTGGTTAGAGCCAGTTTGCGCTGTACTGTGAAGGGAGTAGTACACAGCGTTGTACGAGATCTTCAGTTTCTTGCCAATTTCTCACATGGAATAGCCTTCATTTCTCAGAACAAGAATAGACTGACGAGTTTCAGAAGAAAGGTCTTTGTTTCTGGCCATTTTGAGCCTGTAATCGAACCCACAAATGCTGATGCTCCAGATATTCAACTAGTCTCAAGAAGGCCAGTTTTATTGCTTCTTTAATCAGAACAACAGTTTTCAGCTGTGATAACATAATTGCAAAAGGGTTTTCTAATGATCAATTATCCTTTTAAAATGATAAACTTGGATTAGCTAACACAATGTGCCACTGGAACACAGGAGTGATGGTTGCTGATAATGGGCCTCTGTACGCCTATGTAGATATTCCATAAAAACCTGCCGTTTCCAGCTACAATAGTCATTTACAACAATAACAATGTCTATATTGTATATCTGATCAATTTCATGTTATTTTAATGGACAAAAACTTTGCTTTTCTTTCAAAAACATGGACATTTCTAAGTGACCCCAAACTTTTGAACGGTAGTGTATATATTTCTTTTTTTATATTTTCCTTTATTATTTTCCCCTAACCCTAGCATCCCTTCCCTAATTGGCGTAAACTAATAGACAACAACACTTAGGCTTCTACTTCCAGCTTATACATACTATATACGTTTTATGGACACAGTATATTTTACAATAGTTATCTTTTTGTTTTTAGTTCCATCCTTCAGCTCCACTCAACCCCTCACATCTATCTCTGAACATCATCCAGTTTTGATTTCTATTTGCCATATATTTTTCAACTGTACTGTGATGTTTCACAAAAGTTCTGAACCTAACTATTCTCAAAGATTCTACATATCGTAAATTTTAAATAGACATTTTTGCTAAGGGAATTAATATATTTTTGATCGATTGACTATGACTTTTAAATCATCCAGCAGTGCTATTTGCAGAGTTAGCTCCCGATAAATGTTGCAATTCTTCAGCCATGCGAACCTGCGACCAAAAACAAGCTACATTATGGACAGTACCAAAACAAATGATTGAATGATTCTGTCTCTTCACAGCAAAATCTGCAGAACTGGGATGGTTGTATCCCATATATTATATATACATTCCATTGGTTGCAAGAGTTTTGTATAATAGTTTAAATTGAAAAGTTCTGAATCCAATGTCGTTTTGTGTATCAGTTCATAAACCATGTGCCATGGAATCGGTACATCGAAAGTCTCTTCCCAACTATTTTGCAATCTATATGGCACAGCTGTCAATGTTTTGGGTCGTTAAATGGAAAAGGTCTACTTTTTTATTCATTGCAATTTTCTTTAGTCAATTTTGGTCTTGCAGGGCCGACAGACAAGTTCCTTAATTTCTCCCCTTTTCCACTTGACTCTTCCATTTTTGCGGTAATGCTGCAATTAGTTGGTTGTAATTTTGGGTAGAGCAGACATTTCCATATTTTTTGTTAGCTGTATGTGTGACATAACTCCACCAGTCCTATTTATGATATCATAAAAAAAATAAAAAAAAATAACCCAAAGTGAGGTTGTAATCTGAATAAAGGGGAAAAGGCCGTTACTGAACATGGGGTGAGACATTCTTAGAAATCTGCTAGACAACCAGTTTTAGTGAGGTCTAATGCTTTAATATTTAATAATTTCTGTCCTCCGAATCCATATACAATGGGGAACAGAGGGCACATATATACACATACTAATCAGGGGGAATGGGAACCAGGTGTGCGTAAGGAGATAAGACAGTCCGGGCTTGGTGGTAATGAATTCAGTTCAGTGACGCCTACAAGGCCGGTGACGTAGACCTCCAGAGCTGGTGAACGGAATGAGCAGCAGTACCGGGGGGATCCGTGACATAGACAGTTATTTTATTTTCCACAGAAGCAAGATCTTATCTATTTTTGCCAACTTTCTATTAAAATGTATTGTAGTGAGATCATTTCTTTCTTTCCGATATGAATATTGAGTTTTTCCACTTCACCGTCAGACCATTTTATTGGTAAACTACACACAGTAATGTAAAAGGTATATTTTTTTGTGGTCCAATTCGTAATATAGTAAATTTGTCACAATTTGGTTGTAATCCAGAGGTCAGAACAATTATCTAGATCATCTATGAGGCTGTGGAGGAATTGACATTGTGGATTTAAAAGAAAACATGAATCACCAGCGTACAAGGACACCTTTGTTGTTAGGCTCTTGATATTCTTGTTGGATCTGATTTTAATAGCTACCATTTCGATGGTCATACAAAATAAATATGCCGATAGTGGACAACCATTTTTAGCAGTATTACTCTAGTGTCTTATTGCAATCAGGATGCATGTTTTAGAATATTTATCTTCCGTACAGGCTTCCTTCTTTTCACTCTATTAGGTTAGTATTGCAGAGTAACTATGATGTTGTTGAGCCATCCTCAGTTTTCTCCTGTTACAGCCATTCAACTCTGTAACTGTTTTAAAGTCACCATTGGTCTCACGGTGAAATCCCTGAGCGGTTTCTTTCCTCTCCGGCAACTGAGTTAGGAAGGACACCTGTATCTTTGTAGTGACTGGTTGTAATGATACACCATCCAAAGTGTAAATAAAATTTTCACCATGCTGAATGGGATATTCAATGTCTGTTTTTTTTTTTACCCATTGACCAATAGGTGCACTACTTTGCATGGCATTGGAAAACCTCCCTGTCTTTTTGTGTTTGAATCTGTGTTTGAAATTCATTGTTTGAATGAGGGACCTTACAGATAATTGTATGTGTGGGGTACAGCGACGAGGTAGTCGTTCAAAAATCATGTTAAACACAATTTTTACTCCTGAACTTATTTAATCTTATAACAAAGGGGTTGAATATTTATTGACTCAAGACATTTCAGATTTTCATTTTTTTAAATTAATTTGTAAAAAATGTCAAAACCTAATTCCACGTTGACATTATGGGGTATTATGTTTAGGCCAATAACCAAAAAATATAAAATTCAGGCTGTAACACAACAAAGTGGGGAAAAAAGTAAAGGGGTTGGATTACATTCTGAAGGCACTATAGGTGTCATAACCAGCCATAAAATAATGCAATATATTTCACAACAGGTCTAAATATGTGTCATGACAGTGTTATGACCATATTGTGACAGGTTGTCAGCTGTTATGACATGGTTATGACCTTGTCATAATGTGTTATGATGTTGGGTGTCAAGTAAAGTGTTTCCCAAAAAAGTTACATGAAAGTGATAAAGTAAGATGATAAAATAACAAATACAAAAAAATAAAAAGTATGCACTCACTACTAGTTAAACTGCCTGGTTAAATAAATACATTAAATTACATAAATAAACTACTGTAAATAGCTCTGGATAAAAGCGTCTGCTAAATGAATAAAATGTCATGTTAAATGTAAATGAATTCAGGGGTAGAATTTGGCGGTTCGATTCGGTTGCGCGACCTTGGCCAATGAAGAATACCATGGTACAAATAAACTTATCCATGACCCTCCATTGCCACCTAGTGGATACAGTAAAAGACATGGTGCAAATAGGCTGATAATGAGATGTGTTGTGTAGGTAAGGAGGGTTAGTGGGGCAGAAAAAAAGAAGAATATATAATGTGGAAGAAAATCTAACTGTAAAGGTTAACTTTCCATGCAAGACCTTGGCTCAATTCCTTTTTACCTTGATTTATCTCGTAATCTCTCCTCACCTTCTCAAAACACATTGGAGGAGAAGGCCTTAGGAGAGGGGATATGATTCAAGGAATTGCAGACAGATGAATTGAGATGGGCCCTTAAGTTGTGTCAGTCACTCCACTTGTAGTTCAGAACAACAACAGTAGAAGGCAGCAGAGGAACATGGCCAGAGCAGACTTAAATTAATGAACCTTCTGAGCTCATAACTCCCCACTCAACAGCTTTATTAAAACAAATTCTTATTTAAAACTGTGCCATTCATTTCATATTACCACACCATCACTGTCATAGTCAGATTTACATTTCTGATGCAAATGTCTATTGTAAAATATAATTTAAGCCTAAGTACTATAGAGACAGTGAGAAACATCCCTCTGGAAACTCTCCACTGTAAAATCAATAATTTAAGTGTCCCTCTTTATTAGGTGTTGCTAAAACTGTATTTACATGATGATGATGTTAGCAGCTACAGCGTAGTTAGACATTGTTATAGTACTAACAACTGTTATAGGCAAGCAATTTGATAATTTATGATTACATATGAATGTACATTAATATAATAACATAGCATTAATACATAAATAATAATATTCAATTAAATCCACCGTAACCTTGCTGGAGTCAATGGTATACTATTGTATACCTAAAATGTTAATCCACAGTTTTATTAAAGTAATGACTCTCCACAGCCTACAAGTATATATGGTCTGTCCTGTACTGCAGGGTTTCCAGAACTCGGTTCTGGGGCCCCCCTCGGTGAAAGTTTTAGTTTTTTGCCCTAGCACTAGACAGCTGATTCAAAAAATTAAAACTTGATGAGTTGGTTATTTGAATCAGCTGTGTAGTGCTAGGGCAAAAATCAAAACGCGCACCCAAGGGGGCTCCAGGAACGAGTTTGCGAAAACCCTGCTGTACTGGACTGTATGCATTGGAGCTCAAAACTGAGCGGCACACCTAGCCCTTAACTGCACGTACAGAACTAACATCAACAACATGCATGCCAGTCTTTCCTGGTTGAGGGTTGACAAGAGCTTAACATTGATGAAAATTCCAGATAACATTCAGCTCAGACACCCATGCATACCCCTCAAGATATGCCACCAAGGGTCTCTTCACAGTCCCCAAGACAAACAGATTCACTGCAATGCACAGTATTATACAGATGACTGCAGGGAACTCCCTTCCATCTCCAACTACTCAAGCAAACAGCAAAATTACCTTTACAGTGTGAGGACACACACAGAGAAACACTCTAACACACACACACTTTTTTTTGTTGTTGTATTGTTTGCATATCGTTGTATTTAAAATTTGCGTGGCTGTCCTTGTCTATCATGTTTTTTTTTTGTGGACCCCAGGAAGAGTAGCTCCTGTTTCTGCAAAAGTTAATGGGGAAGGGATCAAAATAAACAAACAAAACAGGCCAATTTACAACTGTTTAGTAGCTGTACAGATGTAGCCAGTTTTAGCCAGTTTTCTACAGGAGCAACAGGAAATGTGAATTATTATGTGTATTATAATGAATGGCCATTTTTTTTAGGGGTCAATATAATTTCAAATGGGAAATTACAAACTTCAGAAGCCTTTTTAAACCCTTAAATATACTACCTTTTTTGCATTTCATGATTTAAATAACTCATAAATGAAGGGGATAATCTAAACAGAAGGCCTTCTTTTTAATACATATAGGATCTCTTTGGCAATCACTACCACCACCAACACAAAACACTTGAAGAATACATGTTATGCCCCATGGTGATTCCATAGTGTCATAGTCCATGATTGGTGGGCTATTTGGTTGGTAAACACATATTGGACTTGATGACCCCATGATTCCTCAGTCACTGCGACACATTCCATCCCAAATAACTTTGATGTCAAAGACAAAGGGGAAAATGTATCCCTTGGGCTTTGGAACTCAAGTGTGGGGACCACAATAACAACACTTAATCAGAACCACCATTCAGACTGGTGATCAGCAATATATGTGGGAATTCAAATGAGAGGCATTGTGTGGAGAAAGACCGGAGAGATTTGTCTGGTCCCTGGCCCCTTCCTCCTTTTTACATCTTCTCAGGAGTGACTTTGATGTGGACAAAATGATTGAAAAACAGAGCAGCGTGGCTCGATTTAATTAAGTGTAGAATAGGTTAGTAGGAAGGAGGAGGGGTCGGGGTGCGGTTTCATAAAAAAAGTCAATTCACAGAGAACTCTGAAACAAACAATCACGTTTCAGCGAGTGTATCAATCTGCCATCCCTGAGAAGAACGAGAGAAGGTGGTGTGGGTAAATGAGAGAGAGAGAGATGTGGAGGGGGAGAGAAAGCAGGGTGTGAGAAAGAGAGCTCCAGTTGGCTCAATCTTTAGAAAAGGCCTCTCCTCTCCTGCTGGGCCCCACTCGGCTCCTGTCCCCTCCGCACAATGCTGGTGGGGCGGTGACTCCACCCATGCCCCCCGACTGCCCTCCATGTGCTGGGGCTAACACTGACAGCCTGGATCCAGAGTCCCAGCATATGGAGGCAAGACCAAGGGGGCTCCTCTCCTCTGTGGACCCCAGCTGGTGGTCCGGTGGATGGGGCAGTATAGTACAGACACCCCCCCCCCCCTCTCTCTATCTCACTCTCCTCTCTCTCTCTCTCTTTCTCTGTCAAACACACATATACTGTGCCTTCAGAAAGTATTCACACCCTTGCCCTTTTCCACATTTTGTGAGATTTTTTTTTTTGTCACTGGCATACACACATAATGTCAAAGTGGAATTATGTTGTTAGATTCTTTTAAATAAATTCATTCAAAATGAGAAGTTGAAATGTCTTGAGTCAATAAGTATTCAACCCCTTTATTATGGCGAACCTAAATAAGTTCATTAGTAAAAATGTGGCACTAAAGTAAAACTGCAAAAGATGTGGCAAAGGAATTAACTTTATGTCCTGAATACAAAGCGTTATGTTTGGGGCAAAACCAACATAACACATCACTGAGTACCACTCTTCATATTTTCAAGCATGGTGGTGGCTGCATAATGTTATGGGTATGCTTGTCATCGGCATGGACTTGGAAGTTTTTTAGGGAACATGGTATGTCTGCTTTTCAATGGACACTGGGAAACAAATTCACCTTTCAGCAGGACAATAACCTAAAACACAAGGCCAAATATACACTGGAGTTGCTTACCAAGTTTGCTTACCAAATTGGCTTAAATCTATGGCAAGATTTGAAAATGTCTGTCTAGTAATGATCAACAGCCAACTTTACAGAGCTTGAAGAATTTTTTTAAAGAATAATGGCCAAATATTGTACAATCCAGGTGTGCAAAGCTCTTAGACTTACCCAGAAAGACTCACAGCTGTAATCATTGCCAAAGGTGATTCTAACATGTATTGACTCAGGGGTGTGAATTCTTATATAAATAGGATATTTATGTATTTCATGTTCAATACATTTGCAAACATTTCTAAAAACATATTTTGACTTTGTCATTATTGGGTATTGTGTGTAGATGGGTGAGGGGGAAAAAAAATATTTACCGGTAATACATTCTGAATTCACGCTGTAAAACAAAATGTGGAATAGGTCAAGGGGTATGAATACTTTCTAAAGGCACTGTACACACACACACTCTCATAACCAATGTGATGGACAAGAGGTGTTGTGCAAAAGTGCAATGGAATGGCTACAGCTGTTATAAAAGTGAAAGATTAGTAGTGTATTCTTTGTACATATTGTTTTATCAACTGCTATTTAATATTTGAATAGTCTTCTGTTTAATTAGCGCTCATATGTACTGGTCTTTAATGGTGTTAAGCACGTGTCGCACTCCTTCCACTGAGGGCCGAGTATCTGCGGATTAGCGATTGATGAATTAAGGTCACTAATTAGTAAGGAATGCCCCCCCACCTGATTGTCTAGGTCTTAATTGAAAGGAAAAACCAGCAGACACTCGGCCCTCCATGGAATGAGTATGACACCCTGGTGTTAAGAATGAACAAGCATTCAGGAGAGGACCAGACTTGAATGCAACCACTTTAACTAGTTGCCTAGAACGCAGCTCCCTAGCAACTCAACAAGCATCAGCTGCTACTAACTGCCAATCAGCCGCCTCGCCTGTTTGCAACGTTTTAGCTAGTTGGCTTGAACGCAGCTCCTCAACAAGCATCAGCTGCAACTCATTGCTAATCAGCCTCCACACCTGTCCTCACTATCTTTAATCACCACTGCCACCCTACTTAAACCTGACCAAACTAACATTACTCCTCTTTGTTCTGCAGTGCATGTCACGTTGAACAAGACTGTGGGCTACTAGCCTTATCAAGTTTTGCTGAGCAAGTCCTCCGCTCAGCAAGTTAATTGCAATCTTTTTTTGCATCTCACACCTGCTCCTGTTAGAGTAGAGGTTAGTGAACGAGACCTGTCTTTTAACCTTGCTGTTGAAGTAATTTGGCTCTTGGTTTTGCATGCTTTGGTTTTATTTTCTATCACAGCATATTGGATGACTGTCGGTCATATTTCATTCAACCAGCTCAATGTAACATCGATAAGTTTAGGCTACTACATGATACTCAAATTGTCCCTATACCCATCATGAGGTCGCTACAACCTCGCTAGCCTATGAATGAAGGTGCACAGCTCATGAGAAATGTGCGTAATCAAGGTAACAGACATTCAGTACAGTCTTGCACTCTCTTGCCTCCATCTAGCTGATCTAGGGTGTAATCATTAGTCCAACAGTTGCAAACGTGTTTCTATTACACAAATTCAGGTATGTTTATTCCCGTTGTGTTCCGCTTGCTTCCATTGGAAACTAGGATGGAAACTAGCTGTCCTCCAGCTACACCATGATGCTACCCTACAGAGGGATGTTGAGGCTACTGTAGCCATTCATTGCAAAACAGTGTTTTAATTATTTGGTAACGTGAATATATTTAGTATAGTTTTATCTAAAAAGGATAACTTTTTAAATGTTTCACAATTTTACATTTGCTGAAATTCACTGAGGATGGTCCTCCCCTTCCTCCTCTGAGGAGCCTTCACTGCCGACTATCCACAGCCCTGCTTCACTGAACGCACCAGAGCATCTCCTGGCCACATGCGAGTGGCATGTCCTGCTCCTCGTTGGACCCGTGAGGCTGTGCCACCAATCATCACTTCCTTAGTCCCGGCTATTCAATCATCGCTGGTACAGTAATTCATTTTCAATGCATTCTATATTCATTTCAATTCATAGTAATTGATGACAGCTTCTTGGCACTCTTCACTATGCCACAGTCCATGTGACGGAAGGCCACACATAGCATCAGAATGCATTAGTTTGTTGCAAATTGACCATATATTGGCATCATCCTGCAGACCGGCCTTCTCACTCAAGAAATGTCATTTGCAAGGCATCTGTCTAGCCATGATTGTTCTCTAATTTGTTATTTTGCTCTCTCCCTCGTACCCCTTTTCTTCCACTAAACTACTTCTCCCTCTCTCTGGTCGATTGACTAGTACTGCCCCTCCCACCGGGACCACATCCACCTCCACCTATGTTGCCTACCGCATGATGACACCATGCACCCGAGGGCCACCATGACGACATCCTCTGCTTCCTCCACTGCTGCATACTCATTCCAACACCACCAACTCAGCCTTCAAGCCTCAGACCTTCAAAACTTCGACCCAGGCCCCCAAACCAGCTCGACCTGACTTCTCTCCCAGCCTCAGATTACAACTTTGCATGTCCCTGCAGCTACAGCTCCCCCTGACGGCCCAGCAGGCAGTCTTTCTGTCTCCCCTGTCTCTCTAATACCTGACACAGGTACATGTCCCTCCCCCTCTCTCTCACTGACCCTGTTTCCTCCACGCCGGCTCCCTTGCCTCTTGCTACTACTTTTCTTTCCTGCCCCACTGGACCCTGGCTCACCCTCTCTATGCCAGTATATCGATCAGCTCCCGCTTCCACCACTGCAGCATCTCCCCTCTCTCTGCCCACGACAACCTCTCACATCCCCACCTACTCAGCCAGTTACGTGCCCGCCGTTCCCCGCAGCGGTCTGGCCCGTGGCCTTCCCAGGTGTGACCCTGTCCCAGTTCAGTGAACCTGACTTCCTCTCTGTTCCAGTCTTCACTACCGGTCACTCTGGCCTCCCAGCGACCTAGCCAGCGCTATCTTTACAGCCTCTAGCAGCTCTCCCCCTTTCAGGTCCCGCTGGCCCCGTGACCGCTGCTCCCCCTATCTCTGCCAGTTACGATCTCTCCTCACCTCAGGTCCCTCTGGCCCCGTGCAGCAGCTTATCCCCTCTCTCTGCCAGTCACATCCTCCCCCCTCAGGCCCGCCGGCCTGTGACCGCTGCTCCCATGGTGACACACCCTCCCTCTCCACCAGTGACGACCTCAATCTTTGGCTCAGACAGCTACGTATATGTTCCTGCTGCTTTGGCTCGGCCCCTGTTCCTCACAGCTGTAACCTTCTCTCAGTTCAATGAGCAGATTGTCCGCAGCCCAGCCCTGCCCTCCGGCTCACCATTCCCTCTCGACAGCCGCCCTGGCTCTTCATCCACTCAACACACTCCACTTCAAGTCACTTCCAGTCTCTTCCTCGCTTTGCAAGCAAATCCTACAAGTTCCCGGTGGCCCTTCTCCCCACCTCAGGTTACGCTAGCCCCGTCCTTGGCCTTCTCATACTATAAAGATGTAATCTGCTCGGCTCGCCCTTCTCGCCGATAAGAGTTGGATGTCTAGCACACCCTTGTTATGGATCAGGCCATTTTGTTTTGGTGGTGCAACAATCTACGACTGCCCTTGCCTGTTTTCAGCTTTTACTGCCTCCAGGCTCATACAGTCGAATGTCAGCACATGCTGGGGCACTCTCGACGGCTGTACTGTAATCTCCCAACGCTAACGGCCACTTTGCACCTCCTGCATTGCCTTTGCTTGCTGCTCCGCTCTGGCCCCTCGGCCGTCGTCCCCTATGCTCCCATGACCTGGTTTGCCTTCGACACCTATTCGACACTCCGGCGGTGGCTCAACCCCACTCTCTGCCAGTTACGACCTCTCTTCACCTCTGGTCCCGGTCCTGCGACGGTTCGCCCCTGGTCTTACCAGCTGAGACACTCTCCTAGATCAGTGCACCAACTGCCTCTGTTCATGTCTTCAACAGCCAGCTACAGCCCAGCCTCACCAAAGTTGGATGTGGAGGTCCTGGGCTGGCGTGGTTAAACCTGGTCTGCGTTTGTGAGGCTGGTTGGACGTACTAACAAATTCTCTAAAACTACTTTGGAGGTGGCTTACGTAGAGAAATGAACATTGAATTCTCTGGCAACAGCTCTGGTTGACATTCTTGCAGTCATCATGACAATTGCATGCTGCATCAAAAGCTACAGAGGGTAGTGTGTACGGCAGTGTACATCACTGGGGCCAAACTCCCTGCCATCCAGGACCTCTATAACAGGCGGTGTCAGCAGAAGGCTCTACAAATTTTCAAAGATTCCAGCCACACAAGTCATAGACTGTTCTCTCTGCTACCACACGACAAGTGATGCGATGCATCAAGTCTTGAACCAACAGGACCCTGAACAGCTTCTACCCCCAAGCCTTAAGACTGCTATATAATTGGTTAGCAATTTATTTAACTATCCGCATTGACCCTTTTTGCACTACATTCTGTATATAGCTGTATCCTGCCAAGTTATCGTTACTCACGGTGTATCTATTAGTACTTTCATAATTACGTGTTTTAATTTTCTATTATTTCTCTAGGAAAGGGCCAGTAGGTAAGCATTTCACTGTTAGTCCCTACCTGTTGTTTACGAAACGTGACAAATAAAATACAATTTGATCCCTTGTTTGAATTTATGTTGCTTGCTTGAGAGCGCAGATATAGGCTCCCTACGATTAAAACAGGTCTAAACTCTCCTTCATGCCAGCTGCTATTAGCTTTCTCAATAAGCAGTAGTAGTACTGTTAGCTGTGTACATATTACATTTTTACATTTAAGTCATTTAGCAGATGCTCTTATCCAGAGCGACTTACAAATTGGTGCATTCACCTTATGATATCCAGTGGAACAACCACTTTACAATAGTGCATCTAAATCTTATGGGGGGGGGGGTTAGAAGGATTTCTTTATCGTATCCTAGGTATTCCTTAAAGAGGTGGAGTTTCAGGTGTCTCCGGAAGGTGGTGATTGACTCCGCTGTCCTGGCGTTGTGAGGGAGCTTGTTCCACCATAGGGGTGCCAGAGCAGCGAACAGTTTTGACTGGGCTGAGCGGGAACTGTGCTTCCTCAGAGGTAGGGGGGCCAGCAGGCCAGAGGTGGATGAGCGCAGTGCCCTCGTTTGGGTGTATCCAGTGCCTTCAAAGTATTCACACCCTTTTTTCCCAATTTTATTGTGTTTCAATGGGGATTAAAATTGATTTGTCTTTTTTTTGGCAACGATCTACACAGAATACTCTAATTTGAAGTTTGTTTTCTTTTGGCAGCGTTTACAGCTGTGAGTCTTTCTGGGTAAGTCTAAGAGCTTTGCACACCTGGATTGTACAATATTTGCCCATTCTTTAAAAAAATTCTTCAAGCTCTGTCAAGTTGGTGGTTGATCATTGCTAGACAGCCATTTTCAAGTCTTTCCATAGATCTTCCAAGACAATTTATGTCAAAACTGTAACTGGGCAACTCAGGAACCTTCAATGTCATCTTGGTTAGCAACTCCAGTGTATATTTGGCCTTGTCATTTAGGCTATTGTCCTGCTGAATGGTGAATTTCTCTACCAGTGCCTCTTGGAAAGCAAACTGAACCAGGTTTTCCTATAGGATTTTGCCTGTGCTTAGCTCTATTCCGTTATTTTTTTCTCATAACTTTAGTATACTTATCTAAAGGATAACTTTTTTAATGTTTAACTATCTTTATTTTTCTGAACATCACTGAGGAGGATGGTCCTCCCCTTGCTCCTCTTAAGACCCTCCACTGTTTGGTAGAACCCTTTTGGTTTCCATGTAGAACCCTTTCTACAGAGTGTTCTACATGAAACCGAAAGGGGTTCTTCAAATGGGTCTCCTTTGGGGACAGATGAGGAACCCTTTTAGGTTCTTGATAGGACAAGTTAGTTCTACCTGGAACCAAAAAGGGTTCTCCTATTGGGACAGCAGAAGAGTGTAGCTAGCAGTATAATGGCAATAACTTTATTAACTGTAATTGTAGTAAATAAGTTTGGTTTGTGTTTTTGTCACAGCAATGTACTTAAGAAAACTATATTGTTGTACTAATACATTATTGTAGTTCCATTTATCAGCAACTAAATGAAGGGATGTACAGAAGAAATTATATTTCCAAATCAACCTCCATATTTTGACACTCCATTTTATGCTCTCATTTCATTGTTTTCAGAAAAATAAAATAAATGAGGCTGTAGGCAAGTGTTCAGTGGTGATTATCTGAAAGACTAAAATGGACAGTCAATGATATTAGCTAGCTGTATTGGGTATGTTCTTTATTCTCTATCCCAAACCCTAATTGACACCTTAGCCATACCCCCCTTTTGGGGTAAATTATATGACAATGCCTGTATCAGACCAACCAGTTCTACAAGTGGGAATGCATTAGTTGTCCTGTGAGATCATAGGTGATACAATAGATAGTAGTACCCAAAAAACAACATCTAAACCCTGGGACTGGAAGGGTAAACAGTTCATATTTTACCGGTCAAACTAAAAATGAACTTAACCAATACTTTTGTTAAATATGTGTTACAAGCAGCAGCATTACAATAGGCAGATTCATTGATGACACGTGATACACTATAGCTGAACAAACATTTTATTTAACCCCCTAGAGTCGAAGGACGCACCGGTGCCCCAATCTAAGCAACATCATTTAAAAAAACTCCCCATCAAAATCCATCAGTTTAAGCTAGAGATATTGGATGGGTCTCAATCCACCGCATCTGCCAGTGTCGCCCTTCCGCATCTGTGACGAAAGGTGGCAGAGCTAGACCGATGTTTGTCAGACCATGTGACATGCCAAAAATTGGTCTTCTCACAAAAACGTCTAGTGTCTGAACGGTTTGACACGATGGTGTTTTCCGTTTTTTTTGCTCTACGACCCACACAAGTGTCAGGATACTCATCTGAAGTCGGTATCATCTCACGAACACGGTGGTGTTCTCCGTTTTGGTCTATGACCCGCACAAGTGTAACGGTACTCGTCTGAACTTAACCTGTACCTAATAAAATTGAAGTATGAAGGTAGTTTTGTGCCTACCCCAAAAACAGGGTTAAATATGTGCACATTTTATATATATATATATATATATATATATATATATATATATACCTTCCTGATTTTTTTGTTTTTATTTTTATATCTCCTCGATTTAGGACAAACACTGCAAAACCTTGTTTCTTATGATTTATATTTTGACTGTACTTTTTGCCATTTATGAATGTGTTATTCAATGCATTTCTATGGGCTTTAGTAGTAAAGGCTAAAATCAATATTTTATCAAATATGTTTTTATACCTAAAGGGGTCCTACAATTCAAAATAAAATAGGCAAAAGATCCATAGTATGACCATCTTTGAAGATCATCAAGAGATGATCATGGACTTCAGGAAACAGCAGAGGGAGCAGCCCCCTATCTGCATTGACGGGACAGTAGTGGAGAGGGTGGAGAGTTGTAAGTTCCTCGGCGTACACATCACAGATAACCTGAAATGGTCCACCCACACAGACAGTGTGGTGAAGAAGGCGCAGCAGCGCCTCTTCAACCTCAGGAGGCTGAAGAAATTCGGCTTGTCACCAAAAACACTCACAAACTTTTAGATGCACAATCGAGAGCATCCTGTCGGGCTGTATCACCGCCTGGTACGGCAGCTGCTCCGCCCATAACCGGAAGGCTCTCCAGAGGGTAGTGAGGTCTGCACAACGCATCACCGGATGCAAACTACCTGCCCTCCAGGACACCTACACCACCCGATGTCACAGGAAGGCCAAAAAGGTCATCAAGGAAAGCAACCACCCGAGCCTCTGCCTGTTCATCCCGCTAACATCCAGAAGGCGAGGTCAGTACAGGTGCATCAAAGCTGGAACCGAGAGACTGAAAAACAGCTTCTATCTCAAGGCCATCCGACTGTTAAACAGCCATCGTTAGTGATGGCTGTTTAACAGTCTGATGGCCTTGAGATAGAAGCTGTTTTTCAGTGGCTGCTGCCAACATACTGACTCAACTCAAGCCACTTTAATAATGGGAAAATTGATGTAATCAGTTTATCACTTGCCACTTTATATTATTTATATTAGATAATGTTTACATAACCTACATTATTCATCTCATATGTATATACTGTACGCCATACCATCTATTGCATCTTGCCATCTTGATGTAATTAGATGTATCACTAGCCACTTTAAACAATGCCACTTTATATAATATTTTCATAACCTACATTACTCATCTCATATGTATATACTGTACTCTATACCATCTACTGTATCTTGCCTATGCCGTTCGGCCATCACTCATTTATATATTTTTATGTACATATTCGTATTCATTCCTTTACACTTGTGTGTACAAGGTAGTTGTGGAATTGGTAGATTACTTGATAGATATTACTGCATGGTCGGAACTAGAAGCACAAGCATTTCGCTACACTTGCATTAACACCTGCTAACCATGTGTATGTGACAAATACATTTGATTTGCTAATATGGCTCAAATTTGCTAGAGAGCTAGCTAACCAAAAACAATAACGATGTATTTGAGGGACAAATGCTCATTGTGCAACTTTGTTTTCAATAAACATTGGAGATGAAATATAGTTTACATGATATCAACAATCCAAGCCAACCCCGTCTGTTTTGCCCCATAGTTACGCACGCATTGGTTTTGTTAAACAACCAACCTGTCTATAGCATCTATGAACATGTGATTAGTATTGCCTAAATCAACAAAGACACAAATGGGTAAGTTTAATTGGCATCACAATGCCAAATAGGGATTCACTTTCTAATTGTATGGGTGGGTGTCTTCCCTGTAGCTCAGTTGGTAGAGCATGGTGTTTGTAATGCCAGAATGGTGTGTGCAATGCCAGGGTTGTGGGTTTGATTCCCACGAGGGGCCAGTACAAAAAAAATGTAAAATACAATTTTTAAAAAAATGCATGAAATGAAATGTATGCATCCACTACTGTAAGTCGCTCTGGATAAGAGCGTCTGCTAAATGACTAAAATGTAAAAATGGGTGGAAACAAACTTACGGTCCAGCCATAATAAGTGGGCCTCCTACCGGAACTCAGGATGTCTCTGAAGACCTTGCACACCAGAGGAAGTTTGTTAAGCAGTGTCTCCCTCAGCCAGGACCACCTCCATCAGAACCTTTTTCACAATGTTTTGTTGAAACTAAATAATAAGGAATATTTTGTTGGAACTGTGTTTATCTACTATAGCTCAGACGTAATTGCACTTTGCTACATAAGTTAAGTAATGCAAAGAGTTATCATTGCATCATTGCATAACCTTTTAGTAATGTCTGAAACAATAAGGCATTATTAAGTGTACTAAGTGTACTTGTGTGAAACAATGAGTGAAATAATGAAATGCAATTGACTAAATAACACCTGATCAAAGTTTATGAGCTAGCTAACTGGCTAGCTAGCCTCAAATCAAATAGCTAACAATCATTGAAAGAACAGAAACTGAATATCAATGACAAAAGACTGATACACTGCTGTGCTGTGTCGTTGCTAGCATTACAATTCAAATGACATGAGACAGCCGTTGTGCTAGCTAACCAGCCATGTGGGTGGAGGCCAGCTAGCAAGTTGTTTTTATGCTACGTGGAAAATGTATATATATTTTTTCAGCCACTTTTCTCAAAACAGCCTTCATTATATAATTTGACACATGCGATCTTGCTTGGGAATTCCTCTTCCTCTTTGTTGACACATTTGAGCTGGACTGGTACACCAAAGACATTGCTGCAGGAACATAGCTGCATGCTGATTTCCACAAGTCCCAGCGACACTAAACCATCTGAGAATGACAAAAGTCAACCTGTCAGAAGGAGTTGTGTCAACATGATCATCTCAAATAACTCATCTATGTAAAAAAAAAAAAATACATTTAACTGCATGAAGGATAGCTAAATATTTACCGGGAAAGATTGTTAAGCAAACAACCCAAGCATTAATTGAGAGTCAGGTGAACTACTGTTCTGTGGTCTGGAGAAATACATCAGCAAGTGAAATTAGGAGGCTGCAGATTGCACAGAACAAAGAAGCAAGGATTGTTTTAAGATGGAGATATGGTTCTTCTGTTGTAGTCATGCACAATGCTCTTGGTTGGTCATCAATCAGCAAGATAATTGAAAAACCATGCTTATTGTATTTCACAATGTACACCATTTAAAACAGCCAAACTCCATTCACAACAGTATTCAGTATTTTACAACAGTATTTTGACTCCCGAGTGGTGCAGCGGTCTAAGGCTTTGCATCTCAGTGCAAGGGGGGTCACTACAGTCCCTGATTCAAATCCAGGCTGTATCACACCCAGCCGTGATTGAGAGTCCCAAATGGCGGTGCACAATTGGCCCAGCGTCATCCGGGGTAGGCCGTCATTGTAAATAAGAATTTGTTCTTAACCGACTTGCCTATTAAACAAAGGTTTAATATATTATTTTTTATTTCAGTTGGTAAGAGACAGACATTCAGTAAATACTAGGAATAGATTGTCCACCATCTGTGTTATCTAGACAGGAAAGAGAAATAGGCATTTCGATTCAGAGCAATATAATTTATCTGAGCAAACCAGAAACCTTTCAATATATAAATTCCAACAATACTTTAGAACCATTTAAATATAATAAATTGGAAGGTTGTGCAGGACTATAGTAGATGAAGGAATCAATCTATCATTTCAGACTGTTAGAGTATTTATCTGGTCAATATGTCAGTGTATTATTCTGTTTGTAACAGTGTGTTATATGTGAAAATGTGATCATATTATAACTTGTATTTTAAGGTTAAAGGACTCTTGAAAGATTAGTCGAAATGAGGACTAAAAGAGATCCTAATCAAATCAAAATCAAATCATCAGGAGATGTGTCATTGGGAGTTGAGTCAGTGTCAGTTAAAGTTGAATCAACAGGAGTAAAAAAAGTGTTTATTTTATTTTGATCATCATTTTATGAGCACGTTTCTAGAAAATACAAATAATAACATGTCCATCTATCTACAGTTCCTTCAGAAAGTATTCACACCCCTTGACTTTTTCCACATTTTGTTGTGTTACAGCCTGAAATTAAAATTTATTAAATTAAGATTTTGTATCGCTGATCTACACACAATACTCTATAATGTAACAGTGGAATGATGTTAATAGAACATTTTTGAAATTAATAAAAAATGAAAAGCTGAAATGTATTGAGTCAATAAGTATTCAACCCCTTTGTTATAGCAAACCTAAATAAGGTCACCTAAATGTTGCTTAACAAGACACATAATAAGTTGCATGGATTCACTCTTTGTGGAATAATAGTACCCCACAAACACAATTATCTGTAAGGTCCCTCAGTTGAGTAGTGAATATCAAGCACAGATTCAACCACAAAGAACAGGGAGGTTGCCAATGCCTTGCAAAAAAGGGCACCTATTGATAAAAAAAGCAGATACTGAATATCCCTTTGAGCATGGTGAAGTCATCAATAATGCTTTGGATGGTGTATCAATACACACAGTCACTACAAAGATACAGGCGTCCTGTCACACCCTGATCTGTTTCACCTGTCTTTGTGATTGTCTCCACCCCCCTCCAGGTGTCGCCCATCCTCCCCATTATCCCCTGTGTATTTATACCTGTGTTCTCTGTTGCCAGTTTGTCTTGTTTGTCAAGCTTACCAGCTTTTGTCCTGTCAGCTCCTGTCTTTTCTCAGCCTCTCTTTTTCTCGCCCTCCTGGTTTTTGACCCTTGCCTGTCCTGAACCCGCCTGCCTTACCACTCTGCCTGCCCCTGACCTTGAGCCTGCCTGCCGTCCTATACCTTTGCCCTTATCTGGATTTCCGACCTCTGCCTGACCTGACACTGAGCCTGCCTGCCGTCCTGTACCTTTGCCTCTGTTGCTGTAATAAACATTGTTACTTCGACACGGTCTGCATCTGGGTCTTACCTTATCCTGATACTACGAACTGGCCATGACTGACCATGACTGGCCATGACTGACCCATCAGGCCAGCTGCACATTGCCATCTCCTCCCAAGGAGCCACCATTGGGGAGGCACGAGGAACTGCTTCATGGCCTTATGGAGGAGGTCTAAATGTTGGCTGAATACCATTACCGGGCATTGGACGGTTTGCTGGAGAAATTCCATGGGTTGTCTGGGAGGCAGCCTACCACGGTAGTAACCCCACAGCCATGCAGTAAACCAGCTGCTAGATGCACCGTCTAATCGGTCACTCCACCTTCTCGGGAACCCCGTTTACCCCCCCCCCCCCCCCCCCGGGAATGCTTCAATGGAGAGGCAAGCACCTGTCGGGCGTTTCTAGCTTAGTGTGCCCTCATTTTTGAGCTTCAGCCCTCCTCCTTCCCCTTGGATCGCTCCAAGATAGCCTATCTCATCACGCTGATGTCCGGGAGGGCTCTCACCTGGGCTACTGCTGTATGGGAACAGCAGCCGGCCATATGTGTTAGTCTGGAGGGATTTGTGGCAGAGGCGAAGGTTTTTTATGCCCGTTCTCCGGGAGAGAAGCTGCCAGGAGGCTAATCAAGCTTCGGCAGGGCTCCTGCAGTGCGGCTGACTATGCGGTCAATTTCTGCAACTTGGCAGCGGAGAGTGCTTGGAACCAGGAAGCACTGTTCGACGGTGTCTCGGAGGAGGTCAAGGACAAGCTTGCTGCTTGGGAGTTACCTACAGATCTCGATTCCCTCATCGCTTTGTGCCTCCGAATCGATGGGTGACTACAGGAATGACAGAGAGAGAGGAAATTCGATTTCGCTTGCACGCCCAGGGATCCCACCTTGCCTTCGAGTCAACCCGGAAGCTCCCGATGGTCTCGTTGCCAAGAGGACCCGAGGCTTCCCGACATGCCCTGAGGGCTGCCGAAGATGGCCGAGTCACCGCTTCCTGAGCCTATGCCACTAGGCAGAGCTGGGCTGTCACCAGCGGAATGGCAATACAGGATTGACACAAAGAGTTTTGTATTGCTGGACTCTTGGTCATTTCGTGTCCGCTTGTCCTAAAAAGAAGCCAGGCTCACCGGTAGGAGCAAGGACTCTGGTGGGCCATATGGAGAATATTCCTGCTTCCCCTTTTCATGCCATTCTGCTGTGGGGAGACCAGTGAAAATCTCTCCGGATTCTCATTGAGTCCAGGGCCGACAATAGTTTTTTGGACACTACCATGGCGTCCGAGCTGAACATCCCCACTCAGCCTCTCTCCATTCCCATGGACGTTAGAGCGCTGGATGGGCGCTCTATAGGCCTAGATCACCCACAACACCACTCCCATTCACCTACGGGTGTCAGGGAACCACAGAGAGGCTATCCAGTTCCTGCTCATCAGGTCCCCTCTGATTCCCGTGGTATTGGGATTCTCCTGGCTCCAACGTCACAATCCCCTTATTAACTGGTCTACTGGTGCCATCATGGGCTGGAGCCCGTTCTGCCACGCCCGTTGCCTGAAGTCAGCACAACCTGTCCCGGGACATCTCCCTGGGGGCTCGGGAAGGTGCCCCAGACCTCTCCGTCATTCCTGCAGAGTACCAGGACCTCCGGGAGGTGTTCAGCAAGGCCCGGGCCATGTCGCTTCCGCCACACCGACCTTACTGACTGCAGGATTGACCTTCTCCCTAGCACCACGCCGCCACGGGGACGTCTGTTCTCTCCGTCGGGACCGGAGACCAATGCTATGGATACCTACATTGGGGACTCCCTAGCTGCTGGATTAATCAGTCCCTCTTCCTCTCCCGCCGGCAGAGGCTTCTTCGTGGAGAAAAAGGACAAGACCCTGCGCCCATGCATTGACTACCGGGGAATCAACGACATTACTGTTAAGAACTGTTACCCGCTACCATTCATCTCCTCGGCCTTTGAGCCGCTCCAGGGGGCCACTGTGATTTTCAAGCTCGATCTACGGAACAAGTGGAAGACCGCCTTTAACACGGCCTCATGCCCTTTGGCCTCACCAATGCCCCTGCTGTGTTCCAGGCTCTGGTGAATGATGTTCTCCACGACATGTTGAACCGGTTTGTGTTCATCTACATTGAGGACATCCTCGTCTTCTCCTGCTCCCATTAAGAACATGTGCTCCACGTCTGGCAGGTCCTTCAATGCCTTCTGGAGAATCAGCTGTTTGTGAAGGCGGAGAAGTGAAAGTTCCATCACTCCACCATCCCCTTTCTGGGTTACATCATCTCTGCTGGGAGTGTCCAGATGGATCCCGGAAAGGTGAGAGCAGTGATTTGATTGGCCCCAGCCTATGTCCAGAGTGCAGTTACAATGTTTCCTGGGGTTCGCCAATTTATATTGCCGCTTTATCTGGGGTTACAGCACCCTGGCTTCCCCCCTCTCAGCACTCACCTCGCTCAAGGTTCCGTTCACGTGGTCCCCAGCTGCTGACCGGGCATTTTGGGACCTCAAACATCGCTTCATCACAGCTCCCATCCTGGTTCATCTCGTCAGTTCGTGGAGGAGGCTGACGCTTCGCACGTTTGTGTGGGGGCTGTCCTGTCCCAGCATTCTGCTCTTGACCTCAAGCTACATCACTGCGCCTTCTTCTCCCATCGCCTCAACGCCACAGAAAGGAATGTGACGATGGCATCACTGGCTGGAGGGGGCGGAACAGGCATTCATTGTGTGGACTGCGCACCAGCAACCTGAAGTATCTCCGCACCGCCAAGAGCCTCAGCTCCAGGCATGCCAGATGGGCTCGGCTGTTCACAAGGTTCAACTTCTCCATCTCATACCGGCCGGGATCCAAGAATGTCAAGCCAGATGCACTGTCCCGCCGCTATAGCCCCACGACTACCTCGGGACCCGAGACCATCCTTCCCACTGAATGCCTGGCAACAGCACTCACCTGGGGAGTAGGGAAGCAGGGGGGGACTGATTACCGGATGTTTTTTCCCGACACCGACTGCTCTGCGGTGGCTGGCCTACCACCCGAGCGCCATCGGACCCTGGCCTTTGTGCGACAGCGCTTTTGGTGGTCTGCCATGGTCCCAGACGTGTCCGCATTCATCGTCACTTGCATAGTTTGTGCACAGAACAAGACTCCTCGTCAAGCTCTGGCTGCTGTCCTCCAACCTCTTCCTGTCTCTGGTCTCACATCTCCCTGGACTTTGTCACGGGTCTTCCCCCGTCTGATGTCAACACCGCCATCCTGACCGTGGTGGATCGGTTCTTCAAAGCAGCCCACTTAATATGTCTCCCCAAACTACCCTCTGCCAAGGAGACGGCCCAGCTCATGGTGCAGCACATCTTCCGGATCCATGGACTGCCCGTGGACATGGTCTCCGACCAGGGTCTTCAGTTTTCATCCCTGTTCTGGAAGGCGTTCTGCACCCTCATTGGGTCGTCCGCCAGCCTGTCCTCCTGGTTCCACCCCCAGTCTAACGGCGAGCCAACCAGGACCTCGAGACCACCCTGCGCTGCCTGGTCAACGCCAACCCCACCAGCTGGAGCCAGCAGCTTGTGTGGGTCGAATATGCCTGCAACACCATTCCCTGTCACACCCTGATCTGTTTCACCTGTCTTTGTGATTGTCTCCACCCCCTCCAGGTATTGCCCATCTTCCCCATTATCCCTTGTGTGTTTATTTCTGAGTTCTCTGTTTGTCTCTTGCCAACTCATCTTGTTTGTCAAGCTTACCAGCATTTGTCCTGTCAGCTCCTGTCTTTTCCCAGCCTCTCTTTCTCACCCTCCTGGTTTTTGACCCTTGCCTGCCCTGACCCTTAACCCGCCCGCTTGACCACTCTGCCTGCCCCTGACCTTGAGCCTGCCTACCGTCCTGTACCTTTGCCTCTGATGCTGTAATAAACATTGTTACTTTGACACGGTCTGCATCTGAGTCTTACCTTATCCTGATATGTCCTTTTTAACTCAGTTGCCAGAGAGGAAGGAAACCGCTCACGGATTTCACCATGAGGCCAAGTCTGACTTTAAAACAGTTGCAGAGTTTAATGGCTGTGAGAAGTGAGGATGGATCAACAACATTGTAGTTACTTCACAATACCAACCTGCATGACAGAGTGAAATAGGGAACCTGTACAGAAGAAAAATATTCAAAAAATGCATCCTGTTTGCAATAAAGTAATACTGCTAAATGTGGCAACTACTTTTTTGTACTGAATGCAAAGCATTATGTTGGGGCCTAATCCAACAGAACACATCACTGAGTTCCTCCCGGGGAAGGACTGCCCGTTCCATGATCTCGCCATCACGGTTGACAACTCCATTGTGTCCTCCTCCCAGAGTGCTAAGAGCCTCGGCGTGACCCTGGACAACACCCTGTCGTTCTCCACTAACATCATGGCGGTGACCCGATCCTGTTGGTTCATGCTCTACAACATTCACAGAGTACGACCCTGCCTCACACAGGAAGCGGCGCAGGTCCTAATCCAGGCACTTGTCATCTCCCGTCTGGATTACTGCAACTCGTTGTTGGCTGGGCTCCCTGCCTGTGCCATTAAACCCCTACAACTCATCCAGAACGCCGCAGCCCGTCTGGTGTTCAACCTTCCCAAGTTCTCTCACGTCACCCCGCTCCTCCGCTCTCTCCACTGGCTTCCAGTTGAAGCTCGCATCCGCTACAAGACCATGGTGCTTGCCTACGGAGCTGTGAGGGGAACGGCACCTCCGTACCTTCAGGCTCTGATCAGGCCCTACACCCAAACAAGGGCACTGCGTTCATCCACCTCTGGCCTGCTCGCCTCCCTACCTCTGAGGAAGCACAGTTCCCGCTCAGCCCAGTCAAAACTGTTCGCTGCTCTGGCACCCCAATGGTGGAACAAGCTCCCTCACGACGCCAGGACAGCGGAGTCAATCACCACCTTTTTGAGACACCTGAAACCCCACCTCTTTAAGGAATACCTAGGATAGGATAAAGTAATCCTTCTAACCCCCCCTTAAAAGATTTAGATGCACTATTGTAAGTGGTTGTTCCACTGGATATTATAAGGTGAATGCACCAATTTGTAAGTCGCTCTGGATAAGAGCATCCGCTAAATGACTTAAATGTAAATGTACCACCCTTCATATTTTCAAGCATGGTGGTGGCTGCATCATGTTATGGGTATGCTTGTCATCGGCTAGGACCAGGTTTTTTTGTTGATAAAAATAAACAGAATAACGCTAAACACAGGCAAAATCGTACAGGAAAACCTGGTTGAGTTTTCTTTCCAACAGACACGGGGAGATAAATTCACCTTTCAGCAAGAGAACCTAAAATATGAGGCCAAATATACACTGGAGTTTCTTACCAAGATGACATTGAATGTTCCTGAGTTGCCCAGTTTTGACTGAAATCAGCTATGGCAAGACCTGAAAGTGTCTGTCTAGCAATGATCAACAATCAACTTGACAGAGATCGAAGAATTCACAAATATTGTACAATCCAGGTGTGCAAAGCTCTTAGAGTTACCCAAAAAGATTCACAGCTGTAATCACTGCCTAAGGTGATTCCACTTGAGGGGTTGAATACTTAACTAATCAAGATATATTTGTGTTTTATTTTCCATTAAAAATATGTTCTATTTGACATTACAGATGATTGTGTATAGATCGTTGATCCCACAAAAAAAGTTGGAAAATTCAAGGGATGTGAATACTTTCTGAAGGGACTCTGTCTGTCTCCAGCTACAGTTTAAGTCTGAAGTTTACATACACCTTAGCCAAATACATTTAAACTCAGTTTTTCACAATTCCTGATATGTAATCCTAGTAAAAATACCCTGTCTTAGGTCAGTTAGGATCACCACTTTCTTTTAAGAATGTGAAATATCAGAATAATGGTAGAGAGTATTAATTATTTCAGCTTTTATTTCTTTCATCACATTCCCAGTGGGTCAGAAGTTTACATACACTCAATTAGTATTTGGTAGCATTGCCTTAACTTAGGTCAAACGTTTTGGGTAGCCTTCCACAAGCTTCCCACAATAAGTTGAGTTCATTTTGGCACATTCCTCCTGACAGAGCTGGTGTAACTGAGTCAGGTTTGTAGGCCTCCTCACTCGCACACGCTTTTTCAGTTCAGCCCACACATTTTCTGTAGGATTGAGGTCAGAGCTTTGTGATGGCCACTCCAATACCTTGACTTTGATGTCCTTAAGCCATTTTGCCACAACTTTGGAAGTATGGTTGGGGTCATTGTCCATTTGGAAGACCCATTTGCGACCAAGCTTTAACTTCCTGACTGATGTCTTGAGATGTTGCTTCAATATATCCACCTAATTTTCTTTCACCATGATGCCATCTATTTTGTGAAGTGCACCAGTCCCTCCTGCAGCAAAGCACCCCCACAATATGATGCTGCCACCCCCGTGCTTCACGGTTGGGATGGTGCTCTTCGGCTTGCCAGCCTCCCCCTTTTTCCTCCACACATAATGATGGTCATTATGGCCAAACAGTTATATTTTTGTTTCATTAGACCAGAGGACATTTCTCCAAAAAGTACAATCTTTGTCCCCATTTGCAGTTGCAAACCGTAGTCTGACTTTTTTTTATGACGGTTTTGGAGCAGTGGCTTCTTCCTTGCTAAGCGGCCTTTCAGGTAATGTTGATATAGGACTCGTTTTACTGTGGATATAGATACTTTTGTACCTGTTTCCTCCAGCATCTTTGCTGTTGTTCTGGGATTGATTAGCATTTTTCGCACAAAAGTACGTGCATCTCTAGGAGAGGCGTCTTCTTCCTGAGCGGTATGACGGCTGTGTGGTCCTATGGTGTTTATACTTGCGTACTATTGTTTGTACAGATGAACATGGTACCTTCAGGCATTTGGGAATTGTTCCCAAGGATGAACCAGACTTGTGGAGGTCTACAATATTTTTTCTGAGGTCATGGCTGATTTCCTTTGATTTTCCCATGATGTCAAGCAAAGCGGCACTGAGTTTGAAGGTAGTTCTTGAAATACATCCACAGGTACACCTGCAATTGACTCAAATAATGTCAATTAGCCTATCAGAAGCTTCCAAAGCCATGACATCATTTTCTGGAATTTTCCAAGCTGTTTAAAGGCACAGTCAACTTAGTGTATGTAAACTTCTAACCCACTGGAATTGTGATACAGGGAATTATAAGTGAAATAATCTTTCTGTAAGCAATTGTTGGAAAAATGACATGTGTCATGCACAAAGTAGATGTCCTAACTGACTTGCCAAAACTATAGTTTGTTAACAACAAATGTGTGGAGTGGTTGAAAAATGAGTTTTAATGACTCCAACCTAAGTGTACAGTCGTGGCCAAAAGTTTTGAGAATGACAAATATTAATTTTCACAAAGTCTGCTGCCTCAGTTTTTATGATGGCAATTTGCATATACTCCAGAATGTTATGAAGAGTGATCAGATTAATTGCAATTAATTGCAAAGTCCCTCTTTGCCATGCAAATGAACTGAAACCCCAAAAACATTTCCACTGCATTTCAGCCCTGCCACAAAAGGACCAGCTGACATCATGTCAGTGATTCTCTCATTAACACAGGTGTGTCGATGAGGACAAGGCTGGAGATCACTCTGTCGTGCTGATTGAGTTCAAATAACAGACTGGAAGCTTCAATAGGAGGGTGGTGCTTGGAATCATTGTTCTTCCTCTGTCAACCATGGTTACCTGCAAGGAAACACATCATTGCTTTGCACAAAAAGGGCTTCACAGGCAAGGATATTGATGCCAGTAAGATTGCACCTAAATCAACCATTTATCAGATCATCAAGAACTTCAAGGAGAGCGGTTCAATTGTTGTGAAGAAGGTTTCAGGGCTCCCAAGAAAGGCCAGCAAGCGCCAGGACCATCTCCTAAAGTTGATTCAGCTGCGGGATCGGGGCACCACCAGTACAGAGCTTGTTCAGCAATGGCAGCAGGCAGGTGTGAGTGCATCTGCACGCACAGTGAGGCGAAGACTTTTGGAGGATGGCCTGGTGTCAAGAAGGGCAGCAAAGAAGCCACTTCTCTCCAGGAAAAACATCAGGGACAGACTGCTATTCTGCAAAAGGTACAGCGATTGGACTGCTGAGGACTGGGGTAAAGTCATTTTCTCCTTTCCGATTGTTTGGGGCATCCGGAAAAAAGCTTGTCCGGAGAAGACAAGGTGAGCGCTACCGTCAGTCTTGTGTCATGCCAACAGTAAAGCATCCAGAGACCATTCATGTGTGGGGTTGCTTCTCAGCCAAGGCACTGGGCTCACTCACATTTTTGCCTAAGAACACAGCCATGAATAAAGAATGGTACCAACACATCCTCCGAGAGCAACTTCTCCCAACCATCCAGGAACAGTTTGGTGATGTCCAATGCCTTTTCCAGCATGATGGAGCACCTTGCCATAAGGCAACAGTGATAACTAAGTGGCTCGGGGAACAAAACATCGATATTTTGGGTCCATGGCCAGGAAACTCCCCAGACCTTAATCCGGATTGCAGAGGTCTTGAAAAAGAAGGGTCAACACTGCAAATATTGACTCTTTGCATCAACTTCATGTAATTGTCAATAAAAGCCTTTGGCACTTATGAAGTGCTTGTAATTATACTTCAGTATTCCATAGTAACATCTGACAAAAATATCTAAAGACACTGAGGCAGCAGACTTTGTGAAAATTAATATTTGTGTCATTCTCAAAACTTTTGTCCACGACCGTATGTGAACTTCCGACTTCAACTGTATCTGTCTATATGTCTTTCTATCTACCTATCTGTCTCTCTATCTTATCAGATGATGTGTCACAATTACACAGGACGCTGAAGAACAATGTCATTCCTTGTAGTAAAGTCAACTTTTTTGACAGCAGTTCCATGTTCAGTAGCCAGACATTGTCCTACATTGCAGATAGATATGCCACCAATAGAGCCAACGTAATTCCATATTCTGCATGTCAGAGAGGGGTATTTGTTCTACATAGCATATTTCTATATGAACGTTCCAAAGCGTTGCATCCTGCTGAATGCACCCTTGGTCTGTTTGCCAGGTGGGCGGTCGCGCATGTTTGCGATCAGTGGACCACTGGTTTGAGCCCAGTAGGGGGACAGGGACAGTGGAGGAAGCGAAGCTGCTAGCAGCACTACAACACTAAGCAGCATCTTCAGACTTCTTGGCATAACGGTTAATTAAGGTGTTGCCTTGACAGTCGCTAGACCAAAGTTCAAGTCCCAGTTGGTTCTACCCCCTGAATTCGCTACATTGGTGTGAGAAGTGCCTGTGAGGCCATCGGAGAGGTGTATAACACGTGAGAGACTTGGTATGGAGAAGTGTAGGAACATGCTATCCTGAAGGAAGGGGGTAATGTAGCGACCTTAACCCAACACTAGCAACATGTTAAAGGGGTTCAGACCTCTTGGCGTAACTACTAAGGCGTTTGCTTGACAGTCATTGGACCAGGGTTCAAGTCCAGGTCAGCACTACCCCCTGAATTTGCTCAAATATGCACGCATTTCTTTCTTAGAAAATGAAGACCGTATTAATTATATGATGGATAATGCTAATGGTGTGGTTACATGTAGGCTACTCCTATTCTTGCTGAAAAGAGTTGTACACTTTGACATGCATGTTAGATAATTATCGCCTTCATATTGGAGAAATGTGCATAAAGTGTGCATTGGCAGTTGTCAGTCTGCACCTCTGTAAACTGAGCCCCTAGATTGAATCTGAGAATATGGACATTGTACACTGCCACCCCATGTAACCATAGCTTCATGCAGATTCCCCCAAGTCCAAGTCCAACTGGCATGTAACTAAACAACTGGACCAATAGGGGAAGAGAATGGATGGAAGGAAAGGAGGAAGGGAAACAGAGTTAGGATAGGAGGAAAGGAAAGGGATCTAGGAAAGAAAAGAAAGTAGGAAAGGAACCTAAAAAATTATGAAAGGAAAGGGAGTTCCGATAGAAGGAGAGGATGCAAGGGAACAAGAATAGTCTTTGAGGAAATGTCTACTTAGGCTGACTTAACTCCTACTGAGGCTGACTTAACTCCTACTGAGACTGACTCAACTCTTGCTGACTCAACTCCTTGTGAGTCTGACTGAACTGTGAGTCTGACTGAAATGACGTGGAAACAATGTTGATTCAACCAGTGTGTGCCCACTGGGTTTTATTTACTTCTTATGGCTTAGCTACACTTGAAAGTGTTTTGCTTGGTCAAATCCACAAAGACCTGAAATGTCACTTAACTATAGCGCGATACATGCCAAGCCATATAATGTTCAAGTGTATGTAATATTATAGGATCTAAGATTTATTGATCAAAAAACTGCTTGTGATTAGAGCTGACCATAATGGATTTAAAACAATGGAAAGTTGCTATCATACTACCCATTAACTGTTACATAACCATAGAAATAGAATCTAGATTTGTCTATGAACATAACATCTAGGGTGACATTTTTGTAATGCAAAGTGCACAAATTACCATAAACCTCATCATAATCTTGCAGAGTGGTTTGATTTGAAATGTTCTACAACAATGCGTGATAATATTAAAGAGTTAATTATTTAACTTGAATTCAGGAAACTGACCAATACATAAATAATTGCCTCTTCATAGCGCACATTGTTGAAGAAAAGTTTCAAATTGATTCACACTGCCAGATTATGAGGTACAGTATATGTTCATTTTTGCACTTTGTACAAGGCAAAAGGAATTTTGTCCCCCTTATCTTAAGGCAGTTTGTGTCATGTTAAGCCCAGTATTACTCACACCCCTTTGAAATACTAAAACATTGACAAACTCTTGGTTTCATTTGCACACTTTCTTCATCACACAAGAGAAGCTGTAGCCTATGCAATGACCGGGTTGGCTAAATGGATGGATGACTGTTAATAATAAAGTTAACTATGACCGCACCACCTATCTGGGAGGCAGTGCCTGTCAGGTTTGTGATCTGGAGACAAGGGTCAGTAGTCAGTCTATGACCCTTTAAAACCAGAGGGATCCTAGAGCTGCTCAGCCCTACACTGCACAATACAGTGCAGGAGAAAGGGCAGGTGGTCATTAAAACTGCTGTAATCCCTTCCATGAATAGCTCAGGACTTTTCTCACTCTGTGAGCCATGGTCATGGGCAGAGAGAGAGCGAGAGAGAGGGAGGGGGCTCGACTGAAGAGAGAGAAGGGAAGAGGGGGGGGGAGTGGCCCCCGTCGTTTGATGTCCCGGACCGCGGGACTCTTTAGCATAGTTCCACGGGCCGCGCTTCAGAGCGGATGTGTTAACAGTTTCGGGCTCAATGGAGGGAGAAATCCTCACAAAGGGAGGTGTACAAATATTGTGGGAAATCCGTCTGCTCTTTAATATTTCATGAGGGCCCGCCATCTATTCATGGGACTTCATTCCTCTGGAGGGGCCCACATTCAGGCTCACTCCGCAGGCTCAATGGGCAGCCCTTAATTGAGTGCCCGCTCATTCTTCAGGCTCCCTGGCAGATTGTTCCCAGTGAAAGGCCCCTGCCTCTTCATCCTCCTCCTCTTCTCCCTGAGAGCGGCCCGAGAAGAGAGGACATGTGTTGCTGGTGGTGTGTGTGGGAGGGTGAAGCAGGGGGGTGGTGGGGGGGGGGGGGGGGGGTTCTGGATCAGATATGATAATAGGGGGTGGGGGGTGCAATGGGGGGATTGGTGCCCAGCGATGTGGGGGTAGGGGGCTAATCCCCACCAGGGCAGGGGGGGGGATGGATGGATGGATGGATGGATGGATGGATGGATGGATGGATGGATGGATGGATGGATGGATGGATGGAGTGTGTGCGTGAGTGTCTGCGGGAGTTTGTGATGTGTGCATGTGCACAACAGGAGTTACACATAAGCCTAAGGAAGTTTTGGCTGTAAATGCTCCTGAGCACAGAAAAAGCAGATCCATGCCATCTAGCACAAGGCTAACTGCTGCGGTGGATGGAGAGGTTACTCTAGTGCCATGCTGCCTCCCTGTCAGTGAGGCTTTCAGTATTTCTATTGCCTCCACTCCACAACCCCTGCTGTCCTAAGTCTCTAACTATGGAACGCCGTTTGGGTCTTTGCATGTCAAAACAGACACACGTCAAATAACACTATTAGACGCATCAAATAACACAATTCTATTATAGAATGTTGCGTGTGCTGAATTTGCAAGTGCAAACCAAGTGCCACTACTACGATCAGTAGCACTGTCAAAGCTGTACAAAAAAAAAGACTGCAAACAAGCACACACACCGGTCACGATGTGTTTACAATACCGCGTTAGTAAACATTCATTATTTGTTTGACCGAATGGGAAAACATCTGTGTGAGCATTTGAAATATGATTAGGATCAAACGAGCAGGATAAAAAAGTGCTAATATCTTTGATACAGATGTTATTTCAAAACTTTAGCTGGGTACCTACCTAGCTAGCACCAATGCAAGCAGCCTGAAAACAATGACCTGTAGAAACTACAGTCATTTTCAATATTCTTAGTAATGATTTAGGAATCCATGTGAGTAAGTGCTAATATCTTTGATACAGATGTTATTTCAAAACTTCTGGGGTAGCTAGCTTGCTTTAGCTGGGTACCTACCTAGCTAGCACCAATGCAAGCAGCCTGAAAACAATGACCTGTAGAAACTACAGTCATTTTCAATATTCTTAGTAATGATTTAGGAATCCATGTGAGTAAGTATTAGCTAGGTAACCGGTTGTTGTTCTCCTTTTGAAATCAAACTTCAGTTCATGAAAATAACTAGCTTAGCCAGCTACTAAACCCTGTTGCCCAGTGCTAACCTTATAAGCAGCTAGCTAGCTTAATCTGGCTAGTGTGGCTTGACCGGTTCACCTAGCTTCACATAGATGGTCCGAGCATCATTAATCAAATAAGAACTGTCTTATAAATTAGGGGTATTTTAGCTAGCTAACTATAGCTACTGAAACAGATTATGTCGTTTTGCTATGTTTTTGGGGAAGAACTTAGTTTGAATCCATCAGCTAGCCAGCTTTTTTTGATGATCAGCACTGTACCAGAGCTTGGGGACGTGTGTCTGCGCTCGTGCGGCAGGTGTGCGAGACAAAACTTTACCAGCCTCTTAGCATACGTATCGGTGAATCGCTGTGACATATGAAATACCACTGATATTGTAATCAATGTGTGATAACTAATGAACATGTTAAATGATTACGTGATGTCGTGCAGCAGTGGCGGTCAGTGCCGTTTAAGATGAGGGAGGATGATTTCTTTTTTGTTATTTTAGTTAGCATGGCCTCATTTCTTTTACAGCATATTAGATGACTGTCATTCATATTCCATTCACCCAGTTCAATGTAACAGTGATACGTTTAGGCTACTACATGATACTTGAATTTTCCCTATACCATCATGAGGTTGCTACAACCTAGGCTATGAATGAAAGTTTCCGACATAGGTACACACAGGTCGAGATAAAATATGAGGTGACAGACAGTGACACATGGTTAGACAGTGACATTCAATACCGCCTTGCACACTCTTGCCTGCATCTAGCTGATATAGGGTGTAATAATTAGTCCAACAATTGCAAACGAGAGTTTCTTTTGGGCAAACTCAGGTTTGTTTATCCCAGTTTTGTTCCGTTTGCTTCCGTTTAAGAAAAGTTTTTCAACAGAATCGGCGGAATGAATACACCCCTGATCATATGTAAACACAGTTCAATTTCATAGCATCCACGTTGTTTTCCTTCTCGCATCTATGCGCTCTCCTCCTCTCACCTTTTCCCTTTGCTTGTGGACTTCAATGCACAACACATCAGCTGTATGTTACCACGTGGAAAAAAACTTTCCAAGTCAAACCATATCATAACCACTAAACACAGCCTACATCGTTGTCACCATATTAGCTCAAGTAAAATCATATTCAACATAGCTAATAGAACTAACCCGTTAGTAAACCCGCTACAATCATGTAGTAATCTTATAGTGTTGTCACGCCCTGACCTGAGAGCCTTTTTTATGTCTCTATTTAGGTTTGGTCAGGGTGTGATTTGGGTGGGCATTCTAAGTCCTTTTTTCTATGCTTTGTATTTCTTTGTTTTGGCCTGGTATGGCTCTCAATCAGGGACAGCTGTACATCGTTGTCGCTGATTGGGAGTCATACTTAGGCAGCCTGTTTTCCTTTGGGGTTTGTGGGTAGTTAATTTCGGTTTAGTGTTTTGCACCTGACAGAACTGTTTGGCTGTCGGTTTCTTGTTTTAAAGTGTTCTATCTTTAATAAATTCATGATGAGCACTAACCACGCTGCACCTTGGTCTACTTCTTCAGACAGCCGTTACAAGTGTACAGTCAGTAAGCAGTTTAGCACTTACACCGGCAGGCACCAGTGGCAATAAATGAGTTAGAACCAAAAGCTTACTTTGACTTGGAAGAGTTCCAGTGTTGTGTTGGATAGTCATAGCCAGCTAGCTAATATAGAATCCCTTTGTTTGAGCAGTGTTTGAGTAGGCTAAACTAGCTAGCTGCATTTGCTAGCTACTTAATTAAGTGAAACTGAAAGTGAAAAAAATAACGAAATACCTCTCTCTCTTGCTTCTCCTTCATTTTGGAAGAAAATCGTTTTTTCAAAACTCTTAAACTTTTGTCTTTCCCTCTCTTTGAGTCAACTACTCACCACATTTTATGCACTGCAGTGCTAGCTAGCTGTAGGTTATGCTTTCAGTAGTAGATTAATTATCTGATTCTTTGATTGGGTGGACAACATGTCAGTTCATGCTGCAAGAGCTCTGATAGGTTGGAGGATGCCCTCCGGAAGTTGTCATAATTACTGTGTAAGTCTATGGAAGGGGGTGAGAACCATGAGCCTCCTAGGTTTTATACTGAAGTCAATGTACCCAAAGAAGGATGGAAAACTAGCTGTCCTCCGGCTACACCCTGGTGCTACCCTACAGAGCGCTGTTGAGGCTACTGTAGACCTTCATTGCAAAATAGTGTGTTTTAACCAATTATTTGGTGACGTGATTATATTTAGAATAGTTTTATCTAAAAAGGATAACTTTTTAAATGTTTTACAATTTTTATGAAATTCACTGAGGAGGATGGTCCACTGATGTGCAGTCATATCCAGGTCCTGATTGGTCAACAAGTTTATATGACGTGTCAAATAGTGTTATTTGACGTGTATCTTTTTGACATGCAAAGACCCAAACCACATTCCATATTTGTTATGAAACTGCAAAAAAAATGGTACCGCACTTACGGTGAGTAATTCTACCAATCAACATCACTAAGAACAAAACGTTTTCCCAGCCTACCAGTAACTTTCTTAGTCTTCTGGCTAAGAACATTTTTACAGATTTGACAAGAAAGCACTTCTTTGTATCTCCTTTTTTGGGTGCCAATTGCGGCGTCCTCACTGCTTTCCCATCTATTCTCAGATAAGCCAGAGTCACAGGTTAAGAACCTACTGGCCCAGGAAAATGAGATGTATGACAATGTTTGCGTCCCACCTACTCAACAGCCAGTGTAATCCCGTGGCGCGTTATTCAAATACCTTAGAAATGCTATTACTTCAATTTCTCAAACATATTACTATTTTACACCATTTTAAAGACAAGACTCTCGGTAATCTAACCACACTGTCCGATTTCAAAAAGGCTTTACAACGAAAGCAAAACATTAGATTATGTCAGCAGAGTACCCAGCCAGAAATAATCAGACACCCATTTTTCAAGCTAGCATATAATGTCACATAAAACCAAACCACAGCTAAATGCAGCACTAACCTTTGATGATCTTCATCAGATGACAATCCTAGGACATTATGTTATACAATACATGCATGTTTTGTTCAATCAAGTTCATATTTATATCAAAAACCAGCTTTTTACATTAGCATGTGACTAGCATGTGACTAGCATTCCCACCGAACACTGCCGGTGAATTTACAAAATTACTCACGATAAACGTTCACAAAAAACATAACAATTATTTTAAGAATTATAGATACAGAACTCCTCTATGCACTCGATATGTCCGATTTTAAAATAGCTTTTCGGTGAAAGCACATTTTGCAATATTCTCAGTAGATAGCCCGGCATCACAGGGCTAGCTATTTAGACACCCAGCAAGTTTAGCACTCACCAAAGTCAGATTTACTATAAGAAAAATGTTATTACCTTTGCTGTCTTCGTCAGAATGCACTCACAGGACTTCTACTTCAATAACAAATGTTGGTTTGGTCCCAAATAATCCATTGTTATATCCAAATAGCGGCGTTTTGTTCGTGCGTTCAAGACACTATCCGAAAGGGTAAATAAGGGTGACGAGCATGGAGCATTTCGTGACAAAAAAATTCTAAATATTCCATTACCGTACTTCGAAGCATGTCAACCGCTGTTTAAAATAAATTTTTATGCAATTTTTCTCGTAAAAAAGCGATAATATTCCGACCGGGAAAGCCTGTATACGTACAAAGAGAGAGAAAATAAATACATCTCATGCCCTCGAGCACGAGCGTGAGTCTCAGAGTACTCTGACCAGCCACTATCCAAACGCGATAATGTGTTTCAGCCAGAGGCTGCCTCGATATCATTCAGCTTTTTCTCTTAGGTTCTGAGAGCCTATGGAACCCGTAGGAAGTGTCACGTTACGGCAAAGATCCTCAGTCTTCAATAAAAAGAGCCAAGATGAACAACAACTTGTCAGACAGGGCGCTTCCTGTTTGGAATCTTCTCAGGTTTTTGCCTGCCATATGAGTTCTGTTATACTCACAGACACCATTCAAACAGTTTTAGAAACTTTAGGGTGTTTTCTATCCAAAGCCAATAATTTTATGCATATTCTAGTTACTGGGCAGGAGAAGTAACCAGATTAAATCGGGTACGTTTTTTATCCGGCGGTGTCAATACTGCCCCCTAGCCCTAACAGGTTATGTAAAATCAACAGTTAACAGGTCAAAACATTAATGTTACCATAATGTTTCCTTTCCCACACCAGTCTCAGCTCTAGAGACAGAAATTTGAGCTGTTCCTTATGGGGCTTAGGTCAGCTGAACTTAGGGTAGCAGTTTAAGGGTTACTATAAGGACCACTGTGAAGTACTCCCTGTTCCACACAGTCACGAGCTGGGGTGGGACTTCACGCCTGTGAGAGAGTTTGCACATGCAACTCTCCATCTCCTCAGAGTCAATGTGCGGGGGCACCGGTTAGTCAAGGTAATTGAGGTAATATGTACATGTAGGTAGAGTTATTAAAGTGACTATGCATAGATAATAACAGAGAGTAGCAGCAGCGTAAAAGGGGGGGCAGCAATGCAAATAGTCTGGGTATCCATTTTATGAGATGTTCAGGAGTCTTATGGCTTGGGGGTAGAAGCTGTTAAGAAGCCTCTTGGACCTAGACTTGGCACTCCGGTACTGTTTGCCATGCAGTAGCAGAGAGAACAGTCTATGGCTAGGGTGGCTGGAGTCTTTGACAATTTTTAGGGCCTTCCTCTGACACTGCCTGGTACAGAGGTCCTGGATGGCAGGAAGCTTGGCACAGGGATGTACTTGGCCATACACACTACCCTCTGTAGTGCCTGCAGTTGCCATACCAGGCAGTGATGCAACCAGTCAGGATGCTCTCGATGGTGCAGCTGTAGAACCTTTTGAGGATCTCAAACATGCAGTCTCCTGAGGGGGAATAGGTTTTGTCATGCCCTCTTCACAACTGTCTTGGTGTGCTTGAACCATGTTAGTTTGTTGATGATATGGACACCAAGGAACTTGAAGCTCTCAACCTGCTCCACTACAGCCCCGTCGATGAGAATGGAGGTGTGCTCAGTCCTCCTTTTCCTGTAGTCCACAATCATTTCCTTTGTCTTGATCACGTTGAGGGAGAGGTTGTTGTCCTAGCACCACACGGCCAGGTCTCTGACCTCTTCCCTATAGGCTGTCTCATAGTTGTCGGTGATCAGGTCTACCGCTGTTGCGTCATCGGCAAACTTAATGATGGTGTTAGAGTCGTGCCTGGCCGTGCAGTCATAAGTGAACAGGGAGTACAGGAGGGGACTGAGCACCCACTCTTGAGAGGCCCCCGTGTTGAGGATCAGTGTGGCGGGTGTGCTGTTACCTACCCTTACCACCTGGGGGCAGCCCGTCAGGAAGTCCATGATCCAGTTGCAGAGAGAGGTGTTTAGTCCCAGGGTCCTTAGCTTAGTGATGAGCTTTGAGGGCACTCTGGTGTTGAACGCTGCGCTGTAGTCAATGAATAGCGTTGTCACATAGGTGTTCCTTTTGTCCAGGTGGGAAAGGGCAATGTGGAGTACAATAAAGATTGCATTATCTGTGGATCTGTTTGGGTGGTGTGCAAATTGGAGTGGATCTAGGGTTTCTGGGATAATGGTGTTGATGTGAGCCATGACCAGCCTTTCAAAGCAATTCATGGCTACAGATGTGAGTGCTATGGGTCGGTAGTCATTTAGGCAGGTTAGCTTAGGTTTTTTGGGCACAGGGACTATGGTGGTCTGCTTGAAACATGTTGGTATTACAGACTCAGACAGGGAGAGGTTGAAAATGTCAGTGAAGACACTTGCCAGTTGGTCAGCGCATGCTCAAAGTAAACGTCCTAGTAATCCATCTGGCCCTGCGGCATTGTGAATTTTGACCTGTTTAAAGGTCTTACTCACATCGTCTGCGGAGAGCGTGATCACACAGCTGATGCTCTCATGCATGTTTCAGTGTTATTTGCCTCGAAGCGAGCATAGAAGTAATTTAGCTCGTCTGGTAGGCTCATGTCACTGGGCAGCTCTCGGCTGTCCTTCCCTTTGTAGTCTGTAATAGTTTGCAAGCCTTGCCACATCTGACGAGCGTCAAAGCCGGTGTAGTACAATTCGATCTTAGCCCTGTATTGACGCTTTGCCTGTTTGATGTTTCGTCGGAGGGCATAGCGGGATTTCTTATAAGTGTCTGAGTTAGATTCCCGCTCCTTGAAAGCGGCAGCTCTACCCTTTAGCTCAGTGGGGATGTTGCCTGTAATCCATGGCTTCTGGTTGGGGTATGTACGTACCGTCACTGTGGGGACAATGTCATCGATGCACTTATTGATGAAGCCAGTGACTGATGTGGTGTACTCCTCAATGCCATTGGAAGAATCGCGGAACATATTCCAGTCTGTACTAGCAAAACAGTCCTGTAGCTTAGCATCTGCTTCATCTAACCACTTTTCTATTGACCGAGTCACCGGTGCTTCATGCTTTAATTTTTGCTGGTAAGCAGGAATCAGAAGGATAGAATTATGGTCAGATTTGCCAAATGGCGGGCGAAGGAGAGCTTTGTACTTGTCTTTGTGTGTCGAGTAAAGGTGGTCTAGAGTTGTTTTTCCCTCTGGTTGCACATTTAACATGCTGGTAGAAATTTGGTAAAACGGATTTAAATTTCCCTGCATTAAAGTCCCCGGCCACTAGGAGCGTCAACTCTGGATGAGTGTTTTCCTGTCTGCTTATGGCAGTATACAGCTCATTGAGTGCAGTCTTAGTGCCAGCATCGGTCTGGCACAAACTCTCTAGGTAGATAGTGTGGTCTACAGCTCATATCATGAGATACTCTACCTCAGGTGAGCAAAACCTCGAGACTTCCTTAGATATCGTGCACCAGCTGTTGTTTACAAATATACATCGACTGCCACCCCTTGTCTTACCAGAGGCTGCTGTTCTATCCTGCCAATACAGTGTATAACCCGCCAGCTGTATGTTATTCATGTCGTCATTCAGCCACGACTTGGTGAAACATAAGATATTACAGTTTTAATGTCCTGTGGTTGGTAGTTTAATCTTATTCGTAGGTCATTGATTTTATTTTCCAATGATTGCACGTTGGCCAGTAGAACTGATGGCAGTGGGGGTTTACTCGCTCGCTTACGAATTCTCAGAAGGCAGCGCAACCTCTGCCCCCTTTTTCTCCATCTTCTCTTCATGCAAATGACATGGATTTGGGCTTGTTCCTGGGAAAGCAGTATATCCTTCACGTCGGACTCGTTAAAGAAAAAAGCTTCTTCCAGTTCATGGTGAGTAATCGCTGTTCTGATGTCCAGAAGTCATTTTCGGTCATAAGAGACGTTAGCAGTAACATTATGTACAAAATAAGTTACAAACAATGCAAAAAAAAAAAAACGGAGCAAAATAACACAGTTGGTTAGGAGCACGTAAAACGTCAGCCATCCTCTCTGGTGCCATTCTACCTCTTCTTACCTCTATTTTTGTAGTTCTGTGTGATTTATGCCAACATTAGTATTTTTCCCATGTCATAATATCAGACTATATTCTGTCTGCTGTATATCACCACAGTTAAACCAAGTTATAACTCCTGTATCTTTCATTGCTAGCTTGCCTTGCTAACTTATCCCTGTTAGCCTATGCAATTTCCATGTTAATGTAGCCGTGCTACTCACCTTTATATATTGTCTATTATGAATTAATATATCAGTATTATGTTTACATGTGTAGTTCAAATTACTTGTTTAGCTGCGTATTATGTAGGCTCCATTACACTCTTAGAAAAAAAGGTGCTATCTAGAACCTGAAATGGTTCTTGGGCTGTCACCATAAGAGAACTCGCTGAATAACCCTTTTTGGTTGAAAGGTAAAACCCTTTTGATTTCAGGAAGAACTCCTTTGGGTTCCATGTAAAACCCTTTCCACAGAGGGTTCTAAATACGGCAGTGGTCAGATGAAACATGTGGTGCCAGGACAACAACCTCTCCCTCAAAGTCAGCAAGACAAAGGAACTGATCGTGGACTACAGGAAACGGAGTTGCAAGCACACCCCCATCCACATCGATGGGGCTGTAGATAAGTGGGTTGAGAGCTTCAAGTTCCTCAGTGTCCACATCACTAAGGAATTAACAAGTTCCACACACACCCACACACTTGGAACGGCAAGTGCAAGGCACCCAACCGCAAGACGCTACAGAGGGTGGTGAGTACGGCCCAGTACATCACTGGGGCAGATCTCCCTGCCATTCAGGACCTCTATACCAGGTGGTATCAGAGGAAGGCCCAAAGAATTGTAAAAGACTCCAGCCACCGAAGCCATAGACTATTCTCTCTGCTACACTCATGGCAAGTGGTACCAGTGCACCAAGTCCGGAACCAACAGGACACTGAACAGCTACCACAAAGCCATAAGGATGCAAAACAAGACTGAAATAGCAAATCAACTGGCTACCCGCTTCTGCTACTGTCTATTAGCTATCATGTTGCCTAGTCATTTTAACACTAACGGTCAAAAGTTTTAGAACACCTACTCATTCAAGAGTTTTTCTTTATTTTTAATATTTTCTACATTGTAGAATAACAGTGAAGACATCAAAACTATGAAATAACACATGGAATCATGTAGTAACCAAAAAAGTGTTAAACAAATCAAAATATAGTTATATTTGAGATTCTTCAAATAGCCACACTTTGCCTTGATGACAGCTTTGCACACTCGTGGCATTCTCTCAACCAGCTTCATGAGGTAGTCACCTGGAATGCATTTCAATGAACAGGTGTGCCTTCTTAAAAGCTAATTTGTGGAATTTCTTTCCTTAATGCGTTTTAGCCAATCAGTTGTGTTGTGACAAGGTAGGGGGGGTATACAGAAGAGAGCCCTATTTGGTAAAAGACCAAGTCCATATTATGGCAAGAACAGCTCAAATAAGCAAAGAGAAACAACAGTCCATCATTATTTTATGACATGAAGGTCAGTCAATACGGAAAATTTCAAGAACTTTGAAAGTTTCTTCAAGTGCAGTTGCAAAATCAATCAAGTGCTATGATGAAGCTGGTTCTCATGAGGACCGCCACAGGAATGGAAGACCCAGAGTTACCTCTGCTGCAGAGGATAAGTTCATTAGACTTACCAGCTTCAGAAAATGCAGGCCAAATAAATGCTTCACAGAGTTCAAGTAACAGACACATCTCAACATCAACTGTTCAGAGGAGACTGTGTGAATCAGTCCTTCATGGTTGAATTGCTGCAAAGAAACCACTACTAAAGGACACCAATAAGAAGAAGAGACTTGCTTTGGCCAAGAAACACAAGCAATGGACCGGTGAAAATGGACCGGTGAAAATGTGTCCTTTGGTCTGGGGTCCAAATTGACGAGTTTTGCTTCCAATCGCTGTGTCTTTGTGAGACGGTGTGGGTGAACGGATGATCTCTGTGTATTTGTGTATTTCCCACCGTAAAGCATGGAGGAGGAGGTGTTATGGTGTGGGGGTGCTTTGCTGGTGACACTGTCTGTCATTTATTTAGAATTCAAGGCACACTTAACCAGCATGGCTACCACAGCATTCTGCTGTGATATCCCATCTGGTTTGGGCTTTGTGGGACTATCATTTGTTTTTCATCACAACAATGACCCAAAACACCTCCAGGCTGTGCAAGCGCTATTTTACCAAGAAGGAGAGTGATGGAGTGCTGCATCAGATGACCTGGCCTCCACAATCACCCGACTTCAACCTAATTGAGATGGTTTGGGATGAGTTGGACCGCAAAGTGAAGGAAAAACAGCCAACAAGTGCTCAGCGTATATGGGAACTCCTTCAAGACAAAAAGCATTCCACGTGAAGCTGGTTGATAAAATGCCAAGACTGGCTATTTGAAGAATATCAAACATAACATTTATTTTGATTTGTTTAAGGCTTTTTTGGTTACTACATGATTCCAAATGTGTCATTTCATAGTTTTGATGTCTTAACAATTTTCCACAATGTAGAAAATAGTAAAAATAAAGAAAAACCCAGGAATGAGTAGGTGTTCTAAAACTTTTGACCAGTAGTGTATGTACTTAACTAACTCAATTACCTCATACCCCTGCACATGGACTAAGTACTGGTACTCCCTGTACAGTGGGGGAAAAAGTATTTGATCCCCTGCTGATTTTGTATGTTTGCCCACTGACAAAGAAAGGATCAGTCTATAATTTTAATGGTAGGTTTATTTGAACAGTGAGAGACAGAATAACAACAAAAATATCCAGAAAAACACATGTCAAAAATGTTATAAATTGATTTGCATTTTAATGAGGGAAATAAGTATTTGACCCCCTCTCAATCAGAAAGATTTCTGGCTCCCAGGTGTCTTTTATACAGGTAACGAGCTGAGATTAGGAGCACACTCTTTTAAAGGGAGCGCTTGTTACCTGTAAAAAAGACACCTGTCCACAGAAGCAATCAGTCAATCAGATTCCAAACTCTCCACCATAGCCAAGACCAAAGAGCTCTCCAAGGATGTCAGGGACAAGATTGTAGACCTACACAAGGCTGGAATGGGCTACAAGACCATCGCCAAGCAGCTTGGTGAGAAGGTGACAACATTTGGTGCGATTATTCGCAAATGGAAGAAACACAAAAGAACTGTCAATTTCCCTCGGCCTGGGGCTCCATGCAAGATCTCACCTCGTGGAGTTGCAATGATCATGAGAATGGTGAGGAATCAGCCCAGAACTACACGGGAGGATCTTGTCAATGATCTCAAGGCAGCTGGGACCATAGTCACCAAGAAAACAATTGGTAACACACTACGCCGTGAAGGACTGAAATCCTGCAGCGCCCGCAAGGTCCCCCTGCTCAAGAATACATATACAGGCCCGTCTGAAGTCTGCCAATGAACATCTGAATGACTCAGAGGACAACTGGAGAAAGTGTTGTGGTCAGATGAGACCAAAATGGAGCTCTTTGACATCAACTCAACTCGCCGTGTTTGGAGGAGGAGGAATGCTGCCTATGACCCCAAGAACACCATCTCCACCGTCAAACATGGAGGTGGAAACATTATGCTTTGGGGGTGTTTTTCTGCTAAGGGGACAGGACAACTTCACCGCATCAAAGGGACGATGGACGGGGCATGTACCGTCAAATCTTGGGTGAGAACCTCCCTCCCTCAGCCAGGGCATTGAAAATGGGTCGTGGATGGGTATTCCAGCATGACAATGACCCAAAACATACAGCCAAGGCAACAAAGGAGTGGCGTGGCCTAGCCAGTCTCCAGACCTTAATCCCATAGAAAATCTGTGGAGGGAGCTGAAGGTTCGAGTTGCCAAACGTCAGCCTCGAAACCTTAATGACTTGGAGAAGATCTGCAAAGAGGAGTGGGACAAAATCCCTCCTGAGATGTGTGCAAACCTGGTGGCCAACTACAAGAAACGTCTGACCTCTGTGATTGCCAACAAGGGTTTTGCCACCAAGTACTAAGTCATGTTTTGCAGAGGGGTCAAATACTTATTTCCCTCATTAAAATGCAAATCATTTTATAACATTTTTGACATGCGTTTTTCTGGATTTTTTGTTGTTGATATTCTGTCTCTCACTGTTCAAATAAACCTACTATTAAAATTATAGACTGATCATTTCTTTGTAAGTGGGCAAACGTACAAAATCAGCAGGGGATCAAATACTTTTTCCCCCCACTGTATATAGCCATGTTATTTATCCTCATCATTGTTATTCGTTATTCACTGTGTATTTATTCCTCGTGTCACTATTTCAATTTTGTTATTCTTTTTTATTATCTTTAACTCTGCATTGTTGAAAAAGGACCATTAATTAAGCATTTCACTGTTAGTCACGCCTGTTGTTTATGAAGCATGTGACAAATAAAATGTGATATGATTTGATGTGGGTGTTTCTTGTGTGTTCGAAGGTGGGAAGAGATAGCGAAATTATTTAGCAATTTAGCTTCAGCCAGCTTGTGTGCCCTTGTCGCAAAATTGGTTTGTCTTTGGATAGCCTATTTCCGGGGCTAGTTAGGGACCGTCAATAAAATACACCATGTAAATGAGACAATATTTTCATGTTGCACACCTTTTAGTTTTCTCATTAAATGCTTTCAATGCTTTCAATATTTGTATATGAATTTGGTTTGAGGTTTTTAAAACAAATTTGGAGCTTTTGGAATTTTAGCATATTGTCTCATGTACATTGTGTAATTTACCGATTGTTCATAACTAACCCCACAGGGATATTCAAAGTCAGCCCAAATTTACCACAGGCATTACGATTGGGTTGTGTGCAGCTGCACTCCGAATTGATGATTACTTGTGTTCTGCCAACTGTTGGCATGTGGGCAGGATTGAAACAAACCCAACCTTAATTTATGCTGTAATGCACGAGACTGACTTTAAGACCACAATTATCCTATTTCCACTTTGATGTAAATTTTGACAGTAGAATAAATGTTTCTGATTCATATCGATGCCACATAGACTGTTTTCTAAATGAGAAGTGCGTTTTTAGGGGCAGTTGCTCTTTGAAGTGTTAACATTGGATCACCTGCTTGCATCACCTGCTTGTCTTTCTAGCAGAAGACACAGGGGCATAACACTCATAGTATTCTACAACCCCTATGTACTTTAAGGGTCCCAGTTCTGACACCATTTGTATTTCATGGCCAATCCATATCCAATCCATGTACTTGTCCATGTACACACAAAATTCAATTGGGAATATCTATTCGTCAGGGACAACTACAGTGTTTGGGAAGCACATTGCAGTTTTTTGTTTTTCGAGTTGGTGATGATGAGCAGGCCAAACCTGCAGACAATAAAGATCTGAAGAGTGGGGAATATGTTGTTGGAATATGAAATTGATGAATGCATGTGGATGAGGTCCTAACTTTTATGAATTAAGATTCAGCCGTAGTGTCATACACCTCGTGGTTACGCTGACCGCTTCATCTCGACCCGGGCTGATGCTCACTGGCGGCGGTGGCTCGCTGTGAGCATGACCCGGGGCGGTGGTGTAATCGGGGCTCCTGGGGGACTCCAGCTGCAGGCCTGGCTCCTGATCCCTGATTAAAGGTCAACCCACTCCCTCTAAGGGCCTGTAAGCCCCTGGGAGCCCCAGCCACTCCCGACGAGTCTCCTTCACCAGGCCTGATGTGTGTCCAACAGGCTTAACTCAGCTCATGAGGGATGGAGAGAGGGCTTGCCGAGAGAATTCCCAGGGAGAGGAAAATCCTCAACAACCGTTCCAACCTCCATCCCCCGTCCCCATCACTCCCCCACACCTTCTCCTGTTGTCCCTGTAGCATGGACCGTTCTCTGGACCAGTCTGGCAGCATGCAAAACTGATTCCACAGAGGAAGAGATTTAAAGCATTCATAGCACATACATTGTTCCAGGCCGCTGCATTTAAGAGCAGCAAGGCTTTGATGGATTGTTCTCTCGTCCATTTGTGGACTTTTTATCACATTTTGTTTCCTCAGTAGCAATGATTCCTGGCTGTTGCTTTGTGGAGAAATAAAAAAAAGAGCTCCTCCACACACAATTTGACCACTGCACATTTATTTTAGTTGACGTTTCGGTACAATACCTTTTTCCAAGGCTGTTGCCTTGCCTTGTTTCCTTTTGGAAAATTTTATTACAAACGCTCACTTATAAAAACTTCCATGACCTTTGACTCACAAGCCCTAACCTTGATACTCTACAAGCTTCTGCAAATCATTTTTGCTAACTAAAGCTGGCTAACGAGTTGAGTTGCTGACTGGTTGAATCAAAGATTTCACTGGAAGGTTGAAATAGCTATCTGAAATCTGAATCAAAAAACTTTTCTAAAGCATAACATTTAGGTCCCACTGGTGTAATCACCATGGCCGACACATTTTACATTTTACACCACTCAACACCCTAGTCCAGAGATTCCCAGATAGATTTAGAATTGACTGTTGAATGTTAAGAGGTAAGAAATAGAGGCAGAAGTCAGGATGGATCCAGTAATATGATTTCACCTTGCTTGTTAACCTAACAACTACTAGATGATTAATTCAGTGCGTTAATCCCTGGCGACCCATGGGCTCAGGGGGAAGTAGCCCCGGCAGTCTAATCCAAGCCTCACCACTCACCACGCCACTCCACCGGGGCTTTGTGTGAGCAGGTATTAGCACCACAAGTGCCGACCAAGACAGCGGTGGGCACAAGATTGGGAAGGTCCGGGTCTCAAAGGCGGGGAGGGATGGGAGGTGGAGGGGGCAGGGAGAGATTGGGGTCACTCATCAAGGCGAGACTTTGAAAGAATTACATTTTCCATTTCTCCATCCCAGATGAAAGAAAAATAATAACTTTGTCCCCATAGCTTTACTGGGGAGAAAATCTGATGTAGAGAGAGTCTCTAGTGGATTTCTGTGTCTCTGTCCTGAGTGGTCCTTGCGATGCTAAGTGATTTGGTCTGGTATTGAAACCCTGATGAGAACAAGCCCATTCTCTTTTTGAGGAGAAAACATAAGAGAGAAATGCTTTAGAATGCTCCTCTATGGATCGTCCTCATGTGCATCCACGAGCTGAAGGGGTTTGTTAAAGAGTTTGACCCAACAAGTCTAGGTCTATAAATTAATTCTGTTAAGTGGCAGCATTCAGACCCCAAAATTATTTATACCCTTATTATTGGCCGAGGAGTCACTTAGATAAACACTGCGGAGGTTCATCTCATCTGGCCCACAAAGAGCCTGAGTGTGCCGCTGCCAAATGCTGAGCTGAACTCTGACCTCAGCGGGTCACGGGAGCATTTGTCCCCTCAGTAATTGGACAGAAGGGCCCTTTCGCTCTTCATTTAACCTTTTGGGACTGATTCTTTCTTCCCCAGCTATCACAAAGGCCCTGGTCCCGACCCAGTGTTTTCAGGCCTATCTTTCCACCCCCAGCACAGGCCTTTGAAAGCTGGAGTGTGCTTGCCCTGTCAGGGACAATGGCGGAGTTAGTGACCCCTGACCTCCCCAGCCTCTGAGCATTCTTCCTGGATCAGGGGCATCCATTTGCTACGGTAGGTTATTGCACCACAGCTCAGCAACAGAATGAGGGTAAACACTTGTTAAGAGGTGATTCTTCTTCCCAGGGCTGCACCCCCGACTCCTTCTTTTCTCTCTCTCTTTCTCCTTTTCTTTTCAGGGTCTGTGTGTTAAGGATGGACAGGAGTTAAGGCAGGTCCCTTGTTTGAAATCCAGGCAACAGCTCCACAGTCCATCATTGTGACAGTTCTTTGTCACTAGTCCAGAAGGGACAGGATAGGACCCACTGTTAGTCAGGGACAAACACTGAACAGGATAAATAATTCAGATATTCACATCTGCACAAAACAAGATTCTGGAAGAAACATATCAATATATAAAGTAAAGGGAAAGTTTGTTACAACATACATACATACTTACACATATACAGTTAAAGTCCGAAGTTTACATACACCTTAGCCAAATACATTTAAACTCAGTTTTTCAAGTCAAGGTATTGGAGTGGCCATCACAAAGCCCTGACCTCAAGCCTATAGAAAATTTGTGGGCAGAACTGAAAAAGTGTGTGCGATCAAGGAGGACAACAAACTTGATTCAGATACATCAGCTCTGTCAGTAGGAATGGGCCAAAATTCACCCAACTTATTGTGGGAAGCTTGTGGAAGGCTACCCGAAACATTTGACCCAAGTTAAAGGTGCGAAAAGTGCAAAAACCAGAACAACAGCAAAGGACCTTGTGAAGATGCTGGAGGAAACAGGTAACAAAATTATCTATATCTACAGTAAAACGAGTCCATATCGACATTACTTGAAAGGCCTCTCAGCAAGGAAGAAGCCACTGCTCCAAAACTGCCACAAAAAAGCCAGACTACGGTTTGCAACTGCACATGGGGACAAAGATTGTACTTTTTGGAGAAATGTCCTCTGGTCTGATGAAACAAAAATAGAACTGTTTGGCCGTAATGACCATCATTATGTCTGGAGGAAAAAGGGGGAGGCTTGCAAGCCGAAGAGCACCATCCCAACCATGAAGCACAGGGGTGGCAGCATCATGTTGTGGGGGTGTTTTTCTGCAGGAGGGACTGGTGCACTTCACAAAATAGATGGCATCATGAGGCAGGAAAATTCGGTGGATGTATTGAAGCAACATCTCAAGACATCAGTCAGGAAGTTAAAGCTTGGTCGCAAATGGGTCTTCCAAATGGACAGTGACCCCAACCATACATCCAAAGTTGTGGCAAAATGGCTTAAGGACAAGGTATTGGAGTGGCCATCACAAAGCCCTGACCTCAATCCTATAGAAAATTTGTGGGCAGAACTGAAAAAGCGTGTGCGAGCAAGGAGGCCTACAAACCTGACTCAGTTACACCAGCTCTGTCAGGAGGAATGGACCAAAATTCACCCAATTTATCATGGGAAGCTTGTGGAAGGCTACCTGAAATGTTTGACCCAAGTTAAACAATTTAAAGGCAATGCTACCAAATACTAATTGAGTGTATGTAAACTTCTGACCCACTGGGAATGTGATGAAAGAAATAAAAGCTGAAATAAATAATTCTCTCTACTATTATTCTATATTTCACATTCTTAAAATAAAGTGGTGATCCTAACTGACCTACGATAGGGAATTTTAACTAGGATTAAATGTCAGAAATTGTGAAAAACGGAGTTTAAATGTATTTGGCTAAGGTATATGTAAACTTCTGACTTCAACTGTATATACATATACTGTACATATGGTAAGGTTCTGTATTTATTTTCTTACTCAACCTTGTATTCTATTTCGTTGTGTTCTTGAACGTAGCCCTGTTTCTTTGTGTTCTTGAACGTAGCCCTGTCATTCATTTTTGTTCATGGATTTCACCTGTGCTAGTTACTCACCTGGTCTCATCAGCTCCTTATTTAGTTCAGTTAATTCTGTTTGTGCCTTTGTGAGGTATTGTTCATTTTTTCTCTACTGAGCTTTTTCCTAGCTCATTTGTGAGAACCAGTTATAGCCGTCAGTCCTAGTTTTGATTCACCTGACTGTTTGCCTACCTGTGTATGACTATTACCTGCCTATTACCATGATTCCTGCCTTCTGCGAAGGCGAAATAAACACCTGCCGAGCTCTACACATGAATCTTTACCTTTTTCTCCCTGAGTATTCATTACACATACACACTTTTAGAATATACCTTTATTATTTCCCACAAACCCTTCCACCCCTCCCCCAATTGAAGTAAACTAATAACAATAGCATTTAGGCTTCTACCTTCAGTTTATACACACTATACATGTTTTACAGACACAATCTATTTTATAATAGTTATATTTTGTTTATTTTTAGTCCTGCCCTTCCTCTATTTCTGATGTCCATCCAGTTTGTTTTCTATTTGTAACTGTGCTATAACATTTCTGTTTCACATTTGTTATCTTGTTACTTAACAGTATTTTTTGTAGTCCTACAACCAATTCTAACAGGTAGGTAACCAGTAGCATATATAACCCATTGGCAATATACCCTTCAGTCTCTCCAGAACTTGGGACTTTCTTTGGGACCATCCACAGACGGGGTTTATCAGCTTTCACAGGTCTCTGTATCTGACGTTATAAAACATAGAAATTAAACCAGGACATGCTTAGCTAGCTACTAGCTAACTTGTTTTTAACAGATCAAGCTAATGTTTGTGTCATTAAATAAACAAATATTGGATGGCTGTCTATCCTATTTATATGTAGCTAGCTAGCTACCCAACATGACCTAGAATAGATGGTTAACTTGATAAACAACTTACCCGTGTGCTACACATCATCCTGGTGCTGCTAACGTTACTATCCATGCAGGCAATGTAGCCCGCTGCAATGATTCTTTGGGAAATCTAGCTATAAACTTTTATTTCCCCCAGAAGTAAGGACCATCCCACCGACGAATACAATGGTAAAAAAAACAACTACACTAAGTTAGCTTAGCTAGCTAGCTGTTTACAGCCACAATGGAACAGCTGTTTACAAATGCACAGGAAGGTCTTTGGGGTTCCAGTGTTCACTTCCGCTCCTCCTCAAAAAGCCGTTAAAAATGTCTATAATGACACCAATGTGTTATCTGTATCATGTACAGTTCACGGATCGTAAAGTCTTACAGGAGGTATGTATAGGTCTAAAAAGTACCGAACATTTAAACTTTATCGTGAATTAATACAAATTTAAAAAGCATATCAAGCATCTTTCCTTCCAGTGAAGTTTATATGTGGGAATTGCCAGACCAATCTGAGATACCAAAAAGTATTTTCCATTCCCGCTGGCGTGGAATCACTCTTTAATGAAAGTGAATAACTACACTACATCATCAAAAGTATGTGGACACCTGCTCGTCGAACATCTCATTCCAAAATCATGGGCTTTAATATGGAGTTGGTCCCCCCTTTGCTGCTATAACAGCCTCCACTCTTCTGGGAAGGCTTTCCACTAGATGTTAGAACATTGCTGCAGGGACTTGCTTCCATTCAGCCACGAGCATTAGTGAGGTTAGGCACTGATGTTGGGCAATTAGGCCTGGCTCGCAGTCAGCGTTCCAATTCATCACTAAGGTGTTCGATGGGGTTGAGGTCAGGGCTCTGTACAAGCCAGTCAAGTTCTTCCACACTGATCCCGACAAAACATTTTATATGGACCTCGCTTTGTAAATGGGGGCATTGCCATGCTGAAAGGAAATGGCCTTCCACAAACTGTTTCCACAAAGTTGGAAGCACAGAATCATCTAGAATGTCATTGTATGGTGTAGCATTAAGATGTCCCTTCACTGGAACTAACGGGCCTAGCTTGAACCATGAAAAACAGCCCCAGATCATTATTCCTCCTCCACCAAACTTTACAGTTGGCACTATGCTTTGGGGCAGGTAGAGTTCTCCTGGAATCCGCCAAACCCAGATTCGTCCGTGATTCGAAGCTTGATTAATCACTCCAGAGAACGAGTTTCCACTGCTCCATAGTCCAATGGCGGCGAGCTTTGCACCACTTCAGCCGATGCTTGGCATTGCGCACAGTGATCCTAGGCTTGTGTGCAGATGCTTGGCCATTTAAAGCCATTTCATGAAGCTCTTGCGCTAATGTTGTTTCCGGAGGCAGTTTGGAACTCGGTAGTGAGTGTTGCAACCGAGGACAGATGATTTTAACGCACTACGCTCTTCGGCAGTCAGGTTCTGTGAGCTTGTGTGGCGAACCACTTCGTGGCTGAGGCGTTGTTGCTTCTTGACGTTTCCACTTCACAATAACAGCACTTACAGTTGACTGGGACATTTCTAGCAGGGCAGTAATTTGACAAACTGACTTGTTGGAAAGGTGGCATCCTATAACGGTGCCACGTTGAAAGTCACTGAGCTCTTCAGTATGGCCATTCTACTGCCAATGTTTGTCTATGGAGATTGCAGGTGTGTGGCTTAAATTGCCGAATCCACTAATTTTAAGGGGTGTCCACATACTTTTGTATATATAGTGCATGACTCCAAAAATGTACTGACATACTTTTGTATATATAGTGTGTCTCCAAAAAATACACTGAATACTGAATACACTCATGATATCGCCTTACACTTACAAGGGGTCATACATTAGAAGTTTGTGCAGCCACTTTACTCATGTTTCAGGGAAAGTATCTAAACCATAAATACAAAAAATCAGTTGATCGAATCTGAAAACTACATTAGATTAGCCTTTATTGTGTTCCTGAAGTGCATCCTCTCCCTAATCTCTCTGAGTGTTGATCAACTGAATCCTAGTGTATCGCTGTGCCATTACTGGAGAGCCCCCCTGCCCCCCTTCCTCTACCACCCTTCCTCTCTCCCTGGTCCCTGAGGTGACCGCAGACCTTATGGGTCCAGATGCCAAACATGCGGCCGTGGCGGCAGGAGCGTCCTGGAAGGCGGCCAGAAAGCATATGGGCTGAAAGGGACAGATTCTTTGGAGCTGCTGTCCCCCTCTCTCTGGGGACATAAGCCTCATTGTCCCTGTCCTGTCCTCCATGCCACTTAATGGTGCAGAACATAATTGTACAGTATTGTCAACTGTTTCTTGTCTTTTTCCCTCTAGCTCAGTAGGTGTTTTAGTGCCCCCTCTTTCATCTCTTTCTTCTTCCGATGCCTCGCTTTGCTACTTTTCGCTAGATTGCTTAATGTGCCTCTTGAGCGATGGGCTAATTGTGAGAGAACAACTAAGCCATCTGATTCCTCCCCCCTTTAGCGTGTTGTCACTTGAATACAGGAAAAGACTTGAGGTCAGTCCAATATCCCACTGGGCAAAAACTGGTTGAATCAATGTTGTTTACATGTCAACCCCCAAAATAAATGTTATGAGTCAACATGGAAAACTTATTGGATTTGCAAAAAGTCATCAACGTAAGGGCATTTCGTTGTAATTTTTTTTCTTCTTCTAAATCCAGTGACACGGTGGAAATTTTTGTTGATTTCATGTTGAATTCACGTTAGTTGACAACTCAACAAAATGTACATCATAACTAGACGTTGAACTGTCTGTTTCCAGTGGGATCTGTCTAGAGGCCTTAAATCATGCACAGCTCGTGGGGTGAACAGCTCATGGTCCGCTTAAAGAGAAATGCTAGAATCCTCTGTCCTCTTAGTGATTTGTTTACATGTTGTATGTGTGTGTGTGTGTATGTCAGTCACCAGATCTCAACCCAATTGAACACTTATGGGAGATTCTGGAGCGCTACTACTTGAAGAAACTGAAATATTCTGTATGTTTTAATGTGTTTTTTTTTTAGCAGAGGTCAGAACAAATTAACACTTTTGTCAGCAGCCTTCGTCAGCATTTGGAGAACAATAGACACCCACCCATAGTTGTTCTGTAATACGAAGTTTCAATTCTCTCTTAGACTTTCCAACATAATAATAACGACATGGACACTTATGTAAATAGACAACAAATTTCAATTACAATACATTTTACCCCTGACATACATTTTCTTTTCTGCATGAGGTTGAAGAAAGACATTTTCCTTATTATTGGATTCGTCCGTGGTAGGCTGTCATTGTAAATAAGAATTTGTTCTCAACTTGACTCGCCTAGTTAAATAAAGGTTCAATATTTTATTTTTTACAAATAATACTAATAATTATGACATGGAAAATTGCCTGAGGGTAGGGTAGATATGTAACCCCTCAGCATTTCCTATTAAGCTGCTCTAATTCATCTGATTCTGGCCCGGCGCCTGGGTCAGTGTTATCCACCATCAACAAAACACCAAATGATGGAATTTGTTGTGGAAGAATGGTGTCGCATCCCTCCAAAAGAGTTCCAGACACTATTGAAGCTGTTTTGGCAGCTCGTGATGGCCCAATGCCCTATTAAGACGCTCCATGTTGGTGGTTCCTTTATTTTGGCAGTTATCTGTGTCTTTCCTATGCACTGTGCATATGGCATATGTACTGTATTTGTGACACATGTATGCTTCCAGTTTTCACAAAATCCTCCAATTAATATTGTAGATTTCTATCCCTATCTCCAGGTCTAACAAGCTTGTCCAGTCCGGGCTTCCAAATCGAAAGGAAACAGTGTTATATTCCAATCACTTAAAGGCCCATCTCCCTTGTCGGCCCTATAAAGCTGTCTCTCCTTCTGTGTGCGCAGAGAAATACATTCCCCTTTAATAGACAGGTGATCAAACCAGCTGGGAGACAGCTTTGGCCAAGATGGGTTGTCTACACACTTTTACCCAGTCTCCGCTATTGTCTTGGTAATGTCACAGCTGTGACCCTGTCTGGACCCTACCCTCATTTGGGCTTTCATCCTCTTTTCTTTGCCCATACCTTCCGCCCCATTTCCTACTGTCTGGATCCCAGTCTCCACGTGGTGGACTCCAGGAACAGCATCCTGCTCCCACCCCCGACCTTGGGCGATAAAGCACCCCCCAGCTCCTCACATCTAATCCTGTTTTAATTTGGCTTCTTTTCCACACTCCGCTACGGTGAGAGAGAGAGAGAGAGAGAGAGAGAGAGAGAGAGAGAGAGAGAGTTAGTTTTACTCCACTGACCTGCCTTCTTTTCTCTCATGTAGGTTTACAGTCTTCTCTTTTTCGTCACTTAGTACAGAAGTACACGTGTTGAGTTCATTGCTTGCTCACTTACTACCTATAGCTTTGTTCACTAGTGCAAACATAAGTTAGCTATTAATGCTGCCAGAAAACTGCTATCAAGATTTCTAACAACATTTGCATAAGCATCATTTTGATATTCAGTTGCCCCGCAGACAATCCACTGTGCAGCAGGTCCAAGGTTATACTTGGAGGGATACCATTCCCAGAAGGCCACAAGAGAACATGCTCTAAATACTAGATGGCTATAGATGGTGACAATGTGCTATGAATGTAGGGTAGAGTAATAATAACAATGAGAGTGTGCTCATATATCTTTTTCACTCTATCTAATAATGCCGACCTGAACCGTACTCTGATAGCTTAGACATTTTTTTTTTCACATCGTCCTTTCCAGCATGGTTTCAGCTACTACGGTGGATGCACCATCACACCAGCCTGATCGGCTGAACTTGTCTCAGTAGTGTGAAAAAAAGGCTGCAGTCCAGATTGGGTCTGAACTCATTGGTATGAGCCAATTTGGTTTTAGGATGAGCCTTTTGCCCATTAGCAGTCATTAGCGTCCTGCCTCAGCCTTTAGCACACCACTGATAGTGGTGGTTAATCATCAGCCAGTGAGGTGTGTGACGCTAGCTAGCGAAGGGAGGGCACTATGGTGCTAATGAGAGGAGAGGACAGCCAGACCTTTCCCTCTCTTTTGTCTCCCTCTCTCCCACTATCATTATCTTAATGTGTACTCCTCTCTCCCCACTTAAAGGCCTCTGCCAATTTGGTATGAGGTATACAAATACAAATCTGAAGCCCTGTGATAATGGTGGTGAATGCAAATGAATTGATTCAGGCTCCTTGTCAGTTTGCTGTTCTCTGCTCATGTGTTTTATTAATATGCAAACCTTGGTTGTTGAACGATAAGTGCTAACCACAGGAGGTTGGTGGCACCTTAATTGGGGAGGACGGGCTCGTGGTAATGGCTGGAGTGGAATGGTTTAAACACATGGTTTCTATGTGTTTGATGCCATTCCATTTGCTCCGTTCAAGCCATTATTATGAGCCGTCCTCCCCTCAGCAGCCTCCACTGGTGCTAACACCTCCCCAATTAAAAAACATGGAAATGTACTTGCCATTGCTAGGCAGGCTGAATGGCACAAAAGAGAGAGAGAATGTAACATCTTGACACCTAGGTATGTATGACATGTACGTACAGTACCAGTCAAAAGTTTGGACACACCTACTCATTCCAGGGTTTTTCATTATTTGTACTATTTTCTACATTGTTGAATAATAGAAAATACATCGAAACTATGAAATAACATACACTGCTCAAAAAAATAAAGGGAACACTTAAACAACACAATGTAACTCCAAGTCAATCACACTTCTGTGAAATCAAACTGTCCACTTAGGAAGCAACACTGATTGACAATAAATTTCACATGCTGTTGTGCAAATGGAATAGACAACAGGTAGAAATTATAGGCAATTAGCAAGACACCCCCAATAAAGGAGTGGTTCTGCAGGTGGTGACCACAGACCACTTCTCAGTTCCTATGCTTCCTGGCTGATGTTTTGGTCACTTTTGAATGCTGGCGGTGCTTTCACTCTAGTGGTAGCATGAGACGGAGTCTACAACCCACACAAGTGGCTCAGGTAGTGCAGCTCATCCAGGATGGCACATCAATGCGAGCTGTGGCAAGAAGGTTTGCTGTGTCTGTCAGCGTAGTGTCCAGAGCATGGAGGCGCTACCAGGAGACAGGCCAGTACACCAGGAGACGTGGAGGAGGCCGTAGGAGGGCAACAACCCAGCAGCAGGACCGCTATCTCCGCCTTTGTGCAAGGAGGAGCAGGAGGAGCACTGCCAGAGCCCTGCAAAATGACCTCCAACAGGCCACAAATGTGCATGTGTCTGCTCAAACGGTCAGAAACAGACTCCATGAGGGTGGTATGAGGGCCCGACGTCCACAGGTGGGGGTTGTGCTTACAGCCCAACACCGTGCAGGACGTTTGGCATTTGCCAGAGAACACCAAGATTGGCAAATTCGCCACTGGCGCCCTGTGCTCTTCACAGATGAAAGCAGGTTCACACTGAGCACATGTGACAGACGTGACAGAGTCTGGAGACGCCGTGTAGAATGTTCTGCTGCTTGCAACATCCTCCAGCATGACCGGTTAGGCAGTGGGTCAGTCATGGTGTGGGGTGGCATTTCTTTGGGGGGCCGCACAGCCCTCCATGTGCTCGCCAGAGGTAGCCTGACTGCCATTAGGTACCGAGATGAGATCCTCAGACCCCTTGTGAGACCATATGCTGGTGCGGTTGGCCCTGGGTTCCTCCTAATGCAAGACAATGCTAGACCTCATGTGGCTGGAGTATGTCAGCAGTTCCTGCAAGAGGAAGGCATTGATGCTATGGACTGGCCCGCCCGTTCCCCAGACCTGAATCCAATTGAGCACATCTGGGACATCATGTCTCGCTCCATCCACCAACGCCACGTTGCACCACAGACTGTCCAGGAGTTGGCGGATGCTTTAGTCCAGGTCTGGGAGGAGATCCCTCAGGAGACCATCCGCCACCTCATCATGCCCAGGCGTTGTAGGGAGGTCATACAGGCACGTGGAGGCCACACACACTACTGAGCCTCATTTTGACTTGTTTTAAGGACATTACATCAAAGTTGGATCAGCCAGCCTGTGTGGTTTTCCACTTTAATTTTGAGTGTGACACCAAATCCAGACCTCCATGGGTTGATACATGTCAGCACATTCAACTATGTAAAGAAAAATGTATTTAATAAGATTATTTAATTCATTCAAATCTAGGATGTGATATTTTAGTGTTCCCTTTATTTTTTTGAGCAGTGTATATGGAATCATGTAGTAACCAAAAAATAAACAAATATATTTTATATTTGAGATTCTTCAAAGTAGCCACCCATTGCCTTAGCATTCTCTCAACCAGCTTCATGAGGTGGTCACAAGGAATGCATTTCAATTAATAGGTATGCCTTGTTAAAAGTTAACTTGTGGAATTTCTTTCCTTTTTAATCCGTTTTAGCTAATCATTTGTGTTGTTACAAGGTAGGGGTGGTATACAGAAGATAGCCCTATTTGGTAAAAGCAAAGAGAAACAACAGTCCATCATTACTTTAAAATATGAAAGTCAGTCAATACGAAAAATGTCAAGAACTTTGATAATTTCTTCAAGTGCAGTCTCAAAAAAACATTAAGTGCTATGATGAAACTGGCTCTCATGAGGACCGCCACTGGAATGGAAGACACAGAGTTACCTCTGCTGCAGAGGATAAGTTCATTCATGTTACCAGCCTCAGAAATTGAAGCCCAAATAAATGCTTCACAGAGTTCAAATAACAGACACATCTCAACATCAACTGTCAAGAGGAGACTGCATGAATCAGGCCTTCATGGTCGAATTTCTACAAAGAAACCACTACTAATGGACACCAATAAGAAGAGTCTTGCTCGGGCCTAGAAACACGAGCAATGAACATTAGACCGGTGGAAATCTGTCCTTTGGTCTGGAGTCCAATTTTGAGATTTTTGGTTGTAACTGCCGTATTCTTTGTGAGACGCAGTGTAGGTGAACGGATGATCTCCGGATATGTGGCTCCCACCGTGAAGCATGGAGGAGGAGGTGTGATGGTGTGGGGTCCTTTGCTGGTGACACTGTCTGTCATTTATTTAGAATTCAAGGCACACTTAACCAGCATGGCTACCACAGTATTCTGCAGCAACACGCCATCCCATCTGGTTTGCGCTTAGTGGGACTATCATTTCTTTTTCAACAGGACAATGACCCAACACACTTCCAGGCTGTGTAAGGGCTATTTGATCAAGAAGGAGAGTGATGGAGTGCTGCATCAGACGACCTGGCCTCTACAATCACCCGACCTCAACCCAATTGAGATGGTTTGGGATGAGTTGGACCGCAGAGCAGAGTAGCCTACGCAGAGCAGCCTACAAGTGCTCAGGATATGTGGCAACTCCTTCAAGACTGTTGGATAATAATTCCTCATGAAGCTGGTTGAGAGAATGCCAAAAGTGTGCAAAGCTGTCATCAAGGCAAAGGGTGGCTACTTTGAAGAATCTCAAATAGAAAATATATATGGATTTATTTAACCCTTTTTTTTTATTTAACACTACATGATTCCATATGTGTTATTTCATAGTTTTGATGTCTTCACTATTATTTATTTGACTTGTACTGTACATTGACTCTTTGACCCTTCACAGGTGTAGACTTCCGATGATGCAGATCTCTAGACCATTAATCATGCAGACATGCAGTCACCTTTTTCTATGTATAAATCATATTGACTAATGAAATTATTGCACCCAGTAAAAATAACCTAGATATTGGCCCATATGTTGACCAAGGCCAAAGGAGCCAAATTCCATTCTGAGAAACATTCACTACACTGTAATACAGGGATGGGCAACTTTGATGAGGGTGGGGGCCAAAATAATCTGAACTCCTCATGAGGGACCGCAGTTGCTCACAGGTCTGTGTACCCACATCCATGCCCCCCCCCCCCCCCCCCACACACACACACATTGCGGGGAAAAATGTGTTGCTGCCCTCTTGACAGTGAAGACAAAAACATATATTTTAGAGTGAATATTGTGCAATTCTACACACTGCCATGGGGTGTAGAGAAAGATTTTGCAATGTTATAACAAATTGTTTGTTTGCAGTTTTTAATATGATATCTGAGTGAGACTGACTAACAGAATCAATGGGGGCCCCCGGTTGGTAATTCGACCACGATATCAAGTTTAGATAGCTGGCTGCTAAACTATCTTAAAAACATGTTAGCTGACATGGGCCAATTGACTGACTATGAGTGACTTACATAACAAAAAGAAAAACTGCTGATGCACAACCAAATCCCGAATTTGAACCCTGTGTATTCTATTACTCTAACTTGCAACACTAAGTTGGAGTGAGGCTAGAGGGTGATGCCAATGGGACGATTGTTCCTGTCCCTGTATCTGCTCTCGCAGGTCACTGTGGGGATCAGAGTGGACATCCAGGGATGGATGTGGGGGGCATGGGGGCTCATTACTCACATGTATGAGACCATATTATAGAGATATTTTGCCGGGCCTGCACAAAAAAGTGTCTAAGACAGAGGGGGCTGGTGGGAGTAGCTACTGGAGGATGGGCTCATTGTAATGGATGGAATGGAATAAATGGAACGGAGTAAATGTGGTTTCCATATATTGATCTGTTTGATACTGTTCCATTAATTCCATACCAGCCATTACAATGAGCCCATTCTCCTATTGCTCCTGCTGGAGGGTCATGTCAGAATGAGCCTGCAGGAAGGGTACCTCATGAGGGAGGAGGATGTCATCGCTGTAACGCACAGCGTTGAGATTGCCTGCAACGACAACAAGCTCAGTCCGATGATGCTGTGACACACCGCCCCAGACCATGACGGACCCTCCACCTCCAAATTGATCCTGCTCCAGAGAACAGGCCTCAGTGTAACGCTCATTCCTTCGACGATAAACGCGAATCCGACCATCACCCCTGGTGAGACAAAACCGTGACTCGTCAGTGAAGAGCACTTTTTGCCAGTCCTGTCTGGTCCAGCGACGGTGGGTTTGTGCCCATAGGCGACGTTGTTGCCGGGGATGTCTGGTGAGGACCGGCCTTACAACAGGCCTACAAGCCCTCAGTCCAGCCTCTCTCAGCCTATTGTGGACAGTCTGAGCACTGATGGAGGGATTGTGCGTTCCTGGTGTAATTCAGGCAGTTGTTGTTGCCATCTTGTATCTGTCCTGCAGGTGTGATGTTCGGATGTACCGATCCTGTGCAGGTGTTGTTACATGTGCTCTGCCACTGCGAGGACAATCAGCTGTCCGTCCTGTCTCCCTGTAGCGCTGTCTTAAGCGTCTCACAATACGGACATTGCAATTTATTGCCTTGGCCACATCTGCAGTCCTCATGCTTCCTTGCAGCATGCCTAAGGCACGTTCACGCAGATGAGCAGGGACCCTGGGCATCTTTCATTTGGTGTTTTTCAGAGTTAGTAGAAAGGCCTCTTTAGTGTTAGGTTTTCATAACTGTGACCTTAATTGCCTAACGTCTGTAAGCTGTTAGTGTCTTAACGACCGTTCCACAGGTGCATGTTCATTAATTGTTTGTGGTTCATTGAACAAGCATGGGAAACAGTGTTTAAACCCTTTACAATTAATATTTGTGAAGTTATTTTGATATTTACGAATTATCCTTGAAAGACAGGATCCTGAAAAAGGGACGTTTCTTTTTTTGCTGAGTTTAGTGCTGGTTTTTCTTTCAAATCATTTGAGCATGTGATTGGGCCTGTCTTGAGGGGCGGAGGGGCAGGGCTTAAACATTTGCCACTATTCCATTGGTTCCATTGTGCCAGGTAAGCCCACTCAAGCACAACTTACATATTTGGAAGAAAACATTACTATTTGAACCCAGGTCTGACATATTGCCATGAACATAGCAGCCACATCAAACCTAATTTATGGTTGTGGTTATGATTTGCTATGACAATGTGCTTGAGAAATTATCCATAAGATCTTCTCAAGATCTTCTACATACATGATTATACAGAATGCCAAATGTCAAGGACAAAAATGTATACAAGTAAACACAATTTATTCATGGTGAGGTTGTTATTGCGGCATCTGGTAGAATTTATGGAATGTCACACATGGTGTTTATCTCACTGGGATGAAAAACATCAAGACCTCCCAGGAAGGCCCTTTCAGATGGAACCCAATAACATTCAGTCCCTTAGTCGATGACAGATAGCTTTACACCATCCCACAGACCCTACCGTGAGAATACTGAGCTCACTCACTTAACACACAGAAATTTACCACACAAAAAAGCAGAAAAATCAGACAAAAAGTAACATTTCAGAATCTCTAACCAATCAAATCCAATAAAAAATCACAATGCTTTGCTATGTTTTGGGAGTGTGAAAGAAAAACGAGTGATGGCTCGCAATGAAAGCCAATGAAAGGAGGGCCATTTGCTAAGGTATCATTCATGAGCTAGGGTCCCATGCCTGCACAAGCTTGCTCCCAGCTCCACACACTTGTTGCCATTGTGACACACTGGCAGGGAGAAGCCTCTGTGGTCCCAGGGATCAATTCAAATCCTGACAACACCACACTAAACCAGGCTGCCATTTGTCCCAAGCAACCCCCCAAGAACCCCCTCTCTCCCCATCTGTCAGGGGGCCCCCAAGGCACATTGTGTGTGTGTGTGAATGTGTGTGGGAGGGAAAGGGGGTGTATGAGAGGAGGTTAATCAGTATTTGGATGAGGAAGAGAGAAGAGAGGAAGAGGTGTGTGTGTGTGTGTGTGTGTGTGTGTGTGTGTGTGTGTGTGTGTGTGTGTGTGTGTGTGTGTGTGTGTGTGTGTGTGTGTGTGTGTGTGTGTGTGTGTGTGTGTGTGTGTGTGTGTGTGTGTGTGTGTGTGCGAGCGCGCGAGTGAGTGAGTGAGTGAGTGAGTGAGTGAGTGAGTGAGTGAGTGAGTGAGTGAGTGAGTGAGTGAGTGAGTGAGTGAGTGAGTGAGTGAGTGAGTGAGTGAGTGAGTGAGTGAGTGAGTGAGTGAGAGAGGAGGAGTTTGTCATTATGTTGATTTTCCTGTTTTCTTTTCAATGCCATTAGAAGAATACATTATTTTATGTTCCTTTCTGGTCAGGCAGTCTCTGTCACCTATGCTGCCCATTTTTATGTTGCAGCAAGGGTGGTCACAGAGGGAACTAGGAATCTGAGAATCAGGTCAATTATAGATGATGGCTTGCTGATAAGAAAGAAAGGAAGTGAGAGAGAGAGACAGGGAGGGAAAGAGAGGGAGTCTGCTGGTTTATAATAAACAGTTAGAATACCTCCGGGTCAACCTTCAGACAGAGTGGAGCTTGACCTGGCTGCCTGGTTTTGTCCAGCCTGTTGTGACGCTCCTAACAAGATCCGTTCTCACACAGACCTCCCCCTCAGGAGCCACGTAAACTTTAGGTTTTCGCATGGCAGCGCTTTCACACCGAGCTGCTTCACACGCATCTATGCACACCTGCAAATTCTCAGCCACCGCTTTTTCTCTCTCTCTATTTGGTGCTGCGGCATTGACGGTGCATAAAGGAACGACAAAGCCTCACAACTATTTGTTCTTCCCTTAATTAGGAAATCTGAGCGATCCCTTTCAACTCCTTTCATGCGGCAGACCATGTCAAAGCAACAACCCCTGTTCAGTTTTCATCCCGGTGGACCTGAAACAACCCGGGTGCTCTTCCCTGCCGACGGCAGCATTGGATTGAGGTTCATGTTGGCTCTAGGCCACAATAGGACAAGTACTGACCCCTGACCTTTGTAGCGACCTGTTCTCTTCCAGGGGTTAGGGCCTGGGGCAGATGTGGGTAAACTTCCAGTGAACTAGAGAATGGAGCACACTTGTTAAAAGAGCGTCAGTTTTCTCCCTGGCTTTTGAGTAAGTAAATCCCAAGTGGAAGATGGTTCTAATTGGGAAAAGGTTAGAATGTGCGGTTCAAATAGCAGCAGACCAGCTGAAGCACACAATGGCTATCAGTAGAAGAGCGGGAGACTCAGTGGATGAAAGGTGCTTGTTCGGGCATGGTCCTAATTGGGAGATGAATGTGTCATAGGTATCAAAAGAAGCCCACGGAAACATCACTGCCACCTGGTATAGGTGTACATATTAAGAAAATACTACATTGATAGAACGAGGGTTAGGGTTATTCCTAGGATTAATAACTAGCTAGCATTTCATGTAATAATCAGCCTAATTTCTGACGTTCCATTGGTGATAAATGTAAAATGTATTTTTAGAGTAGGCTTAACCTATTACAGAGAGATTAACGGTGGCTGCAGACATTTCGACTTAGCCTACTAGATATGACAGAACATTATCACTTACACAAACCTTATACACAGTGGCGATTTTAGCATGTAAATCTTGGTGGGGCAAACAAAAACACATTTTTATTTTATATATTTTTTCACCTTTATTTAACCAGGTAGGCCAGTTGAGAACAAGTTCTCATTTACAACTGCGACCTGGCCAAGACAAAGCAAAGCAAAGCAAAGCAGTGCAACAAAAACAACAACACAGAGTTACACATGGGATAAACAAACGTACAGTCAAAAACACAATAGAAAAATGTATGTACAGTGTGTGCAAATGTAGTAAGGTTAGGAAGGTAAGGCAATAAATAGGCCATAGTGGTGAAATAATTACAATGTAGCATTAACACTGGAGTGATGGATGTGCAGATGAGGATGTGCAAGTAGAGATACTGGGGTGCAAAAGACTAACAAAAAAGAACAATATGGGGATAAGGTAGTTGGGTGTGCTATTTACAGATGGGCTGTGTACAGGTACAGTAATCGGTAAGCTGCTCTGACAGCTGCTGCTTAAAGTTAGTGAGGGAGATATAAGTCTCCAGCTTCAGTGATTTTTGCAATTCGTTCTAGTCATTGGCAGCAGAGAACTGGAAAGAAAGGCAGCCAAAGGAGGTGTTGGCTTTGGGGATGACCAGTGAGATATACCTGCTCGAGTGCATGCTACGGGTGGGTGTTGCTATGGAGACCAGTGAGCTGAGATAAGGCGGGGCTTTACCTAGCAAAGACCTATAGAGGACCTGGAGCCAGTGGGTTTGGCAACGAATTTGTAACGAATTGGGGGATGCATGCCAGCAAAGTTACAACACAACACTAAACAATACATTAATTGCACTATAACGGTGACAAACGGTGCCTACAAACTGTTAGGGCCAACATAATGCTGTCCCAATAGCAGAGTCCCAACAGCAGTCCCAACACCTTACCACTGCTACACCTGGCTATCAGCGGAGCCTTGTCTGGCAGCGAAACAGTTCATTCAGCCTCATTTACTGCCTTTAAAAGAACGTAGTTAATATGGCTGACTTGCTTAAACAAACGTGTTGGATGACCGTTCAAAATGTATTTTCCCAGTCGGAGTTAGTTTTTTCCCCGAGTTCCCAGTTTTCTTCGGAGTAAACAGTTGTTTTGGGTGCAGCAGAAATCATGCTGGATTGACAGCATGGCCAATGTTGAATGTTTATAATTTTAAGCTTGGAAAAGAGACACTTAAACCCAGATTTGGGATTACACGCCCATGCCACTGAATAGCAGGCTAGTGATTGCTTTGCAATGCTTGCAGTTAGCCACTAATTCCTTCCAAACCACTCATTGTTGAATTTGCGATTTCCAACTTGTTGTATAATGTTTGTCCAATGGCCGATGAGCACCAATACGTTTTGTCTATAATTTCTATTCATTATTTCTCTTCATATGACAAGGATTAAAACACATTTGCCCATAGATTGTCGACTTGACTCATGATGATGACTGCTAGCTTGCTTTGAAAGTATGATGTTGACATGATCAGTCCAATCAAAGCTACTGTAGATAATGTGATTTGATGTAATTTTATCTGTGGCCAATAACCTTGAGACTTCTTGGATGGACACTTCTAATGTAACTCTATGGCAGCACCCAAAGGGCTTGAATTTTCGAGCTCTACCCTAAGATTAGGCGGTGAGGTAGTGTCCGCATGAGTGACAGAACAATGAGCCAATCCCGGCGCAACTAAAGAACATTACTCAATCACGTTGCAACTAGAGAACATTACCAACACTTATGCTCCGTATTTTCCATTGGCTTCCCCACCACTACAGAAAGCACTGAGCCAGGCTGAAACACCTGTATTTTGGAGCTGCCTTACTCAAGAAAGCAAAAAAGAGACCATGTTTATATAAGTCTTTATTCCATCAATTATTATTATATATATATATTTGTAATATGTTTGCAAACTGATACGTGATACGTATTAATGCCAAAATAACATGCAAACAGGCAACCCCCCCTCCAATTATTATTTATTTTATAATAAGGTGGGAGGGGGGGGTAAAAATGTCGGGCACAAAACAGGTGGGGCAGTGAATGACGGGTCGCCGCTGCTTATACAATAAGATGAACATAAATTAAACCTGTTTCCAATTGACAGGAATTCTATTTACAAAGATAATTAAAAAAAACTATATTTAAAGATGTTTCAAGAAGATCTCAATATCCTAGAGCCGTGTATAGTCAGTTGTATATTCTCCTCTGCCTGCTACACCAGTTTCTCTCAGTTGCTGACTGTATGTTTTCTGAATATTGAATGCTTTTCGATTCTTGATCTATAGCCTATTTGAACAATAGCCTTTGCCTACCTCTATTAGATTGTATTGCTTGCTTTTATTATTTAGCATCAACAAAGCATTTTAACAGATAGAGCTATGAATTTTAATAAGATGCTTATTTGGGAGCTTGCAAAAGGGCAAAAATAGGGCATTCTGACAGACATCATCTCAAGGGAATTTTTTCCACACGAACTAAGCGCACAAAAAAAGTCCTACTATTTCCAAACAAGATGTGATGTCGCTTTAACGCCGGTAGGTGGCAATCATAAACAACTTCAGACTTGTGATGCCGGTGATGGAAGTTTGACCGTCGCAGAATATCCAGCAGCCAGAGCACGCCAATCGATAATTCAAACCTTGCTGCTTCGAATCAAATGTTTAGATAGTAACTTCCAGTGTCGATTTTAGCATGGTGGGGGGGGGGGAGTATTTATGCATGCCAGCAAAGCCACTACACAACACTAAACAATAAATTAATTACACTATAAGGGCGAAAAACGATGCCCACAAACTGTTAGGGCCTACATAAAGCTGTCCCAACAGCAGAGTCCCAAATCCTTACCACCTCTACACCTGGCTATCAGGTGTAGGAGCAAAACAGTTAATTCAGCCTCATTTACTGCCTTTAAAAAAATGTAGCTGATATGGCCGACTTGCTTAAACAAATGTGGTTTCTACTGACAACTGAGATGTACAAACTATGGCATAAGGGGATGACAAGCGAATAAGAGGCAATCCTTAATTTCGATGAAGACATTAATGAGCGAGCTAAGACGGACGTAGTCAATATAACTATTTGTTCAGCACTTTTGAAATGTACAGCGACACAATTCAGAACATGGGCCATTCTTACAGTATTCTCCCTGTACACCAAGTCAGTACCGTAGGATAAATGAAGAGGGCATATAAGCAGACAATGCAATCTCTTACAATATTCGATTATGACATTTCTCTAAAACAGGCTATGGGCTACATGTGCACCACCAACAGCTAACAGCTTACTACACAACATACACTTAGTATTATTTTCATAGCTACAGTATACATATCTCCCTGGCATTATACATCATTTATGCAGAAGCATACAATACATTTTTGGATTCACCTCGTTATGCTGTGTTCACTTAAACAGGAAGGTGGCGCATCACTCCTTCGTGGGCAAGTTATGTCAGCAAACTTTGTCATCAAATTCTGGCATTCTCTGGATGTATGGTGCTTTCAAGACAACTGGGAACTCTGAAAAATCAAGGTTGAATCATGATGACGTCATTGATCTTCAAATCGGAGCTCTAGAAAGAGGCCCGAGTTCCCGTTTTGTAATTCCAAGTTGGATAACCGTTCAAACGTATTTTTCCAGTCGGAGCTAGCTTTTTTCAGAGTCCCCAGTTGTCTTGAACGCACTGTAGTCAGATTTCCCTGTTCCGAGTTTCCAGTTGTTTTGAGCTAGCAGAAGTCATGCTGGATTGACAGTATGGTCAATGTTGAATGTTTATCCTTTTAAGAGTGGAAAAGAGACCCTTAAACCCAGACTTGGGACCACATGCCCACGCCACTGAATATCAGGCTAGTGATTGCTTTGCAATGCTTGCAGTTAGCCACTGATTCCTTCCAAACCGCTCATTGTTGAATGTGCAGTTTCCAACTTGTTGTATAATGTTTATGTCCAATGGCCGATGAGCACCGATACGTTTTATCTATCACTTCTCTTCATTATTTCTCTTCATTATTTATCTTCATATGACATGGATTGAAAAGGATTTGCCAGCAGATTGCCGACTTGATTCATGATGATGACTGCTAGCTTGCTTGCTAAGATATTGAAATGATGATGTTGACAAGTGATGAGCCTTCTTGAACGGGCACTTCTAATGTAACTCTATGGCAGCACCCAAGGTGCTTGAATTTTCAAACTCTACACTTAGATTTGGCGGTGACATAGTGTCCCCATGAGTGACAGAACACTGAGGCAATCACGGCGCAACTAGAGAACATTACCAACCCCTACGCTCTATGTTTTCTGCTGACTGCCCCACCACCACAGAACGCACTGAGCTAGGCTGAAACATCTGCATTTTGGAGCTGCCTTACTCAAGAAAGCAAAAAAGAGACCATGTTGTATCCGGCTTTATTAACTAGGGCTCAAATCCCATTAACGGGATTGATTTGACAACAGCCAGTGAAAGTGCAGGGCGCCAAATTCAAACAACAGAAATCTCATAATTAAAATCCAGTGATTTTGCAGGGAGCAATTTACAGAAATACTCATCATAAACGTTGATGAAAGACACAAGTGTTTTACATAGAATTAAAGATACACTTCTCCTTAATGCAACCACAGTGTCAGATTTCAAAAAAGCTTTATGGCAAAAGCACACCATCTGATAATCTAAGTACAGCGCTCAGCCACCAAAACAAGCCATACAGATAGCCGCCATGTTGTGGAGTCCACAAAAGTCAGAAATAGCATTATAAAAATTCACTTACCTTTGATGATCTTCATCAGAATGCACTCCCTGGAATCCCAGTGTCACGTCCTGACCAGTATAAGGGGTTATTTGTTATTGTAGTTTGGTCAGGACGTGGCAGGGGTGTTTTTGTTTTGTGTTGTCGGGGTTTTTGGGTATTGTTCTATGTTTTGTATTTCTATGGTTTTTCTATGTTGTGTTCACCTGTCTTTTGTGGGAAGTTGTTTTTGCATAGCTGTGTGTGTAGCCTGCAATACTGTGCGTTCGTTCGTTTTCTTGTTTTGTTTTGTTAAGTGTTCAATAAAAAGTTAAAATGAGCACTCAACCCGCTGCGCCTTGGTCGAATCCTTACGACTCCCGTTACACCCAGTTCCACAATAAATGTTTGTTTTTTTCGATACAGTCCATATTTATGTCCAAATACCTCCTTTTTGTTCGCGCGTTTAGTACACTAATCCAAATGTGCAAGACGTGGCACAAAGTCCTGACGAAAAATCTAAAAAGTTCCATTACAGTTTGTAGAAACATGTCAAACAATGTATAGAATCAATCTTTAGGATGTTTTTATCATAAATCTTCAATAATATTCCAACTGGACAATTCCTTTGTCTTTAGAAATGAAAAGGAATGCAGCTCGCTCTCACGGCCGTGCACGTGACTTAGCTCAAGGCATTCTGCCAGACAGCTGATTCCAAATGCTCTTATTCTCTCCCCCTTCACAGTAGAAGCCTGAAACAATGTTCTAAAGACTGTTGACATCTAGTGGAAGCCTTAGGAAGTGCAATATGACCCCACAGACACTGTATATTGGATAGGCAATCACTTGAAAAACTACAAACCTCAGATTTCCCACTTCCTGGTTGGATTATTTCTCAGGTTTTTGCCTGCCATATGAGTTCTGTTATACTCACAGACATCATTCAAACAGTTTTAGAAACTTCAGAGTGTTTTCTATCCAAATCTACTAATAATATGCATATATTAGCTTCTGGGCCTGAGTAGCAGGCAGTTTACTCTGGGCACACGTTTCATCCGGACGTGAAAATAGCGCCCCCAAGCCATAAGAAGTTTTAACTCACAGATTTTTTTTTACATTGATTGCTTGATTGCAAACTGATATGTGACACATATTAATGCCAAAATAACATGTAAAAGGCCCTGAATGACGGATCGCTACTAGTAACTTTGAATACTTTCTGGTGTAAGACAGCAGTGCATGTTGCATTGTAGGCTACTCAATCAATGGTTCTCAATGCGCCCTCACCATAAACTATTTACAATTGCGACAAACCAGAAGCACTCATGTTATGTTGTTGTTTTGAGAACGAACAAAGTAAACAAAATTACTTGCATTGTTACCCACAGTTATCATTTGTCTGCATTTGCCATCAAATTACTGTCTTGCTTTTCTCTCGCAGACGATTTGCAAAGAATAAATAGTCCTACAATGTAAATTGCCCATAGGCTCTACTGAAATGTAGGCCTGAAGCCTATGCCTATGAGGTTTGTAGTAATGTCGCATATGGGGTACAATAAGGGGGACAGTCTGAAATATGTTTGTGGGAAAGTTTTATGGGGTTATCAATTCATTTGAAGTGGAATATCCTAGACATTTTAATTTGGGTTGCCTAGTTTCCGGTTTGTCGTTTTCACATGCTACATGCCAGTAGAATAATGCCATACAGAAATTCTGCTGACTGCAACCTAATGAGTGTTGAGGCTAATGATTAAAGGCAGTGGTCTATAGTGGCCTATAAGAGCAGAGACAATGGCTGGAAAAGGTAATAACCGGCCACTTAAATCACCCCAAATGGGACAGGCTCGTTGGGCACTGTGGGGAGACCCTTTCTCCAGCCCTGTAAACTCATCTCCTCTGCTCAAAAATGTCAGGGTATCAAGCAGAGCAGCCCCATTCCAAGGGTGTCGGCGGGGTTACAGCACCGGTGTGTCCCGAGTGTGAACCACTCTAATTTTTTCCATGGCCAAAGAGTCATAAATGTCTTGTTCCTATTGTGTGGGAACTCATCATGAACATTGTCTCGGTGGCTCTGCCCACCAGTAGCCAATCAGGGGAACATGGTATCCTATCGAGCTGCAGTCTAGCATTCCTGGCATTTCCAGTCGGCTGTCTGGCATAAGGTCGGCAGAGACATGGTCAAGCCGTGGAACGTTGTTTGGTCCTTTAACCAGGTATGGAGACTGTGGTTGTCTCCTGGTTGGAATGTCATTGTCTCCCAAACATGTTGCCCCAGAGTGATGGTCAGGACAGGACCCAAACAAACTAATATGGATCTGCGTATAGAAACTGCCAGAGTTCCTACATAATTCTGACATAAGTATATATTAGTATTTTTCACTTCTCTATCTGAGGAAATGTATGGTTTGTTTCTTGATTGCGCCACTTTTCTGGCTTAATCAAGATCCAGTAATAATATTTTGGCTGCTGTTTTGTAATTTGAGTGTGTGCAGAACACTAGCAATGGCCTATATAAGCCTATTGCCATCTTTCTCAATCACATACAACTTGCTTGACTGACAACAAATTCACTTTCCAACACATCTCTGAATGCGTTAGCACTCTCCTTTCTTTTTATGGTGCTAGCTGCATGCAATGGTAGAGCAGTGTGGTAAAACCCAGTCTAGCCTTAAAAATCTGCCTTCAAAGCCCCTCCCTCCACCCCCCCACCCTTCACCATGTAATATCTTTAATCTCTGGGGTTCCTTCCTGCCTCTGCTGCTAGAGCTCCACATAAATGAGAGGAGTGTGTGCAAGATCTCAGCCTTTCCGGGGTCAGTGTTGTGTTACAGTGAATGACTTCAGTCCTGTAGGGACGAAAACTGTGCTGACGTGTGGTCTAGCAGTCTCATAGCCAAGGCATCTCGTCCTAATCACCACTCCAGCAGGAGTCCCTGCTTCATTATGAGCCTGGCACTACTTTCCCAGGAAGGTAACCAGGGGCATCCTCCACAATATGCTGTTGGGGGGAAAGGCAACCTTCAACAATGGTGTCATTTTTCCTGGGTTTAATCAAAGCGTGCCCATGCGGAGAGAGATGGTATCCTGGTTACAGTTAGCTAACTCTGTTTTATGTAGTTCAGTGGCTGTTTGGTTTGAATACATAGTCAAAATGTATTAACAAGCAGATCACTGTAGTCTGCACTGATTCATCACTATTTAGGAATGTATCTGTTGTAATTCTCAACTCTCAAACTGCTTTTGGTTGAAATTAGTCAGTTGGCTGGGTGGGACTTTGACATGGGACATTAGCTCAGAATTATATTCTGTGAAAGAGGTCATCGCCATTGGCTCTATGAGTGGAGAGAGATATTGTGTGTGTTAGCTTGCGCTTTGTGGCTAGTCACTGGGTTCCTTCACCGGCTACTTTGGGTGCGTGTGTAAGAGGCAAAATAGCAGAGACAGAAGGGCTCAATGAATGGAGAGATGAAAGGGATATTGCGTATGTGTGTTAGCCTGCGCTTTGTGGCTAGTCACTAAGTGTCTGTGTGTCTCTGTCTGTCTGTCTGTATTTGTATGTAAGCAAGAGAGAGAGAGACACACAAACTAGCAGAGAGAGCAAAGCCTTCGTCTGGTGACCTTTAGCTGGGTAATTTAGTCTTTGTCAGGACTTCCATTTAGTATAATTAGAAGTGGATCTGCTAGGAACTAACGGTCCTGCTGTGCTATCCAACACAGTGTGTGTAACAAACTACTGTACCAGCTGAGCATTGCAGACAAACACTCCTCCAAAATATCTATTCTCCACTCATACCAGATAGACTGTCTGAGATATTCCCACTAATGTTCATCAATCAATGACTGTATATCTGAAAATTTACTAATAATCAATATCCTCTTTAATTTGTGCATTAACTGTTAAATCCAGCTAGTAACTTCCAAGTACAGATGTGTCATATACTTAAAAAGTACCCATTTGCTGACAAATGATTAGGGGAAAGTTGGGGGAGGAACATTGACTGTTACTTGCTGTCATAAAATAAGTCAGCAAAGACAAAAAGGCATGCCAAAACACAGTGGAACCAACCCCCGAGAACTGCCTGTTTTACACTCCTGTTGTAAAGTCTCGTTATTGAGAGATTATTAGCTCTAATCTAGTAAAGAGGGAGCGTGACGTTCCAATCACCCTGCAGGCCTTGGGGAGTCTTCAAACAGTAGGGGGATAGATGCAGAGCTGACCATATGCTACTGCTCCCCTCGTGCTCTCTGTCAGAGGCCAGAGCTGTGGCTAATGCGAATGCTAAGGTGACGGCCATTTGAATGTTACGTAAGGACAGTGGCTATTTTAGCATATAAATCTTGGTGAGGCAAACTCAACCAGTTTTTTTTAGATGCATGCCAGCAAAGCCACTACACAACAAAACACTAAACAGTACATTAATTGCACTATAACGGAGCCAAACGGTGCCCACAAACTGTTAAGTCCTACATAAAGCTGTCCCGACAGCGGAGCTTTCTTTTCAGCACCGTGAAGTGAATCCTTACCATCGCTACACTTGGTTATCAGCGGAGCCTCATCTGGCAGTGAAAAAGTTAATTCAGTCTCATTTACTGCCTTTTTAAAAACCAGAGTTGATATTGCAGACTCACAGACAACGCATTGCGAAAACAAAACAACCCTCGTAATATCAACTGGAATTACATGGGTCTATTACTGAACTTTCACTGGCAAACATGTTTACAGACCCAACAACATTATAGTATCCCCTCCTCATGGAGAAAAGCACATGAGCTAATTATAATACACAAAGTAAGCAAAACTAAAAAATGGATCATTCCAACATTGCCTAAAATGATGAATAAGATACTAATGAGAGAGACCTATATAAGCAATAAAACAATTGAGATGTACAAACTATGGCATAAGGGAACGATGAGTGGATAGAAGGCAAGCTGTAATTTCGATTAAGACATTAATGAGCGAGCCCGGACGGGCAATATACCTATTTGTTCAGCACTTTTGAAATGGACAGTGACAGAATTAAAACAAGGGCCGTTCTTAAAGTATTCTCCCTGTACACCAAGTCAGAACTGTAGGATTAATAAAGGGGGCATATAAGCAGACAATGAAAGCTTTTACAATATTCGATGATGACATTTCTCTAAAACAGGCTATAGGCTACATGTGTACCACCATGTCAGAACAGTATAGGCTAAGTTCTGTGGGGGAGAGGGACCAAATTCTTAGGGTGAGACACATGGGCTACTAACAGCTTACCCCACAACATACACTTAGTATTACATTCTTAGCTACCGTATACATACAGTAAATATAAGGAGTACCAGTACCAGATCAATGTGCAGAAGTACGAGGTACTTGAGGTATATATGTACATCAAGGCAGGGTAAAGTGAACAGGCATCAAGTTAGATAATAATAAGAGTCAAATAAAGAGCAGAGTAGCAGCAAATGATGAGTGTAAAAGTGTGCGTGTATGTATGTTTGTGTTGTGTCGGTATGCGTACGTGTGTGTTTATGTATTGTTTGAATGTATGAGGGATTTGTGTGGGAGTGACAGTGTAGTGTGTGTGACAGTGGAAGCTGTGGAGGGGAGGACAGCCCCTGCGGTGTGAAAATGGGTTAGCTGTAGCCAGGTTCGCCCCAGGGCTGATGGTGGTGGTGCATGGCCAGCCGGCTGCGGGGTACTGCTGAGGTGCAGCAGAGGGAGATCATGGGAGCCCTTTCAACAGCAGGTGGAATGTGCTTAGTCAGCCTTTCAGAAGGGTCTTATTGAAGGAGAAAGCCTGGGGAGTCATGCTAATGCTAATAGCCATTGATTTGCTAGCCCTGGACTGAGATGTTTGTGTACACTTTTTCACTGTGCATATATATTTTGATTTCTAACCCCCTTTTTAGTGTTTTACGTGATCTACTGCTTTAACGTCAGTGTTGCCTAGGCTTTATCTAGAATTAATGATGGGAACGATGTGATGATTATATCCACATGGAACAGCAATATATAGGCCTAGGCAGGAACCAATCCAAACCTCTTTTGTTTGGTTGTCATTGAGCTCTTCAGTGGTGTCATTATATTATATTGTGCTATTTAATGAAGTTAACCTGCTCTCGACTGCAGTTAACCATTTCGTTGACAGAATTCAACCTTTTCTTTGTTTAAGTCAGTCATGAAAGATTTACCATTCAGCTACAGTAGGTTTGTCCTGCCCTGATCATTGTTAGCTGGTGTATTGACATGGTCTAGTGAAACTTCAGAGGCTGTCACCTGAGGCTGTGACATGGCAGGACATTGAGCCTTGGGGGCACCGGATGCCTGGGGGGCATAGCTGCTGTGTTTGCTAACTGACTAAACCATAATGTCCTCCCCGCTGTTACTTTAAGCTCAAATCTGTCATTAGGTTGCAAGCACTGTGCCAGAGGTCACCTGTGGGGTTTAAAGGGTGGTTTAAATTTTAAAGGGAATTATCCTCTTTTCAGGAACCTAGATAGGTGAACTAATTTTCAAAATCCGAGTGAAAGACGCTATGTGCTGTCAGTAACCTAATTGTATACGTTTCTGGTTATATCAGTATTAGCCTGTAGTATACTTCAGGAAATATACACTTGTTGAGATGAGATGAGGAATCGATGGCCCTGTCCAGCAAAGGAACCTACCCCCTAAACACTTGAGGGGATTAGAGAGAATTTAATAGATTTAAGCAATATGGTAATTGGTAATAGCTCCACTTTGCCCTCTGATAGGCTGGGTGGAATTATTGCCATAATGCTTACTCCTGTCCAATCCTCTCAGATCTCCATAAGCTAGAGGTTGTTTCCAAGGAATCAGGGATGTGAGGAATAAAGGAAAGATATTTAATTGTACCTTTATTTAACTAGGCAAGTCAGTTAAGAACAAATTCTTATTTTCAATGACGGCCTAGGAAAAGCGGGTTAACTGCTTTGTTCAGGGGCAGAATGACAGATTTGTACCTTGTCAGCTCGGGGAGTCAAACTTGCAACTTTTCGGTTACTAGCCCAACGCTCTAACCACTAGGCTACCCTGTCACCTCATTTAAGATTCACCCAGGGAGTCAGAGCACCACTAACACACAGCAAACACAGTAAACAATGTTTGGAAAATGTTTGTCGAAGAGGATGGAGTGGAGGGTGGGTGAAAGGGAGTGGAGGGTGGAGTAAAAAGAGAGAGAGAGTAGAGTGGCTTGTATTGGCTGTAGGCACAATTCATGTGATTGACTGCACTTGGCTGAAGGCTGGAGGGGGCTCTTTATTCCACAGGCTGGGTGCTGCTGGGCTGGGTTGGGCTATGATGTTAGCCCAGCGGGCAAACCCCAGCCAGACAGTATGTCACACCGCTGCTCATAGACCACAGATCAAGTGCTGGGCCCTCTCCTGTCCCCCGGCCAGCTGGGAGTTGTGTGAACCTTCACTTCTGAGGGAGTGAGGAAGTAAGGGATGGGAGGGTTGGTTTGAGGGCATTTTTGGTGACAGTATGGTCCCAGAATTGACTGCAAACACTAAAATAAGATCTCAGACAGACCAGGGAGACTGCTACTGACTGCCACTGACTGGGTTGTCTGCTGCAATCTTTTTTTTTTTATAATTAAAATATTCACTAAAACACACTGCCTCCTAGACTATAGCCGATTGTGGATGGAAAGTGCTCTCCCACTCTGATTGGCTGATTTGGCTCAAGGATGTGATAACGAAAAAGGAATCAGTGATGTAAGGAATCAAGAAAAGAGATTTAAGATTTACCTAGGGAGTCAGAGCTCCACTAACACATACCAAACACAATGTTTGGAAAACGTTTGTCAATGAGGACAGATAGTGTATAGCCGAAAAGCCAAATAAGCATTCCTAAGCTGCCAAAACATGAAAAGGAATTAAACAAAACACAACAATTTTCACCAGTATGTCCTGCAAATCTGTAACAATGAGATCACTAACAACAACAGTTGAAAACCAAAGCCAAATTCATGTCCTGTATTTCCTCTTAACAGTTTGTGTTTGAGGTGGGTGAAAGGGAGCTCTGGGTGGAGTAAAAAGAGAGAGCGAGTAGGGTGGCTTGTTTTGGGTGTAGGGACAATTAAAGTGATTTGGCTGCAGTTGGTTGAAGGCTGGAGGGGGCTCTTTATTCCACAGGATGTGTGCTGTGTTGGGTTGGGCTATGATGTTAGCCCAGTAGGCCAGCCCCAGTCAGGCAGTATGTCACACCGCTGCTCATAGACCACAGATCAAGGGCCGGGGCCCTCTGCCGGCCCCCGGCAAGCCTCCAGGTGGGCCCCGCTAATGAGCCCGAATCGCAACTCCAGCGTGGGCCTCCCTGGCCTGGGAGAGGACCCACAGGGGGCCCGATGGCCGGGTACACACAGGGTCAGCTGCAGGCAGGGGGCTGGAGATGGGAGAGGCAGGGATCACAGGGAGAGGAGGATGGCTGTGACGCTGCTTATTGAGGATCACACATTTGAGTCTGAACTTTGGTAGGAGTGTGTGCATGTGTGGGAAAGAGGAGCTGGGAGAGGGGGTGTTGCTTCATTACAAGATTAAAAAAGAAGCACATTTTGGGTTTCTGGACTCCTATTCTTTTACAGTGACTATAGCCTACTAGTTTCTTTTGCCTATTTTTTGAATGACCAAAACCCCCATTCCTTGTTCACTTACAGTCTACAGTGGGCCTAATTTATCATCATATACAGTACCAGTCAAAAGTTTGGACACACCTACTCATGCAAAGGTCTTTCTTTATTTTTACTATTTTCTACATTGTAGAATAATAGCGAAGACATCAAAACTATGATATAACACATATGGAATCATGTAGTAACCAAAAAAGTGTTAAACAAATCAAAATGTATTTAATATTTTAGATTCTTCAAAGTAGCCACCCTTTGCCTTGATGACAGCTTTGAACACTCTTGGCATTCTCTCAACCAGCTTCATGAGGTAGTCACCTGGAATGCATTTAAATTAACAGGTGTGCCTTGTTAAAAGTTAATTTGTGGAATTTCTTTCCTTCTTATTGTGTTTGAGCCAGTCAGTTGGGTTGTGACAAGGTAGGGTGGTATACAGAAGATAGCCTTATTTTGGCAAAAGACCAAGTCCATATTATGGCAAGAACAACTCAAATAAGCAAAGAGAAACAACAGTCCATCCTTACTTTAAGACATGAAGGTCAGTCAATTCGGAACATTTCAAGAACTTTGAAAGTTTCTTCAAGTGCAGTTGCAAAAAAAGAGTTACCTCTGCTGCAGAGGATACGTTCATTAGAGTTAACTGCACCTCAGATTGCAGACCAAATAAATGCTTCACAGAGTTCAAGTAATAGACACATCTCAACATCAACTGTTCATTGGAGACTGCGTGAATCAGGGCTTCATGGTTGAATTGCTGCAAAGAAACACACCAATAAGAAGAAGAGACTTGCTTGGGCCAAGAAACATAAGCAATGGACATTAGACCGGTGGAAATCTGTCCTTTGGTCTGATGAGTCCAAATTTGGCTACTTTGAAGAACATCATATATAAAATATATTTTGATTTCTTTAACACTTTTTTGGTTACTACATGATCCATGTGTTATTTCATAGTTTGGATGTCTTCCCTATTATTCTACAATGTAGAAAATAAGAAAATGTAAGAAAAACCCTGTAATGAGTAGGTGTGTCCAAACCTTTTGACTGGTACTTATGTAAAATTAGCATATTTGTAATTATGAAAAAGGCATAAACAAACCCCATGGGAGATTTTCTGAACTTTTCTATACTTTTTAAAATTGTATGTTTACTGGTTCAAGCTATTAAATCTTCTGTAAATCTGAATTCATAGACGGATAAAATTATTGACTAATGATTTATGCACATTTGTGTTGCTCACAATTGCTGAATGAGGCCCATTATTTCCAGTGTAAACATCTCCGTCCATATACACAGGGCTGTGATATGCGTATACGGGAAGAGGTGACTAATGAGAGCGTTTGTCGGACTCTGCCAGCCTCTGCTTTTGTTTCTTAGACTTTTGATCTGATTGATACATAGTGTTTGTAGGGACACAAATCGTCTCCTCGCCAGTGTTTGGCCCAAAATAAAATGAAAGGTACGATACAGACTGGGAAGTGTGTGAACCTTCACTTCAGAGGGATTGAGTGAGGAAGTAAGGGAGGGGACGGTTTATTTGAGGGCGTCTTTGGTGACCATATGGTCGCAGAATTGACTGCAAACACTAAAATACAGAAAGAGCTCAGACAGACCAGGGTGACTTCTACTGACTGCCCCTGGTTGGGTTGTCAACTAACAAAAATATAAACACAACATGTAAAGTGTTGGTCCCATGTTTCATGAGCTGAAATAAAAGGTCCCAGAAATGTTCCATACGCACAAAAAGCTTATTTCTCTCATTGTGCACAAATCTGTTTACATTCCTTTAAGTTAACATTTCTCCTTTGCTAAGATAATCCATCCACCTGACAAGTGTGGCATATCAAGAAGCTGATTAAACAGCATGATTATTACACAAGTGCACCTTGTGCTGGGGACAATGAATGGCCAGTTTTGTCTCACAACACAATGCCACAGGTGTCTTAAATTTTGAGGGAGTGTACAATTGGCAGACTGCTGCAATGTCCACCAGAGCTGTTGCCAGATAATTTAATGTTAATTTCTCTACCATAAGCTGACTCCAATGTTGTTTTAGAGAATTTGTCAGTACGTTGTGTGGGCGAGTGCCCCATGGTGGCTGTGGGGTTATGGTACGGGATGGCATAACCTATGGACAACGAACACAATTGCATTTTATCAATGGCAATTTGAATGCACAGAGATACTGTGACGAGATCCTGAGGCCCATTGTCCTGTCATTCATCCACCACCATCACCTCATGTTTCAGAATGATAATGCACGGCCCTATATCACAAGGATCTGTACACAATTCCTGGAAGCTGAAAATGTCCCAGTTCTTCCATGGCGTGCATTCTGGATCGACATGTACGACAGCATGTTCCTGTTCCCGCCAATATCCAGCAACTTTACACAGCCGTTGAAGAGGAGTGGGACAACAATTCCACAGGCCACACTCAACATCCTGATCAACTCTATGCAAAGGAAATGTGTTGCACTACATGAGGCAAATGGTGGTCACACCAGATACTCAATGGTTTTCTGATCCATGCCTGTACTATTTTATAAGGTTTCTCTGAACCAAAAGAAGCATATCTGTATTCCCTGTCATGTGAAATCCATAGATTAGTGCCTAATGAATGTATTTCAATTGACTGATTTCCTTATATGAGCTGTAACTCTGTAACATCTTTGAAACTGCTGCATGCTCCATTTATATTTTTGTTCAGTGTGTGTGTGTACAGTGTGTACAGTGTGTACAGTGTGTATGATATATGCAGTAAAACCTGAACTTGTACCGTTAGTTAGTATGGCCTTGGTTTTACCTCAGTGGGAGAGCATAGAGGCCAATATTTTACCTCAGTGGGATAGCATAGAGGCCAAGATCGAAGAGAGGGATTCAGGGATTGTTATTTCTGTAGTCTCTTGGTAAACTTTACATTTCCAGTTAACCTCATTGTCAACAGTGATTCCTTTAGTGAGCCATCTCTCATGGCTGCCATTTTTATGAATGCATTCAACAATACAGTAATGTCTGCCAGCAAATCTGCATCCTGTCCTCTGTCCTTCTAGTTCTGGCCTGTCAGATTGTCTGATTGTCCCTGAGAATATTGGCCATAGATGTGGTTGGTTGGTTTTCCTTTCCCTTTATGTGAGTAAATAGAACTGATTCTGCTGAGGGCACCATTCGCGCGTGTTGGGGTCTCCTGTGGTGTTGGTCAGTCAGGGTGGAATACCCATGCTTCATAGAAACGCTTGGCCGCCATAAAGGACTCTTTGTCAACCCAAGAGCAGGGTCATCTCTCTCCTCCACTGGCCGATAAACGCTTGCATTCTCCACCTTTTCTTATGATTTTGTTTAGCTAGAGGCGGGCGCCAATCAAAAGTGCAAAGACTTTAAATTATTCACAGGGACATGCATAAAGGATTAATTTGCATTGATTTTGCCTCTTGACAAAAGGAGTCATCCCCCCCCCCCCCCCCCACCCACCCCAAAAAAACTAGAGGGCAAAGCATTTCTCCAAACAACCAAATGGAACAAAACGATCAATGGACAACTTCAATATGGCTTCAAGGAGGAAAATCTTGAAAATGGTCCTTTGCGTATTATTAATTTTAGAGGATTTTCCACTTGGACTGTAGCCATAGCTTGTCTGTGACTTTTCTATGGAATGTGCACGTTTAATCACAAGACCAGGAACATCAGTCTAAATTTGAATAATTTGACTTGTGAAGTTTTTTTTTCTTTCTCAATTTTTTTTAAAATAAATCAAACGCATTGGAATGGTATTCAGCCTGGTAATGCAGTGAGAAATGTCATTTTTCTGCTATGTGTTCATTTGTCTGACTTAACCAACACCATTAGCCACAGCCTGTGAAAAGTCCTGTTTTGTCTTTTACATCTGTTTGGTTTGGCCAAATGGATTCGACACGAGGTCAATTCAAGCCAAATTATGAAAAATTTGCATTTTCTGACTTATTTTTTTCCCTGTATTTCATTCAAAACCATTTCATTACAAGTTTCAAATAAATTACCTTTTTCACTAAAGGAATGGGGAAAGCATGTTAAAATAAACAAATGAGACCTGCTTAAATACAATTGGTGTAATCTGCATTTCTGGCAATTACGTCAGAGGCCATCTCTTCACTAAAGGGGAGAAAGATATAATTTAAAAAGATCCAAAACAAATTTAAAGGAAGAAAGCTATGTATAGCGCACCCTTGGATTAATGGCAGATTGGCAAAATGTTCACAACAAAAAGTTGTACTGCAATAAATATTTGGATAGTAAATCCCAAAATGTATGAATGGTGTCAATGGAGTTACAGTTCTCTAGTTTCATTCCTATATCTTTCAGCATTTCTCTCAGCATCTACAAAGATTTTGCAATTATTTAGTATGTTCCGCTTTATTTCAGGCCTATGTATTTTTTTTTTTAATTTAGGATTAGATGAAATCTGTAGATGTAATTTTTTTGTCCGGTCATTATTGAATGAATCTCGGGACATGTCATGGGTTTGTAGTGCACTAGTATTTCAACAATATAAACACTTCTTTTGTTTTTTATTTTATTAAAAAATAATAATAATTCTCCCCAATTTCTTGATATCCAATTGGTATTTACGGTCTTGTCCTATTGCTGCAACTCACGCACGGACTCGGGAGAGGCGAAGGTCGAGAGCCATGCGCCACCGAAACAAGACCCTGCCAAGCCGCACTGCTTCTTGACACACTGCTCACTTAACCCGGAAGCCAGCCGCACCAATGTGTCGGAGGAAACACGTACAGCTGACGACCAAAGTCAGCGTGCATGCGCTCGGCCGCCACAACGAGTCACAAGAGCAATATGGGATAAGGACCTTCCAGCCGGCCAAACCCTCCCCTAACCCGGACGACGCTAGGCCAATTGTGCACCACCTCATGGGTCTTCCGGTCACAGCCGGCTGCGATACTGCTCAGGATCGAACCCAGATGTGTAGTGACGCCTCTAGTGCTTTAGACCGCTGCAACACTCAGGAGGCTCCAACAATATAAACACTTCTACATTAATGTGGATGCTACCATGATTAGAAATTACAGGAGGCATTTTGGTAGGCCGTCATTGTAAATAAGAATTTGTTCTTAACTGACTTGCCTAGTTAAATAAAGGTCAAGTTTTTTTTTACAAACAATCCTGAATGAACCGTGAATAATGATGAGTGTGAAAGTTGCACAAATATCATACCCCCCCAAAAATGCTAACCTCAACTGTTATTGTAATGGTGAGAGGTTTGCATGTCTTGGGGGTATGATATTTGTGCATCTGTTACTTTCTCACTCTTTAATAGTAGCATCCACATGCATGTAGATGTGTTTAGAAACATACTATATTGTTATTTACAATAAAAGTGACTCCAAAGTGACACAATACACTATTTACCATTCATTTCTACTTGGCACAAAATAATCTGAAACATAACCAAAACAGACTGGAAATGCATCCAACAAATGTGTAATCTCACAAGCTTTACGTAGTCATTGCGTGCTAGGAATATGGAACCAAATGCTACACTATGTACTACTTTAATACACATATAAGCGAATTTGTAGCCAATACTTTTCCTTCCCTAAAATGGGGGGATACTATGTACAAAAGGTGCTGTAATTTCTAAATGGTTGTCACGTCCTGACCCTAGTAAGATGTCATTTTCTATAGTAGAGTAGGGCAGGGCGTGACAGGGGGTGTTTTGGGTTGTTCTATGTTTACTATTTCTATGTTTAAGTTCTAGTTTTTCTATTTCTATGTTGGGATTGTTTTGGTTGATCTCTAATTGGAGGCAGCTGATCCTCGTTGCCTCTGATTAGAGATCATATTTAAGTAGGGGTTTTTCTCTTCCTGTTTTGTGGGTTACTTCAAACAACCGTGACAACGGTTCACCTGATATGGATGAAAATACACTCCGATTAACCTGTTGAGGACAGACGTTCCGCTAGCGGAACCCCGTTCCGCCTGCGAAACCCCTAGCCAACAGCCAATGGCATCGCACGGCGCGAAATACAAAACCAACTAAAATACCACAATTCAATTTTCTCAAACAATCAACTATCTTACACCATTTTAAAGATAAGTCTCTCGTTAATCTAACCACATTGTCCGATTTCAAAAAGGCTTTACAGCGAAAGGAAAACATGAGATTATGTTAGGAGAGTACATAGACACAAATAATCACACAGCCATTTTCCAAGCAAGCATATATGTCACATAAACCCAAACCACAGCTAAATGCAGCACTAACCTTTGATGATCTTCATCAGATGACACTCCTAGGACATTATGTTATACAATACATGCATGTTTTGTTCAATCAAGTTCATATTTATATCAAAAAACAGCTTTTTACATTAGCATGTGATGTTCAGAACTAGCATACCCACCGAAAACGTCCGGTGAATTTACTAAATTACTCACGATAAATGTTGACAAAATACATAACAATTATTTTAAGAATTATAGATACAGAACTCCTTTATGCAATCGCTATGTCCGATTTTAAAATAGCTTTTCGGCGAAAGCACATTTTGCAATATTCTGAGTACATAGCTCGGCCATCACAGGCTAGCTAATTTGACACCCACCAAGTTTGGGGCTCACTAAACTCAGAATTACTATTAGAAAAATTGGATTACCTTTGCTGTTCTTCGTCAGAATGCAATCCCAGGACTTCTACTTCAACAACAAATGTTTTGGTTCCAAATAATCCATAGTTATATCCAAATACCACTGTTTTGTTTGTGCGTTCAGGTCACTATCCGAAGGGTAACGCGTGAGCGCATTTCGTGACAAAACAATTCAAAATATTCCATTACCGTACTTAGAAGCATGTCAAACACTGTTTAAAATCAATTTTTATGCTATTTTTCTCATAAAATAGCGATAATATTCCAACCGGGCAACGTTGTATTCATTCAAAGGCTGAAAGGAAAAAAATGGAGAAGTCTCGTGCATGCGCATCTCAGTCTCACTGTCCCCAGGCTGACCACTCACAAACAGAGCTGTTGTACTTTGCCCAGAGACAGCAGACACCCCATTCCACTTTCTGGTGGCTTTAGAGAGCCAATGGAAGCCTTAGAAAGTGTCACGTTACAGCACAGATGCTGTAATGTCGATAGAGATGCAACAGAAGGACAACATATTGTCAGACAGGGCACTTCCTGTATGGAATCTTCTCAGGTTTTGGCCTGCCATATGAGTTCTGTTATACTCACAGACACCATTCAAACAGTTTTAGAAACTTCAGAGTGTTTTCTATCCAAATCTACTAATTATATGCATATTCTCGTTTCTGGGCAGGAGTAGTAACCAGATTAAATCGGGTACGTTTTTTATCCGGCCGTGAAAATACTGCCCTCTATCCCAAAGAAGTTAAAGCTGACAATCTTCACTTTAACTTCATAGTCTTTGTTTGATTTTAAATCCAAACTTTGGGAGTATAGAGCCAAAAGAAGAAAAAATGCTTCACTGTCCCAATAATTACTGAGTGCACTGTATATGCCTCCTCACTATTTTGAATCGGAGATCTATGGACAGTTCTTTGGACTTCCTGGTATAGTTTCTGCTCTGACATTGACTGTGAACTGTGGGACCTTATATAGACAGTTGTTTCTTTCTAAATCATTTCCAAACAATTGAATTGGCCACAGGTGGATTTTCTCAAGGATGATCTAAGGAAATTGGATGCACCTGAGATCAATTTAGAGTGTCAGAGCAAAGGGGCGTGAATACTTACGTAAATGTGAGATTTCTGTATTTAATTTTCAATAAATCTGCAAAAATTTCAAAAAACATGTTTTCATTTTGTCGTTATGGGGTATTGTGTGTAGATGGGTGAGGGGAAAAATAAATGTAATCCATTTTGAATTCAGGCTCTAACACAACAAAATGTGGAATATGTCCAGGTATGAAAACTTTCTGAAGGCACTGTACATATTATCGTATAGACCACTGCACATATAGTTTTTATAGACATTGTAATAGTAGTAGTAGTAGTAGTAGTAGTAGTAAACTTTATCATCAAAATAAACATTTTAACAATAGTATCCTGAAACGTACTGCCCAGTAACATGTGTAGAAACAGCATTGCGTAAAGGCAGTCCATGTACTGTAGCTGGCCTTTATAATAATTCAATTTCAGATGTGCTTTTCCCTCTGATTTTGATACATTGTCTGTGCCGTGCCTACACTGTTTTAAGCCTAGGAATTTGTAGGTGGGAGGGAGAGGGGGACCTTGTTCAACAGTGCTTGAGAGGGCCATATCTGTCATAGTGAATTCCAGTGCCGAGCGCTGATATGAATGAAGGGCACTAGTGTGCCCAAGTTGTAAGTGTGGAACTCAAAGGCCTGCTGAAACCCTATAATGCAATTATGGCGAAAGACTCTCAGATCCATTAACTTTAAATGGTTCGACAGCCCCCATTCAGTCAGTGTGCTGCCATGTCTTTTCTCAAAGGAGGCCTCTTAAGTCACATGAAAAGGCCTCTTCTGTACTCATTGTGCTCATTGTCTTTGTAAGCCTGTTATTAGGGGGAGAATCAAGTTACGGCACACCACCAATGAGAACTGCAGAGATTGTTCAGTTATAGGTGGGGAAATGTCTGTTCAACTGGGCATCTCTGCTCAGGGTTCAAATACCAGGAATACCTCTTCTAATAACTTTCGATGTTGAGTTGAATTGTTGAAAAGACATCTATTGCAATGTATTCTCCTAAAGAAAGATTCAGATTTTAGAGTCATATTGGACTGGGGAGATTCACACTGCTTTTGCAAGAATTGTTTTATTTATAAAATTGACATTGGTGTAATAAAGGGTGTAATAATGGAAAATAATAGATAAGAAGTACATTATTTTGTTTTATTTTAACACATATTATTGTATTTTGCTGACCTTAATCAAGATACTTGTTTAGTGTCCAGGTTGTCCAGTCCACAACAATAGCCTATGTGCCTATTTAAGTGGTATATCTTTGTCATATAGGCCTATAACAAAATATTGTAAAAACAAATTGAAGAAAATTTACTGTAATGGTAACATGACTTCAATGAACAGAAAGAAATATAGTACACACCATGTTGTGTAAAAAAACTTGGTTATCATCCTTTCCTTGCAGAATAAAGAATAAAAAAACATGTTCTTCTCATTTTACTCTTTCACATTAGTAGAATTGGCAAGTGTTGACAGGAATACTTTTCTATTTTCTTCCCAGTGAAAGTGTACAACTTAGATCAAGTTCCTAAAGGATTTAAAATGTTCAACAAAAATCATGAATGATGAATTGGATAATTGTAGCCATTTAAATTCAGTTGGTGTAGTATTTACATCTATTAATGCACTCTAAACAATGGATGCCTATTGCACTAAAAGACTAGTTAACAACCAGCATTGAAAACGTTGGTCCTATCTCTGTGTCTTGAAATCAGGGAAGATTGTGTTAAGTCTTGTAGTTAATACAACATCCTTCAAACATTTATTTGGGAATCAAATTAAAGGTTCCAGTGATTTCCAGAATTTAATTTGGTGTTTTGTATATTCCTAATGTGTGCTGTTCAGCCTCTTTACACAGACACCAGTGGAAATGTCCAAATCCGTCATTGCACAACTTTAAAGCGCTCCCCCAAAGTATTGCAGTGTAGTGACCCATTCTAAATAACCTATATCATTGGCGTACTGAGGTTTATAAAGGAGTCCATTGGAAGCTGCGCTCAAAAGATTTGGTGGAATTGGTTGGAAGCCTTGATGAAAAGTGCACAAAAAAAGCAGGATGGAGGATAAAGAAAACGTATAGGAGATGTCAGGACGCCTTTGGAAGGAAAACAAACTGCGGCGACCAATGTGAGTTGACTTAATCTGATTAGGCTAACCTCATCAACAGCCCACTTAAAAGGGAGAAGAAAGCCATGAATTGGGCTGAGAAGCGAGAGAAAGGAGTCGCTCTCTGCTCAGAAAACCAAGGAAGCTCTGTGAATGCATCACATTGTTCTGGGACATGCTGGTCTGCAGATGGCAGAATGACAACAAACTGCTTGAAAAGCGAAGCAAATATAATTGAGGCAAGTTTTTTTTTTTTGCAGGTATGAGAACAATACAAGGAGTAATGAGATTAAGAAAGAATAAAGTGAAAGTCCACGGAAAATACCACTCTCTCTCACGTTTGTGGTGCTAACATTCAGCTTTGAAGTCTTTGAATGCAGTCACCCCCCGTCACGCTATGAGAAATATCACCCACTTTTTATTAATGAATTCAAATTTTTACATCTTATAAAACACCCAACAGAGCTGGTAATACATCAAACAAGAACAGCTAGACCAGGGAAATAAGATGTTTTAATACCAATACAAAGAGGGATGTAAAAAAAAAGCTTTAATACATCAAGTTATGCCTAGTCTTAAGAAATCCCTAGCAACAATACATATTAGATATCTTACCCTGCCAAGAGAAAATCTCTTTACATCTTTAGCCAATATCTTAGGTGAGAAATAGCTGTGGCTTTCTTTTAACAATAAATCAGTCGATACGTTTACTCTTAAATGTTTACTCAATTGAATTTGATTCCGTAAGGATTCCAGACGTGCTTATTTTGATATTCTGCATAATCCAATACTTAATTCAGGGGTGAAGGCAGCAACCACAGGAGTTCTTATTCAGCTGTGTCTGGTGGGAGAAAAGGATCCAACTCAACAAACTTGTTGCTGCACTGCAGTAGTGGGCTAAGTTTGGCTGGTTCAAGCCCTTTGTATACGAGTAATGCTGTCATTTGTTATTCCCCTGTCTGGTTCTAAAACCGAAAATATAATCACTCAAAGTAAAAGCACATTTGGATATTAGATTAAGAATTCTGTTAGTAGTTGAAAGAAATTAAGCCTACTGTCTGAACTGTTTTGTTAATGGTTCAAAGTTTTGTTGAAAGGACACTTCTGTCTGCACCCAATTTTGGCACATTTCCTCACCTATCAACCACAGCAGAAAACACTTACCAAGATACTGCTGTCAAAATGTATTTATTTTGAGCAAACGTGAGCGTCTTTACTTTCTATGGACTGTCTAAAAAACGTTTTTTTTTTTTAAGTCCTATTTCATACGGACAATTTTTTTCAATTTCCGCCTAAAATGACATACCCAAATCTGCCAGAGACAGCAGTGGGGTCAAACTGTAGAACCTAGTTCCTACATTTGAATATAAAAATAGATTTTTTCAAACAAAACTACACTACATTTTATGTCTGGGACCCTCAGGATGACAAATCAGAGCAAGATTACTGAATGTAAGAACATTATTACCTTCAGAGGTGAATGTATCAAACCACTTGCCGTGATAAAAGTGTTTTGTTGTTGTGCACTATCCTCAAACAATAGCATGGTATTTTTTGTAATAATAGCTACTGTAAATTGGACAGTTAGATTAACAAGAATTGAAGCTTTCTGCCCATATAAAACATGTCTATGTGTAACAGTATAGCTTCCTTCCCTCTCCTCGCCCCAACCTGGGCTCGAACCAGGGACCCTCTGCACACATCAACAACTGACACCCACGAAGCATCGTTACCCATCGCGCCACAAAAGCCACGGCCCTTGCAGCGCAAGGGGAACAACTACTTAAGGTCGCAGAGCGAGTGACGTCACCGATTGAAACTCTATTAACGCGCACCACCGCTAACTAGCTAGCCATTTCACATCGGTTACATATGTCCCGGAATTGGCTGTTGTTTACAATGTCATTCTAGTCACATTATCGCATATTGAGCAACAACTGTCCCGGTTTAGGGACACCGATTCCGTAGAGGATAACAAACCTCATGGTAATGAACTACACCTGCACTCTCAAAGCCAATGTGTCAGCATTTCCAGCAGCAAGTACTCACTCTGTCAAACATATTCTATAAACACAAGGGAACAGTTCATCATTACTTTTTTCTAAAAGCGGAGAAATTGGCACAGGAAGTTATCTAACATTAGACACCTGGAGGGTAATAATCTTTGTTTTTTTTTAGTTTTATAAAGTTCAGGTGAATTTTTTTGCTCTCTTGTTCTGCCTTGTTTGGACCCTGTAAAATAGTTACAGTAGGCAATCTGGATGAAGAACATACACAAGTCCCCTTTGCATGCATTGTTACTACAATAGTTTGAGGATTGATCATAGTAAACACAAGTACGAGCACTGCAATTAAATAATGTGCTAGCGGATTGACTGATCAACATCAGCTAATACAGATATAATTTACTACATTTCCTGCATTCTGCACACAGATATGGGGGAGAGCAGAGGGTGGCTCATTACCCAACGACAAACTAACCAGGCGCTGGTGAAAAAGAGCTGTTGAGCACGCTCCAAACTCGGACAACAGCCTACTGGACTGTGTTTAATCTGAAAACACAGCCCCATACTTGTTGGTCTTTTCATCTCCCCGGTTCTCTTAACGCCCTCATAAACTTAAGTCAAACAGCAAGTACTTTTGGCTCAACTTGTTTGATGAATGTAGGCTAGATCCGTTCTCAACAGTGATTCCTGTACTCTGCATTCCGCCGGCTGGTATTGTCAGTGTCAACAAGTGTTTCAAGGACGTAATAATGATCGGAGGCATTTGGAATGTTTCAACCAGTTGGAGGGGGATTCCTGTTTTCTTTGTTGTGTACCACAAAGACGTCCACATTTGAAATGCCGGAATGTAGACGGAATAATGGATGTTCATTTGTTTCAAGTTGGCCTTCCTTAGTCAATTGAAAAGCCTTTGAATCATTTGGTCATTTCAATGGTCAGAAAGTCAAAAAAAAAAGATTGGAGACAGAATCCAGACTAGCCACATGGGTTGTCGTCCAACAACATTCAAACAGTGAAATCCCTAAACATGCCAATGCAGTAGGCCTAGTGGGCAGTGGTCTGCCAACCCCATAGAATTCAGTCTACATCATTTGCCGATCCCAAAGCAAATAAAGTAAACGTGAGCTCAAGTACACACAGCTGGCCCTTGAGACCTGTGGATCTTGGGTAAATAAATGTCCAGAATGCTCTGACAGAGCTGACCCACCAGGACTAGAGCTCTTGAACAATGACTGATACGCCACCAGGTCCTAGGCAGGAGTAAAGCTTAACAAACTCTTATTACATTTGGTGCTTGTCAACAGAATTGTGGTGAACTCTGGACCATGAACTCAGACAGGGGTTTTAAGATTACTCTTTTGTATATACTGAACAAAAATATAAATGCAACATGCAATCTCCATAGAGAAACATTGGTAGTAGAATGGCTCGTACTGAAGAGCTCAGTGACTTTCAAAGTGGCACCGTCAAATGTCTGCCCTGCTAGAGCTGCTCCAGTCAACTGTAAGTGCTGTTATTGTGAAGTGGACATCTAGGAGCAACAACGGCTCAGCCATGAAGTGGTATGCCACACAAGCTCACAAAACGGGACCACAGAGTGCTGTCCTCGGTTGCAACACTCACTAAAAAGAAAACTGCCTCTGAAAGCAACGTCGGCACAAGAACTGATTGTCAGGAGCTTTATGAAATGTGTTTCCATGGCCGACAAGCTGCACATAAGCCTAAAATGATCACTATGCACAATGCCAAGCATCGTCTGGAGTGGTGTAAAACTCACCGCCATTGGACTCTGGAGCAGTGAAAACGTGTTCTCTGGAGTGATGAATCAAGCTTCACCATCTGGCAGTCCGAATCTGGATTTGGCGAATGCCAGGAGAACACTAACTGCCTGAAAGCATAGTGCCAACTGTAAAGTTTGGTTTGGTGGAGGAGGAATAATGGTCTGTGGCTGTTTTTTATGGTTCGGACTAGGCCCCTTAGTTCCAGTGAAGGGAAATTTTAACGCTACAGCATATTATGACATTCAAGATGCTTCTGTGCTTCCAACTTTGTGGCAACAGTTTGGGGAAGGCCCTTTCCTGTTTCACCATGACAATGTCCTCGTGCACAAAGCGAGGTCCATACAGAAATGGTTTGATGAGATCGGTGTGGAAAAACTTGACTGGCCTGCACAGAGCCCTGATCTCAACCCCATCGAACACGTTTGGGATGAATTGGAGCGCCGACTGCGAGCCAGGCCTAATCGCCCAACATCAGTGCCTGACCTCACTAACGCTCTTGTGGCTGAATGGAAGCAAATCCCCGCAGCAATAGTCCAACATCTAGTGGAAAGCCTTCCCAGAAGAGTGGAGGCTGTTATAGCAGCAAAGGGGGACCAACTCCATATTAATGCCCATGATTTTAGAATAAGATGTTAAACAAGCAATTGTCCACATACTTTTGTCCATGTAGTGTATATATATATATCTCGACAGACAGACAGACAGACAGACAGACAGACAGACAGACAGACAGACAGACAGACAGACAGACAGACAGACAGACAGACAGACAGACAGACAGACAGACAGACAGACAGACAGACAGACAGACAGACAGACAGACAGACAGACAGACAGACAGACAGACTCCTCACAAGTTGTAATACATCCATTGTGACCTGGACTTAAATGTGGCGATATGCCATTCATTCTTTGAGCCATTTCCTTTTTTCTGTTACATGTATTTTTATGTTCCTAAAGGTACTATCCTGGAAGTAAATAATGTTAAAACCACACATAAATCTAGGTCTATTATCTGTTAGATATGAAACTGTTTCTTCATTTGATTGAAGTACTACAGTGTGTGTTTCTATTTTAAGTGATAGTTGAGAAAATGGATTGATTGTTACATTTTGGGGGATAAATGGATGTTTCTATACTGAATGTGGAGCTTTCATTCTGCCATGATTAAGCATACATTACTTTTTCTTTAATTCAAATGTTCAGTCATGTCATATTGACTTTTAACAAAAACATGAATAAAAATATTCCAGTGCCGCAGAAGACAAAGTTCTTAACTTTAAACCATTTCATTTCAATGATTAAATTATTGAGGTGGGTTACACTGTGCCACCTTGTGGCCAATTTATGCAGAAATACATCCTCTCTGATCATGTGTATAGACGGTCAGAAATACAGCGTTAAATACATGCACTGGAGACAAGTGACAGGCTTACTTGTCCACATGAAATAGGTTATTTTTTCCCCGTCTTGCCTTCACTTCTCGATGAATTCACAATGCATCGAATGCACTCAAAGATGTTGTCCTCCCCAGCTATGAAACGTTTGGCATGAGAATGATATGTTATTTTTTAACAATCATTCATGATTAGGCGTTGATATTTCAGTACACTACTTTTGAGAGGTAAACCACTGAACACCTTTGGTAGAAAGCACATAGCTCACTGTTCTGGATGTGAAAAGTGAGAATAATTTTTCCAATAGATGGCGCCCTTTTCCTAAACTCAGTCTCTCTCATGCCATTCTCCTAGTCAATCTCAAAAGTTATATTATTTATGCTATTATGTTAGGCTATTACATTACATTATTTTATGTTATTATATTTCTGCTTTCAATGTGTTGTGTGCTCTGCATTGTATTGTAGCCTAATGGCATACTGAAATTGCAATAATATAGGCTAGGCTACTGTTGTAACCTACATTAGGTATACATGTCCGAAATTAAGTTATCAGACAACTCATCCGTTTTCATATAGGATCTTCCTGGCCCTGGCACAAAACTAATTTACTCTTCAACTGATTTCCAACATTTTACAGCTGTGGCTGTCATTGTTACAACATTTTGTAATGTGAAAAACATTTTCCAAGGACTTGTAGCCTACAAATATGTTTTCTGTTGCATTATCTTTGACCAACTAATGACCTGTTGGTTTATATGGACATACCATAGTTATTATAATCTACGTGCCAGAAGACTGGGAGAACATGCTTCCATTCTCTAGAGAAACTAACGAGCTTGAGAGAGAAGTCCCTCAGGGAAGGCAGTTTCGGCACGTGCTCAGTGGATGCTGAAGTGCATGGAGCAGGCGCACACAGTGCGACTGGCACGCGGACAGATGTCGCATCGCTCTTCCCCCGCCCGTTCACAGCTCCCGCGCAGGAATTATTGACACATGGATGTTCTCACAGCCAATAAGACCTAGCTCAGTTAGATTTGCATAAAGTGGCCGTCTGCCATTGGATAACTGCGTGCTGCTCCAAACCGTCTCGCGTGTCATTACAGCTGTTTTTCTCCTTAGAGGCACATAATGAAATGTTAAACTATATCATTGAAGTATTACAATTTCCCCTTACATTTATCAAAATACAATGGCATTTTACGCATATTTGCGTAAAAGTTACTTGAACATTAAAATCGTAGGCAAAAAATGTATTTATTGGGTACTTTAGAATAAAGCCCACACACACTTTTTTGAACGTAGGCTATATTCTTACCTTCAACCATTTAAGAAAATATGATATTTTCGACATTTGGGATATAGACTATTTAAAAAATAATTGAAATGAAACATTCAAAACTCGGAATGATATGAATATAACACACGCTATTTATAGCAACATAATATTAAAAGCATGGTGAGGCTTTGTAGTTATATAGTATCTCAAAGCATCGACAATCTTTGCGAACACAAAAAGCATACATTATTGAAGCGTATGAAGTTGGAGCAAACCGCCAGCGCATTTCCCCAATTCCCCTTATCACTTCACAGCCAGGCCGACTGCACTCGCCGCTTTGTTGCTTGTCCCTCTAGGGCTGATTGAGCAGCGCGTGACTGACAGCCCGCGGGGGTGTTGTCCAATCAGCGGTCTGCCCCGCGCCCAATGGGTGAGTCCGCATGCCCATTGGCTGAGACGAGTGTGGGAAAGAATGCAGAGAGGGTTTCACACGAACTGGGAGCATGCGAACCACCTATAAGTACCGCTGGCGTGTGTCGGCGGTAGAGCAGACTCGACCTGCCCAACGGAGCCTGAACCCGAGCACGTTCTTATACTCCAATGACAGTTCGGTGATAACAAGTGATATAGCTGATCAGTGGGACTTGCTCACTTCTACGTGACTATCGTAGGATATCTTTCACACGGGTTCCGATTTGATCTAAACATAAAGGCGGCAGTGATATTGCAACTTTTTCCACCTTTTCCAACTTCTCCAAAAGGATATACCTTTTCTATAATTTAATCCAAAATGCCAGCCGACACCATGGAGAAGCAAACGGCATCCCCTATTGCTGGTGCCCCTGCAAATGGATCCCATACTCCAGACAAACCTAAGAATGCCAGCGAGCATAGAAAGGTAACGTTAGGCTAAATGTCTATAACTGCCGATGGATTTAAAATGAATCTGATAGCCTAGGAGGCATAACGTTGTTGCTAATTAAACTTTACCCTAGGAGGCTAACCAGATTGTACTTGTGAGATAAAAGAAAGGCTTACACTCGGACTTATCCATGAACATGCAATTAATATGAAGCATTTATTTTGCAGTCCTCAAAGCCCATCATGGAGAAACGTCGGAGGGCGAGGATAAACGAAAGCCTTGGCCAACTCAAGACTCTCATTCTCGATGCACTTAAAAAAGATGTAAGTCTAAATAATTGAAATGATTTAACAATTTAAAATCACTGTTATGTTCATTTTTCCTGGCATTTAATTGTGGGTCAATGCACAGCCTTTACCTTTTGCTATGTTGTTATCCACAGAGTTCCAGACATTCAAAGCTGGAGAAAGCCGATATTCTGGAGATGACAGTGAAGCATTTACGAAATTTACAGCGTGTGCAGATGACTGGTAAGTTAAATTGCAAATATCTAATTTGACAACATCTGCCCTACACTTTATTTAGAAGGGTTTTATATTTCCATCGAAAAAACACGATTTCTAATGTTCTCTCTTGTCTCGGCAGCGCTGTCAGCAGACACTACCGTCCTCAGTAAATACCGGGCGGGATTCAACGAATGCATGAACGAGGTCACCCGCTTCTTATCAACCAGCGAAGGGGTGAACACGGAGGTGAGGTCGCGGCTTCTAAACCACCTGTCTGGCTGCCTAGGGCAGTTGATCGCCATGAACTACCCCCAGCCAACCCCAAATCAACAGGCTCACCTCGCGCAGCCCCTTCACGTGCAGCTACCCTCTACCTTGCCCAACAGTGCCTCTATGGGCTCCAAACTCAGCCCCACCGAAGCCATGTCACCTAAAGTCTTCGGCGGGTTCCAGCTTGTGCCCGCCAGCGATGGACAGTTTGCTTTCCTGATTCCCAACCCTTCATTCGCCTCAGCATCAACCCCAGTCATCCCTCTGTACGCTAACGCAGGTGTGCCTGTGACAGTCAACGCCAGCCCTGTCCATGGCAGCTCTGCGCCAGTAGTGGGATCCCCTGTCCATGGGATGACATCATTCAGCGGTGTGCCTCAGGCGGTCAGCCCTGTCGGTGTCTGCACAGGTTCGGAGAGCACTGAGCCTGTTTGGCGACCCTGGTAGTTTGGTTGAGATGGACACTACAAAAAGAAGGTTATTTTTATGAAGTAAATAGTTCCGTTCTAGGGGACATCGTTTCCTTTGTTGGACATGGTAAAAGTTTGTTTATTTATTGGCTGATTCCAACATTTGGATGTTGGTGATAAATATTGTGTCCATGCAATGGAAGATTTATTCAAATGTTTGTGATTAAGTACTTTTTATGGAACGATTTAGTTTTGTACAAAGTTGATATTGATTGTTATACCAAAGCTGTGTGTTTTTATATTGTTTGTCGTTTTATGTTTGGAAATTGAAGTTGGACAATGGCCCATTGACCTAATAAATCAGTTTGAATAATTCAGAAATTAATAATTTTGTCTTTACTTCCATATCACTTCTATAACACACTTAGAGCATAGTTATATAAGCTTAGGATATATTTTTGTTTCTATACGGTCCATGCGTAAAAGTTCATATTAAGTATATTTTGGGAATCCTGAGTGTCGCAGCAGTCTAAGACACTGCATCTCAGTGCTAGAGGTGTCACTACAGACACCCTGGTTCAAATCCAGGCTGTATCACAACCAGCCCGGGATTGGGAGTCCTATAGGGCGGCGCACAATTGGCCCAGCGTCGTCAGGGTTTGGCCGGTGTAGGCCGTCATTGTAAATAAGAATTTGTTCTTAACTGACTTGCCTAGTTAAATAAAGGTTACTAAAAAAAGTATCTTCTTGTTTAGTCTTGTGCGTAAAAGTTAAAATAGCCATTTGAAAGTCAGACATAGACCTACTTTTTTTCAGGGGTCTAGGCTCATATCAGAGCAGGCTTAAAGGGCCTACTAATAATTAGTAGTTCTATTATAGCCCAAAAACTAACCTGGAATCAAATCCCTAGTGAAATAGGATAGTAAAAAGTCCTGACATTTCACTCGTTTACACCTTTTCTCAAGTTTGGCGGGAAGTTAGTCATCCCGTTGTCCTCTAAAATGCAGAACGGGATGAGAAGGCAATGGCGGGGGTGTATTTTTTATTTATAAAAAAAGGTAATTAAACATTTGAAAGGGTTCTCATCCTGTATGCAGCGGGATCTTTAAGACATCTTAAACCCTATTCATGAGCCTGGGAAATGCGCTTTGGGGTTAAAGTCACTAACAGATTGCTTCACTGAAAGGAGAATATGGAAGAATCCTTGCTTTCTTTTGCACAACCGATTGTTCAGTTATTTCCAAGGCATATCTGAATAGAAGGAAAATGGGCATAGAAAGAAAACGAGTTTCGTGCCTTGGCAGGTACATTTTATGGGCTAGTGGAATTGATCAAAGCTGTTCTCCTGGACCCCATGACTTTGAATTGATTAAATACATTTTAAATTAGAAATGTCCTTTGAAGTATTGGGTTTATGCTCCAAATGATTTATGAATAAAACAAAGTAGGGTATACCTTAATCTCTCAATCCAATCACCCCTTCTTCACTCTCTCTTGCTTTCTCTCTCTCTTCCTCCCTCTCCATCAGAACTCCCTCTCCCCCTCTCTCTATGTTATCCCTGGCTGTAAACTTATCTTTCCAGGGAGTGTGCTCCGGAACTGGGGGATGTGTTGCTGTGGCAGGCGGCGTGGTGCTTGCCGTGTGTCAGCCACTTGCGGTCAGAGGGCCCCCTTTACTTGGGATTAGGTTACACCCTTGTGACCGCTGGTCAGAAAGGTTCCCCATGTTGTCAACTCACGCCAGTGCAAGTGCACACACAATGCACACAGACCAAGATTATGTTCATAAAGGAATGAATGTGTGCAGCGTGCACTTTGTTGGACACAAAAAAAGTGGTCCTGGAGGCACATAACCGTTTTTAAATATAGCCTATAATAACATTATTACCACACCCATTTTGCCCATTTGTAAATGTTCCCTGATAGCTTTTCCAAGTCGTATAATGAGAAGATGTCATTTTTTGTTTGACAGTTTAACTATAGATGACAACAATCATCAGTTTAGTATGTTGTTAATTTGTGTAGTTTATTTTAGAAATTTTACCTTTGGTACCCTGAGAATGACTCTAAAAATGGTATTCTGAAACTTCCAGCCAGCAGTGTATAAAAGGCTGCTTCTGCACAGAGGCATAATTCAAACACTAGTTGGCAGTGTGTGGGCTCTGCGGCTGTTTCATGTGCCTGCGTGTCTGAGTTAATAATTCAGAGATGCCTTCGTGGTGCTGAGGTCGTGAGAACCGAGTGAACTAGACTGCTTGTGGCTGGGCAGAGCGCCAATCAGTAAATCCCCACTGGCAGGCCAGGTCCTGCATTGGGCCACTCCGCCAAATCTTCGGAGGTGAGGTGGCTCACACGCGCAGGCCTCCAAGAAGTGAGCATGGACTGGTGTAAACAGACGAGATTCTGGACAGAGCTAGAGAACACACCCACCCGCGCGCCCCAGAGGCAGTTTACTGAGTCCTTCCTATTTTTATATGGCCATGATTTCAACAGCAGCTGCTATAACTAGGCAGGCCTATAGGCTAGGTTATGTTTGTATATTGAGGGAGTTAAAGGGGAAGTTCAACATTTTTACGTGGCCTTATTTTCATTCTTTCTTTCTTTTTATACATTTCGTTTCCTTATAGAGAAAATTGGTTGTCACATTTTGCTGAGTCATCACTTGCCACTGATTATAATGCAATATGCAAATACAGTGTACAAAACATTAGGAACATCTGTACACTCAGTATATGTCTAAAGCATATAAGAAAACACTAAAACACTCCACCAACTCATTTTACATCAGAATCCTATTCTGAATGATGCATCTGCATTACATTTTTTTAAATGTTTTCCATTGTGCCATAAATCCTTGTTTGAATGATGCCGTTTACAACAACAATATGCAAATATGGATTTATGGGATAGTAAATACAAAATAAATAAAAATGTTTGCAGAGGTCATTTAGAATGGGATTCTGGTGAAATATGAGTTGGTTTGGAGTGTTTTGGGGTGTTTTCTAACACATTATCATAATGCATTGTAGTCATCGGCAAGTGATGACACAAAAAAAATGTCATCTTTGTAATGAAACAAAAAATAAAAATAACAGTTTGGGGATCAACTACAAGCACAGACAGCGTGAAAAGAAGGTCACATGGAAAATGTATGAACTTCCCCAGAAAACATCATTAACAATATCAAATGTCACATATTATTCATGCTTTATTTACAATAAAACAGCAGCCAGTCTTAAATGCAAGTTAAAAAAAATAGGCCTACGCAGGAATTCACCCTAGTGCAATGGCGTCTCTTGGGAGATAATGCTATTGAAGGGGCAGGGTTGCCTTCTTGGAGCTGGTAAATTATAATTCTCATTAATTTAACATTGTAGATCGCCCACATAAACACCGTCTCTACCTACAAACGCCCAATAATAGAAATGCAATTTTTATTAGAAATACCATTTTCGAACAGGCTACCTTCTATTACTTTATTAAACATTTTATGGCCACATGAGTCTTATCTAGGCCCAACCCTTAGTTGTTCTGTCTACATTCTCTTTGATAAAGAAGAATACTTGAATGTTTAACATTATTCAGTAGTTTGACATTGAGTTAGGCAACGGACTTGTGCATTTTATACAAAAAACGTAAATGTGCTTATTACGCTAGACATGATTTTGACAGATTTCCTTTGGGGGTGTGGGAAATGAGCTTCTGTCAGTCCATCCTGATTTCAGCTCTTAAACAACAATGATGATGATGATAGGGCATAGAGAATTAGAGATATGATACTATTCATATCTCCACAAGGAGATACATAACCCGTTGCCCAATCCCCTTGTCGCATGCATGAACCCATGTATTACTTACCCGCCAGTATTGTGATTGGCTGTGATATTCACCTGTTGATTTCCTAGTGCTGTTGCAATTAACCTAGCTTCCACATAGGGGAGACATTCTAGGTGTAGCACATTTAACTTTGCGTTTGAGAGAACTCAAGTACAAAATAATATAAGAATAGCCTAGTTTTTTATTCATTTATTTCTGTATTCTATGGGATAGATCTGTTGGTTTGCAAATAAGTCTTTAAAAAACAGTTAAATTGCACTTTAAATGGCATGAGTACATTTGCATATACATGTACAAATGGCATGAGTACATTTGCATATACATGCTTATTGTTTTCTACATTGAGTATTGCGTTCAACTAGCCAGGCCAAGTCGGTAGTAGATATCAGTATTTACAGGAAATGGCTGGAGAATGGCCTGGTATAGAACTGTACAGGGCAGACCTGTGTTCAAATACTGTTTAAAATCATGTCAAATACTTTATCTGAGCTTGATTGAGCTTGCCTCTCTTAAAGAACCAACAGAATAGTCCCAAAAGGGCAAACCCGCCCATCTGGCACTCCTGGCAGGGTAGGAGTCAGGTTGAGGGAATGGGAGGATTGTGACTGAGCTAGACCACATTCATTATCACATGGAGGTCTGGTTAAATTTGCTTTCCAGACTGAAGACGCATTCATGGGGACAGGAGGAAATGCTCTGCATGCTTGTCTATGGAGACCGGTTAGGGGAAGGTGGGGGTGGAGGGTGGAGAGTAGGAAGGGTTGTTCCAGAAAAGAGAAGGCGACACTCCTTCTCCTTGCACCTGTTTTCTTGAGAAGAGAGAGTGAGAGAGAGGGAGAGGGAGAGGCTGGGAGAAAGGGAGGGAGGGAGAGAGCGTGAACGGCGAAGAGAAAGTTATTGAGCAACAATAAACCACAGATTGTTTGTATGATCGATTTGCTTACTATCATGAAGCTATATAACAGAGAAAAAGTGTTCTCTTATTTGCGTGATTTTAGTCTAGAGAACCATTGTCCTTGTTATGGCCATAGGTTAATCAGATAAGGTCATTAGGGTTTTTTGGGATGAGAGTTGTTCATCTACTGATGAGATGCTGAAAAAGTAATTGTCAGTGTCATTAGATTCATATTGTCTAAGGTGTGGAATTATAGCAAAGTCAATATTAGTGAAATTAGCATGTGCAATCTTGAGAACAGCAACATTTTTAGGAGTGTACTGTGCTTCTTTATACATATACTGCCTTCAATACACATTGAAGTGGCCATTATAGTTTCCACTGCACTTCTAAAGTTCTCTCCCGAAGGTTCTGGTCTGTCTGTTAGAAAAGCATTGACAACAGCAACCGTCCCAAACGTTGAGGGATGCACTGTCCCAGGTGCCACGGTTAGCAATGTCTGTAGCAACACATTAACAAACAGTGTTGATTACACCCCCAGTCCCACCCTTCCCTGTAAGTCCCCCACCTCCCCAAACCTCATCCTGGTATTTATAGTAAGAAACCACTTATCCCTGGGAGCGGGCGTGAGGTGGGGGGGTGTAGCCAGAGGAGGTGAGGCGTTGGTGGGCAGACACGTAGGGACACGACAGGGCTGATCAGATATCACAGGGGCCGGGTGCCGCGTGGGGCCGCTGATCCTTGTCGCTTGTCTGCAAGACGTATTTCTGCGTCCAGGTTTGGCTTTTCAGCAGCTTCTCCAGTTTCAAGACATACAGGGCCCCTGCCTTTAAGCCTTTGCAACTGATGCAGATTCCACGGGAGAAAGTAAAGGACCTTCTTGACAGGCTAGAGGTCTCGCCCAAGTATTTATACTCCTCCTGACTCCTAGGTGGCCTTGAGGGAGCCTGGCCGTTAAATTTGGACACATTATATTTATGTATTTGTTTATCTATCAGAGGGGAGACTGATCAGCTGTTGTTCTATTTTAAGAGGTTTTGAGTTTTGCGTTGCTTTTCAAAGGTAATGGTGTCGGGAGCTGTGAAGGAAAACCACTTTATGGACAGGATGTTTCAGGTCTAGTTTCATAGCACTGTAAACCATGCCAAGAGTAGTACTACCCAATGCAATTAATAGTGCCATCATGATTGACAGATCCTCATTTCAACATTCGGTGAGGGCCATTAAGTAATACCTTTCCAAAATATTTTTTATATATGTATATTTTTGTCTCACTTTTGTCTCATTTAGAAAATGAAGGATAGGTAGTGGCACAAAAGAATCCCAAGGGGGCATAAGATACATTATATGATAATGATGATGCTGATGTATGAAAGTATAGGCAGTATGGTATCCTAATCAAGAGTCACCTGGAGCCTGATCAGAGTGTCTTGCAGCTGGGCATCATTCACACGTGATAATATTCTCACCAATCAAACTATTCTCAATTTAATATCGTCATTACATACAGTACCAGTCAAAAGTTTGGACACACCTACACATTCAAGGGTTTTTCTTTATTTTTATGTAGAAAATGTAGAAAATAGCAAAATACAGAAAAACCCTGGAATGAGTAGGTGTGTCCAAACTTTTGACTAGTACTGTACACTTAAGCTATTATAAACTGGTTACCAATGTAATTAGAGCAGTACAAATACATGTTTTGTCATACACGTTGAAAATGGTCCGATATTTCATGGCTGTCAGCCAATCAGCATTCAGGGCTCGAACCCTGAATGTGAAATTAGTTTTGATTTAGAAGGGGCCATTATCACCTGTAGGAACAAGGGTAAAAGAAGACTTGTCATCCATATACACTTGAATGGCGAATGGAGGATGCTATTCCCGCAGTTCTTTTCCAGGTTGTAAAGCGAAGCAATGTGCTTAATATTAGGAAAGTTTAGAAATAAATATAGTAGGCCTAGCCTATAGAAAGCTGATGGGTTCCTCCTCTTTGTAATTGAGGCCTTCAAAACTCTGTTTCCTCACGCAATTGCATAGCATAGCCTATCGAAATGTTCTGCAACATTGGCCTTATAGGAACACTTATTTCATTCCATGCATCAACCAGCTATGAGGAGCTGGTTCTCACTGCACAACAGGTGATCCTATTCCAATCAAACTCTGAATGCCACTAATGAAGTGTTTGGTTAGATTTTCAATCGCATTTGCATTGATGTCAGAGTGATTAGAGGGACAATAGAGCAATGAGTACCGGACATTAGCGACTGGCCATTAACAAGTTTGCTAGGCTACTAATGACCATCAGCAGCATCAGAACGCAGATTTGGAGGAGCCTAGTTACCGTGAATCAAAGGTCATGTGGAATATGGCTGTGGTCATGCCTCGTGACTGCCCGTGTGGCGGTAATACGGTCAACATAACAGCCCTAGTCTTGCTTTAAATCGATCAATAGCATAAGAGCTGAGTGTTGTCGACACAGAGCTCAGGTCTTCTCTGGAATCTCTCCTGACAGATTGGACACTGGCACTTTGCTCTGTAATCCCACAAACACATAAATTGTGTCCACATGGGATGGAGACTAGAATGATCAGCGAACACATCTAGACAGATAGATAAAAGCATAAGAGCTGTCCTGCCCACATGAGGATATTTCTCCATCTTTTTTAAGGTATAGGGGGCAGTATTTTCATTTTCAGATGAAAAGCGTGCCCAGAGTAAATTGCCTAATACTCGGGCCCAGAGTCAAATATTTGCATATTATTAGTATATTTGGATAGAAAACACTCTGAAGTTTCTAAAACTGTTTGAATGATGTCTGTGAGTATAACAGAACTCATATGGCAGGCAAACACCTGAGAAAAATCCAACCAGGAAGTGGGAAATCTGATGCTTGTAGTCTTTTCAAGTAATTGCCTATCTAACACACAGTGACTTAGGGTTCATTTTGCACTTCCTAAGGCTTCCACTAGATGTCAACAGTCTTTAGAACCTTGTTTCAGGCTTTTGCAGTGAACAGAGAGCAAACAAGAAGGCCGGGAAGTTGGGGACTCAGAAAATGACATGACTTCAGTGGCGCGCTTTAATGTGATGAGGTAGCTGTGTTCCATAACATTTTTCAAGAGATTGGAATCGTCTGGTTGGAATATTAGTTTTATGTTAAAAAGGCCCTAAAGATTGATGCTATACAACGTTTGACATGTTTCTACGAACGTAAATATAACTTTTTTTGACTTTTCGTCGTGAAATTTTCTGCGCGCTTCCTACATTTGGAGTAGCTTACTGAACGCGCAAACAACAAGGAGGTATTTGGACATAAATTATGGACTTTATTGAACAAAACAACATTTATTGTGGACCTGGGATTCCTGAGAGTGCATTCTGAAAAAAGATCATCAAAGGTACGTGAATATTTATAATGCTATTTATGATTTTCGATGACTCCAAAATGGCGGGTATCTGTATTGCTGGTTTGGTTTTCTGAGCACTGTACTCAGATTATTGCAAAGTGTGCTTTACCCGTGAAGCTTTTTTGAAATCTGTCACAGCGGTTGCATTAAGGAGATGTTTATCTATAATTCTTTGAATAACAGTTTAATATTTTATCAATGTTTATGATGAGTATTTTTGTAAATTGATGTGCTCATTCACCGGAAGTTTTGAAGGCAAAATATTTTCTGAACATCACGTGCCAATGTAAAATGGGGTTTTTGGATATAAATATGAACTTTATCGAACAAAACATACATGTATTGTGTAACATTGAGTCCTAGGAGTGTCATCTGATGAAGATCGTCAAAGGTTAGTGCTTAATTTTAGCTGTATTTCTGGTTTTTGTGATGCCTCTCCTGCTTGGAAAATGGCTGTGTGGTTTTTCTTGTTGACGCTCTTTCCTAACATAATCTAACTTTATGCTTTCGCCGTAAAGCCTTTTTGAAATCGGACAATGTGGTTGGATTAACCTCTCTAGGGTATGTGGGACGAAATCGTAACACCTAGTCAACAGCCAGTGGAATCGAGTGGCGCGATGTTCAAATACCTTAGAAATGCTATTACTTCAATTTCTCAAACATATGACTATTTTACACCATTTTAAAGACAAGACTCTCGTTAATCTAACCACATTGTCTGATTTAAAAAAGGCTTTACAACGAAAGCAAAACATTAGATTATGTCAGGAGAGTACCCAGCCAGAAATAATCACGCACCCATTTTTCAAGCTAGCATATAATGTCACAAAAACCAAAACCACAGCTAAATGCAGCACTAACCTTTGATGATCTTCATCAGATGACACTCCTAGGACGTTATGTTATACAATACATGCATGTTTTGTTCAATCAAGTTCATATTTATATCAAAAAACAGCTTTTTACATTAGCATGTGACGTTCAGAACTAGCAAACATACCGAAAACTTCCGGTGAATTTACTAAATTACTCACGATAAACGTTCACAAAAAAAGTCATCATTCAACGTTCTGGCGCCTTCTGAGAGCCTATGGGAGCCTTAGAAAGTGTCACGTTACAGCAGAGATCCTCTGTTTTTGATAAAGAGAGTATAGAAGGCCAAGAAATGGTCAGAGAGGGCACTTCCTGTACAGAATCTTCTCAGGTTTTGGCCTGCCATATGAGTTCTGTTATACTCACAGACACCATTCAAACAGTTTTGGAAACTTTAGGGTGTTTTCTATCCAAATCAAACAATTATATGCATATTGTAGTTTCTGGGCAGTAGTAATAACCAGATTAAATCAGGTACGTTTTTTATCCGGATGTGAAAATACTGCCCACTACCCTAGAGAGGTTAAGGACAAGTGTATCTCTAAAATGGTTTAAAATAGTTGTATGTTTGAGAAATCTGAATTATGAGATTTTGTTGTTTTGAATTTGCCGCCTTGATATTTCACTGGCTGTGTCCTGCAGGTGGGACGCTAGCGTCCCACGTAGCCCATAGAAGTTAAAGCAATAATTTCCCAGTTTTTTTAGGTGTAATTTCACTTGACACAAAATTGTCACAAGTGCGACAAAACACTCAAACTCATGCTTGGACTAAGCGTCCTTTCCCTGTCTGTTCCGTGAATAAGGTGGGAAATGATATTCGATTTGTGTGTGTGTGTGTGTGTGTGTGTGTGTGTGTGTGTGTGTGTGTGTGTGTGTGTGTATGTGTGTGTGTGTGTGTGTGTGTGTGTGTGTGTGTGTGTGTGTGTGTGTGTGTGTGTGTGTGTGTGTGTGTTTGTTTGTTTGTTTGTTTGTTTGTTTGTTTGTTTGTGTGTGTACGTGAATCAACCAGTCTCCACATGTCCAGACGTGCTCCAGATTTGACACCTGAGAGGTACTTACTGCTCTGACTCATACTGTATGCCTTTTCAAAAAGCTACTGTGTGTGTGTGAGAGAGTTTGATACATCCGTTGTCACCAGTCAAACACAGGATATGGTTAGCTTGTGGACAGGCCCACTGCAAGTCAACACCTTTAGAGCACAAGAGAAAAGGTTCTCAAACAATGACAAACATGGACAATGAGGAAATAACCTCAAAGAAGGTAGGAGGGAATTATATTGAATGTGATTACAGCTGCAAATCTGGTCTCCTCAAACTCTCATCATTAGAGATTGACAATGCAAAACAGCTACAGTACGTGTAACTGTGGTATTTTTTGATACGCTAGTGACCCACCCAACACCTAGCAACATAATCAAGAGGTTCATATCTCTGGCGTAATGGCTAAGGTGTAAGGTGAGATCGAGCCCCTGTTGGGACTAAATACTGATTTAGCAACACTATTTATTCCCTCAAGTAGGATAGTTTATCCCCTACTTTTTACAAAGAACATGACACTTCAAATACCCAAAGTTGATCAATCCACTATGTTTGGAAAGAGAATATCCACCTCATGAAGGGCAGACAAGAATATGGCACTCAATTCCTGGAAGGTGATGAAGCCTCACCATTCAAACCCTAGCATTTCTGTCTGGTGAGTGGTGCAAGGCCGGTTTAATGCAGGGGTTTACAGGGGCTGAAGACCCTTGGCCCAAGCACGGAGGGGGCCCAAGAGGCAATTGAGCTCGCTCTCACTGTTCAAAATACACCAGAGTGTAAGAGGTGCGTAACTGGCTGCAGGGAAGTCAGGCGCAGGAGAGCAGAACTGGGTAATAACCGGAGCAGTTTAATGAGGGAAACAAACTGCACCCAGAACAACAAAATATGGGTTGAAATAACCCGTCGCAAACCAGTCTGAAGTGCACATACACTTTACAACAAACAATTCCACACACAGACATGGGGGGAACAGAGGGTTATATACACGTAAAGTAATGAGGGAATGTAAACCAGGTGTGCGGGAACACAAGACAAAACAAATGGAAAATGAAAGGTGGATTGGCGATGGTTAGAAGACCGGTGACGTCGACCGCCGAACGCCGCCCGAACAAGGAGAGGAACCTACTTCGGCGGAAGTCGTGACACAGAGAGCATAATTTAGCCAAAGATGATGAATAATTTCTAAAAAAATAACTGTGGACTAAGTTTATCACAAGCACATACAGCTGACAAAATAAAGGAATCGCCAACATAGTGTCTTAAAAGGGTGTTGGCCCATAAACTGCCAGAACAGCTTCAATGTGCCTTGTTATAGACTTGGGCAGCATGCACGCCAAATATGCAGCTTGTTGCATTGTGGGCATAGACATATAATCCATAGAAGGGTTTTGGAACCTCTTTTGGATTTTTTGGAACCTCTTACCTGTTAATGTGTACACTTGCAAGGGCTGCCAGTCCTGACTTGAATGGGAACTGCCATCTATTTATTATATTTATTTCTATGATTGTTTTGGTTGTCAGTTTGCCTTTTGCAAATTTTTAAATACAATCTCGGGAAAAATGTATAGTTTGGAAAACCAAATGCCTACTGCTGAAAAGAGAAGATTAATCTGTCTGTAGAACCAATACATATATATCTTTTTTTGTAACAACTCCCAATTTTGAGCAAACGGCAGCACTGCTTTTCAAAGTAGCTTATCTTGTGATAGGCTATTGCTGTGACGTGCACATCGTCCAGTCAGTGTGCCACTGGATAGTTTATTTAATATCCTATAATATTGTACAATCTGTGTGTTGACTTGTGCAATTGATTGAATTTAAGACTAGTTTGTCAGTTTGTCAGTGTCAGAGTACCCACTCAATTCGGTAATTTCTGTGGTAATAATAAAGATTCTGCTCTTGTCTTCTGTCAAATAAGTGACATAAAATTGCATGAAATGCGTTTATAAAAGGCAATAACAAAAAAAGCCCTGGGCCTATGATTTATTAATCCGGCCCTGGAGTGATGAGGCCATTTGGTCTAGACCCAGATCCTTGATCCCAGTCACTATGTGGCGACTGCAGTGTTGTGTTGAGAGAATTATTCTCTCAACTTTATCACGCTCGTGACCCAAGAGTGGGGGATCATTGTCTCCAAACAGGATGTCCTGGAGTCTGCCACACACACACAGACACACACACACACACACACACACACATGCACACACACACACACACACACACACACACACACACACACACACACACACACACACACACACACACACACACACACACACACACACACACACACACACACAGGGTCACTGGTGTCTCAGGAATGGTGTGTCTAGGGATACTGTAACAAATCCCTCTCTAACCAGATGTCACCAGCTTTTGAAAAGATGCCACTGCTTTCAAGCCGTGGAGTCTTCCTTCCTTGCCATGTCAAAAGATCAACTTGTTTTTCTTCCTTCCTCTATCATGCAATTTCCCCACATGTGGTTTAGGATTGTAAATGCCCTGCAGTCACTGGTAACAGTGTGTGTGTGCGTGTGGTGGGAGGCAGGCAGAGTTATGAGCCCTTGTCTTTTTCTTTATTTTCACACTCTTTTCATGTCATGGGAAGGTAAACACTGTTCCTCTTTGCTCAGTTTTTTCTTATGTTAAATGGTGCACAGTGTGCCCACCTCTCATGTTTTATTGCTTTGATTCTCATGCAAGAGGCAAGGGAGACAAGTGTCAATAAGTGGATGGTCTCACTCCAAACAAATGAGTGAGAGAATGGCAAATATAGTTGAGAATGCAGCTGGGTGCACCCATCTCTCTCTCTCTCTCTCTCTCTCTCTCTCTCTCATTTTACATTTACATTTACATTTACATTTTAGTCATTTAGCAGACGCTCTTATCCAGAGCGACTTACAGTAGTGAATGTAATACAATTTCATACATTTTTTTCTGTGCTGGCCCCCCGTGGGAATCGAACCCACAACCCTGGTGTTGCAAACACCATGCTCTACCAACTTTCTTTCTCTCTCTCACTGCCACACACTCTCTCTCTCCACTCCTCTTTCTCTCCCCACTCCCCTCTCTCCCTCTCTCCACCCCCTATCTCTCCCCACTCCTCTCTCTCTTTTTCTTTTTTCTCTCAATCCGTTTGTGTCTCTCTCTCTTTCTCTCCCTCTCTTGTTTTTAGGGAATGGAGGGTTTTCAAGATTCTTGGATATAATTTCAAAACAATTAAAATAAAACAAAATGTCCTCATGACAGTCTACTATGACTTCAGAAGATGGACAACAATGACATCAACTTAATTGATGGTGAATGTTCTTTAATCTTTATGTATCATACCTTGCCTATGCCATGCATCCTGAGAAGAAAAATTATAGTTTTTTACCTATTTCTACTCATCCCAATGTCATCCCTGTGTCTGTACTGATACAGTAAACAGCTCCTTAGTAATGCTTTATAATGGGTGCTGGCTGCAAACGGACAGGGAATAAATAAAGGCTCCCAAGCCTCTCTGTCACTCTATTTATTCCTGCTTGCGTCCCAAAAGGCACCCTATTCCCTATATAGTATACTGCTTTACACTACTTTTGACCAGATCCCTATGGGCCTTCAGAAATTATTCATACCCCTTGACTTATTCAACATTTTGTTGTGTTACAGCCTGAATTCAAAATGGACTATTTTTTTTAAATTCTCACCCATCTACCCCATGACAAATTGAAAACATGTTTTTAGACATTTTTGCAAATGTATTGAAAATGAAGCACAGAAACATCTAATTTACATAAGTATTCACACCCATGAGTCAATACTTTGTAGAATTACTTTTAGCGGCGATTACAGCTGTGAGTCTTATTGGGTAAGTCTCTAAAAGCTTTCCACAGCTGGAATGTACAATACTTTCCCATTACTCTTTAAAAAATTCTTAAAGCGCCGCCAAGTTGATTGTAGATCATGGCTAGACAGCCATTTTCAAGTCTTGTCAAAGGCATTCAAGCCAATTTAAATAAAACTGTAACTAGGCCACTCAGGAACATTCAATGTCTTCTTGGTAAGAACTTCAATGTAGATTTCGCCTTGTGTTTTAGGTTATTGTCCTGCTGAAAGGTGAAATCGTCTCCTAGTGTCCGTTGGAAAGCAGACTCAAACAGGTTTTCTTCCAGGTTTTCCTCTAGGATTTTTCCTGTGCTTCTAGCTGTATTATTATTTTTTTTAAAGACCTAGTCCTTGCCGATGACAAGCATGCCCATAACATGATGCAGCCACCACCCCAAAAAAATGAGGGAATGTAAACCATGTGTGCGGGAACACAATACAAAAAAAACTGAAGAGTGGTACTGTGTTGGATTTGCCCCAACATAATACTTTGCATTCAGGACAAAAAGTATATTTCTTTGCCACATTTTTTGCAGTATTACTTAAGTGCCTTGTTGTAAACAGGATGCATGTTTTGGAATATTTTTAGGTTAGTAATGCGGAGTAACTACAGTGCTGTTGATCCATCCTCAGTTCTCTCATATCACAAACATTAACTGTTTTAAAAACAAGCCTTAAGATGAAATCCCTGAGCAGTTTCCTTCCTCTCCATCAACTGAATTAGGAAGAACATCTGTATCTTTGTAGTGACTGGGTGTATTGACACACCATCCAAAGCCTAATTAATAACTTAACCATGCTGAAAGGGATATTCAGCATCTGCTTTTTTATTTTTACACATAGGTGCCCTTCTTTGCGAGGCATTGAAAAATCTACCTGGTCTTTGTGGTTGAATCTGTGGTTGAAGTTCGTTACTCGATTGAGGAACCTTACAGATAATTGTATGTGTGGGGTGGGGTACAGAGACGGGTTAGTTATTCAAAAATCACGTTAACCACTAATATTGAACATGGAATGAGTCCATGCAACTTATTATGTGATTTTTTGAAGCACATTTTTACTCCTGAACTTAGCATGCTATAACAAAGGGGTTGAATACTTACTGACTCAAGACATTTCAGCTTACATTTACATTTACATTTTAGTCATTTAGCAGACGCTCTTATCCAGAGCGACTTACAAATTGGTGCATTCACCTATAATATCCAGTGGAACAACCACTTTACAATAGTGCATCTAAATCTTTTAAGGGGGGGGGGTTAGAAGGATTACTTTATCCTATCCCAGGTATTCCTTGAAGAGGTGGGGTTTCAGGTGTCTCCGGAAGGTGGTGTTTGACTCCGCTGTCCTGGCGTCGTGAGGGAGCTTGTTCCACCATTGGGGTGCCAGAGCAGCGAACAGTTTTGACTGGGCTGAGCGGGAACTGTGCTTCCTCAGAGGTAGGGAGGCGAGCAGGCCAGAGGTGGATGAACGGAGTGCCCTTGTTTGGGTGTAGGGCCTGATCAGAGCCTGAAGGTACGGAGGTGCCGTTCCCCTCACAGCTCCGTAGGCAAGCACCATGGTCTTGTAGCGGATGCGAGCTTCGACTGGAAGCCAGTGGAGAGAGCGGAGGAGCGGGGTGACGTGAGAGAACTTGGGAAGGTTGAACACCAGACGGGCTGCGGCGTTCTGGATGAGTTGTAGGGGTTTAATGGCACAGGCAGGGAGCCCAGCCAACAGCGAGTTGCAATAATCCAGACGGGAGATGACAAGTGCCTGGATTAGGACCTGCGCCGCTTCCTGTGTGAGGCAGGGTCGTACTCTGCGAATGTTGTAGAGCATGAACCTACAGGATCGGGTCACCGCCTTGATGTTGGTGGAGAACGACAGGGTGTTGTCCAGGGTCACGCCAAGGCTCTTAGCACTCTGGGAGGAGGACACAAGGGAGTTGTCAACCGTGATGGCGAGATCATGGAACGGGCAGTCCTTCCCCGGGAGGAAGAGCAGCTCCGTCTTGCCGAGGTTCAGCTTGAGGTGGTGATCCGTCATCCACACTGATATGTCTGCCAGACATGCAGAGATGCGATTCGCCACCTGGTTGTCAGAAGGGGTGAAAGGAGAAGATTAATTGTGTGTCATCTGCATAGCAATGATATGAGAGACCATGTGAGGATATGACAGAGCCAAGTGACTTGGTGTATAGCGAGAATAGGAGTGGGCCAAGAACAGAGCCCTGGGGGACACCAGTGGTGAGAGCACGTGGTGCGGAGACAGATTCTCGCCACGCCACCTGGTAGGAGCGACCTGTCAGGTAGGACGCAATCCAAGCGTGCGCGGTGCCGGAGATGCCCAGCTCGGAGAGGGTGGAGAGGAGGATCTGATGGTTCACGGTATCAAAGGCAGCAGATAGGTCTAGAAGGATGAGAGCAGAGGAGAGAGAGTTAGCTTTAGCAGTGCGGAGAGACTCCGTGACACAGAGAAGAGCAGTCTCAGTTGAATGCCCAGTCTTGAAACCTGACTGATTAGGATCAAGAAGGTCATTCTGAGAGAGATAGCAAGAGAGCTGGCCAAGGACGGCGCGTTCAAGAGTTTTGGAGAGAAAGGAAAAAAGGGATACTGTTCTGTAGTTGTTGACATCGGAGGGATCGAGTGTAGGTTTTTTCAGAAGGGGTGCAACTCTCGCTCTATATGTTTTTATTTTTCCAACAAATGGGGTATTGTCTGTAGATCAGTAACACAAAATCTCAATTTTATACATTTTAAATTCAGGCTGCAGCAACAGAAGGTGGAGAAAGTCAAGTTTGAAGGCACTGTATAAGGAACACGGTACCATTTGGGAAATGAACGCTGTCTAACAGAAATTACTTGAGAATGGATCACCCCTCCACCAGAACCACCCATCTGGAATCTACGTCCGCTCTCCAGAGGCCACGAGACAAGGGCGCATGATAAATGCGTGTAGGCATTTATGATTATTAATGCGGGCAAACATACCCACCCACCCACGCACATGGGACACACACCAGTAAACATACACACTTGCTCATCGAACACGTCATTCAAAAATCATGGGCATTAATATGGAGTTGGTCCCCCCTTTGCTACTATAACAGCCTCCACTCTTCTGGGAAGGCTTTCCACTAGATGTTGGAACATTTCTGCGGGGACTTGCTTCCATTCAGCCACAAGAGCATTAGTGAGGTTAGGCACTGATGTTGGGCGAATAGATCTGGCTGTCAGTCGGCGTTCCAATTCATCCCAAAGGTGTTCGATGGGGTTGAGATCAGGGCTCTGTGCAGGCCAGTCAAGTTCTTCTATACCGATCTCGACAAACCATTTCTTTATGGAAATCACTTTGTGCATGGAGTCATTGTCATGCTGGAACAGCAAAGGGCCTTCCCCAAACTGTTGCCACAAAGTTGGAAGCACAGAATGTCATTGTATGCTGTCGCATGAAGATGTCCCATCACTGGAACTAAAGGGCCTAGCCCGAACCATGAAAAAAAGCCCCAGACCATTATTCCTCCTCCACCAAACTTTACAGCTGGCACCATGTATTCGTTCTCCTGGCGTCCGCCAAATCCAGATTCATCCGTCAGACCTCTAGATGGTGGAGCGTGATTAATCACTCCAGAGAACGCGTTTCCACTACTCCAGAGTCCAATGGCGGCGAGCTTTACACCACTCCAGCCGATGCTTGGCATTGCGCATTGCGCGTGATCTTAGGCTTGTGTGCAGTTGCTCGGCCATGGAAACCCATTTCATGACGATCCGGACAAGCAGTTCTTGTGCTGACGTTGCTTCCAGAGGCAGTTTGGAACTCGGTAGTGAGTGTTGCAACCAAGGACAGATAATTTTTTTCGCGCTATACACTTCAGCACTGCGGTCCTGTTCTGTGAGCTTGTGTGGCCTGTCACCTTGTGGCTGAGCCGTTGTTGCTTCTTGACGTTTCCACTTCACACTAACAGCACTTATTGTGAAGTTTGACTGAGTTGTTGGAAAGGTGGCATCCTAGGACAGTACCACGTTAAAATCACTGAGCTCTTCAGTACGTGTCATTCTACTGCCAATGTTTGTCTATGGAGATTGCATGGCGGTGTGCTAGATTTTATACATCTGTCAGCAATGAGTGTAACTGAAATGGCGAATCAACTAATTTGAAGGGTTGTCCACATACTTTTGGTCATGTAGTGTATATTATAGCTGTTGACATAGTTATAGACATACACACACGCACAACTCATGTAAATCGTTCATTGGCGTCAACGGGAGCAGGAACTGAGGCCTTCGCTACTGAGCTCTGGGGTGTATTCACTAGGAACCAAACGGAAGAAAACGGGATGAAATGAAGAGGGACCTAGCTGAATTTGTCTAATTAGACACTAGTTTACATTGTTAAGTGTTTTCCATTGCAAAACGTTTTTCTACGGTATGCACCAATGAATATGACCCTGGTGTGTAACAGGGGGATGGGATGATAGTGACCTAGAAGAGACATATAACTGGGCTGAACATGCCCTCTCATGCAATAACACAGTTGGGTCTATAGCAGGAGTATGTTATATGGGCAGTGATACCTAGAGGTGCAGGACAGGAGCCAAGTATACCTCAGTGAGTGGACGAGTTCCTTTTGCATGGCCTGGTGCCACGGATGGGTGGAGATTTTACTTTTAAGGACCAATGGAAGGTCTAAAATGTGGAAACTTCACACAGCCGGTCCATGCAAAACGAATTTGCCCACTGTCTGCACTTATGAGCCATGTGTCCACAAGTAACACACAAACACACACACTCTCTCTCTCACTTTCTCTCCGTCTCCGTCTCTCTCTCTCACACACACACACACACACACACACACACCACACACACACACACACACACACACACACACACACCCACACACACACACACACACACACACACACACACACACACACACCACACACACACACACAGTGGCAAAAGACAAGCATCACCACCCACTGTATTCTGTGTATGGCGAGCATGTCTGCGCACGCTTGTGAGCGGTCATGTGTGCGTTTGTGGGCGCCCTGCCGTGTTGTCCCACTCTGATTGACAGTGGTGGCCTGCTGTACAATAGGTGCTCTTTACTCTGTGTCTCACTGTATAAACATGAAGTGGGATGGATCCCTCAAGCAGAACTGACAGTATTGATCACTTAACCTATCCCACAGCCACCACTCATTGTCCCCATTGGCCTTTTATCTCCCGCCAATCAATGGCTCTTTGTGTTGATTTTAGCCATTGACAAATCACTTTACTCCAATGCCTTTGTATGGCTGTCAATCTGCCAGGAGCGAGTGGCTCCAAGGCCTACTTTGAAAAAGCTATTTATTTTTCTCTTTACATATATTTTTTTGTATCTATCTATCAAACATATTAAATAACATTAGGAATGTGAAGAAAATGAATAAAAATAAACAAATCCTTGTTATAATATAGTGAATAATACAACATACAGGTGTGGGTACTATAAAGTTAGGTAGGGATAGGGCGTCATGTGCAACATAGCGCACTATCACAAAAACCTGTAGCCTTTTGAAGATCAGGATTTTTTTAAACATCGTTTTTTTCTAGTGCCACGATTGTACAAGTTAGCAAAATACGTTGTTATGCTTTACTAAACTATCTGCAAAAACACAACAGAAAGGGCCTATATAGCAACACAGCAAAAAATTGAATCATGAAGCTTACCATCAAGTACACACTGCAAAAACCCTTTGAGCTCTTACTTTCATATACAGACATTACATTTGAACATTTACATAATTTAGCAGATGCTCTTATCTGCACGTTTTTCACAAAGTCGGCACGGGTTTTCGAACCAGTGACCTTTTTTCAGAGGGAGCTCGGGAGCCCCTTGGGTGATCCATGGCTTCCGGCCATTGACGTCACCGTCACATCCCAAATGGCACCCTATTCCCTGCACTACATAGGGAATAGGTTGCCATTTGGGATGCAAACCGATGCAACGGTGACGTCAATGGCCAGAGGCCATGGATAGACGCAGCTCAGCTAGCTTTCCCCTGTATGTGTTTATCCCATCTACACTGCCAATTCTTTTTGATGTGGCCACTTGCCCGTTGCTCAGAATTACCGGTCAGAGGTTCCCAGTCCTAGACACAACAATCTGTCTGGGAAAATACAGCCCTCTGATGCCTCGCACTTCCTATATTGTCTCGAATGATTCCGACCTCGGAGAGAGCATTATTGTTTAGGGCGTCTTTGTAGTGTGGGTCCATCCTCCTGGAATGTGGCGCTTCCTCTGGATCTATTTTTGGATCCTATGGGAAATCATCTGTCAATTCAAAGGGGCGGTTCATTCATATACAGAAAGTAGAGTGTATGTGTGAGGGTGCATGTACTGTATGTGTGGGTGTTTGTATGCGAGAGATGGTTGTGTATGCACATGAGTATGTGTGGGAATACGTGTAAGCACATGAAATGAATTAAAGTATTCTTTACTTTCTATGACACATGGATTTCCATTGTCCTTTGCTGTTTTCTCCAGATGGGCACCTCGGCAGTAGAATGGAGGGTGGTTTTGCGGCTGCTTCAGGCAGGTCCGGGCCTGGCTCTCTGCTCTGCTCGATGGAGTGTTTACCGGGCTTTACTTTCTTGAAATAGAATGGAGCCCAACAATTCAAACATGAACAAATAGCTTTTTTTTCATACTTAAAAAAAATATATATATTTGACCTACAAATCAATATTTATCTGTCTTATCTAACTATCTGATCTATTTAACATATTAATCGGTGTTCCCTAATCTCCCCCTGTAAGAATGAATAGAAACCAGGGTATCATTACTTTTCCCCAAATGTTCAAACATTTATAAATGGTGTATTCATCACACGCCATCTGTCACTATAAACATTTCAGATGTGTTTCTTCTTTCAGATTTGGAGTAAGGGGTTGCCCCTCTGATGACCACAACACCCCAAATATTTATTTGGTGAGTAATCCACCAGGACAGCTTTTAAAATGTATTACTCTCACACAGTTTATCTTCCCGAATGGAATTAGATGTTTTCCACTTTAACCCTTTCAACCAGGGGGATTTCTCCTCGAACCATTGACAATTTGATAGTGAATCATTGTTAATTAGACATCTTTTCTTAATGGAGACACTATTTGAATACTCAAACAGACTTTAAAAAAGTAGTTTGTTAACACTAAAACATTGTTGCTCTGGTAGACCGTGAAGTACTCCACAAAGACATGTTGAAAGATCAGTCCATGGCATGTTGAAAGATCAGTCCATGGCATGTTGAAAAAAACGGAACAATTTGAGTTTGATATAACTAGAAAATTGTTTTGGTAGCAGGATGGGTTGTATTCACTGATGGCTACAGAGTGACATTTATTTCATGTTAATATTATAATTCAATTTACTATGGTATCTCTGCAATATCATCTAAAGCAGGGATGGGCGACTTTGATGGGGGTTGGGCCATAAAAAAGCACAACTCATCATGAGGGGCTGAAGTGGCCCGTGGGTCTGAGTACCTACATCCATACCCACATCCATTGCTGACATGGGCTAATTGAGTGACTGCTGATGCACAACCACATTTCGGAATTTCACCTTGTGTATTCTATTATTCTAACCCTCAACAGTAAGTTGAGTTGAGTAAGACGGAGTTCCAAAAAATACATTTAAATATTATTATTTACATTTAGTTTAATTGGTCTGCGGGCCTATCCCTGATCTAAAGCCATCATTGTTTCTTTTATCAATAAACAACTCTCCAATACTGAATTGCACCACTATCCCATTGTACAGGAGGAAAAAAATCATAAAATCTATCTCATCACAAGGTTAATGATGCATAATTCTGATTTAAGTATAACTCAATGTTCAGGCACACAATGACATATTAGCATCATACAGTGCCTTCAAAAAGTATTCACACCCCTGGACTTTTTAATTTTTGTCAACGATCTACACAAAAAACAATATATTTTTTTATCAGTGGAAAATATAACACTAATATACGGTATATTTATCAGATAAGTCTGAGTCAATACAGTGCATGTTAGAATCACCTTTAGCAGCGATTACAGCTGTGAGTGTTTCCGGGTAAGTCTAAGAGCTTTGCACACCTGGATTGTACAATATTTGCCCATTATTCTTTAAAAAATTCATCAAGCTCTGTCAAGTTGGTTGTTGATCATTGCTAGACAGCCATTTTCAAATCTTGCCATAGATTTTCAAGCCAATTTAAGTCAAAACTGTAACTAAGCCAACATTCAATGTCGTCTTGGCAATAAACTCCAGTGTATATTTGGCCTTGTGTTTTAGGTTATTTAGCTATTGGCCAGCAGCATACCACCCTGCATCCCACTGTTGGCTTGCCTCTGAAGCTAAGCAGGGTTGGTCCTGGTTGAATTTTGCCAGTGCTTAGTTCTATTCCATTTATTTTTATTTAAAAAAAACCTCCTTGTCAATGACAAGCATACCCATAATATGATGCAGTCACCACCATTCTTGAAAATATGAAGAGTGGTATTTAGCGATGTGTTGCGTTGGATTTGCCCCAAACATAATGCTTTGTATTCAGAACAAAAAGTTAATTTCTTAGCCAATTTTTTTTTCAGTATTACTTTTTTTCAGTATTACCTCAGTTATCTCACATCATAGCCATTAAACTCTGTAACTGTTTTAAAATCACTATTGGCCTTATGGTGAAATCCCTGAGTGGTTTCCTTCCTCTGCGGCAACTGATTTAGGGAGGGTGCCTGTATCTTTCTAGTGACTAGGTGTATTGATACACCATCCAAAGTGTAAAATGAAAAACTGCATCACATTGTAAAATGAATAACTGCATCATGCTCAAAGGGATATTCAATGTCTGTTTTTTTACCCATCTACCAATAGCTGCCCTTCTTTGCGAACCATAGGAAAACCTCCCTGCTCTTTGTGGTTGAATCTGTGCTTGAAATTCACTGCTCGACTTAGATAATTGTTTGTGTGGGGTACAGAGATGGGGTAGTCATCTAAAAATCATGTTAAAGACTATTATGGCACACAGAGTGAGTCCATGCAACTTATTATGTGACTTGTTGAGCAAATTTTTACTCCTTCACTTATTTATAACAAAAGGATTGAATACTTATTGACTCAAGACATTTCGCTTTTTTAAATTGTATTAATTTGTAAACATTTCTAAAAACATAATTCCACTTTGACATTATGGGGTATTGTACGCAAATCAGTGACACACAATCTCAATTTAATCAATTTAAAATTCAGGCTTTAACACAACAAAATGTGGGAAAAAGTCAAGGGGTTGTGAATACTTTCTGAAGACACTGTATATCAACCAGAAATATATTTAAGCCAGTGTAGTGCAAAATTCCTTAGGTCCTCTCTCCTTCCAAATAACTTGTTAGTCATGTCATAAAACGGGCAGTCTGTCTGGTTCTCAATGTAGCCAGCAAAGTGTTGGGTTTCACCAAGCATCCAATGGGGTAAACCATTTGATTTGGGGTATCTAAGGAATTTGGATGTCTGGCGCTGGAATCGTACACCGTCTTTAAGCAATTGTTTTCATTCAATGGAAAATGCTTGCATGCACATTCCTGTTGATCAACAAGCATAGCTTTTTTCTCAAGTCTTTGGAAAGACTAGCAGTACCAAAATAATTCCAAAAGTTTCTCACAGTTGCATTTGACAATTCCTCATGACTAGTTCACATGTTCATCCTGGGGAAAACAAGATGAGTAAAGGATGATGAGTATGAGCAAAAATATATAGAAATCTGAATATGTTTTGACCAACTTTATTTCATCTGAACAATATAAATCAATTCTAAATACTATAACAAATACAAAAATGTCTCATAAAAATAAAAATAAATGTTTTTAATCAAATGTATTTACATAATTCAAAGTTGACAGAATAATACCTTATATTTTCGGACAAATAATGTATTTTTGCTTCAGTGTTGTTCTCCTCTTTCTTTAACCAGGAGGAGTGGTCTCTTTAATGGCCGTATTAATGTAAAGCAGGTGGTAAAGAAGCCTTTGTTATGCACTTCATGATGAATTCTCTCACTTTACATGGTGTCTTTTTCACCAGTGGTTTACTCCTTGTGCATGGGCTGTGGAAACTTTATAAAAAAGTGTATTTTACCATGAAATGAGTAGGCACGGATAAATGGCTAACTTTGGGGTTTTGTCCTGCCAATGCAGTCAGCCTATTGGGGGTCCACAGACTGGGCGGGTTTTGACCATATGTCATCATTCTGAGCCATGGTGTGGGCGTGTCACTGTGGCAACCGCATCAGCTGTGGCCATTGTGTGCCGGAACTCAATGGCCCATATATTCATTGCAGGACTATTGCGGGCCCGCAACAGAAACAAATTGATACATACAAGTTCCAGCCCCATTTGGCTTGCATGACACATTTCCAAAGAACAAAAAAAGAACATTTTAGCCTGTTGGAAATCTTGAGAAAAGCTTGGTCGTCATGGAGATCGGGCAGCGAAGCCGACACGGCCCATTAAACTCCAATCAGATGTAAATTTGGGGCTGCCCCCGGCCTCACAGGCTGAGAGCCCCCTTCACACTGCAGACACAAATTAAACAGTTTGTTTGCCAATTCACATGTCATCTTAATGGCTTTTTATTCGTTTGCCCTTTGTTTAAATGAACAGAATTACAAACCGTCATTGATTTATAATATCGGGCCACTTCAGCCTGCCTGTCTGTGATATAGGCTAAGCCTCTCACACTTGGCTGGCCTAGCTAGATACTTCCAGAAGATAGAGGACACTTTTAGGACGTTTTAGTGTTATTTAAAGGCAGACCTTCAATCTTACGAGAGGAACCCACATGCGCAATTATCAAGGGCTATGCATCCCGATATAAATCATATTTTTGGAAAATGTAATACATCTGTTGTAGCCTACCTGTTAAATGTATGTTGTCTAGCTCAAGACTAAAGTAATGGCTTACAAGATTTTTCAAGTGAGTATATTTATCAAGTGAGGTTAATAAAAGTAGCCACACACACACACACACACACACACACACACACAGCTTTTAACAAATATACATTAAAACCTTTTCGATCAATTCCTTAAGGGGTGTGCATCCTGTGTATATCAAATGACAGGCCTCAAGATGATTTAGTTGGAATAATTTATTTTGTGCTAATTTTCGATGGAGCAGTTGCATTGCACACTTGTTTACTATAGTGATGAGCTAGCTATAAATCTGATCTGTTTTTATTGTGTCTCTCTCTACTACAGATGAGTCGTCAGCTGGTTCTAAAGGGCTGGTCCAAATTCTCAACCGTCATACTGTTGGATTGTATTACAGCAATGTCTTATGTTCTGTCCAGTTTCAAATATACTCTCCGGTTGCCAGTATTGAAGACTCAGGACTGGGGAGTGTGTGTGGATGTGGTGGGTGTTTCAGATTTTTTTTTTATGTATTTGATAAAACACATGTTTTTTCTTCTTGAAACTTGTCTGTGAAGCAGGAAGTAACTTGATGGAAAACAGGGATGTCATTGGGTGATGCTGCGTCCAGGCAGGAAGCAATGTGCCCTCGTGATTGGGCAGAGAAAATATTTTGCTTGACTCGATGGCTAGAGATTTGTTCAACCCCGGGCCAGGCTGTTTGTCTGCTTAGGGTCACATGCACTGTCTGCTGTTATTGTAATTGTTAGGAGTATTATGTTTCACACAGCCCTGGTCCGGTATGTTAACGCTGAGGCCAGTAAGGGTACAGAACACCTCAGACCTGGGCCGTGTTCATTAGGGCTCACATAGGATTTTTTTTAAAAACATTTTTGCAACAGAAAACTAAAATGTATGTTACTTATTGGACAAGTCCAGGTAGCCCCTGTTCCAGTCCATTTTCTGTCGTTTGGTGCCTAATGAACATTACCTTGATAATGACGTGTCCGCTCAACCTCTAAAACGGTCACTGCCCCCCTGAGATTGTAACGTCCTAATATCTTTCCCAAATAACTTTTGGTCGTCATAGTCATCACAATAGTAATTCTATGTAGTAGATATTCCAGCCTCAACATTTTCTAACATGCTACAATTGTTTTGTGGGTATATCTTTCCTTGCAAAGAAACAATTCATATCATATCTTGCATAACCCTAGGATCAGGACTAACAGTACAATTTTTTATCTGCTCATTCACATTGTGAAAAACATGATTCATGTAGGTTTATGTATCATGCAAAGTTTGTATGACCTTTATCATTGTCGAATATTAGATTATAAGGTGTCTTTTGGGTAACACTCCAATTCTATCAAGTCAAAGGGAATTGATGTCAGTGCTTATGAATGGGATGGAATAAAGGAAATAGATGATGTGACAGTAATGAAACATGAGTCTGTGGCACTGTTGTTCTCTCTGTCTTCAGGAGGCTGTAGATAAAGCCTATTCTAGCTGTGGACTCATACAGTAAAACCCTTATGTCGTGGTAACAGTGGACAGGCGGAGTGCAGCGTGTCTTCCACTGGCGCCATCCCAAAACAAAGTAGGACCTGTCGTTACAAGTGGAGCCGCGCACACACACATGGTTAGACACACACATAAACTCACCCACACCGCTCTATCTGTCATGGACTTGCCCCGGGGCAGGGTGGCATACTCATTTCACAGAAGGATAAGTGATTACAGCAGCAACAGTAGCAAAGCTGCTCATTTTCATGTGGTATTGTTTCCACCATCCAACCTCCCAAGGAGAGTCAATCTCTCTATTAGACAGTCCTCTCCTGTCTCGACTGGTGGCACGGCCTAGCAGTGTAACAGGTCTGCTAACAGTTTGTTGTAGTTAACCATCCACCCATTCCAAAATAACCCTAATTTCCTATAATTAATGGAGTTTCTCTATTTTTGTAGTACTCTCAAACTATTCTTATTCAAAAGAAAATATATATATATTCATCCAAGATCACAGCCAGAGGCATCATGACCATAGGGGCAACCTTGGGCATGTGCTTCCTCAGATTTGTCCTGTAAAATATTTGTTGTTTCTCTTTAATACTTCTAGCCACTTAGCAATTTTATGAAGTAGGCTTTAGCTAGCCCAGATAGGTCCCCGATCTCACAACCTCATAGCTACCAAGAAGCCACTTCAGGCTATCAATCAAGTTAGAGTAGCTAGCTTGTCTAACTATCTTAGCTGGCATGCCTGCTGGCAACTTAAGACTTTAGAAAAGCAAACAATAACTTAATGTACTGATTTCTTAACTTAAATGTACTCATTTCTTTCAATCTATTACCCAGATTTTAGCAAAGATGCAAAGAAGCATATTTCGTTTCTTTAAAAAAATAATCACCTGTCAGGTGGATACAGACAGCCCTAAAGGTATTTTTTATTTATTTAACCTTTATTTAACTAGGCAAGTAAGTTAAGAACAAATTCTTCTTTTCTTTCAATGACGGCCTAGGAACATTGGGTTAACTGCCTTGTTTAGGGGCAGAACGACAGATCTTCACCTTGTCAGCTCGGGGATTCGATCTTGCAACGGTTCAGTTACTAGTCCAACGCTATAATCACTAATCACCTGCCTCCCCAATGCTTAGATATATACTGTAGAAAAATAGAATACTGTAGAAACTAAGCATAATGATTATGGCTCTGCAGGAAAAAGTAAATTCAGGTGTAAAATGCTTAATTCTACAACTTCCGGCCGAGGGGGCTAGCCCCCAGCCACCCTCACATACTTTGTGCCCCCTCATAATTTTTGGGTGCATGACGCAGCATTAGTGGCAGCTTAAGCTATTTTATTTTTTATATAATATTTTAAACTTTGGATTGGTGTGAATCTAATGTTCAAACAACCCTCTTAAAGACATCCTCAGACGATTAAAGTCCATTAGCTGAGAAAGAAGTGGTGAGATTGAATGTGTTAACAGTATGCCAACGTGGTTTTGTTTCTGCATTACTGTTTAAGGGAGGGTTAGGCATTCAGATAGAGGCAAAATAAGGAGTGAAAATAGCCAAGATGGCTGAAAACAGGCTGTCTGGTATGCCTGGTGTCCACACAGACCCTCTTCTTGTCCACTGGTGGCTGTGGAGGATCCATTAAGTCCCTCATTCACTCCCTCCAGCTCTGACTGACAGGTCAGTGCAGCAAGTGTTTTCCTGCTCTCTAAAGAGCCTAACATCCTCACCATCACCTCACAGTCCAATAGGCCAATCGCCCCATCTGGTTGCTCCACCAAGGTTACAAGGGTGCCCTTAAGAAATAAGAGGGGGGAGAGAAAGAACGTTAAAGACGGAATAAAATTCTCTGCGGTCCATAGGCTCCAATTATTCAGAGCTTATCTATTCAGGTCCCCTGATCTCGAAATGAATAAAGTGCGGGACGTATTACTGCCGGCTGGGTTCCCCTCTAAAGAGGCTGGAGGAGGATCAGGGGCCGTGGGTTACGGTGTCAATCCGGAGGTGACCCCCGGGGTTACAGTGGTGACCTAATGTAGTGACAAGGCTGACACATTCCCTCTTAGACCTCCTTCTAAAGACCCGGCTGGATAAATGGAGAGTGCAATCACATTAGGGAGCTTGCCCCTTTCCCTCTTGCCCCTCTCGATTTTGAAGGCAAACTATAATCCTGAAGAAGTGCGTCTTGGCTGTTGACTTTAAAGTTAGCTTTAGAACCAGTGCTATGAAACTAAGAAGGCCCAAAAGTCAACCGGGTTAAGCTGCCACTATTGCTGCTGTCGTCAGGAATGAGGGCCACATCCCCAAAAAACGTAGAGGAGCACCTGAACAACAGATAGATTGACATGCAGATGCTCACATACGCATACACTTACACCCAAACAACATTTCAAATGTAATACATTATTTTTGAGCAGTCTATCATCTTTCCATGGAGCTGAAATTGATTTCTTGCAAGAAATCAAAATCCTGATGCTTTCTCGATACATGAACTTCAGCGAGTTAATCTCCTCAAAACTGTGGATTAGATTCCCTCATAGGGCTTTCCACGGTTTACCTGAGAGCCAGGGCTGTGAGCCCTGGCCTAATCTATGGGTCAGATCTTTTCCTAATGTTGCTCCAGTCAGACCATGCTCACCCAGCACACACTGACAGACACAAGGAGCTCAGCCTCCCACGAGTCCAGCGCCTCGTCTCACTGGGCACTGGGCCAGGCTCTGGAGAACAAGGGCACCGCTGAGACCGAATGGGAGTCGCAACTCTCAGATCTTTCAACAACTGTTGCAGAGGCCTTGCGAAAATGGTCAGGAGATTCTCATGCCACCGCACAATGCCTAAACAAGCGGGTATGTCTAATTAAATTAAGTCCACGAGACTGTGCCAAGTGGGCGCTGGTCCCGTGTGACAGGGGTAAAAAGGCTGGGGGAGAAGGGAGGGGAGGAGGGTGCCCAACTAATTAAACTCTTTTTACTTCAGTCTGCACCCACCTCTTTGCTTTCATGTGCCACCGAAGACCAAAGCAACGGTAATTTAGGCCTTACTCCAATGGAAATATTTCACATTCCGAGACTACTATCCAAATGGGCTTGAAGAGGGACACTGAGCGATGGGGCATTAGAAGTGGAGTGTCCTCAGGATTCCCCACTGATCACTACACTCTGTAGTGTCTCCAAATCTGCACACTAAACCCTTTACTATAGGAACATTGTCATAAAGGAGGTGTGAAGGCTTTGAACTAAAAATACCAGACTAAACATGTGTCATGACAAACACCTTGAAATAGATACACTGTTTTACTAGTTTTAGACTGAAGCCACTTAAAGAAATGCAATTGTATAAATGCAAGTTAGTTTGGACATGTCATCCTAATAATTTGTATTTTTATCATGCTTAATCATGCTTATTTGTCTTTTTTTATTCTTTTAAATCTCAGTCACAACCTGGCCGTTTCAATAGATGCATAACTTTCCTCCATTTTTTTTACAATGATGATCAACAGATTTTTTTTCCTGTCGTTTTCACTAGTCATTCTTTCTCAGAATTGTAACTTGAACATTCTCTGGCATGTTTTTGAATAAAAGTGTCTTATTTTTAATACAACACTTTCTTTAGTAACCTAAGGACTGTATAACACACATACATTTGACCAATGTGGTAGCCCTTTAAATCTTATGGAAATAAATTATTTTTAATCGAAGAAAATAATGAAATGCTCAATAGAAAGAAGTGAACAACAAAAATGTATAATACAAGTAGATGTAATTGTGAACTCTGAAGAGTTGGCTCTATGCACTAATCAAATGTTTAAAGGGACAAAGGGGTTGCTAAAGAGTGCAACAGCCATGAATGACAGGGAGTTAGACATTGTTTAACAAAAAAACCCTGCCTTGTGTTTTCACCACTTTTGACTTCAGTTGGCAAACATCTCAGACCTGAGAAGCCTTTAGTTTCACTGAAACTCTCCCAAAGGACTCCCGCTGCTTCTCTGGAACCCACGTCCCCATCTCGCACAAAAAAACTCTCTTAAACGTTTGACTTTCTCACAGAAAGAGCTTGCTAAATGGCATTTCTGTAATGGACTCCTGCTAGGGTTCATATGCGTTGTATACCCACATTGCACAAAGTTGTGTCAACACCATTACCATGAGAATACCCCTAAAGAAAGGACCACACCGTTTTTTTTATAAGAATTCTGAAACTATAGAATTCATTGTTTTGCCGAGGAAAAAAGATGAAATCAAAGACGTTGATGGTCATTTTTTTTCTATCGGAAAAGTGCGGCTGAATGAATGTCTTATTTACATTCCAAAGGGAAGGGCTGTGGTTTTTTAAAGGATGGGAAAACCGGGGCCTCTGTTATGGTGGGTGCTGGTAGCTGAGGCTGCAGCCTCCCTGCCAGGCAGCGGTTAACAAGACTCTGGCTGAATTAGAGAACGGCAATGAGTTTTTAATTGGTGACACATTATATTTATCAAGCTGACAGCGGAGTCCTGTGCCACGGCCTTTCTTGTTTTGTCCGTGGGCCCACATTACTTCCCCCTAGGTGCCCCTGCATGATACCCCCCATCCGGCAGGGTCCCTCACGTGTGAAGAGCGAAGAAAAACATAATAGTCGAGCGTCAAGCTGAATGATAACATTGAATTATTCATTAGGGGTCTTTAAAGTGTTGGATAAATCATCCTGCCCCCCTGCTTCACCCATTTTAACAAAAGCTTCTCTTTTGTCACGAGCCCAATCGCCGCAAGACGGTTTAAACCTTCGCATAAAAGCAAATCCTTTTCAGGCCTATTTATCCATCGTGACAGAAGCTCTGCTGCAAGGATGGAAAAGTTATTAACTAGTGTTTAATATTTGTATGGGAGTGTTTGGTCACCCTCTCCTGATGTTTTTTTTACTGTGTGGCATTCCAATACAGAGATGAGCCTAAAGTCATAGCCTAAACACTTCATAATGACACTCAATAAGTGTCATTGAAAAGTGAAAGTGACCATATGTCACCATGAATATATTTGAATTTTAATACACTGGCATTGTGAAAGTTAAATGTACTTAAGCATGAATAATGTGGCATGGTTGTTATCAACTGCGGTCATACACTGGCTATCGAGTGAAACTATAGACCTCTGTACAAATGTGAACACACCTTTCAACCGAATTTCTGTTGAAGTTGTAGACATCTTTTCCCTTATTCGTTACCCTGTCCTTATCATTGGGATTATGTAGGCTAGCTACATTTTGTTATATACTTTTCCAACGATTGATGGATTTGAAATAATTCTGTGATTCTCTTCTGACTTAATAACTTTAAAATGTACAGAATAAAAAAATAAAAGTGCCCTGGAACAGAATACTCTCACGTTTACATTCACACGAAGTACTCTGGGCCATAATACTTTGATAAAACTTCTCCATACTAACTTTGGAGCAACACTGGTCCAACTTTACTTCACTGTGCATTTCTAGGGACTTAAATAGCGCATTTGTTTGTGCACTTTTTAATTTTAAACATTACTTGTGTTTGAGGAGCAACCAAAATGCAACAGATTTTGAGAAATCCTTTGTTGACTTCGAGGCTCTACCAGAGGGTAGGCTAAGGGTAGGGGCCAAGGGCCCAGCTCCACTCTTTAGATTGAGGGAGAAAGAAAGGGAGCGGGGGCAAAGGAGGCCTAATGAAATATTTAAGATTTGGGCTAAAAAGGAGCCCTGAAAAAGTTTGCAACAAAAGGGTCTGTTGAGGGGCCCCATTGTGCCGGGGCCTGGTGGAAGCAGGGGCTGAGCTGCTACAGATGTGAAGAGGGCCCATATTGAGCGGAGCTGTGTAGGCTCTGCACACAGCTGTGTCACCGCACTCCCGCCCCAGCCACCAGACCCTGGCCTTTGTGGGCCATTGTGAGGGCCACAGAGCGCCGATTTTACACCGAGCTGATTGCACAGCAACTGCTTTGTGTCGCCAACAAGGAGGGACCCGCCCAGCCCCGACCGCGTTCTTTCTTTTTCCACATGGACACACACACTCTCTCTCTCATATACACTCACTCACACACACACACACCACTTTTTTAATACCATTTTTTGAGTTTTCTTTCCTCCATAAGGATGAAAAGATGATGAATTCTCTCTCTTTGGGATTATATGAACTGTCGTGGGGCCAGGAGTGAGTAACCCTAACCCCGAGCTCTGTCTCTTCTTCCAAGATCAGCCTATTTAGCGCTTAACTGCTTTTGATTAATGTGTGGCCCATTCTGTGCAGCATATGCCAGTTTCAGGGTCCAGAAGGGCAGCACATTTCTTTAATGTTTTTGAGTAATGATGTCACAAGGTCATAGGGAATGTTAGCCACCTAATAAGAGAAAGGAGATAGCTGTACATCTGCTTTTCAGTCAACGTGTTTAAGTTCTTCAGGTTGTTTTTTGAAGACTTTAGTTAAATGCTCTGATGAGAGGCTTTACCAATATGCCAACGATCGACAGTTTATTAATAAGACTACCCATTTCAAATTTTTGTTACTGTTTTACATTACATTTTTCTATTGTAGTGAACAGATAGTCTTTTTGACTTATCAAACAATTACATGTGTAATGAATGCCACTAAATTCATATATTTTCCTCTGGACCTTCAATCATTAGCAATGAATTACACAATTCCTCTTTTTGCATTTTGAGATGAACCATTGAATATAGATAGATCATAACATGATAGTAGATCCACATTTTTTAAATAATTGTATTGATATCATTTCTTTGAGAGGGACAATGCATTATATTCAACATCTCAATACTTACGCTGCTGCAACTCTCTGTTATTACCTCAATTACCTCGACTAACCGGTGCCTCCGCACATTGACTCTGTACCGGTACCCCCCTTTATTTAGCGTCGCTATTGTTATTTTACTGCTGCTCTTTAATTATTTGTTACTTTTATTTCTTTAGGTATTTTTTCTTAAAACTGCATTGTTTGTTAAGGGCTTGTAAGTAAGTATTTCACTGTATGGTCTACACCTGTTGTATTCGGCGCATGTGACAAATACAATTTGATTTGATTTGAACATCTCAATACTGAGGTGTGATAGTACTGAAGTTCGACTCTGAAACTCATTCCCACATTTTCTCAAAATCCCTCTTGTAAAATGTAGACCTTCTTCCATAGGTCTGGGCCAGCCAATGGCCTGACTGTGCATCCCCATTCTCCACCCCACAAAGTTTGCACTTGCACACTCCCAGTTTAACTATGGTGGGAACTCCCTCCGGCCAACACTTACACCAATGCTTTTTATTCTACCAGGTAAGTTGACTGAGAACACATTCTTATTTACAGCAACGACCTGGGGAATAGATACAGGGGGGATGAATGAGCCAACTGGAAGCTGGGAATGATTAGGTGGCCATGATGATATGATGGCCAGATTGTGAATTTAGCCAGGACACCGGGGTTACGATATGTTCCATGGGATCTTTAGTAACCACAGATACTTAGGACACCCATATAACATCCCATCCAAAAGCCAGCAACCAACACAGGGCAATGTCCCCAATCACTGCCCTGGGAGATTGGGATATTTAGACCAGATAAAAGAGTGCCTCATAATGGCCCACCAACACCACCACTTCTAACAGCATCTGGTCTCCCATCCAGGGACCAACCAGCACCAACCCTGCTTAGCTTCAGAGGAAAGCCAGCAGTGGGACACAAGGTGGTATGCTGCTGGCTTTTAATGAAAGCCATGACGTGGAGTGTGCAAGTTGCTCTTTGGGAGAATTGGGAGATGTGTGGAGAATCGGGACGCTAGGTCACCCAAATGAGAGCAGCCTACAGGTGCTGGCCCCAGGGCCCCTCACCCCTAAATCCCTGTGTCAGATCCACTGTGTTGGGAATTCAGGTCTCAGCATAGCAGCTTAACACAGGCCTTAACGCATGCCTCACTCCTTCCATGCTCCCTTATCTGCTCTCTTTGGTTAATGTGAGGAACAGGTTGCCCTGGCCCCACGACATTCCTGTTATGTGGCAGGGTTGGGTGACAATACAATATAACTCCAACCCCCCCATGAATAGATCTTTAAAAATGCTGAATTTACTAACATTGAAACGGATTTAACTTATAACCTACTCAAGCAGTGTTGGTCCTCTTATAAGCCATTACATCAAAAGTGAAGATTCAATTGTATTTCTCCATTTGTCAGTACAGAAGAGATTGGATATGAAAAAAAACACTTTTGATTGGACTGTAGATACAGTAAATCACTTACACAATGACCCTAAATTCAGTTATTTCAACTATTCAAATATGTAATTGGAGATGTACGGCAGTCTAGGTATTTCATAAATAACAAGAGAAGCGATGACATCACAAGAAATGGAAAATCTCAAGTTAATGATTATCCTCTTTGGTGTCCTCCTAGAAAATGAAGAGTAGTAGCACAACATTGGCTGTGAGAGCTCCTTCCTATACTGTATGATTCCACTCCACCACGATGGCTAATATCCCCTAATAGAGCTAAGTCTGTGAGAGCGGATCAGGCAGGAGCGGCTTGATACAAACCAGACGCCCTAACTAACCTGCGGCTCGAACAGCCTTAGCCTCACTTCTCTGCAGTTTGTTTCCCCTTCCACCATTAAAGACCTGTCACGTTTAATGGTCTGTCGGCTGAGTGCGCCGCTGTAGCCCCTCTCCAAAAGAAAGGCCAGGAAAGAAAGGCTCATAGACCGCTAATGCAGCTTAATATTCTTTAAAAAGGGTTCGGGGGACAATTAAGGGAGTGTTTCCCAGGGCTGAGGTCCCTCCCCCCCCCATCCCCCCACCCCCCCCCACCCCCCACCCCTCCCCCCAGTGGTGCCTGCCTGCGCAGCAGCTCTGCTGCTTGATGGGGTCTGAAAGCATCTTATTGATGGGGGTCAGAGATTAGAGGCAGTGGTGTGGGTGGAGGGAAAGGGGGAGCCATGTGTGGCCAAACAGGGAACAAATGCATGCACGCACAAGCATGCATACACACACTACCACTGCCCATACTACAAGCTCTTGCATTTGTCTGCTGGTAAATGGTGTTCAACTAAACTGCTTCAATGAGTGAGAGTTACACATGCGCTGTCTCTCTTTCTTTCTGTCATATCGTTCTTTCTTTCTTTCTCTCTCTCTCTATCTCTCTCCCTTCTCTGCATCTCTCTGTGTGTGTATACAAGAGTGGGGGAAAGAGAAAAAGTTACATGAAATGTATTGACTGTACTTACACTTTAATTCACTTTGTTTCACTGCCTTACAATGATGTGTTAAAATGAACACATTTTTGAAGAGTTCTTAATTTCTCAGTAATGCTGTTGAAAGTTTAAATGTATTTTTGCATGCAAACCAGCATGATAAAATTGTCAATAATCAAATTCCTGTGAGGATTCTTATTTTTTCTCTGAATCAGTCATGGCAGAAACAAACTTCAGTGTGTTTGCTTCCAGTTTGAACAAGTTACATCCCTAGGCACTATCCCCATTAGCTGACGCCTTAGCTACCACTTGTCTTCCTGGGGTGCCATGTCTTGTGTATTTGACTATAGTCCCTAAAACAAGTCTAGAACGGGCAATCATTTTACCTGTGTCAACCTTAGAAACAACAAAAGCAGGTTTGTTCCCGTCATGCAATATTTCCACTGTCACCCTCCTCCCCTAAACGTCTCCTGGAGTGATCATTGATACTTCTGGGCTGTCAGCCTGTCTCTGTCTGCACATATGCAGTCTGTCATCTGTGTGGAGGCCTCGCGGACTTCTCTGCTGGCATGTGACCAGCATGCACAAGGCACATGTGTGATTGTGAGGTCATAACCCTTAGCAGCAGACACCATGAGGGGTGAGTGTCACTGCAGCCTGCAGCCCAGAGAAAATATATATCCCAATTATGGTGTACCTGTATGCCTAATGCTGCGTAATACAGTTGAAATCACCTTAGCGATCCACAGGAGAAACACATTTATAACTATATGATTCTGCTGCAACCAGAGCCACCATCCATATTATTGCAGAATTTACTGTAAATGTTGTCCGAATGGTACCACAGTGTCCCGCTTTTACTTAAATGAGAAATGTTCTCTTATAAAAGGTGTGTGTTCAGTATGCCTCTTCAGGAGGAGGTGTGGAAATGTAAATAACGGGATAAAGGGATTCTATGATCATCCATATTTCGTCTAATATTTAAAAACATGAGGAAATGGAATCTCAGTTATGAACATGCCATCAATAGAAGCAGAGGTAAACTTGTTATGTCTCGGACACTCTTGCGTGCTTCATGTAGCTTGATAAAAACCCTCTCGTGACGCAGTATTACAGATGCTCTAGTATGCTATGGGAGAGTCCACATCCAGCTGCATTTGACCATGCAGCCTGCAGCAATTAGAGGGAACGTTTCGGGTCAAGGAGAGAGCAACGTTTTGTTTGCTTCCATCTCATGATTGAATAGCATGCATGGAAGCATAAAAGAAAGGAAACCAATTAAGTACAGAGCGTTTTGATATTTTTTGTCTGTCTCGGTCGTAATTAGGACCAGGCTGAAAAATGTCTCTTGGAGTACCTATTGGGTTGTTTTGTTGTCAGGCCTATATCATTAGGCCAAAATGATCCACCCAGGTGCTTCAATGGCTGAATATCTTAAGGGATGATTTAAAGAAAAACAGCGGTACTACTGTGGGATTTTGTGCTTTGTGACAGGCCTATACGATGTTGGTTAATACTGAACCATGAGTGGACCCCTCAAATTTCCCCCTGTCAATCAAACTGCATTTAACAATGATGGAATGGTTTTACTTTGAAGGGATCAAACCCCAAAATACTTTAACTGTGATGTACATTTGCATGATTCTCTTCCATATTGCTTGCGGTCCTTTAAAAAGCTCTCCCAAAGAAACATAATGGTGTTTGTTCCTCGATCAATTCAAAGGCACTTCAGAACTTCCGTCGACCTTTGATGCTGTGGAAGAAGGAAGTGAATCACACCCACAGCCTTTAATGTCCTGTCGATCGTATACACAAGCCAGTCATTCTGAATCAACTGTTTTGTCTACGCTGAACACAGAAGTACTCTGTTAAACTGACCGAGCTGTTGTCTTTTGATGCCACACTGTTCATCTTTAATAGAAATAGGCCGACTGTATGCGCAATACAGTATAGAAACCTATTCTTCCCTGAAAGCAAATAGTGGATGACATTATGATTGTTAGCAGTATTTCAGATACAGTTCAAGTCTGAAATGTACATACACCTTAGCCAAATACATTTAAACTCAGTTCTTCACCATTACTGACATTTAATCCTAGTAAAAATTCCCTGTCTTAGGTCAGTTAGGATCACCACTTTATTTTAAGAATGTGAAATGTCAGAATAATAGCAGAGAGAATTATTTATTTCAACTTTTATATCTTTCATCACATTCCCAGTGGGTCAGACGTTTACATACACTCAATTAGTGTTTGATTGGCATTGTCTTTAAATTGTTTAACTTGGGTCAAACGTTTTGGGTAGCTTCCACAAGCTTCCCACAATAAGTTGGCTGAATTTTGGCCCATTCATCCTGACAGAGCTGGTGTAACTGAGTCAGGTTTGTAGGCCTCCTTGCTCGCACACACTTTTTCAGTTCTGCCCACAAATCTTCTATAGGATTGAGGTCAGGGCTTTGTGATGGCCACTCCAATACCTTGACTTTGTTGTCTTAAAGCCATTTTGCCACAACTTTGGAAGTATGCTCTGGGTCATTGTCCTGACTGATGTCTTGAGATGTTGCTTCAATATATCCACTTCATTTTCCTCCTCCTTATGCCATTTATTTTGTGAAGTGCACCAGTCCCTCCTGCAGCAAAGCATCCCGACAACACGATGCTGCCACCCCTGTGCTTCACGGTTGGGATGGTGTTCTTTGGCTTGCAAGCCTCCCCATTTTTCCTCCAAACATAACGATGGTCATTATGGCCAAACAGTTCCATTTTTGTTTCATCAGACCAGAGGACATTTCTCCAAAAAGTATGATATTTCTCCCCATGTGCAGTTGCAAACCGTAGTCTGGCTTTTTTATGGTGGTTTTGGAGCAGTGGTTTCTTCCTTGCTGAGTGGCCTTTCAGGTTATGTTGATATAGGACTCGTTTTACTGTAGATATAGATACTTTTGTACCTGTTTCCTCCAGCATCTTCACAAGGTCCTTTGCTGTTGTTCTGGGATTGATTTGCACTTTTCGCACACCAAAGTACATTCATCTCTAGGAGACAGAACACGTCTCCTTCCTGAGCGGTATGACAGCTGCGTGGTCCCATGGTGTTTATACTTGCATACTATTGTTTGTACAGATGAACGTGGTACCTTCAGGCACTTGGAAATTGCTCCCAAGGATGAACCAGACTTGTGGAGGTCTACAATTTGTTTTCTGAGGTCTTGGCTGATTTCTTTTGATTTTCCCATGATGTCAAGCAAAGAGGTACTGAGTTTGAAGGTAGGACTTGAAATACATCCACAGGTACACCTCCAAATGACTCAAATGATGTCAATTAGCATATCAGAAGCTTCTAAAGCCATGACATCATTTTATGGAATTTTCCAAGCTGTTTAAAGGCACAGTCAATTTAGTGTATGTAAACTTCTGACCCACTGGAATTGTGATACAGTGAATTATAAGTGAAATAATCTGTCTGTAAACAATTGTTGGAAACATTACTTGTGTCATGCACTAAGTAGATGTCCTAACCGACTTGCCAAAACTATAGTTTGTTGACAAGAAATTTGTGGAGTGGTTGAAAAATGAGTTTTAATGACTCCAACCTAAGTGTATGTAAACTTCAGACTTCAACTGTAGCTATGTATGGGTCCCAAATGGCAATCGCTATGCGAGGCACCCTATAACATTTCAGCTGTGTCACGGATCCCCCCGGTACTGCTGCTCATTCCGTTCACCAGCTCTGGAGGTCTACGTCACCGGCCTTCTAGGCGTCACTGAACTGAATTCATTACCACCGACCCCGGACTGTCTTATCTCCTTACGCACACCTGGTTCCCATTCCCCCTGTTTAGTATGTGTTTATAAATGTGCCCTCTGTTCCCCATTGGCCTTGTCGGTTGTTGTTACCATGTCCGTTGGTCCTGTGAGTACCTGTGCTATTGTATCAGCTTCCATGATACATGTTATTTTGCACTTGTTTTACAGGTCTTGTCCAGAGTATTATTTAGAGGTTTACACCTCGCTCTTTTGTTTGGATGGAGAAAATAAAACGCCCTATTACGTATTCCTGCACCTGTCTCCAATCATTAGACATCATGACAAGCTGGGCCCATAACAAAAAAGATTAGGTAAATGTGCTTAGAATGTAACAGACCAAACAGGAACTATTGGTGTACATATCTGGCCAATTAATCAGATATCCTGACCCAATAAACTCTCCACACCCAAACACACACACACACACACACACACACACACACACACACACACACCACACACACACACACACACACACACACACACGGTCTCACTGAGTCTGGGAAACCGTGGGTCCGGCAGCTGCTGTAGTGGGAGGGTTAAGGCAGGGGAGAAGAGGGGCATGGGAAGGATTTGTGTGTGCAATGTTAATAACTCACAAGTGGCCTAAGCCGATGGTCACCCCATTATTAATGTGCCACCACACTCTTGGCATCCGACCCAAGGATACATTCCTGGCGTAATAGGCAGCAGCTGGACTGGGGTTTCCGGGATGACAGCTGAGCGCTAACAGACAGACGGCACTACCATGGGGAACACCCCCCGCCATTATCACCCCCCTGGGACTACTCCTGATGCCACCTTCCTCCCTTCCTCTCTTTCTGGGCTCTTTATGAATGAGGAAATCATTTGGGGATGTATATTTGTTTACACACCCAGACAGGCTACTTTTGCTCAAAATGTGGAGCGACAAAACCATTTCTATCAACTTAACTGCAAGGAGTATAAAAGGAATTGTCATAGGTCAAATCCCAAATGGCACCATTTTCCCTTCATAGTGCACTACTTCTGACCAGGGCCCATAGGCTCTTGTCAAAAGTAGTGCACTGTATAAGGAATAAGGTGCCGTTTGGGATGCATCCATAAACAGCTTATTACCAGTATTGTGAAACATACAGTGCAATCAGAAAGTATTCAGAACATTTTGTTGCTTTACAGCCTTATTGTAAAACTGATTAAATTAAATGTTTTCCTCAACAATCTACACACAATACCCATAATGTGTCACGTTCTGACCATAGTAAGCTGTTATTTTCTATGGTAGAGTAGGTCAGGGCGTGACAGGGGGGTTTTCTAGTTATTTTTTTTTATGTTGTTATGTTCTAGTTTTGTATTTCTATGTTGGGTTGTTCTAGTTTTGTATTTCTATGTTGGGCTTTGTTTGGGATGATCTCCAATTAGAAACAGCTGGTCACCGTTGTCTGTAATTGGAGCTCATATTTAAGTTGGTGTTTGTCCCACCTGGGTTTGTGGGAGATTAATTTTGAGTAGTGTATGTTTCACCTCCGCGTCATGATTTGTTGTTTTTGTCATTCAGTTTATTTATGTATTGCATAGTTTCACAGTATAAATAAAATGTGGAACGACACACACGCTGCACTTTGGTCCGCTCAATCCTACGACAACCGTGACATAATGACAAAGTGAAAATAGGTCTTTGCACATTTTTGCTAATTTATTCAAAAAAAGAAAAAAATGATACCTTGTTTACATAAGTATTCAGACCCTTTGCTATGAGACAAAAAATTGAGCTCAGGTGCATTCTGTTTCCATTGATCATCCTTAAGATGTTTTTACTAGTTGATTGGAGTCCACCTGTGGTAAATTTAATTGATTGTTCATGATTTGGAAAGGCACACACCTGTCTACATAAGGTCCCACAGTTGACAGTGCATGTCAAAGCAAAAACCAAGCCATGAGGTAGAAAAGATTGTCCATTGAGCTCCGAGACAGGATTGTGTCGAGGCACAGATCTGGGAAAGGGTACCACAACATTTCTGCAGCATTGAAGGTCCCCAAGAACACATCATTCTTAAATGGAAGAAGTTTGGAACCACCGAGACTCTTCCTAGAGCTGGCTGCCCGGCCAAACTGAGCAATCGGGGGAGAAGGGCCTTGGTCAGGGAGGTGACCAAGAACCTGATGGTCATTCTGACAGCGCTCCAGAGTTCCTCTGTGGAGCTGGGAGAATCTTCCAGAAGGACAACCATCTCTGCAGCACTCTACCAATCAGGCCTTTATTGTAGAGTAGACAGACGGAAGTGACTCCTCAGTAAAAGGCACATGACAGCCTGCTTGGACTTTGCCAAAAGGCACCTAAAGGACTCTCAGACCCTGAGGAACAAGAGTCTCTGGTCTGAATCCAAGATTGAACTCTTTGGTCTAAATGTGAAGCGTCATGTCTGGAGGAAACCTGGCACCATCACCACGGTGAAGCATGGTGGTGGCAGCATCATACTGTGAGGATGTTTTTCAGTTGCAGGGACTGGGAGACTAGTCAGGATCGAGGAAAAGATGAACAGAGCAAAGTACAGAGTGATCCTTGATGAAAACCTGATCCAGAGCGCTCAGGACCTCAGACTGGGGCGAAGGTTCACCTTCCAACAGGACAATGACCCTAGCCAAGACAATGCAGAACTGGCTACGGGACCAGTTTCTGAATGTTCTTGAGTGGCCCAGCCAGAGCCCGGACATCTCTGGAGAGACCTGAAAATAACTGTGCAGCGATGCTCCCCATCCAACCTGACAAAGCTTGAGAGGATCTGCAGAAAATAATGGGAGAAACTCCCCAAATACAGGTGTACTGTCACGGCTGTTGTCGGTGAATGAGGACCAAAACGCAGCAGGTACGTGAATAACGCGCACCGGACTGTGCGTGCGTATGGGTGAGATAGTGCGCTCCTCAGCGAAACATAGCGCTCTCCACCCCATACGCTCCTCCATATAACCACGAGTAGCTGGCTTCCGGCTCTTCTTACGCCTAGCCAAACTACCCGTGTGCCCCCCCCCCAAAATTTTCTTGGGGGTGCCTCTCGTGCTTCTCCTTCTGCGCGTACTTGGCCTCGTACCACCGCCTCTCTGCCTTGGCTGCCTCAATTTCCCACTGCGGGCGTCGATAATCCCCAGCCTGATGCCAGGGTCCGGCCCCGTCCAGAACTTCCTCCCAAGTCCACTTCTCCCGCCAGTCCAACTCGAACTCCGTCTGCTCCTTCCTCTGCTGCTTGGTCCTTTGGTGGTGGGTGATTCTGTCACGGCTGTTGTCGGTGAATGAGGACCAAAACGCAGCAGGTACGTGAATGCTCATCTTGCTTTTTAATTATCTTTCAAAACGAACATACAAAATAACAAAAAAACACGAGCGATCAACAAAAACAGTCTGGTAAGGCACAAGGCGAAACACAGAACAATCACCCACAAATCACACATACAAACACACCCTAATATATGGAACTCTCAATCAAAGGCAGATAGACAACACCCCCCAATCAACCAAACATAGAAACACACAACCTAGACTAACCATAGAATACTAAACATAAACCAAAACCCGGAATTACTAAATCAAACACCCTTTACACAAAACACACCACCCCGAACCACATAAAACAAATACCCCCTGCCACGCCCTGACCAAACTACAAAACAATTAACCTTATATACTGGCCAGGACGTGACATGTACCAAGCTTGTAGTGCTGTACCCAAGAAGACTCGAGGCTGTAATCACTGCCAAAGGTGCTTCAACAAAGTACTGAGTAAAGGGTCTGAAAACGTATGTAAATGTGATATTTCTGTTTTTTATTTGTTATAAATTTGCCCCCCCCCGCCCCACAAAATATTATGGGGTATCATTTGTAGATTGATGAGGAAATATTTTTTATCCATTTTAGAATAAGGCAGTAACGTAACAAAATATGGACAAAGTCAAGGGTCTGTATACTGTAGTCTGTAAACCACTGAACTGCTCTGTAGCCTGCATACATTCTCATATCTCATATCATTAGATTGATCAATTGATCAATTACATTACCTCTTGCTACTGTTCATTTTTATTGTCAGAATACATTTTTTGTTTACATTTTATTTAACCTTTATTTTATCAGGGAGTCATACTGAGACTGAGGTCTCTTTTACAGATGAGCCCTGAATTACATAAATTACAGAAAATACACACATCAAAATATAAATACAAAATGCAAGCAGAAAGAAAAACACGGCCATAAAAACAAACACATTCATCAGTGATAAGGTCCTCAATCAGCTTTATGAATTGCCCTAGAGGTACCAGAACAAACACATTCATCAGTGATAAGGTCCTCAATCAGCTTTATGAATTGCCCTAGAGGTACCAGAACAAACACAGTCATCAGTGATAAGGTCCTCAATCAGCTTTATGAATTGCCCTAGAGGTACCAGAACAAACACATTCATCAGTGATAAGGTCCTCAATCAGCTTTATGAATTGCCCTAGAGGTACCAGAACAAACACAGTCATCAGTGATAAGGTCCTCAATCAGCTTTATGAATTGCCCTAGAGGTACCAGAACAAACACAGTCATCAGTGATAAGGTCCTCAATCAGCTTTATGAATTGCCCTAGAGGTACCAGAACAAACACAGTCATCAGTGATAAGGTCCTCAATCAGCTTTATGAATTGCCCTAGAGGTACCAGAACAAACACAGTCATCAGTGATAAGGTCCTCAATCAGCTTTATGAATTGCCCTAGAGGTACCAGAACAAACACATTCATCAGTGATAAGGTCCTCAATCAGCTTTATGAATTGCTGTTATGCTCGTCGTTTGAATGAGGAGACCAAGGTGCAGCGTGGAAGGCGTAACCCGTCCTGGCTGGATGCTCACTTTTGCACGGCAAGTGCGGGGAGCTGGCACTGAGCGCACCGGGCTGTGAATGTGCACTGGAGACACATTGCCTATCACCGCATAACATGGTGCCTGAACGGTCACACGCTCCTTAAAGCGAGTGCAGGGAGTTGGCTCTGATCTGAAACCTGGCTCCGCCAACCACCCCGTGTGCCCCCCCCCCCCCAATTTTTGGGGGGGCTGCCTCTCGGGCTTCCGTCGTGGTCGTGAACTTCGGAGTCATCGTTGATCCTCCCTCGCTGCCTCCGTCTACTCCCATGGAAGGCGATCCATTCCTGCCTGGATCTCTTCCCACGTCCAGGATCCCTTTCCGTCCAAGATATCCTCCCATGTCCAGGATGTCTGCTCCTCCTGGCCACGCTGCTTGGTCCGTTTGTGGTGTTACGCTCGTCGTTTGAATGAGGAGACCAAGGTGCAGCGTGGTAGGCGTACATCATTTCCTTTAGTAGTGAAAACCAACAAAACAAGAAAATGCAAAACCGAACGTAACGTTCTGCAGGGCTAGAGAGCACAATGCAAAAACAAGATCCCACAATCTCAGGTGGGAAAAAGGGCTGCCTAAGTATGATCCCCAATCAGAGACAACGATAAACAGCTGCCTCTGATTGGGAACCATACTAGGCCAACAAAGAAATATAAACATAGATTTGCCCACCCAAGTCACACCCTGACCTAACCAAATAGAGAATAAAACAGACTCTCTAAGGTCAGGGTGTGACAATTGCCCTAAAAGTACCAGAAAAAACACGTTCATCAGTAATAAGGTCCTCAATTAGCTTTATGTGCCCTAGAGGCACTAGAACAAACATATTCATCAGTAATTAGGTCCTCAATCAGCTTTCTGAATTGCCCTTGAGGCACCAAAACATCAAATTTAAGAACATTTTAAAGATTTTTCCACAAATAAGGTGCAAGAAAACTAAAGGCTGATTTACCTAACACATTAGAGACCAAAGGAATTTCCATAGTGTAACGGCTGCCTTTAGAGAGAGTGGACCAAAACGCAGCGGAGTTAGTGTTCGTCATATATTTAATTTCGGCAAGAACACTATACAATACAAAACAGTAAACAGACAACCAAAACAGTCCTGTCACGTTAAACACAGTAACACGAACAGAAACAATTACCCACAAAACCCCAACAGAAAAACATGCACTTATGTGTGACTCCCAATCAACGGCAACGAACTTCAGCTGTGCCTGATTTGGGAGCCACACACACACACGGCCCAAAACAAAGAAATACAAACACATAGAAACAGAACATAGAACGCCCACCCAATGTAACACCCTGGCCTAACCAAAATAAAGAACAAAAAACCCCTCTCTATGGCCAGGGCGTTACACATAGTTAGCCATCTTTGTGTGGTAACTCGTCTAAATGTCTAAAGTTTAGTAACGATGTTAGGTACAGTAGGACTTTTTGCAAAATGGCTTTATAAGTGAAAACATAACAATGTATCAACCTACATGACATCAGAGGGCCAACCAACTTTCTGGTAGAGAATGTTTCCCGTAATATGATTATCTGCATCTAACAGCTTTAATAAAGTGTCAGCTGCGTTCATATATTGTAGATGATGCTGCCATAGTCTAGCACCGATAAGAACGTTGACTGAATAATCTGCATTCTACAATTTAGCGAGAGGCAGAACCTATTGCTATAGAAGAAGCCTATTTTTATTCTCAGCTCCTTAACTAACTAATCAATATGCTTTTCAAAAGATAGTTTTTCATCGATCCAGATGCCCAGATATTTGTAAGCTGGGACACAATCAATATGGACACCATCCAAAGTACATCAGAGTTATTTTGATGTGATCTAGAGAAAAACCTATACTTAGTTTTACCTGAATTCAATACTAATTTCAGGTCAAAGTTTTTCTGTAATACAATGAAGGCAGACTGTAGTTCAGATAGAGCCTGGTCAACCATGGGTGCAATAACATACACAATAGTATCATCGGCATACTGCATGTTAATATTTTAGTACAGACTTGTCAATATTTTTAACTTCTTCAGGATTGTTGGGTGCCCTGCGGGACGGTTGAGCTAATGTAGGCCAATGCAATTAGCATGAGGCTGTAAGAAACATATCTGATATTGGCAGAAAGTTTAAATTCTTGTTTATCTAAATGCACTGTCCAATTTAAACTAGCTATTACAGTGAAATGATACCATGCTATTGTTTGAGGAGAGTGCACAGTTTTGAACATGAAAAGTTATTCATAAACAAATTAGGCATATTTGGGCAGTCTTGATACAACATTTTGAACAGAAATACAATGGTTCCTTGGATCAGTCTAAAACTTTGCACATACACTGCTGCCATCTAGTGGCCCAAATTGAAATTGCACCTGGGCTGGAATAATACATTATGGCCTTTCTCTTGCATTTCAAAGATGATGGTACAAAAAATACAAAAAATTGTTGTTTTTTTCTTTGTATTATCTTTTACCAGATCTAATGTGTTATATTGTCCTACATTCTTTTAACATTTCCACAAACGTCAAAGTGTTTCCTTTCAAATGGTACCAAGAATATGCATATGCTTGCTTCAGGGCCTGAGCTACAGGCAGTTAGATTTGGATATGTCATTTTAGGCAAAAATATTTATAAAGGGGCCAATCCTGAAGAGGATCCTTAATGTAAAAAGTGCAGGACCCAGAATCGACCCCTGCAGGACACCTTTCGTAATATCCAGGAAACCTGATTTAACACCATCAGTAGATATACATTGAGTGCTATCTGTCAATTCATTTTTAAACCAGTTATATTCAGCCTGGTCTAACCTCTCAATTAGCATTGAGTGATCAACAGTATTGAAAGCTTTTGACAGGTCAATGAAGAGGGCAGCACAATGTTGCCTTTTATCCATACAGTTAATGAGTTCCTTATTCTGAAAACAAAGTGCGTGCTCATATAAGGTAAACATACAGTTCTACCTTTATATAAAACTTTATGGTATAACTTTTTGATAAACCATCAATTTGTAGGCCATAATGATTTGATGATGACTGATGATAATTATTGTTGATTACATTGTTGTAAGAAAAGCCTAGACTGTCAATGCTGATACAATGTATATTTTACAGGAAATCAATTTAAACCAATAAATCACTCAGAATAAGTCAAGTTTTGTTGAGTGACACTGAAAACCCATAATGACACCAAGGTCGGAATTCAATCAGATCATGTGCCGTTGAGCACTGTCGAAAATAATGCTTTTAAAGGCAATGTTCCTGCTACAACACACATTCTGATTGAATCCCAGCCTGTGGCGGGAGGTAGCTTAGTGGTTAAGAGCAAGGCACTTATCCCTAATTGCTCCTGTAAATCGCTCAGGATTTTTTTGCGTCTGCTAAATTACTAAAATGTAATGCAAAATGAGACATTATAATAATATGTAGATACTTATAATAACCTATTTATTAGGATCCACCACCCCATCATTATGAGACATGATGATACACACTGTAGCCTAATGCACAAGTTATAATTATAATAAGGCCTATCCCAATGAAAATTCCCCCACAACCACCCACAAACACACGTGCGTACTGATGTCTGACAGCAGCTGTGGAATTCTGGAGTTCCTCTGCTCATAGTAAATCCCATGTAACATAACACAGGACAAGTTACACTGCGCTTCTCCCGGCAGCAGCCGCCGAGTCAAATGCGGCTCTGTTTTCATTGTAGGGAGGCCTCGGGGTACATATTTCTGTAATTAGGCTTTTATGCTCAGCAGTTTTGCAGCTGTGATGACATTTGGGTGTCGCCCCCCTGTTTCTCACGGTCTCGCTGCCAACGCTGGTCCGGCCGCTGGTCGGCAGCCAAGACTGAGGTCTATGTGTCAGCCCCCACTCCTTGTGTATACACAGAAAGAAGGTGCTTTTGAAAAAATATATTCCTGGCAAGTGGAAGTTAACCGCACTTGTGCCATTTCAGGGTCAGCTTTCAAACCGTAGCTCCCTGGTTTTGGGGTTGGAGAGGAGAGGTTAAAAAAGAACTGAAGCACATTGAAGTGGATCTATACATGCACAACATTTACTTGTTTTTGCACTTAGTGGTTTGCCAGGCTACTTTATTTTTCAAACACAGCACATTGGGAATTTTAGGACTTTTGGTGGGTTACTTGTAAAAATGTTTTATTTATTTTTATTGAATAAGTTAGTTCTTTCTATGAACTTGCTTTTTGTGTCACATAGCTGTGTGAGTTGTTTTTCCCCTACTGGACCATTCTCCCTATTGTCAGTTGAGTAGCCTCCACTGGCAAGATAATGAAGAAATTACTTGCAAAATGATCCTGTTTGTATGTACTCCCCCTTTCCTATTTTTTTTTTCATTACATTTCATTAGATCAATTTAAGAGTATATGCAATGATTTTAATCGGATCTCAAAACCCACACGGCTAAATGTGAAAAACCCTGTTAACTCCCTGATTGATTTCATTAATTATTTGTTTTATTTTTTTACGGGGTGGATCAGCTTAATATTGTGGAAAGATTGTTGCTTCCATCAATGCAATTGTCTGCATCATTTCCAATCCCCCATATATTTTTGGGGTAAATATATGTATCCATATACATACACATCTCCATACATATACACATATATACGTACACATACCTATATAGATATATATACTTTTTTTAGACTATACCTTTATTATTCCCCGCAAACCCTACCACCCTTCCCCCAATTGGAGTAAACTAATAAACAATAACACTTAGGCTTCTAACTTCAGTTTATACATCTTATTCATATTTTACAGACACAATCTATTTTACAATAGTTATAATTTGTTTGTTTTTTGTCCTTCCTCTATTTCTGATGTCCATTCAGTTTGATTTCTATTTGTAACTGTGCTATTTCACAACATTTCTGAACCTATATACATTTTACAGACCCCATATGTTTTACATTGGTTATCTTGTTATTAGACCCACCTTTCAGCTCCATTCAACCCCTCCCATTTATCTCTCAACACCATCCATTTTGGATTTCTATTTACCATATATTTTTCAACTGTGCTGTGATGCTTCACAAATGTACTGAACCTTTCTATTCTCATTGCTTCTACAGATTGTAAATTAAAAATAAAAAAATTTGCAAAAAATAATTACTATATTATTGATTGATTGAATATGGCTTTTCAAATCACCAGTATTGCTGTCTGCAGCGTTAGTTCTAGGTAAATGTTGCAATTCTTCAGCCATTCCTGGACTTGTGACCAAAAATGAGCTACATATGCACGATACCAAAATAAATTATCTTATGACAGCAAAATCTGCAGAGCTGGGAAAATTGTATCCCCCATATATATAACATTCTATTGGTTGCAAGAATTTTGTATAGTAATTTAAATTGAAAAATTCAAAGTTTTGAATCCGGCGTTGTTTTGTGTATCAATTCATAAACAATGTGCCATGGAACGAGTACATCGAAAATCTCTTCCCAACTATTTTGCAATTTATATGGCACAGCTGTCCGTTTTTTGGTCCTTAAATGAAATTGGTATATGTTTTTATTTATCACACTTTTCTTTAACCATTTATGTTCTTTAATAAGGGGCCGACATACAAGTTCCTTGCTTTTTTCCCCTTCTACTTGCCTCTTCCATTTTTGTGGCTAATGCTGCAATTAGTTGATTGTAATTTTGGGTAGAGCAGACATTTCCATATGTCTGTGTTAGCTGCATGTGTGACATAACTCCACCAGTCCTGTTTAGGATATCATTCACTAAAATTATACCTTTTTAAACATTTCTTTGAAAAATTTGAATATTTAGTATATTTGAGTTTAACCACAATATTTGTTGTATTATTTGTTCTGTTGTTTCAGGTGGATTAAACTGAAATTGCAATCAACTTTCTCAGGCTTGCTTAAAAAATAACGACATTTTGGAACTTATTTCCTTCTCAAACAACCGAAAGTGAGCAGGTGTAATCTGAATGAAGGGAAAAAGGCCATTCTTGAAAATAGGATGAGACATTCCTACCAATTTACTGGAGAACCAGTTTGGATTTAAGTATAACTATGTATGACTGATGCCTTTAGTGAGACTGCATTAATATTTAATAATTTCTGCCCTCCAAATTCATATTCGTTATATAAATAGTCCCTTTTAATTTTGTCTGGCTTGCCATTCCAAATAAAAAAAATCATTTTTTGTTCTCATAATTTAAAAAGCAGGTCACTAGGTGTAGGCAAAACCATAAGCAAATAGGTCAACTGTGATATGACTTAAGAGTTAATCAGGGGGATTTTTCCATAAATAGACAGGTATTTTCCTTTCCATGGTAGCAAGATCTTATCTATTTTTGCTAACTTTCTATAAAAATGTATTGCAGTGAGATCATTTCATTCTTTTGGGATTTGTATACCGAGAATGTCAACATCTCCGTCAGATCATTTAATTGGTAAACTACATGGTAATGTAAAATTAGCATTTTCTAGTGATCCAATACGTAATAATACTTATCACAGTTTGGTTTTAATCCAGAGAGGATAGCAAAAGTATCTAGATCCTCTATGAGGCCATGAAGAGATTCTAATTGTAGTTTTAAAAGAAAACATGAATCATCAGCATACAATGACACCTTCGTTTTTAAGCAACAGATTTCTAATCCCTTAATATTATTGTTTGATCTAATTTTAACAGCTAACATTTCGATGGCAAAAATAAATAGATATGCTGATAGTGGACAACCTTGTTTTACTCTACTAGATAGTTTAAAACTTTCTGAGATGTAGACATTATTTACTATTGTACACCTAGGGTTACTATACGAAACTTTTATAAGAGATTCCCCAAAAATGAAATATTCTAGGCATTTATATATAAACTCCAGTCGTACTTTATCAAAAGCCTTTTCAAAATCAGCTATGATAACCAGGCATGGTGTCCCCGATATATCATAAAATTCTACTGTTTCTAGTACTTGTCTTATATTATCTCCAATGTATTGTCCATGTAAAAAACCTGTCTGATTAGGATTAATAATATCTGACAATACTTTTTTAATTCTATGCGCCAAGCATTTTGCTAGGATTTTTGCATCACAACACTGAAGTGTAAGAGGTCTCCAATTTTTTAAATGGACTGGATCTTTATATATACCACTTGGGTCCTGTTTCAGTAAAAATGATATCAGACCTTCTTGTTGCGTGTCTGATAATCTACCATTTATATAGGAGTGGTTAAAACATGCTAATAATTGTCCTCTGAGTATATCAAAAAAGTTTTCTGTACTTCCACTGGTATGCCATCCAGCCATGGAGTTTTCCCCGCCTTAAAGGCTTTGATTGCATCATGAAGTTCCTCCTCTGTAATTTGGCCTTGACATGAGTCTTTCTGTACAGATTAAAATTTTACATTATTATCAGGAAATGGAGGAGGAGGAGGAGGATGGAGGAGACGAAAACATATTCTTAAAGTACTTTTCTTCCTCTTTCAAAATATCATTCGGTGAATCATGTGTGACTCCATCATTTGTAACATGTTTCAATAAAACATTTTTGGTAGCATTTCTATATTGAAGATTGAAAAAGAATTTGGTGCATTTTCCCCATATTCCATCCAGTTCGCTTTATTTTGATAATATATTACACTGGATATTTCTTGAATAAGCTCCTCCATTTCTTTTTGTTTTTCCTCTAACTTATTCTGTGTGTCTATGGTACAGTTTTTATTGTTATCTAACTGTGCTGTTAGTCCTTCAATTTCCTTTGTTAATATGGACTCTTTTGATCTAAATTGCTTTTGTTTTATAGATGAATACTGAATTCATCTATAAGGCACATTTAAAGTGTCCCATACAATAAAGGGATCTGATGTTATGTCTGAAAAAGTCAGTTATACATTTTTCTGTCCTAGTTCTAAACAATTTATCATCTAGTAGGCTTTGATTAAATTTCCAATATCCTCACCCATGTGGAAATTCTGTAAGAGTAATATATATGCCAATTATGTGATGATCCGACCGCATTCTGTCCCCTATCAACACTTTTTAAAACTTTTGGTGCCAGAGAGAATGGCGAAAGAAAGTATTCAAGACGACTAGCTTGATTAAGCCTCCGCCATTTATTTCTCACTGGGTAAGGATATTTAAGTCTCCATATATCCACTAATTCCAATATATCCATGACATCCATGATTTCCTTAAGTGCCTGAGGGTGATAGTTTGTAGTGTGATTTCCTTTACAGTCCATTGAGGTATTTAAGACCGTATTGAAATCTCCCACCATAATAATAGAGTATAGTGTTGCTTGTAGAGTTGATAAATTCTTATATATATTTTCAAAGAAGCTTGGATCATCATTATTTGGACCGTATTATTTGGATCATAAGCCATATCTGTTTATTCTCCAATAACATATTTAAAATAATCCATCTACCTTGATTTCATTATTACTAATAACCCCATAAATATGTGTCTAGTGTTGTATTTGCATATGATATCAGTGATCATTGTCCCATAGTATGTATTACAGTTACAAAAAAGGAAAATACTAATCCTCGTTTGAATTAAGAGAAAATGTAAAAAGCTTTCTCCTCAAGAGTTTTTACATGACAAGCTCTGCTCTGATTTAGAGTATTCCAGACCCAGAGTTGACTCAAGAAAATGTATCCCCCATATGTATTCCTCTGGCAGATAAACATGCCCCTTTTAAACAATTCAGAGTCAAAGATAGAGCTAACCCTTGGTTTGCTTTGGAGCTATCTATCTCATCCAGATGAGAAATCAGGCCTGGGCCAAAGTAAGAAAAACTGACTCTTTGGTGGACTGCCAATCTTTCAGATAATTGAGAAACAGATGTACTATCTCGATTAAGAAAGCTAAATCAAGCTACTCTTTAAGCTCTGGCATCATAACTGAGAAGAATGGGATAAATGATGCTTTGAATCATCATTTTATCTTGGCCAGCTATTTATTTGAGAGAAACAGTGATTTAATTGACCCTGGTCAGTCAATCGACTGCTCTTCCCCCTGCCAGCCTTTAGCTGACTCAATGATTAACCTGTCAACTTCTAGTGAATCTTTGTTTTCATTTCAATAATTTACTATATGTGATGTGCTAGATGCCTTACTTAAGATTGATGTAAACTGTCTTCCCTAGCTAAAATATTACAATCCTTGATTCATTCTCAGCTAAGATCTTTCTTATCTTTGACATGTATCCTAAATGTACCCCTGTCGGGTTTTAGACCAGTGTCACGTCCTGACCAGTATAAGGGTTAATTGTTATTGTAGTTTGGTCAGGACGTGGCAGAGGGTATTTGTTTTATGTGGTTCGGGGTGGTGGTTGATTTAGTAGGGCATTTGATTTATGTATTCCGGGGGTTTTGGGCACTGTGTTATGTTTATGTATTTCTATGTTTAGTCTAGTGAATCTGTTTCTATGTTTAGTTAATTGGGGTAGGGATTCTCAATTGAAGGCAGGTGTTGTCTATTTGCCTTTGATTGAGAGTCCTATATATTAGGGTGTGTTTGTAGTTGTGGGAGATTGTTTCTTGTTTAGCGTGTGTGAGCCTGACAAGACTGTTTTGTTGATCGTGAGTTCGTTGTGTTTATTATTTTGGTGTTCACTTTTGAGTTAAAATAAACTTCAAGATGAGCATCCACAATCCTGCTGCATTTTGGTCCTCCTTTCCCGACGACATCCGTGACAACCAGGTCATAGCACTATCGCTGCTGAATCCCTAGTTATAAATGATGTGGTTAAAACTTCTTAGGGCTAGGTGTCCTGCTAGCGGGACAACTTTCGGTGAAACTGGAGGGCGTGCAATTAAAATAAATAATCATACATATTATGGATTTTAACATTTATGAACATATAAGTGTCTTATATTGGCTGAAAGCTTAGAATATTGTTAATCTAACTGTACTGTCCTATTTACAGTAGCTACTACAGCGAAAACATGCCATGCGATTGTTTGAGAACGGCGCCCCACATTAAAATATTTTTCCACCGGCACAGGTTTCATACATTCACATATAACGATTAAATATTCATTTACTTTTTGAAAATCTTCCTCTGATTTGTCATCCAAAGGGTCCCAGCTATAACATGTCGTGTAGTTTTGTTAGATAAAATCCTTTGTTATATCCCAAAAAGTCTGTTTAGTTGGCACCATAGATTTGAGTAATCCACTCGTTCAACTTGCAGAGAAAGGAATCCGGAAATCTACCCCTAAACTTTGTTTCAACAAGTCAAAATATGTTTCTATTTACTCCTCAGATACCCTAAAATGTAATCAAAATATAATATTTATTTCAGAAAGAAGTATGTTCAATAGAAAACAAATTTTAGCAGGTGCGTAATGTCTTCATGGCGCACGTAAACACACATTTCAAGACTGTGTCCCTCTACTAAAACTGATATTTCTTATTCGGTTTTGAAGTTACATGCCTGAAACCTTGAATATAGACTGCTGACACCCTGTGGAAGCCATAGGAATTGCATCCAGAGAGCTACTTTTCAATATGACCTTTCTCTTGCATTTCTAAGAGGATGGCCTCTAAACCAAAAAAAAATCTGGTTGGTTTTTCTTTGGATTTTCTCCTGCAATATCTATTGTGTTATATTCTCCTACATTATTTAAACATTTCTACAAATGTCAAAGTGTTTTCTTTCCAATGGTTTCAATTACATGCATATCCTGGCTTCAGGGCCTGAGCTACAGGCAGTTTACTTTGGGCACGTCATTCAGACAGGAAGTGGAGAAAAAAATGGGGCCTAGCCCTAAAAATATCCTCAAAACTCCTACTTGTCAGAAATGTTGTGTGTCCTACCCTGACCTCTTACTAAAATGTCTACACTGTGCAAAATGTATTGAAACAATTAACCCCTTTTACTGTCAACTTTGTAAAATGTTTGTTGTTGTATTGTTTGTATTTTGTTGTAGTTAAAATTTGTGTGACTGTCCTTGTGTATCAGTGTTTTGTTACCTGTCATGTTTTGTGTTTTTTTGTGGACACAAAGATGAATAGCTACAGCTTCTGCAAAAGCTATTGGGGATCCAAATAAACAAATAACAAAAATAAACAAATAACTGCAAGTAGCCTACTTTGGTTGTATGCCAGACAAACTTGACAAAATGTTGAATTTATGATAATTCACAATTGTTCATGAGGATATACTTTCTATGAAACGATGTCAAATTTTTTGTGAACAAAATAATTTAATAGAAATATGAAATATCGGAAATGTATGTAATTTCCGTCTTCAGCACTGAGTAAACTTTTTTTGTGTGCCACAACAACTTGGGCACTTGCTTCTTGTATTTCATGGGCTTGCTTATGACAGGCGCTTGTCACTCCGATGTACCTTAAATTACAGTGCATAGGGGTATCATGTTAACCTTGTTAGCCTCCAGAACTCAACCAGTAGGCTACACACTTTCTGTGGAAGAGCTATCCTTAGACCAATGGTTCCCAAACAGTGTGCCACGGCAGTGTGCATTGAGGAACTCAGGTGTGCCGCAAAACTTTTCCTAATCTTGATAAACTTTTTTGAACACTCACCTAACCTGTGGAATGCATATGGAATTTTGACTTGGGAGCACTAGTGCCGGTCAGCTAATACAGTAAATGGTCCATGGTTACATCGTGGTTTCAAGTCCAGTGCGCTCAGGCTGTTACATTTGTGTAATTTTTTCTTTGTCTGTGAAAGCCATTAGCATGTACAGGCAAGTCTTATTAGGCTTATCCAGAGTAATTTATTTAATATTTATTTATTTTATTTCACCTTTATTTAACCAGGTAGGCAAGTTGAGAACAAGTTCTCATTTACAATTGCGACCTGGCCAAGATAAAGCAAAGCAGTTTCACACATACAACAACACAGAGTTACACATGGAGTAAAACAAACATACAGTCAATAATACAGTAGAAAAATAAGTCTATATACAATGTGAGCAAATGAGGTGAGATAAGGGAGGTAAAGGCAAAAAAAGGCCATGGTGGCGAAGTACATACAATGTAGCAAGTAAAACACTGGAATGGTAGATTTGCAGTGGAAGAAAGTGCAAAGTAGAAATATAAATAATGGGGTGCAAAGGAGCAAAATAAATAAATACAGTAGGGAAAGAGGTAGTTGTTTGGGCTAAATTATAGATGGGCAATGTACAGGTGCAGTAATCTGTGAGCTGCTCTGACAGCTGGTGCTTAAAGCTAGTGAGGGAGATAAGTGTTTCCAGTTTCAGAGATGTTTGTAGTTCATTCCAGTCATTGGCAGCAGAGAACTGGAAGGAGAGACGGCTGAAGGAGGAATTGGCTTTGGGGGTGACCAGTGAGATATACCTGCTGGAGAGCGTGCTACAGGTGGGTGCTGCTATGGTGACCAGCGAGCTGAGATAAGGGGGGACTTTACCTAGTAGGGTCTTGTAGATGACCTGGAGCCAGTGGGTTTCGCGACGAGTATGAAGCGAGGGCCAGCCAACGAGAGCATACAGGTCGCAGTGGTGGGTAGTATATGGGGCTTTGGTAACAAAACGGATGGCACTGTGATAGACTGCATCCAATTTATTGAGTAGGGTATTGGAGGCTATATTGTAAATGACATCGCCGAAGTCGAGGATCGGTAGGATGGTCAGTTTTACGAGGATATGTTTGGCAGCATGAGTGAAGGATGCTTTATTGTGAAATAGGAAGCCAATTCTAGATTTAACTTTGGATTGGAGATGTCTGATGTGAGTCTGGAAGGAGAGTTTACAGTCTAACCAGACACCTAGGTATTTGTAGTTGTCCACATATTCTAAGTCAGAACCGTAGTGATGCTGGACGTGCGGGCAGGTGCGGGCAGCGATCGGTTGAAGAGCATGCATTTAGTTTTACTTGTATTTAAGAGCAGTTGGAGGCCACGGAAGGAGAGTTGTATGGCATTGAAGCTCGTCTGGAGGGTTGTTAACACAGTGCCCAAAGAAGGGCCAGAAGTATACAGAATGGTGTCGTCTGCGTAGAGGCGGATCAAAGACTCACCAGCACCAAGAGCGACATCATTGATGTATACAGAGAAAAGAGTCTGCCCAAGAATTGAACCCTGTGGCACCCCCATAGAGACTGCCAGAGGTCCAGACAACAGGCCCTCCGATTTGACACACTGGACTCTATCAGAGAAGTAGTTGGTGAACCAGACGAGGCAATCATTTGAGAAACCAAGACTATTGAGTCTGCCGATGAGGATGTGGTGATTGACAGAGTCGAAAGCCTTGGCCAGGTCAATGAATACGGCTGCACAATATTGTTTCTTATCGATGGCGGTTAAGATATCGTTTAGGTCCTTGAGCGTGGCTGAGGTGCACCCATGACCAGCTCTGAAACCAGATTGCATAGCGGAGAAGGTGTGGTGGGATTCGAAATGGTCGGTAATCTGTTTGTTAATTTGGCTTTTTAAAACCTTAGAAAGGCAGGGTAGGGTAGATATAGGTCTGTAGCAGTTTGGGTCAAGAGTGTCCCCCCTTTGAAGAGGGGATGACCGCGGCTGCTTTCCAATCTTTGGGAATCTCAGACGACACAAAAGAGAGGTTGAACAGGCTAGTAATAGGGGTTGCAACAATTTTGGCAGATAATTTTAGAAAGAAAGGGTCCAGATTGTCTAGCCCGGCTGATTTGTAGGGGTCCAGATTTTGCAGTTCTTTCAGAACATCAGCTGACTGGATTTGGGAGAAGGAGAAATGGGGAAGGCTTGGGTGAGTATATGGCTCTGGGCTTAGCTATAGCACAGCCTTTGCCATAGAAACAAACAGAGCATGGCTTTGTGTCTTTGGTTGCACCTTTACAATGCAGAAAACCACTTGTCTGTAGCCCAAACCGTTAAGACATATTTTACCGGAGCATTATTTTTTTCTTTCTGGCGCAGATTCGCGTTACGCTCTGAAAAACCCCTAGAGTCGATTCCCGTGCGGCAATCTATTTATCGCAATTAAAAAAATCCCTATCAAAATCTGTTTGAGCAAGAGATATGTTTTTTTTGTTGCATAGCGTGCATCTCAATCTACTGCCTTCGCCGGGGTCGGCCTTCCGCGTCTATGGTGGAAAGTGACAGAGCTACAGCGTTGTCTTTCTGCTGACTTGCGGTAACTCCATGGTTCTAAATCAGTAGTTGTTTTGTAAACTGTCGAAAACATCAACTTGCTTGACCTTGCTGCAGGTGATATCTGTGTGTATGCAATATTTGCTTTGTGGACCTCACAGGACAGATGTTGCTCTCAGGTTTTGTGATGAAGCAAACGTTTGTGTCGTTGAATTTATGCCACCACTGTATGACTGTTGTCTTTTTTTTGTAACTGCCTTATTGTATATCAAGGTGGCATATGAACGAATGGGTTGTAGAGCGAACAATGCAATTATCACAACATAAGTTGTAAAATTGCTATTTTACTGGCTTGGCTTCCTCAGTGATTTTACCCATGCACAACTACTGCAGTGGTGTTTTGTCAGTCCAAGAGACATCCCAAAAATCAGTCTTCTCACGAAAAAGTTTGGCCTCCAAAACTATAACGGTTTGGGCTACAAAACTAATATGACCCCTCTATCGGAATATGAGACTCTCACAAGAGACTAAAACAATGTTGTTATCCGTTTTGCTCTACGACCCCCAAAAGTGTCACAGGCCTCGTCTGAAGGTAGCCTGGTACCGGGATGAACTTTTTTCCCCCTGAGCTTTCTTATAGGTACCAGGTATAGGTATAGGACAGACACTCTTCTTAGGTATAGGACAGACACTTGAAAACATACTTCCTTTTGGATTTTTTTTACTATAGGTTTTTCCATGTATGAATCTGTTATTCAATGTGATTCTATAGGCTAATTGCAGTAAGGCCTAATTTAATGTCTCATTTAAAAAAAATTATATATTTTTTTAGACCTACAGGTGTCCTAAAATTCAAAGGTAAATAATCCTTGGTATGACCATCTTAAAAAAATGCCATATGTTAGATTAGTAGAGACCCTGGGCCCTTACACTGTACGTTTTTTTTGAAGGGGTACACACAAATTAACCATCATGATTAAGGAACTATTAAACCCCCAAAAAACTTTTGACACAGAAAATGGATGGTTAGCAGTATGGATCAGATGAGATGGAGGTCATTACCGCTAAATACATTAATAGTGACATTTTGGGTGTGTCGCAGAATTTTATATCCCATCAAGGTATGCCACGGTTCAAAAAAGGTTGTGGAATCACTGCCTTAGACCTTACAATTGATATGTTATTGACTTGTGCTCAATAAACATTCAACACAAGGGTTCTGCTGCAACATGCATCTTACTATTGACACCCCAGACTCAGTAGTGCAGAGCTTATACTATGTACAGTGCATTCGGAAAGTATTCAGACCACATTACACATTTTGTTACATGACAGCCTTATTCTAAAATGGATTGAATACATATTTTTCCTCATCAATCTACACACAGTACCCCATAATGACAAAGCAAAAACAGGTTTTGTGTCAAGGCACAGATCTGGGGAAGGGTACCAAGATATTTCTGCAGCATTGAAGGTCCCCAAGAAAACAATTGGCCTCCATCATTCTTAAATAGAAGAAGTTTGGAAGTACCAAGACTCTTCCTAGAGCTGGCTGCCCAGCCAAACTGAGCCATCTGGGGAGAAGGGAGGTGACCAAGAACCCGATGGTCACTCTGACAGAGCTCCAGAGTTCCTCTGTGGAGATGGGAGAATCTTCAAGAAGGACAACCATCTCTGCAGCACTCCACCAATCAGGCCTTTATCGTAGAGTGGCCAGATGGAAGCTGCTCCTTAGTAAAAGGCACATAACAGCCCGTTTGGAGTTTGCCAAAAGGCACCTAAAGGACTCTCAGCCCATGAGAAACAAGATTGGCCTGAATGACAAGCATCACTCCTGGAGGAAACCTGTCACCATCCCTACGGTGAAGCATGGTGGTGGCAGCATCATGCTGTGAGGATGTTTTTCAGTGGCAGGGACTGGGAGACTAGTCAGGATCGAGGGAAAGATGAACGGAGCAAAGTACAGAGAGGTCCTTGATGAAAACCTGCTCCAGAGTGCTCAGGACCTCAGACAACGACCCCAAGGACACAGCCAAGACAACGCAGGTATGGGACTAGTTTCTGAATGTCCTTGACTGGCCCAGCCAGAGTCCGGACCTGAACCCAATAAAATATCTCTGGAGAGACCTGAAAATAGCGGTGCCACATTGAAAGTCACTGAGCTCTTCAGTAAGGCCATTCTACTGCCAATGTTTCTCGATGGAAACTGAATGGCTGTGTGCTCGATTCATACATCTGTCAGCAACGGGTGTGGCTGAAATAGCCGAATCCACTATTTTGAAGGGGTGTCCACATACTTTTGTATATATATTGTATCTCTTTGTGTTTGACAGTGAATCTGGGAGAGACAGTTTGAGAGCGGCGGTAGGTAGGGTAGTGGATTGGGCTGCATCGGGCTTAAGGAGGAGGTTAATGAGGAGGAGGGGGTGTGAGAGGAAAAGAGAGAGAGAGCCTGTGCTTTCAAGGTGTGTTATTTGTTCAAGGCTGTCCAAACATTTACAGAGCGCTGGCAGCCGAGGAATGCAGAGCCAGGACTGGGGCTGCAGCATGCGTGGGAAACCGCTGCTCTCCTCAACCTCTGCAGACTCGTTGCCCCTCGGGCAGATTGTCAACACAGACAGTGCCAGAGATGTGTGGGCCTGATAGTGACAGGTCCCGTCAGCGGCCGCGCACACCCACACATAGACAGGCGCGCTCCCAGCGGCACACAGCCAGGCTTACCGCCCCTCCTTGCTGCAGACTGACACACATTAAAGAGGCAGAAGCCAGAGGTGCCCAGTAACACCCCGCCCCCCCACCCTCCCACACACACACTTCAGACACACAATAGCACTAATAGATGCACACAGGCAGACGTGTTCATACATATACAGTAGACGCACTCAACACTCAACAGTTTATAGCCTACATTGGTTCATTAAATTTGGTAAAATGTACACTTCAAAGGTTGCAATCAATTCAACAGTCATCTGTTTAATATTATACAGATAGATGTACGTTTGAGAAAGCAAAAATATTCACCATATTCCTATCTACTTTAGCCATTTCCCTGTTATGGCTCAACAGGTGAACTTGGCATACTTGTCATGTCATTATCAACATCAAAGCTGTTTTCATAATGATAACGGAAATCATTCGAATTTAGACTATTGTAGTGCTGCTGAGTGGCTCACTTAAATGTAACTTAAATGACAAAGCACAACAAACTGCACAGTCCCAACTGGTTCCCACTAGGGCTGAGGGGTATACTGTATTTTACTATATACCGGTATTGATGCGTGGACCGGTATGTGTTTTTACTTTACCTTCTTTAATGGTATTTCAGGTTTTGGTTTGTTAAATGTGATACGCCACTTCGTTTTTATAGTTTACGTCGCTACTTGAGTCGTCTGTCTTCCTTTCTCACCAAGCCCCGCCCCTTCTCAATCAAGGAGCGCAGTTGTTGTTGCTCAACCATGAGATCATTTGCCGACAGTTCACTCTTCAGTCTGCTTGGTCAATGCAGTAGATGCAACAATATGTTGATAACAACAATGCTGCTTTCTTTCCGCTTAGCTTCTTAACCTCTCTAGGGAAGGTGGGACGAAATCGTTGGCTTTGGATTGGCTTTGGATAGAAAACACCCTAAAGTTTCTAAAACTGTTTGAATGGTGTCTGTGAGTATAACAGAACTCATATGGCAGGCAAAAACCTGAGAGGATTCTGTACAGGAAGTGCCCTCTCTGACCATTCCTTGGGCTTCTTGACTCTTTTTATTGAAAACTTAGGATCTTTGCTGTAACGTGACACTTCCTAAGGCTCCCATAGGCTCTCAGAACCCGGGAAAAAGCTGAATGACGTCTTTGCAGCCCCTGGCTGAAAAACATTAGCGCCTTTGGTAAGTGGTCTATCAGAGGACAATGAGACTGAGGAGTGTGCACGAGGCGACCCCATGTTTTTATTTTCTCTCTCTTTGTACCAAAACAGGGTTTCCCGGTCAGAATATTATCGCTTTTTTACGAGAAAAATGGCATAAAAATTGATTTTAAACAGCGGTTGACATGCTTTGAAGTACAGTAATGGAATATTTAGAATTTTTTTGTCACGAAACGCGTCAGGTGCGTCACCCTTCTTTACACTTCCGATAGTGTCTTGAACGCACGAACAAAACAGAGGATATTTGAACATAACTATGGATTATTTTGAACCAAACCAACATTTGTTATTGAAGTAGAAGTCCTGGGAGTGCATTCTGACGAAGAACAGCAAAGGTAATAACATTTTTCTTATAGTAAATCTGACTTTGGTGAGGGCTAAACTTGGTGGGTGTCTAAATAGCTAGCCCTGTGATGCTGGGCTATCTACTCAGAATATTGCAAAATGTGCTTTCACCGAAAATCTATTTTAAAATCGGACATAGCGAGTGCATACAGGAGTTCTGTATCTATAATTCTTAAAATAATTGTTATGTTGTTTGTGAACGTTTATCTTGAGTAATTTAGTAAATTCACCGGAAGTTTGCGGTATGTTAGGAAAATACTCAAAACAGAAACAATTACCCACAAAACCCAAAGGAAAAACATGCTCCTTATGTGTGACTCCCAATCAGCAACAATGAGCTTCAGCTGTGCCTGATTGGGAGCCACACACGGCCCAAAACAAAGAAATACAAAAACATAGAGAAAGGAACATAGAACGCCCACCCAATGTAACACCCTGGCCTAACCAAAATAAAGAACAAAAAACCCCTCTCTATGGCCAGGGCGTTACAGTTAGCCGCTAGTACTAATCGCTAGTTAGCTGTCTAGCTAGATAGCTAATATATGTACTGAGTCAGAGCAAATGTAGCTAGCTGATACCAGTGCTTGGTGTAGGCCTAAATCACCATGTTGTTTGTGCAACAGTATCTTCTAAATCAGAGCGGAATGTGCGAAGCATGAATATGTTAGCTACACGAAGTAAGAGTTTTAGAACTCTGACATTCAGCTGAAAAAGATGTTAGCATTGTCAGAAATGGTACACAAAGGTAGTGCAACGTTGATTCTCTATTGGCACGTGAGAGAGATAAAATATACATTTAATCAAAACTGTACCTACAAACTTATTTAGTAGACAAATGGAATGTCCAAGGGTCACCGTATGGATGCTATAGTCTCGTTTTAATCTAATATCTAGAGTTTTAGCTAGGTGGCCGCAAGAAATTGTATTTTTTCCTAATCTTTACGACCCTGTCAAAAATCTGGTATGTGGTTCTCGGTAACGGCTGAACGGATCATGACGAGAGGAGGGGAGTGTGTTGTGTACCTTCAACCAAGTTGATTTGCGAAGATTCATCAACATTGCTGTCATATTGGCTTAGATGTGATGGTAGGAAGATTTGAATTTAACATTGAGCATCAATAAATCCCTACTTATTGTGGGGGCTATCACCACCACAATATTTGACAACTTTTATTATTCAAAAACGTAAAATACAGTAAAGAAATGACAAAATATTGTGATATGATATTTTGGCCATATCACCCAGCCCTACAATTCACAATTCTTTGTGGGGCTAAACACTTTTTTTATATAAAAAACATTATTCTGACAGGACAGTATTAGAAGTAGGTTTATTGTAGTATAGATGGTAGACAGGAATTGGAGAGGGATAGAGAAAGGAAGGGCACAGACCGCCGAGCCTCGAACACCCTCGAACACTGGCTACACCCTACTTCAGCACATAGGACTGAATCCTAGCTTGAGATGCATGCATTTTAGCGGGGGTGAGAAATGTGCTTTACTTATAAAATGTATTATTGTTAATATTACGCTTTTTCATAAATAATTGACATCAAAGATTTGTGCGACAATGTGAGCATGCAGATCTTAAGTTAGGATATTCGTGCCTATGTGTATATTTACAATGATTTAATTACTCCCTGAATAGATGATTGAAGTGTTTTAACAGTACATTGGGGATTGGTGTTGATAGCTTCATTATTGACTATGAGGTCCCGTGTGCATTGTATGTGTTGAGTGCTGTGTCCTTGATGCTCTGGGTGTGGCGAATACTCCATGGGTGACAGAGAATGGTGGTGGAGGCCCTTCATTGAGGAAAGGAAACTCTCATACAGCGTAGAGAGTGGGAGTGTCCACAAAGGTCATTTATGTGTGCATGTTTAATTTTTGGTGTGTGTGAGTGCTGTTGGAATAATACTGTTGTAATCAAGACAGGACACAATTTGCATTAAAGAATGACTGCCGTTAAAAAGCAACAAATCCCTTTGAAAACTGCCTGTGTGGCATCGATATGAGTCAGAAACAGTTATTCTAGTGTCAAAATTGACTACAAAGTACAAAGTGTAATTTTGGTCATAAAGTCAGTCTCGTCTAAAATGGAGTTTGGAACTTCCATGCGTCAAACGTGTAAATGAAGGTTGGGTTTTGATTTGACAATGTCGACTTGCCCACTAACATTGGGTGAACAGCTGTGGTGATTTAACTCTATCCAATAGCATAAACAATGTGACAGATCTGCTCAGCAGCTCCAACTGTTAACCGATGACAACACGTTTTTTTACTTGAATACTGCACCTAACACAAAACAAAAAACTCACCGGCAACTAAAACATCCTTGACAAAAACATCAAAATGAATTACAGATTTCTTGAGTTATCTTAGAAACAGTCTGAGGATTTTGAGCAAGTGAAATGAGCTTCTGCATCTACAGTGTCTCATGGGGGACAAACATCACTAAACAAACGCAGACAGGAAACACACCTCCAAAACTGAAATCTTGTTTTCCTAATGAGCAGCAGATAAACACGTGCCAATCGGCGTGTTCTGTGGCTCTATAAGGTGCTACAGTACATGTACAATCTACAAAGTAGTAGTTAATTTAATTCAAGTTGTTTTACTAAGTGAAATATGTTTACTACATTGTAAACAATGAATAACAGTTTTATTTGATGGAAAATGCCTATTGCTTAATTTGCCTATTGCTTCATGTCAGTGATTAAGAAGACCATAATAATGTGTCCTGGTGGAAGCCTGCGAGTGCCAAGCATGAGAACCATGCGTTGTCGAAACCCACACCAGGAAACGCTGTGTAAATATATGCAGGGGCACTGTGAGTTGAGATAGGCTGATAACGGTAGTGAAGGTGGTGATATATGACACAGAAGGGTTTTAGGTGCATCCACAGGTCATTCCTCTCCGCTCACCTGTGCCCAATTTAACACAAATGTGAAGCCCCGACCTGGGTTACGGACCAGAGTGTAATGTAGGTAAAATATTGTCTATTGTGTACAGCACTTCAAATATCTGCAATATTGCATTAACAGGGATAAGCACAGCAATGTGGAATGAAACGTGCTTAACACACACACACACACACACACACACACACACACACACACACACACACACACACACACACACACACACACACACACACACACACACACACACACACACACACACACACACACACACACACAGCACCTCTGTCGTGTAGCCCCAGACACCTGCCTTCCGGGCTCTGCTGGGGGGGTTTTGTGTTACACCGATGAGGCAACCTTCGACCAATGGGCTGGTGTGAGAACGGCAAGCGAGCGTGGTGGGAACTCTCCTCCCCTCTCGTTCTCCTTCTTTACTCTCTCTCTGTCTCTTTTACCTGGGAATCAGTGCTGCCTCAAGGAGGGGAAACCTGCAACCTGCCCGGTTACTGAATGAACACAAAACAAAAAACTCACCGGCAACAGATGAGTTACACAAGTCAAGTTTTCTTTGTTTTCTTTTTTTTTCTCCCTCCATTTTTTTCTATTCATTCATGGCACACAGCTTTACATCTTGGCAGTATTGAAAAAAGAGAGAGAAAAAAGCGAAACAAAACAGGCAAAGTGTGGGAACTTTTCCTCACACATTTTCTTTCTTTCTAAATGCTTTTATCATTATGAACCATGCTCATGCAGCTATTTTTGCACCTGTGGCATTGCCTCAGAGGCTCAGTTCATTGACTCTTTGAAGAAATAATCACTCAAGAAAATAAAATGAAATCGTCAGTTTACTTTAGACAATACAGAACACGTTTAATGAAATAATAAATTAATAAATAGCCTACTGAATTTGCTGTGGTGTTTCAAGGCTTTGTGTTGCCCTATTTAAAAACCATCTTAGTGTAAATTAAGTAATATTTTTTTATTTGATTTCAAAGTCAAAATATGGGAGTAAAAATACCACAGCACACTAATAATGATGAAAACACAGTTAAATAAACATTGTATTTTTGCCCTCAGGTAAACAGAGATTAAGTCTACTCCTAGACTAAAAAGCACTTTCAATGGAGATTTTCCATTGAGCATGCTTTTCAGTCCAAAACTTAATCTGTGTCTGGGAAAGCAGCCCTTAAAGTTTGAAAGAATTCCTCTGAATTGATTAATCACAGCCAACTTTAAAATCCTTCCAGTTGATGACTGGGAATCAGCACATCCAACAGTGCCTCCCAGTGAAAAAAATAGTATTGCTTCTTAGAAAATGGGGTGGATCAGTTTAATATTGCGGAAAGATTGTTGCTTCCATCAATGTAATTGTCTGCATCATTTCCAATCGCCCATATCTTTTTTTTGGTAAATATATATATCCATATACCTACACATACATACATATATGCATACATATACACATATATACATACACATACCTATATAGATATACATACTTTTTTTTAGAATATACCTTTATTATTCCCAGCAAACCCTACCACCCTTCCCCCAACTGGAGTAAACTAATAAACAATAACACTTAGGCTTCTACATTCATCTTATACACATTTTACTGACACAATCTATTTTACAATAGTTATATTTAGTTTGTTTTTAGTCCTTCCTCCATTTCTGATGTCCATCCAGTTTGATTTCTATTTGTAACTGTGCTATTTCACAAAATTTCTGAACCTATATACATTTTACAGACCCCGTATGTTTTACATTGGTTATCTTGTTATTAGACCCACCCTTCAGCTCCATTCAACCCCTCCCATCATTCTCTCAACACCAACCATTTTGGATTTCTATTTGCCATATACACTGCTCAAAAAAATAAAGGGAACACTTAAACAACACAATGTAACTCCAAGTCAATCACACTTCTGTGAAATCAAACTGTCCACTTAGGAAGCAACAGTGATTGACAATACATTTCACATGCTGTTGTGCAAATGGAATAGACAACAGGTGGAAATTATAGGCAATTAGCAAGACACCCCCAATAAAGGAGTGGTTCTGCAGGTCGGGACCACAGACCACTTCTCAGTTCCTATGCTTCCTGGCTAATGTTTTGGTCACTTTTGAATGCTGGTGGTGCTTTCACTCTAGTGGTAGCATGAGACGGAGTCTACAACCCACACAAGTGGCTCAGGTAGTGCAGCTCATCCAGGATGGCACATCAATGCGAGCTGTGGCAAGAAGGTTTGCTGTGTCTGTCAGCGTAGTGTCCAGAGCATGGAGGCGCTACCAGGAGACAGGCCAGTACATCAGGAGACGTGGAGGAGGCCGTAGGAGGGCAACAACCCAGCAGCAGGACCGCTACCTCCGCCTTTGTGCAAGGAGGAGCAGGAGAAGCACTGCCAGAGCCCTGCAAAATGACCTCCAGCAGGCCACAAATGTGCATGTCTGCTCAAACGGTCAGAAACAGACTCCATGAGGGTGGTATGAGGGCCCGACGTCCACAGGTGGGGGTTGTGCTTACAGCCCAACACCGTGCAGGACGTTTGGCATTTGCCAGAGAACACCAAGATTGGCAAATTCGCCACTGGCGCCCTGTGCTCTTCACAGATGCAAGCAGGTTCACACTGAGCACGTGACAGACGTGACAGAGTCTGGAGACGCCGTGGAGAACGTTCTGCTGCCTGCAACATCCTCCAGCATGACCGGTTTGGCAGTGGGTCAGTCATGGTGTGGGGTGGCATTTCTTTGGGGGGCCGCACAGCCCTCCATGTGCTCGCCAGAGGTAGCCTGACTGCCATTAGGTACTGAGATGAGATCCTCAGACCCCTTGTGAGACCATATGCTGGTGCGGTTGGCCCTGGGTTCCTCCTAATGCAAGACAATGCTAGACCTCATGTGGCTGGAGTGTGTCAGCAGTTGCTGCAAGAGGAAGGCATTGATGCTATGGACTGGCCCGTCCGTTCCCCAGACCTGAATCCAATTGAGCACATCTGGGACATCATGTCTCGCTCCATCCACCAACGCCACGTTGCACCACAGACTGTCCAGGAGTTGGCGGATGCTTTAGTCCAGGTCTGGGAGGAGATCCCTCAGGAGACCATCCGCCACCTCATCAGGAGCATGCCCAGGCATTGTAGGGAGGTCATACAGGCACGTGGAGGCCACACACACTACTGAGCCTCATTTTGACTTGTTTTAAGGACATTACATCAAAGTTGGATCAGCCTGTAGTGTGGTTTTCCACTTTAATTTTGAGTGTGACTCCAAATCCAGACCTCCATGGGTTGATAAATTGGATTTCCATTGATTATTTTTGTGTGATTCTGTTGTCAGCACATTCAACTATGTAAAGAAAAAAGTATTTCATAAGATTATTTCTTTCATTCAGATCTAGGATGTGTTGTTTAAGTGTTGCCTTTATTTTTTTGAGCAGTATATTTTTCAACTGTGCTGTGATGCTTCACAAAAGTACTGAACCTTTCTATTCACATAGCTTCTACAGATTGATTGACTATGGCTTTTCAAATCACCCAGTATTGCTGTCTGCAGCGTTAGTTCTAGGTAAATGTTGCAATTCTTCAGCCATTCCTCGACCTGTGACCAAAAATGAGCTACATATGGACAATACCAAAATAAATGATCTTACAGCAAAATTTGCAGAGCTGGGAAGATTGTATCCTCCATATATATAACATTCTATTGGTTGCAAGAATTTTGTATAGTAATTTAAATTGAAAAAATTCAAAGTTTTGAATCAAGCGTTGTTTTGCGTATCAATTCATAAACCATATGCCATGGAACGGGTACATCGAAAATTTCTTCCCAACTATTTTGCAATTTATATGGCACAGCTGTTAGTTTTTTGGTCCTTAAATGAAATTGGTATCTGTTTTTATTTATCACACTTTTCTTTAACCATTTATGTTCTTTAATAAGGGGCCAACATACAAGTTCCTTGCTTTTTCCCCCTTCTACTTGCCTCTTCCATTTTTGTGGTAATGCTGCAATTAGTTGATTGTAATTTTGGGTAGAGCAGACATTTCCATATCTGTGTTAGCTGCATGTGTGACATAACTCCACCAGTCCTGTTTATGATATAATTTACTGAAATTATACCTTTTATTCGAAAAATACGTTTTTTTAATCAATTAGTATATTTGAGTTTAACCACAATATTTGTTGTATTATTTGTTCTGTCTTTTCAGGTGTATTAAACTGAAATTGCAACCAGCTTTCTAAGGCTTGTTTAAAAAATAACAATGTTTTGGAAATTATTTCCCTTTCAAACAACCGAAACTGAGCAGGTGTAATCTGAATAAAGGGAAAAAGGCCATTCTTGAACATAGGATGAGACATTCCTATCAATTTACTAGAGAACCAGTTTGGATTTAAGTATAACTTTTGTATGACTGTATGACTTTAGTGAGAGGTTGAATGCTTTAATATTTAATCATTTCTACCCTCCAAATTTATATTCGTTATATAAATAGGCCCTTTTAATTTTGTCTGGCTTGCCATTCCAAATAAAATTGAATATGTTTTTGTTGATTTAATTTATAAAGCAGGTCACTAGGTGTAGGCACAACCATAAGCAAATAGCTAAACTGTGATATGACTAAAGAGTTAATCAGGGTGATTTTTCCACAAATAGACAGGTATTTTCCTTTCCATGGTAGCAAGATCTTATCTATTTTTGCTAACTTTCTATAAAAATGCATTGCAGTGAGATCATTTCTTTCTTTTGGGATTTGTATACCGAGTATGTCCACGGCTCCGTCAGACCATTTAATTGGTAAACTACACGATAATGTAGAATTTGCATTTTCTAGTGATCCAACACTGAGGAGGTGGAGAGATTCTAATTGTGGTTTTAAAAGAAAACATGAATCATCAGCGTACAATGACACCTTCGTTTTTAAGACACGGATTTCTAATCCCTTAATATTATTGTTTGATCTCATTTTAACAGCTAACATTTCGATGGCAATAATAAATAGATATGCCGATAGTGGACAACCTTGTTTTATTCCTCTAGATAGTTTAAAACTTTCTGAGATGTAGCCATTATGTACTATTTTACACCTAGGGTTACTATACGAAACTTTAACCCATTTTATAAGAGATTCCCCAAAATCAAAATATTCTAGGCATTTATATATAAACTCCATTCGTACTTTATCAAAAGCCTTTTCAAAATCAGCTATGAAAACCAGGCATGGTGTCCCCGATATATCATAATATTCTATTGTTTCCAGTAACCTGTCTGATTAGGATGAATAATATCTGACAATAGTTTTTTAATTCTATGCGCCAAGCATTTTGCTAGGATTTTTGCATCACATCACTGAAGTGTAAGAAGTCTCCAATTTTTTAAATGGACTGGATCTTTATATGGGGCGGCGGGTAGCCTGGTGTTTAGAGTGTTGGACTAGTAACCGAAAGGTTGCAAGATTGAATCCCTGAGCTGACAAGGTAAAAATCTGTCGTTTTGCCCCTGAACAAGGCAGTTAACCCAATGTTCCTAGGCCGTCATTGTAAACAAGAATTTGTTATTAACTGACATGCCTAGTTAAATAAAGATAAAATAAAGAAATATATACCACTTGGGTCCTGTTTCAGTAATAATTATATCAGACCTTCTTGTTGCGTGTCTGATAATCTACCAATTATATAGAAGTGGTTAAAACATGCTAATAATAGTCCTCTGAGTATATCCAAAAAAGTTTTGTATACTTCCACTGGTATGCTATCCAGCCATGGAGTTTTCCAAGCCTTAAAGGCTTTAATTGCATCAAGAAGTTCCTCCTCTGTAATTTGGCCTTCACATGAGTCTTTCTGTACAGATGTTAATTTTACCTTATTATTATGAAAAAAATCCATACAATTAGCTTCAGTTAGTGGAGATGGAGGAGACTGAATCGAAAACATATTCTTAAAGTACTTTACTTCCTCTTTTAATATATAATTCAGTGAATCATGCGTGACTCCATCATTTGTAACAAGTTTCAATACATTTTTTTGGTAGCATTTCTATATTGAAGATTGAAAAAGAATTTGGTGCATTTTTCCCCATATTCCATCCAGTTCTCCTTATTTATATAATATATTACACTTGATCTTTCTTAAATAAGTTCCTCCATTTCTTTTTGTTTTTTCTCTAACTTATTACGTGCCTCTATGGTACAGTTTTTATTGCTATCTATCAGTACTGTTAGTCCTTCAATTTCCTTTGTTAATATGGACTCTTTTGATCTAAATTGCTTTTGTTTTATAGATGAGTACTGAATTGCATGGCTTCTAAAGGCACATTTAAAGTGTCCCATACAATAAGGGGATCTGCTGTACGTACCTATGTTATCTCTGAAAAAGTCAGCTGTACATTTTTCTGTCCTAGTTCTAAACAATTCATCATCTAGTAGGCTTTGATTAAATTTCCAATATCCTCGCCCATGTGGAAATTTTGTAAGAGTAATATATATGCCAATTATGTGATGATCCGACCACATTCTGTCCCCTTATCAACACTTTTTAAACTTTTGGTGCCAGAGAGAAGGGCATAAGAAAGTAGTCAAGACGACTATCTTGATTAAGCCTCCGCCATGTATATCTCACTAGGTCAGGGTATTTAAGTCTCCATATATCCACTAATTCCAATATATCCATGACATTCATGATTTCCTTAAGTGCCTGAGGGTGATAGTTTGTAGTGTGATTTCCTTTACGGTCCATAGAGGTATTTAATAAAACCGTATTAAAATCTCCCACCATAATAATAGAGTCTAGTATTGCTTTTAGAGTTGATAAATTCTTATATTTTCAAAGAAGCTTGGATCATCATTTTTTGGACCGTATCTGTTTATTCTCCAATAAAATATTTAAAATAATCCATCTACCTTGATGATCTGTTTGGACAATTTGCACATTTGGATCAAAATTACTGTTAATTAAAATCATCACCCCTTTTGAATTTCTTTGCCCATGGTAGAAATATATTTTGCTCCACCCCAGTCCTTTTTCCACAAAACTTAATCTAAAATTGTTGAATGAGTTTCCTGTAAACAATAGATATTATATTCCTTCTCTTTTAACCATCTGCTAGGCCATTACAATTATAACTGGCTATACTTATTTCACCACTTACCATAATGAGACACAACTTTCAATTCTATTTATGAAAATATATGTTTGTAAACGTACCATTAAAAAGTAACATGATGATTGAGTGTCTATATAGCTGTACCATGATATTTGCATTGCTACTAAGTAAACCTCCAATTGATCCCCACTACTCCACCCGCTAAAAGCCCTCCTCATCCTGAGTTTGGTTGTCATCCCAATGCCCGGCAGACCACCCCCGACCCCCCGTGTCCCATAGCCCTGAAGAGACTGGGATCCATCCTTCGAAAGAGCACACAGTGCCAATTACAGAACAGAAGTAGATCAACCGCCAAATGCATTTCCATCGCCCTCACCTCAATTTGTATTATATATAGCCATCAAAATATATATATATTTTTTAAATCCTTATTTTCCATAATTAGCTATTAATATTTGTAGCAATGTAGGCAATTTATGCAAAGGAATTTACCTCTCACCAGTCTCGCCATTACCAAAATGACATTATTGCAAGCAATTATTATATTAGCAAACAATTATTGTGAATCATCCTATATTGTCCCAAACATATTTTACTCCTTTGCAACAGTTGTGGGATATGCACATACACTCATACACTCATACACACTCAACCCTTTCCCTCCACACAACCATAGGCTTACATTCTCAACAGTTGCACCATCCCAGAGCCCAACTCAAGAAATGTCTTGTTTTCCGAATGCATATACAGTTGTAGCTGCATGAGAAGGCCTGCAAGACTGTGCAAAAAAAATTGGCAGAAATTGAGAGATTTTATTAACCATTGTCACGTCCTAAATGATGGAGGTCAAATGTACACCTTTTCCCTGAAACACCTACAACACGGTCCCCTGTATTGACCATATTCCCAAGCATCTCCATGCAGTCAGACTTTTGATTTTGTGCCACCAGGGCCACAATAATATACCCCCTCTCTGAATGTCCGAGTGTGACCCCCTCCGCATGGGTTACTGCAGCTAGAATTGCCAGCACTACCACTGCCTGGGTAGGGGCACCCCACCGGAATCCCCACCGGCTAGGTACAAGGTCGTCAAGGTTCTCATTATCAGCTTTGAGAGTTTCCTTGTATATTATGCTCTCCCTTTAAGGGGCTTTAGCTTTGCAGGACCAACCCTGCCAAGCAGGCTCAGAATCTTGATGGGGCAGTGCTGCTCTAGGTCTCTGACCTCATTTTGGCTGCATACATACCGCTTACAGCGGGCCCATAAAACAGTTATGGACTTCTCCTTACTATCTGGGTCATTCAGGTGGGTGTCTAGGGTATAGGGTTGTGGACCGTTCCATGAATATAGGATCATAAATAAATAAATAATATATCTAATTTATTTTTAAAATGTAGGTCCCCATGATAGGACAATAAATAAATTAAATGTATAATTTATTTCAAAACACTGTTCCACCATGATAGGACAATAAATAAATAAGACGTATAATTCATTATAAAAGTATATCCATCATCTGAACAACATTGAAAGTTCTCTCACAACCCCCGCTCACAGCAATACATTGGTTGTGGGATATGCAACCATTTCCTTTCTCACTCAACGCCACACTTTCCCAAACATAAAAAAACACACCACACCATCCACACATACTGTGCCTTCTGTTTACTGAGTTTTAACTTCACCATGTTGAATTAGTGCTTTTGTGTTCCAATTAGTTATATTTGAAGACATATAGAAAAGCTATATTTTTTATTGTATTGTTACAATCCAATTCATTATTTTCCTCGTCTATAAGAACTTTGTAATTTTTAAAATAGCCATGGAATAGTCTTTGTGTCTCTGAACAACTAATGTACTGTATTTGATGTTTATGACTTCAACCAAGTCATAGACTGTTGTTATTAAGGTTCACAGCAATTTTACAGTGGTAAGACAAGTAGAATTTTAGAGTGGGTTGTGTGTATGCCAGCGAGTATGTATGTATGAGTAGGGGCGGCTTGTCACTCATGAGGCATGTCACTCCTCTCCTTAGCCCTCAGCACTCTTCTTAAAGAGGCACATGCATTGTGAATGAGTGATGGCAGGATAGACACCTACATGTGAAACCCTCTATCCTCCATTTTACTGCCCCCTGCACCGTTCCCCAGCCACTTCACTACCCCATAAACACAAGGAAAAGCCTGACATTGCACTTCAAATGACAGCACTTGCACCTCATTCAAGCCTCTACTTAAGCCATTGTGATGAAGAGAGTCTTGGCTTTGTTAGAGGTTCATAGTGTTTAAGAAACAAACTAAAGACCACAATGGACCTGGTGCTGCTTCCTGGGTACACCGTGTGGTTTTACGTCTTCCTGAAGGCAAGCGCATTTTCATGATGTCGTTTCAGATAAGAAAAAAGTTATCACTGGTAGCATCCTGTGCATGTGCCTGTATAGTTGGTGATGGTGACTTAACTGGTACAACATTTTACATAATTTTATAAAGTCAATAAAGTAGTTAAGGTTTACAACCCAACCTTAACCTACCAGTCAATTATTTTTAATAAGATACACTAATTGTATTTTATATGTGAGTACTAATCCTCACGTCTTTAGACTTTAGCGAGCCCATTTACAATGTTGATTTGATTTAGTTTCCGAAGAGTGGATGGGAGTTCTTTTTCAAAGGATTCAGAAGAACATTCACGAGGAGATGTCAGGAGTTTCAGGCAGGTTTTGGTCCATGATGCCCATGGGGGTAACATAATTGTACATTCCAAATAGTACCGTATTCCCTTTGTAGTGCACTACTTTTGACCAGAGCCATAGAACTCTGGTCAAAAGTAGTGCACTATGTAGGGACTAGGGTGTCATTTGGGACATTACCATGAAGGTGCATAGGGCAGATGAATCACTACAATGGCTGTCCTCTCAGTCCTTTCAACCCACTGCATCAACGCTGTGATGAATGGATGACATACAGTAGGCTGGATGGTGGGTAAAGACCATTACGGCGTAACAAGAGGTTGCATATTTTGTACAACCTGCATCATCCTACTAGTTACATACTGTATGTACAGTTTAGTAGCCCACATCATAACTAGGCTACATCCACTCATAATGTCCATACAAGTTTGTTATAGAGCTACCACCCTAGTAGGAACAGCCATAGGTAATTGTGGGAAGAAATTAAAAAACTGAAGCATTGTTACAGCTTTAGTTAAATAAATACACTGTGTCACCCATGTCAAAGGGGTTAACATCTTGTGTTAAATCCTCAGTGCTTATAATCAGGCACGTGCACAGATGGGGGTCTACCTGTGCCCGAGCAGCACCTGCCCCTTTGCCCTCCCACGTGCCAAGTGCCCTTTTGGGTGGTGGTATAATAATACAAAAATTGTATACAGTTGCTGTTTTGAACTCACTGTCCCTACGTTTGCCAGCCCCCCACCCAAAGCCTGTCCGATGGTTTGCTTTGTAAGGAGCTTGCATGGGCCCGTTTGTGCCTTTTCCCCAGTCTGCCCTGTAAAGAGATTGCGGGCACCTGGTATCCAAACATGCATGGCTTTAGATTTGGTCACTGGTCGAGTCTGTGTAGCAAGCTACATAGTTTAAATATCAGCAGTACTGCCACAGCAGAATAAAGCCCTTCTTCAGTCAGGAGTTGCACTTGTGTGTCAGGGCAGAACAGGAGTTTAGACTCTAGCTAATCATCATGATAAAATATCCACACAAGCCACTGGCCAGCCAAAGATACAAAAAAAAGGTATCTGCCCCCTTTCTAATTTTCTCTACTTTTGCATATTTCTGATATGGATGTTCTCAGATCTTAAACCAAAACATAATATTAGATAAGGGGAAGCTGAGTGAACAAATAACACAATAATTACATACTTATATCATCTATTTCATAAGCAAAGTTATTCAACACTCAATTGTGAAAAGTAATTGCCCCATTACACTCAATAACTGGTTATGCCACCTTTAGCTGCATTGACTCCAACTAAATGCGTCCTGTAGTAGTTGATCAGTCAATCAAATTGCTGTGGAGGAATTTTGGCTCACTCTTTCATGCAGAACTGCTTTAACACAATGACAACTGTGTTTTTTCAAGCATGAACTGCTCATTTCAAGTCCTGCCACAACATCTCAATTGGGATTAGGTCTGGACTTTGGCTAGGCGATTCCAAAACTTAAAATGTATTGCTTTTTAGTCATTATCATGTAGACTTGATTGTGTGTTTTGGATCATTATCTTCCTGCATGACCCAGCTGCACTTAAGCTCACAGATGGATGGCCTGACATTCTCCAGTAGAATTCTCTGATACAGAGCAGAATTCATGGTTCATTCTATTAAGGAAAGTCGTCCAGATCCTGAGTCAGCAAAACATCCCGAAACCATCACACTACCACCACTATTCTTGACCGTTGGTATAAGGTTCTTACTGTGGAATGCAGTGTTTGGTTTTCGCCAGGCAAAATGGGACCCATGTCGTCCAAGGGGTCAAATACGTTTTCACGGCACTGTATATCCAGGTCTCGAAATTAAGGGTGCGCTGTCATCCCTGGGACAATAAGAAATATGTCTGTGACGATTCATGCAACGTCCGTTGTTGGAATGAGACCAAGACGCAGCGTGGGTTGGGTTCATCATACTTTACTATGAACAGTGAACCAGCAAAAACCAAAACTCGAAGCAACACAATGAATGAACAGTTTCGCAGGCTACTCACAGCAATGCAAAAACAACTTCCCACACCAGACAGGTGGGAAAAGTGCTACCTAAGTATGGCTCCCAATCAGCGACAACGAAGTACAGCTGTCCCTGATTGAGAGCCATACCAGGCCAAAACACAGAAATACAAAATATGGCAGTCAGATGGATATATTTGTAAGAAATTTCGAAAGAGGGAAAATTCTTAAATGTAACAACTAGGTTGAGTTCCTAATATGACTAATAATGATGTGCGGGTCAGCTGTTTGTTCACCCGCATCTGCCAGGAATTGCTAATAACCCATCCTCAACTGCCCAACTATATGTGATAAAGTGAAAATCTGAGGCCCGCACCCGACAATGCAAATATATAAAAGTATTTTAGTCAGAGATGGCGTAACAATTTTTTTATAGGCCTTTTTATAGATAGGCCTATGTTTCTGCTTATAATTGGCAACAATTTGGTAGGCTATCTGTTAGTTAAATGAGTCTATAATTAGATACATGCAGCTTCTCTTCTGTCATTACTTGTTGATTTAGAAGACAAAATAAACCCTTGTTCACCAGAACGTCATAAATCGCCGGAATGAATACTTCAATCTAGTTGACAACAGTCAAATGGCACTATTACAGATGGTCCCTAAAGGGCTTTACACAGTCTATGCAAACAGAGCCGATGGCGGTCTGTTTACATCACTCTCTACATAGTTGTGCGTATACTTGTGCGCCTGAATTTCTTGAACACGACATAAACGGACCTCCGTTGGCTCCGTTTGCGTAGAAACTGTGTAGAGCCCTCAACCGCACATTCACATTCTCCCAACATGCTGAAAGAAATACACATTTCTCCACTCTTGTTCCCGAACCTACAGTTGAAGTCGGAAGTTTACATACACTTAGGTTGGAGTCATTATAACTCGTTTTTCAACCACTCCACAAATGTCTTGTTAACGAACTATAGTTTTGGCAAGTCAGTTAGTCATTTTTCCAACAAGTCATTTTTCCAACAATTGTTTACAGACAGATTGTTTCACTTATTGTTTCACTGTATCACAATTGCAGTGGGTCAGAAGTTTACATACACTAAGTTGACTGTGCCTTTAAACAGCTTGGAAAATTCCAGAAAATGATGTCATGGTTTTAGAAGCTTCTGATAGGCTAATTGATATAATTTGAGTCAATTGGAGGTGTACCTGTGGATGTATTTCAAGGCCTACCTTCAAACTCAGTGCCTCTTTGCTTGACATCATGGGAAAATCAAAAGAAATCAGCCAAGACCTCAGAAAAAAATGTGTTGACCTCCGCAAGTCTGGTTCATCCTTGGGAGCAATTTCCAAATGCCTGAAGGTACCATGTTCATCTGTACAAACAATAGTACGGAAGTATAAACACCATGGGACCACGCAGCCGTCATCCCGCTCAGGAAGGAGACGCATTCTTTCTCCTAGAGATGAATGTACTTTGGTGCAAAAAGTGCAAATCAATCCCAGAACAACAGCAAAGGACCTTGTGAAGATGCTGGAGGAAACAGGTACAAAAGTATCTATATCCACAGTAAAACGAGTCCTACAGTGCCTTGCGAAAGTATTCGGCCCCCTTGAACTTTTCGACCTTTTGCCACATTTCAAGCTTCAAACATAAAGATATAAAACTGTATTTTATTGTGAAGAATCAAGAACAAGTGGGACACAATCATGAAGTGGAACGAAATTTATTGGATATTTCAAACTTTTTTAACAAATAAAAAACTGAAAAATTGGGCGTGCAAAATTATTCAGCCCCCTTAAGTTAATACTTTGTAGCGCCACCTTTTGCTGCGATTACAGCTGTAAGTCACTTGGGGTATGTCTCTATCAGTTTTGCACATCGAGAGACTGAAATTTTTGCCCATTCCTCCTTGCAAAACTGCTCGAGCTCAGTGAGGTTGGATGGAGAGCGTTTGTGAACAGCAGTTTTCAGTTCTTTCCACAGATTCTCGATTGGATTCAGGTCTGGACTTTGACTTGGCCATTCTAACACCTGAATATGTTTATTTGTGAACCATTCCATTGTAGATTTTGCTTTATGTTTTGGATCATTGTCTTGTTGGAAGACAAATCTCCGTCCCAGTCTCAGGTCTTTTGCAGACTCCATCAGGTTTTCTTCCAGAATGGTCCTGTATTTGGCTCCATCCATCTTCCCATCAATTTTAACCATCTTCCCTGCCCCTGCTGAAGAAAAGCAGGCCCAAACCATGATGCTGCCACCACCATGTTTGACAGTGGGGATGGTGTGTTCAGGGTGATGAGCTGTGTTGCTTTTACGCCAAACATAACGTTTTGCATTGTTGCCAAAAAGTTTGATTTTGGTTTCATCTGACCAGAGCACCTTCTTCCACATGTTTGGTGTGTCTCCCAGGTGGCTAGTGGCAAACTTTAAACTACACTTTTTATGGATATCTTTAAGAAATGGCTTTCTTCTTGCCACTCTTCCATAAAGGCCAGATTTGTGCAGTATACGACTGATTGTTGTCCTATGGACAGAGTCTCCCACCTCAGCTGTAGATCTCTGCAGTTCATCCAGAGTGATCATGGGCCTCTTGGCTGCGTCTCTGATCAGTCTTCTCCTTGTATGAGCTGAAAGTTTAGAGGGACGGCCGGGTCTTCGTAGATTTGCAGTGGTCTGATACTCCTTCCATTTCAATATTATCGCTTGCACAGTGCTCCTTGGGATGTTTAAAGCTTGGGAAATCTTTTTGTATCCAAATCCGGCTTTAAACTTCTCCACAACAGTATCTCGGACCTGCCTGGTGTGTTCCTTGTTCTTCATGATGCTCTCTGCGCTTCAAACGGACCTCTGAGACTATCACAGAGCAGGTGCATTTATACGGAGACTTGATTACACACAGGTGGATTCTATTTATCATCATTAGTCATTTAGGTCAACATTGGATCATTCAGAGATCCTCACTGAACTTCTGGAGAGAGTTTGCTGCACTGAAAGTAAAGGGGCTGAATAATTTTGCACGGCCAATTTTTCAGTTTTTTATTTGTTAAAAAAGTTTGAAATATCCAATAAATGTTGTTCTACTTCATAATTGTGTCCCACTTGTTGTTGATTCTTCACAAAAAATTACAGTTTTATATCTTTATGTTTGAAGCCTGAAATGTGGCAAAAGGTCGAAAAGTTCAAGGGGGCCGAATACTTTCGCAAGGCACTGTATATCACTCAGCAAGGAAGAAACCACTGCTCCAAAACCACCATAAAAAAGACAGACTACGGTTTGCAACTGCACATGGGGACAAAGATCGTACTTTTTGGAGAAATGTCCTCTGATCTGATGAAACAAAAATGGAACTGTTTGGCCATAATGACCATCGTTATGTTTGGAGGAAAAAGGGGGAGGCTTGCAAGCCGAAGAACACCATCCCAACCATGAAGCATGGGGATGGCAGCATCATGTTGTGGGGGTGCTTTGCTGCAGGAGGGACTGGTGCACTTCACAAAATAGATGGCATCATGAGGCAGGAAAATTATGCGGATATATTGAAGCAACATGTCAAGACATCAGTCAGGAAGTTAAAGCTTGGTTGCAAATGGGTCTTCCAAATGGACAATGTCCCCAAGCATACTTCTAAAGTTGTGGCAAAATGGCTTAAGGACAACAAAGTCAAGGTATTGGAGTGGCCATCACAAAGCCCTGACCTCAATCCTATAGGAAATGTGTGGGTAGAACTGAAAAAGCATGTGTGAGCAAGGAACCCTACAAACCTGACTCAGTTACACCAGCTCTGTCAGGAGGAATGGACCAAAATTCACCCAACTTATTGTGGGAAGCTTGTGGAAGGCTACCCGAAACTTTTGACCCAAGTTAAACAATTTAAAGGCAATGCTACCAAATACTAATTGAGTGTATGTAAACGTCTGACCCATGGGGAATGTGATGAAAGAAATAAAAGCTGAAATAAATCATTCTCTCTACTATTATTCTGACATTTCAGATTCTTAAAATAAAGTGGTGATCCTAACTGACCTAAGACAGGGAATTTTTACTAGGATTGAATGTCAGGAATTGTGAAAAACTGAGTTTAAATGTATTTGGCTAAGGTGTAAGTAAACTTCCAACTTCAACTGTATTTGAGCCTACAGTCAGAGTCCACATTTTAGTTAGGCTACTATTTCATTTAACCCATATGAACAGTAGCCTACAGTTCTCTTGACCTGCCATTTTGAAGTCCCGTATAATTTGTTAGCGCCTCACAATCATCACACATAAAATAGCCATCACTGCTATCATCCTCTTTTACAAGATTAGACTATTAGACTAATGTGTGTTCTGGCCCTCCCTTCTATTTATTTTCAACTCTCTATTTTGCAGCTCTTTGAATTAAACCCCGACATTGTCCTTTGGATTGATGTTAACTTTTTCTGCCCAAGTTCCCAAAAGCATTTCTCAATTGGTGTGTATTTTGTGTGTATTAATTGGTGTGTATTAAAGCGTAGGCTTAGGACTAACACCAGATAAGAATTAAAAGAAAAACCTCAATGGGATACCTAGTCATTTGCACAACTGAAAGTATTCAACCAAAATGTGTCTTCCACATTCAACCCAACCCCTCTGAATCAGAGGTGCAGGGGGCTACCTTAATCAATGTCCACATCATCGGCACCAGAGAAGCAGTTGTTGGGGGTTAACTGCCTTGCTCAAGGGCAAAACAGCAGATGTGTCCTCCTTGCTGGCTCAGGATTCAAACCAGCAACCTTTTTTTTTTCCCTTTATTTAACTAGGCAAGTCAGTTAAGAACACATTTTTATTTTCAATGACGGCCTAGGAACAGTGGATTAACTACCCTGTTTAGGGGCAGAACGACAGATTTTTACCTTGTCAGCTAAGGGATTCAAACTTGCAACCTTTCAGTTACTAGTCCAACACTCTAACCACTAGGCTACCTGCCGCCCCTTGTTACTGGCTCAACCCTCTTAACCGCTAGGCTACCTACTGTCCAATGTAGCCTATAGATATGAACAGTGGTAGAAAAAGTGCCCAACTGTGATACTTGATTTAAAGTATAGAAATAGAAAGATACTTAAGTAAAAGTTAGTCATCCAGTAAAATACTACTTGAGTAAAAGTCTGAAAGTCTTTGTTAAGTATCAAAAGTAAATGTAATTGCTAAAATATACTGAAGTATAAATCATTTCAAATTCCTTATATTAGACGGCACCATTTTATTGTTTTAAAAATTTACAAATAGCCAGGTGCACACTCAGACTTAATTTACAAATTATGCATTTGTATTTAGTGAGTCCGACAGTTCAGAGGCAGTAGGGATTTCACGGTAAGGTCTACACCTGTATTCGGCGCATGTGACGAATAACATTGGAATTGATTGGATTTGATGACCATGTGTTCTCTTGATAAGTGCGTGAATTGGACCATTTTCCTGTCCTGCTAAGCATTCAAAATGTAACGAGTAGTTTTGGCTTTCAGGGAAAATGTATGGAGTTAAAAGTACATTATATCCTGTGAAGTAAAAGTAAAAGTTGGCAAAAAATGTATACTAAAGTAAAGTACAGATACCCAAAAAACTTGAGTAGTACTTTAAAGTATTTTTAGTTACTGTAAGTACTTTACACCAATGAATATGAATAATTATACATTTGTGGATTTTTAATGCATTGTTTTCTCTTTATTCAACCTGCCCGCCACCGACTCGCATTTCATCAAGATTATATTGCATGACCCAAAACCAGTGGAGGTCGGTGCCGTTTAAGATGAGGGAGGACAATTAATTTTTTCATGCGCATGGCCTTATTTCTATTACAGCATATTGGATGACTGCCATTCATATTCCATTCACCCAGTTCAATGTAACAGTGATCAATTTAGGCTACTACATGATACTCAAATGTTCCCTATACCCATCATGAGGTTGCTACAACCTAGCCTATGAATGAAAGAAAGTTTACAACGTAGGTGTAAACAGACAGTGACACGCCTTGCACACTCTTGCCTGCATCTAACTGATATAGGATGTAATCATTAGTCCAACAGTTACAAACCTTTTGTTCGGTTTTATTTCTGTCAGAAGCCGTCTCAGGGAATCTGAACTACCTGATCGTCGTCCTCACCAGTGTCTTGACCTGACTGCAGTTCAGTGTGGTAACCAACTTCAGGGGGCAAACTCTCACCTTCAATGGCCACTGGCACGTTGGAGAAGTGTGCTCTTCACGGATGAATTCGGGTTTCAACTGTACCGGGCAGATGGCAGACAGCCTGTATGGTGTTGTGTTGGGCGAGCGGTTTGCTGATGCCAACGTTGTGAACAGAGTGCCCCATGCTGGGGTTATGGTATGGGCAGGCATAAGCTACGGACAATGAACATGATTGCATTTTATCAATGGCAATTTGAATGCACAGAGATACCGTGATGAGATCCTGAGGCTCATTGTCGTGCCCTTCATCCGCCACCATCACCTCATGTTTCAGCATGATAATGCACAGCCCCATGTTGCAAAGATCTGTACACAATTCCTGGAAGCTAAAAATGTCCCAGTTCTTTCCATGCCAAACCATGTCACCCATTAAGCCTGTTTGGGATGCTCTGGAGCGACTTGTATAACAGTGTGTTCCAGTTCCCACCAATATCCAGAAACTTCGCAAAGCCATTGAAGAGGAGTGGGACAACATTCCACATGCCACAATCAACAGTCTGATCAATTCTATGCAAAGGAAATGTTTGGCTCTTCATGAACCAAATGGTGGTCACACCAGATACTGACTGGCTTTCTGATCCATGCCCCTACTTTATTTTTAAAGGTACCTGTGACCAACAGATGCATACAGTATCTGTATTCCCAGCCATGTGAAGTTCATAGATTGGGGCCTAATGCATTTATTTCAATTGACTGATTTCCTTAAATGAACTGTAACTCATACAAATCTTTGAAATTGTTGCATGTTGCGTTTATATTTTTGTTCAGTGTAGTTTGCATGTTGTCAACAATCTAAGCCAACCCTAGCTGTTTTACCCCATAGTTGCGCACGGTTTGGTTTTGTGTTAAACAACCAACCCGTCTATACACCCACTCATCCACACTGACCAACCCACCATCCTTTCGTGTTTGCCTTGACTGGATACTTTGGGATTTTGTCAATGAGGCCCTTTATCTACTTTTCCCAGAGGCAGGTGAACCATTTTTATGTCTCTGTGTCCAGTATGAAGGTAGTTAGTTTTAGATAGTTTGGCGAGTCAATGCTCACTAGCCCAATAACTGGAAGTCTATTGACATCTGCTAGCACCAATTTTATATATTGGGTATATCATCTACTATGGGTACCATGCACTGAGGAAACCATTCATTTAAATTACATCAGTGCAATTACAGGCCATGACAATTTTATTTTCTTGTGAAGTGGTGGGGCTAATTAAACCTTGTTGTATCATTTTAGAGCACAGTTTAGATAGAGGTGTGAGCAAGTAACTTGTTTAAGGGATTTTCACACTCAAAGCTAGATCTCTAACACTCCATCCTGAGTTGCAATAACAGAAGTGTGACTCCTAGCAGCAACGTGTGGTTTGGGATGCATGTGTTGTTTTCAGTGTGACGACATGTTAAGTAATCCATTAGCAACAGTGAGCCTACACTGGTAGGTGGTAAACATTGCACTTTGCAAGGTTGCCTACATGTTTGATTTTACACCTAACGCTGGTGAATAGCTGTGTCCCTGATTTTGATGTTGTGGTGAACTTAATAGCTCAGACATACCGGTAGGATGGTCAAACGTTTGCCTGCCGACAGCACTTAGCACCTCTGAAGAGAGTGTTGGCAGTCAATCTCTTTTGTTTTCACATAGCAAAGACCTTGAAGTCGTCAGCCATACTCCAACCTAGAAGGTGGCAGTAGTGTTGTTTGACTATGCATATCCGTGTGTTGCTTAGTTTATGGCTTAGATTACAATGTTAGCTAGCTAGCTGCACTAATGTTGCCATTTTGTAGAAAGCCCTTGTTGATACTAGCCAGATGGCCACATCTAGATAACTACCTAGCAAGATGACAAAGAAATAATTAAATTCACTCGCCCATACCATGATCCCATACTGCCAGTGTCAGCCCAAACTAATCCGTTGTGATTTAATTATAATGTCAATACTAGCTACAGTGGTTAGCTAGCTTACAGGAAGTATACTGCTCAAAAAAATAAAGGGAACACTTATTAAACAACACATCCTAGATCTGAATGAAATAAATAATCTTATGAAATACTTTTTTCTTTACATAGTTGAATGTGCTGACAACAAAATCACACAAAAATAATCAATGGAAATCCAATTTATCAACCCATGGAGGTCTGTATTTGGAGTCACACTCAAAATTAAAGTGGAAAACCACACTACAGGCTGATCCAACTTTGATGTAATGTCCTTAAAACAAGTCAAAATGAGACTCAGTAATGTGTGTGGCCTCCACGTGCCTGTATGACCTCCCTACAACGCCTGGGCATGCTCCTGATGAGGTGGCGGATGGTCTCCTGAGGGATCTCCTCCCAGACCTGGACTAAAGCATCCGCCAACTCCTGGACAGTCTGTGGTGCAACGTGGCGTTGGTGGATGGAGCGAGACATGATGTCCCAGATGTGCTAAATTGGATTCAGGTCTGGGGAACGGGCGGGCCAGTCCATAGCATCAATGCCTTCCTCTTGCAGGAACTTCTGACACACTCCAGCCACATGAGGTCTAGCATTGTCTTGCATTAGGAGGAACCCAGGGCCAACCGCACCAGCATATGGTCTCACAAGGGGTCTGAGGATCTCATCTCGGTACCTAATGGCAGTCAGGCTACCTCTGGCGAGCACATGGAGGGCTGTGCGGCCCCCCAAAGAAATGCCACCCCACACCATGACTGACCCACCGCCAAAGCGGTCATGCTGAAGGATGTTGCAGGCAGCAGAATGTTCTCCACGGCGTCTCCAGACTCTGTCACGTCTGTCACGTGCTCAGTGTGAACCTGCTTTCATCTGTGAAGAGCACAGGGCGCCAGTGGCTTATTTGCCAATCTTGGTGTTCTCTGGCAAATGCCAAACGTCCTGCACGGTGTTGGGCTGTAAGCACAACCCCCACCTGTGGAGGTCAGGCCCTCATACCACCCTCATGGAGTCTGTTTCTGACCGTTTGAGCAGACACATGCACATTTGTGGCCTGCTGGAGGTCATTTTGCAGGGCTCTGGCAGTGCTTCTCCTGCTCCTCCTTGCACAAAGGCGGAGGTAGCGGTCCTGCTGCTGGGTTGTTGCCCTCCTACGGCCTCCTCCACGTCTCCTGATGTACTGGCCTGTCTCCTGGTAGCACCTCCATGCTCTGGACACTAAGCTGACAGACACAGCAAACCTTCTTGCCACAGCTCGCATTAATGTGCCATTCTGTATGAGCTGCACTACCTGAGCCACTTGTGTGGGTTGTAGACTCCGTCTCATGCTACCACTAGAGTGAAAGCACCGCCAGCATTCAAAAGTAACCAAAACATCAGCCAGGAAGCATAGGAACTGAGAAGTGGTCTGTGGTCCCCACCTGCAGAACCACTCCTTTATTGGGGGTGTCTTGCTAATTGCCTATAATTTCCACCTGTTGTCTATTCCATTTGCACAACAGCATGTGAAATTTATTGTCAATCAGTGTTGCTTCCTAAGTGGACAGTTTGATTTCACAGAAGTGTGATTGACTTGGAGTTACATTGTGTTGTTTAAGTGTTCCCTTTATTTTTTTGAGCAGTGTATTTAGTGTTGTGCGCATTGCGTCTGTGCACTTAGCTAGCTACCATCCCATAGCCTGCATTGCATATGAAGTGTGACTGGCTCATATATTTTTTTCCCTTTTGTTGTCACTCCTTTTGGTTCCCCCACATGGGGGTTTGTACTCTCTGATTTGCTCAAAGTAAAGTTGTTGTCCTCTGACGAGCATTGCTATTCTACAAATAGAAACGGCAAGTTCGTCACTAACGGGTCGGCACGCAGCAGGTACGCTTTTGTTCTAGGAACAGCCTCCCACTGTGATAAGTACCTATCAGCAGTCTATCGGCAGGGAGATTCCCGGTGTGTTTCATGCTTACTTAACTGGGTGTTGTCACTCACAGTAAGGCTGATACTAAAAAATTAAAAAACATAAGGCCTATATATTGTACATGTGAATCATGTTAACCTACTCACAAAATTTGGCATAGAAACAGTTTGAAACCATTCGGTTCACACTCAATTTGCAAAGACGATGCGTATACCTTACCCCATCACTTACCACATGTTCAAACCTCTCCCCAACCTCTCTACGTTCTTTTTTTCAGCAAGAGGAGGAAGTGGCTCATTGGTGTAGCACAAAAGCTAGCTGTCCAATAAAGTGAGAAGGAGACAGATAAAAGAGATGAAGAGAAAGCTGAGAGGAGGAGAGGTACGAAAAAGGACACTTTTACTGCTGCATGTTAATTGAAGCAATTCCAAAACAGATACCAAAATTCCCTGAGGCCTGAAAAAAAAAGAAGAGCTAGAAGTTGAGGAAGGGGTACGCTATGCTGTAAAACAGCTGTTCTTTACAACAACCCCAGTCCCTCAAGAAAGGCATTGAGACGAAGGACACATTTAAGGCTTAAAGTATTTTTGTTTCTGTATAATGTTCTGTAAGGTAGAAGACCAAAGCTTAGGTTAAGGACTATTCTAACCACTAACATTCTAACTACTAACAATTCTAACTACCAACATTCTGTTTCGGTATAGTAAGATTTTATCAGTAGAATAAAAAAATGTTTTACTCACTGTCATTATGGAGACCACCTGTCGAGTGTAATAACTTGTTCAATGCAACATAACATGCAGTCCACAGTCCATATGATGCTGCTTATCACTAGATGTTTGCATTTGTTAGGTTACAGACATTGGAACAAATCAGCAATGGATTGTTTGGTTTCGTCAATGTGCCACTCATGACTCTTAAGCAAGGATTTCTCAAAACTCAAATGTTCAAGACGACTGCTCTCCCTCATAAAAACTAGCAAACGCCACAGGGGGCCAAGTTGCAAAGATGGCAGGTATTTCACACTTGTGAGAGTGGGATGATTGCGCTTTATTTTCTTTATCTAGGTTTTTTTTGTTATTTTAAGGTCTCTCTTGAGTCCTGTGTCTTGGCCATTTTTAGGCCCGACTTAAATCTCTGTATCAGTGTTTTGTTCTCCCAACCTCCTGCTGTAGACCTAGCCGTATGACAAAGAGCTGTTTACACTAATGGCCCTGCTAGGCCTTTCACTACAGAAACAAACAGCAGTGGGGGGGAAGTCAATAGAATTGAACATTTTGACATTTTTCCACATGCTCTCAAAACCAATATTGACCTAGCTCCCCTGCGTGGCCGCCTTTAGTCCAGAGGCTTGGCATACAAATCAAGCCAATGCAGTCCAAGCTGCAGGCCGCCAGTCAAGGGGAGAAGGAAACAATGGCCTTCCCAGGATGGTGCTCTCTCTCCAGCCACTGTCCTTGGGCTCAAGCTGGTCCACCGAAGTATGCTCTATGAAATTCTTGACACCGTCCCGCCTGCTTTAACGATTCACTCTGAGTGGGCCGATTGTGCCTGTACCTTGGACCCTGCTGATGTGTGAGGTGAACAAGAGGAAGGGGACAGTGGGGGCACTCGCATGTGCAGTACAACCCTGTAGTGGATAGTACTTCTTAAAGGCCACATTACAATCAATTACAGCTTAATGAGTGGGGAGTTGGACTTGTAACTTGTTGCTCAGGATGGGTGTTTATAGACATACACAGCTGGTGGACACATCAATAATCTCCGAAATAACTTCAGACTGAAGGCTAGGGAGCAGTGGGAAGCTCCTGAGTGTGTGGCTAGCTGTCTTTGTCTGAAGTCTTCAACCGCATCACCAACAAATACTCTATCTTCTCTAAGAATCCACAACCGAGAGAAGAGAGGGAAGAAATAATAATCTACAGCTTCATGCTGCAGACATCCTCACTTCTCACCTATGCTAAAGGACTGTTTTGCTAGCACAGACTGGAATATGTTCCGGGACTCATCTGATGGCATTGAGGAGTATGCCACATCATTCACTGCCTTCATCAATAAGTGCATTGATGACGTTGTCCCCACAGCGACCGTACATACATACCCCAACCAGAAGCCATGGATTACAGGAAACATCCGCACTGAGCTAAAAGGTAGAGCTGCTGCTTTCAAGGAGCAGGACTCTAACCTGCTCCTACGGACTACAAAGAGAAGCGAGCTGCCCAGTGACACAAGCCTAACAGACGAGCTAAATTACTTCTATGCGCACTTTGAGGCAAGCAACACTGAAGCATGCATGAGAGCACCAGCTCTCTAAATTACTCACGATAAACGTTGACAAAAAACATAACAATTATTTTAAGAATTATAGATACAGAACTCCTTTATACAATCGCGGTGTCAGATTTTAACCTGTTGGGGCTAGGGGGCAGTATTTTCACGGCTGGATAAAAAAATGTACCCGATTTAATCTGGTTACTAATCCTACCCAGTAACTAGAATATGCATATACTTATTATATATGGATAGAAAACACCCTAAAGTTTCTAAAACTGTTTGAATGGTGTCTGTGAGTATAACAGAACTCATTTGGCAGGCAAAACCCTGAGACAGATTCTGACAGGAAGTGGATATCTGATGTGTTGTATTACCTTTAAACCTATGCCATTGAAAAACACAGGGGCTGAGGAATATTTTGGCACTTCCTATTGCTTCCACTAGATGTCACCAGCCTTTACAAAGTGTTTTGAGTCTTTTACTGTGAGATCTGACCGAACAAGAGCCATGGAACGGTGATGGCCGATTAGACTCTGGCGCGCGAGTTCATGTTGGGTACCCTCGTTCCAATATGTTATAAAAGAGAATGCATTCGTCCACCTTGAATATTATTCATGTTCTGGTTAAAAAAGGCCCTAATGATTTATGCTATACAACGTTTGACATGTTTGAACGAACGTAAATATATTTTTTCCCCTCGTTCATGAAGTGAAGTCCGGCGGGCTTAGATCATGTGCTAACAAGAAGGAGATTTTTGGACATAAATGATGAGCTTTTTTGAACAAAACTACATTCGTTATGGACCTGTGATACCTGGAAGTGACATCTGATGAAGAGAATCAAAGGTAATGGATTATTTACATAGTATTTTCGATTTTAGATCTCCCCAACATGGCGGCTAGTCTATCGCAACGCGTATTTTTCTGGGCGCAGTGCTCAGATTATTGCAAAGTGTGATTTCCCAGTAAGGTTATTTTTAAATCTGGCAAGTTGATTGCGTTCAAGAGATGTAAATCTATAATTCTTTAAATGACAATATAATATTTTACCAATGTTTTCTAATTTTAATTATTTAATTTGTGGTGCTGACTTGACTGCCGGTTATTGGAGGGAAACGATTTCCTCAACATCAATGCCATAGTAAAACGCTGTTTTTGGATATAAATATGAACTTGATAGAACTAAAAATGCATGCATTGTCTAACATAATGTCCTAGGAGTGTCATCTGATGGAGATTGTAAAAGGTTAGTGCATCATTTTAGCTGGTTTTATGGTTTTGGTGACCCTGTCTTTGAATTGACAAAACATTACACACATCTATTGTCAATGTACTCTCCTAACATAATCTAACTTTATGCTTTCGCCGTAAAACCTTTTTGAAATCGGACAACGTGGTTAGATTAAGGAGATGTTTATCTTTCAAAGGGTGTAAGATAGTTGTATGTTTGAAAAATTTGAATTTTGACATTTATTTGGTTTCAAATTTGCCGCTCTTGAAATGCACCTGCTGTTGATGGAGTGCACCACGGGGGGGACGCTAGCGTCCCACCTAGCCCATAGAGGTTAAAATAGCTTTTCGGTGAAAGCACATTTTGCAATATTCTGAGTACATAGCCCGGCCATCACGGCTAGCTATTTTGACACCCACCAAGTTTGGCACTCACCAAACTCAGATTTACTGTAAGAAAAATGTTATTACCTTTGCTGTTCTTCGTCAGAATGCACTCCCAGGACTTCTACTTCAACAACAAATGTTGTTTTGGTTCGAAATAATCCATAGTTATATTGAAATAGCTCCGTTTTGTTCGTGCGTTCAGGTAACTATCCGAAGCATGTCAAACGCTGTTTAAAATTACATTTTAATGCGATTTTTCTCGTAAAATAGCGATAATATTCCAACCGGGAGATGTTGTATTCGTTCAAACAGTGAAAGAAAAAAATGGAGTCGTCTCGTGCACGCGTGCGCTAGTGTCATTGTCTTCAGAAGGACCACTCACAAAAACCCCTGCTGTTTTTCGCCCAGAGACTGCAGAGCTATCATTCCACTTTCTGGCGCCTTCCTAGAGCCAATGGAAGCCTTAGAAAATGTCACGTTACAGCAGAGATGCTGTATTTTTGATAGAGAGGCTACAGAAGGACAAGAAATGGTCAGACAGGGCACTTCCTGTATAGAATCTTCTCAGGTTTTGGCCTGCCATATGAGTTCTGTTATACTCACAGACACCATTCAAACAGTTTTGGAAACTTTTGAGTGTTTTCTATCCAAATCTACTAATTATATGCATATTCTAGTTTCTGGGCAGGAGTATTAACCAGATTAAATCGGGTACGTTTTTTATCCGGCCCTGAAAATACTGCCCCCTATCCCAAACAGGTTAAACAGGTCAACATTCACAAGGCTGCATGGCCAGATGGATCACCTGGATGTTTATTCCAAGCACGCACTGACCAACTGGCAATTGTCTTCACTGACAATTGGCCTAGTCTGTAATACCTACATAGTTCCTGTGACCAAGAACACCAAGCTATTCTGCTTTAATGACTACCGAACCGTGGCACTCACGTCTGTAGCCATGAAGTGCTTTGAAAGGTTGGTCATGGCTCACATCAATACCATCATCCCTGAAACCCTGGAACCCCTCCAATTTGCATACCGTCCCAACAAATCCACAGATGATGCAACCTCTATTACACTCAACACTGCCCTTTCCCACCTGGACAAAAGGAACACCTACGTGAGAATGCTGGTCATTGACTACGACTTAGCGTTCAACACCATAGTGCCCTCAAAGCTCATTACTAAGCTAAGGAACCTGGGACAAAACTCCTCCCTCTGCAACTGGATGCAGGACTTCCTGACGGGCCGCCCCCAGGTGGTAAGGGTAGGCAACAACACGTCTGCCATGCTCAACACGGGGGCCCCTCAGGGGTGTGTGCTTAGTCCTCTCCTGTACTCCCTGTTCATCCATGACTGCGTGGCCAAGTACAACTCCAACACCATCATTAAGTTTGCCGACGACACAACGGTGGTAGGCCTGATCACCGACAATGATGAGGCAGGGAGGAGGTCAGAGACCTGGAAGTGTGGTGGTAGGACAACAACCTCTCCCTCAACGTGATCAAGACAAAGGAGATGATGGTGGACTACAGGAAAAGGAGGGCCGAGCACGCCCCCCATTCTCATCGACGGGGCTGTAGTGGAGCAGGTTGAGAGCTTCAAGTTCCTTGGTGTCCACTTCACCAACAAACTATCATGGTCCAAACACACCAAAACAGTCATGAAAAGGGCACGACAAATTCTATTTCTCATCAGGAGACAAAAAATATTTGGCTTGGGTCCTCAGATCCTCAAAAATGTCTACAGCTGCACCATCGAGAGCATCCGGACTGGTTGCATCACTACATGGTATGGCAACTGCTCTGCCTCCAACCGCAAGGTGCTACAGAAGGTAGTGCGTCCGGTCCAGGACATCACTGGGGCCAAGCTTCCTGCCATCCAGGAGCTCTATACCAGGCGGTGTCAGAGGAAGGTCCTAAAAATTGCCAAAGACTCCAGCCACCCCAGTCATGGACTGTTCTCTCTGATACCGCACGGCAAGCAGTACCAGACCTAGGTCCAAAAGTCTAGGTCCAAAAGGCTTCTTAACAGCTTCTACCCCCAAGCCATACATCTGCTGAACAGCTAATCAAATGTCTACCGGGACTATTTGCATTGATCCCCCTCCTTTTTTTTACGCTGCTGCTACTTGCTGTTTATTATCAATCATCAAGTTTGCAGACGACACAACAGTAGTAGGCTTGATTAACAACAATGACGAGACAGCCTACAGGGAGGAGGTGAGGGCTCTGGGTGTGTGGTGCCAGGAAAATAACCTCTCACTCAACGTCAACAAAACAAATGATCGTGGACTTCAGGAAACAGTAGAGGGTGCAAAAGCATTTTTCTTAACTCTTATTAGTCTTAAAACTGCATTGTTGCTTAAGGGCTTGTAAGTAAGCATTTCATGGCAAGGTCTACACCTGTTGTATTTGACGCATGTGAAAAACAAAATTTGATTTGATTCATGGTCTAAGTAGGGTCATGTTTTTATTCTTTAACAATCAACTAGATTATTGTGGTTGTATCGTGATTGGTTGTGTGGTGATGGTTACGGGGTTTATGCTAACAAGATTGATGCTATGATGCTAACAGGGGTGAGGTGACGGGGGGGGGGGGGGGGGTCATGTGGAGAGCGCAAACAGAGAGCCTTGGGCCATCAGCCGGAAGTACATTCATAAACATAGCAATCAACCAGTTGTTCTGTACTTTCACCATGGGGCTAAAGGAGTGTGTTTGGGGGGGGGGGGGCAGCTTGGGAGGGTTCTCATGCTGGGAGGCCCAGCTGGAGAACATGTCCTCAGGGCCCTCTTTACCTGTGAAGCCTCAACCTCTGTGGAGGAGGTTCTGCGCTCCACAGGCTGCTCCTCTGTAAGGAGGAGGGCTTGAGAAGGAGTGTGTGAAGGGGGAGGGTCAGGCCTGAGGGATGGATACAGAGATGAAGGATCTCCTAAACTGTTCAGAAACAGTATCTCAAACCTCTCTGTGAAATCTTACAAATTATTTCCCAAACCAAACGGCATTCATGCAAAGTGACACAACCCCGCTCTGCAGAACGATATTAAAACGCATCACTCCATTAAATCTCAGACCAGATGTCACCACATGCACATCTTTTTAAGTGCTGGCACATTGTGGGGCATTGTGGGAACGGCTGTGCAGACTGACGGACAGGTGTAATATGTGTAGCCAACTTATTTTCTGCCTGTACAAGTGGTCACAACAACGATGAGGCACTTTAATCAAGAGGGACCACAGAGAAACCCTGGACCCCAACTGACTCCCCTCTTCCCACCCCCTTGCTGTAACCAGCCGCTTCATCTCAGCAACCTTACCCCAACAGAGAGTATTTAACAATATTGTGTGGCAGTCCAAGAGGTTCCCCTATAATGTACCCTCCAGCTCTGTAACCTCTCACAATATCTCTACCCCCTTCTAGGTTGATATTACAACACAGTGGGAGTTCTGTGAAAGTGGAGGAGGAAAAAAGGGTTGTTCTCAGGGCGAGCTGGTATTTTCCCAGGCTGCAGTGAGGGCAAGTTTTGCTCCCAGCATGTCCTGCTCTCTGTACTTTGATTAAAACTTTGAAGGACACTTGTTCAAGTATATGGTCTTTGTTGCCACCTCCCACCCCCAACTTTGTCTCACGCTTCAGCCTAAGTGCCCACTGTCCACCTATAAGAGGTCACATTCAAAGCTTTTTCACAAGGTAAGGGGGGTTGGTTGGGGATCGTATCAACACAAATGTAATGGCACAACAATGAGCTGTTGTGTGGGAAAGAACTCTGGCAAAAGATCTTTCGCAACACATTAGATCTTTTCTACCATTACATTTTCAAAGAGATTAATGAAATTGTTTCTTGAAATACAGTACCAGTCAAAAGTTTGGACACCTACTCATTTAAGGGTTTTTCTTTATTTGTACTATTTTCTACATTGTAGAATAATAGTGAAGACATCAAAACTATGTATTAACACATATGGAATAATTTAGTAACCAAAAAAGTGTTATATATTTTAGATTTTAGTTTCTTCAAAGTAGCCAACATTTGCCTTGATGACAGCTTTGCACACGCTTGGCATTCTCTCAACCAGCTTGAGGTAGTCACCTGGAATGCATTTCAATTAACAGGCGTGCCTTGTTAAAAGTTAATTTGTGGAATTTCTTTCCCTTTCAATGCGTTTGAGCCAATCAGTTGTGACAAGGTAGGGGTGGTATACAGAAGATAGCCCTATTTGGTAAAAGACCAAGTCCATATTATGGAAAGAATAGCTTAAACAAGCAAAAAGAAACAACAGTCCATCAATACTTTAAGACATGAAGGTCAGTCAATCAGGAACATTTCAAGAACTTTGAAATGTTCTTCAAGTGCAGTCGCAAAAACAATCAAGCACTATGATGAAACTGGCTCCAATGAGGATCTCCACCGGAAAGGAAGACCCAGAGTTATTTCTGCTGCAGAGGATAAGTTCCTTAGAGTTACCAGCCTCAGAAATTGCAGCCCAAATAAATGCTTCACAGAATTCAAGTAACAGACACATCTCACATCAACTGTTCAGAGGAAACTGCGTGAATCAGGCCTTCGTGGTCGAATTGCTGCAAAGAAACCACTACTAAAGACAAAGAGACTTGCTTGGGCCAAGAAACACGAGCAATGCACCTTAGACCGGTGGAAATCTGTCCTTTTGTCTGATGAGTTCAAATTTGATATTTTTGGTTCCAACCGCCATGTCTTTGTGAGACGCAGAGTAGGTGAATGGATGATCTCCGCATGTGTGGTTCCCACCGTGACGCAAGGAGGAGGAGTTGTGATGGTGTGGGGGTGCTTTGCTGGTGACACTGTCAGTGATTTATTTAGAATTCAAGGCACACTTAACCAGCATGGCTACTACAGCATTCTGCAGCAATACCCCATCCCATCTGGACGAGCATTTGTTTTTCAACAGGACAATGAACCAACACACCTCCAGGCTGTGTAAGGGATATTTGACCAAGAAGGAGAGTGATGGATTGCTGCAGATTACCTAGCCTCCACAATCACCAAACCTCAACCCAGTTTAGATGTTTTGGGATAAGTTGGACCGCAGAGTGGATGAAAGCAACCAACAAGTGCTCAGTATATGTGGGAACTGCCAAGAGTGTGCAAAGCTGTCATCAAGGCAGCTGGCTACATTGAAGAATCTAAAATCTAAAATATATTTTGATTTGTTTAAAACTTTGTTGGTTACTACATGATTCAATGTGTTATGTTATAATTTTGATGTCTTCACTATTACTCTACAATGTAGAAAACAGTAAAAAAGAAAGAAAGACCTTTGCATGAGTAGGTGTGTCCAAACTTTTGACTGGTACTGTACATCATCGTTGGATGTGCATCACAGTGGGGGTAAAAACCCAGATCGCTTTGAGAGACTGCAGATGAGAAGGGACTGGGAGCTGTTTTCTGGCAGGTGTTTCTTTCTCTTCGCCTCTGTCTTCTTTATCCTTGTGATGACTGGAAGTGTAAATATTACATCAAAAGACAACAGCATGCCCATACCTCGCTGGGTTATGTGAATATGTATTTTGCATGTCTCAGCAGTGAGATGTATAGGCTAATACAGTGTGCCCCTTGTGAGCATGCATGCACACTACCCAGGGCCGGCACCAGACATAAGCTACCTAAATGGTCGCTTCAGGCCACCGGACGTTGGAATCTTGCTTTAAAACTGCAAAAAGTTCTCTCTGACCTATGGAAAAATTTGTAGAATTGCAGGGAATTTGTTATAAAATTGCTACATTTTATCTCCGTCCCATGGCAAAATGTGTAGAATTGCAGGAAATGAACTGCAGGAAGTTACTGTTTTTGTCACTGGAGCTCAAGGCAGTGGCTGACCGCTGACCCCTTCCTTTTGCCACAGCTAATTAAAGGCCCAATGCAGATGTTATCTCATTATCAAATAATTTCTGGGTAACAATTGCCTTACTGTGATTGTTTTCAATTAAAATGGTCTAAACAAAACAAACAATTGCTCCTTAGCAACAAGCCATTTCTCAAGCACGAATTTTGCTAGGACTGTCTGGGAGAAGTCTGAGTGGGGAGGGAAAACTGAAAACCAGCGTTTATTGGCAGAGAGGTTTGGAACTCACTTTCTTATTGGTCTATTTAACTAATTTAGTGTCTGGTGATGTCACCAGGCAGGCCAAAACTCCATCACACCAAAACATGCTGAAATTTCATGCGGCCTTTTCAAACAGCTCTTACACTAAATTGGCATTATCGATTTCAAAATTTCACAATATTATTCCAACCTCAGAGTGTGGACATACACACTGAGTGTACAAAACATTAGGAAGAACTTCCTAATATTGTGTTGCCTCCCCTTTTGCCCTCAGAATAGCCTCAATTCGTTGGGGCATGGAATCTACAATGTGTCGAAAGCGTTCCACAGGGATGATGGCCCATGTTGACTCCAATGCTTCCCACAGTTGTGTCAAGTTGGCTGGATGTCCTTTGGGTAATGCACCATTCTCGATACACAGGTGAAACTGTTGAGCGTGAAAAACACAGCAGAGTTGCAGTTCTTGACACATTCAAACCGGTGCGCCTGGCACCTACTACCATAACCCGTTCAAAGGCACTTAAATCTTTTGTCTTGCCCATTCACCCTCTGAATAGCACACATACACAATCCATGTCTCAAGTGTGAGTACAGTGGATTTAACATGTGACATCAATAAGGGATCATAGCTTTCACATAGATTCGCCTGGTCAGTCTGTGTTGGAAAGTGCAGGTGTTCCTAATGGTTTGAATACTCAGGGTATATAAAACACAGGAAAATCACGTTTCTGACTGCACTGGACCTTGAAGCAGGCGAACACATCGGGCCGTGACTATCTGTTATTACTATCTGTTATGACTATCTGTTATGACACATCGGGCCGTGACTTTCTGTTATGGCAACAACAACAAAAAAGCATTAAGATATAATGCAAAACAACTTGTCTGTATCTCATAAATGAGATGAAAAGAAAGTAATTTATTTTAAGCTGATCAACAAAAACAACACCCAAGCAAATAAGTTTCAACCTGCCTCTTGTTATCAGAGCCCTCCGCTTGCCCCAGGACACCATCTAGTGAAGTCTCTTTCCCTGGAAAGTGCTCTCTGCTAGACCTGGGGGCTAAAGCTGGAACATTTGTCAGGGAGGCACCTTTATTATCCTGTGAAGAGTGGCTGCTTTGATGCAAATTCTTCCACACTTTCAATTGGGGAAAAAATAAAGAATTGAGTGGCTGGCCTGTGTTAATTTAGCTGCTTTTCCATGACCACTTGATCGAAACCAGAGTGTAAAACGTCTGAAGTGGTAGTGCAAAGAATGCGCCATTCAGACTGGCGTCTCAACATTCACTGATGACAAGGAACACACCTACATCAATCAACTGGGCTTAAATCAAGCATCGTCAGTGAGGTAACGTTTACTCTAGTGTGGAGGTCCTGTCGGCTGTGGCTAGCAACTGATAAGCTAATGCTGTTCTGATGCCAAATCAACAGGAAGTCAACAGCCTCCAACCAAGGAGGAAATACAGGGCTGTCAAACCACAGATAAGGTTTCAGTTACTCCGTTTACTGGGAGGTGATTGGTGGGTCGGGCTTGAGCCCTGTTTGACCCTGCTCTATATGATTGAGTTCTGGTTAGGCGCTGGGAGGGGGTTTCCCCAGGGAGATCCCCACTCAGGGCAACAAAGCAGACACCCACTCTCACCACCAGACTGTGACTCAAAGCCAGAGGGCAGGGATGGCAGAGAGAGATACACAGTCCGATTGACTCATGAGAGCTCCTAAGACAGATGCTGGGTGTGTAGTGTACTATGTGGTACTCTACTGCACTGCACACCTGGGTTCAAATAACATTGTTTCTATCAAATACTTGGAGCATTGGCTTGAGTCTGCCTGATGCCAGATGCCAGATGGGCTGGATTTGCACTACTGAGACGATCCCATTCATTCCATCCCGCCAGGCAAGCGCAATTAAGCGCAGCTGAAGTATTTGAAAGAAAACAAAATTTTATTTGAACCCAAGTCTGCTGTAGTGTACTAGATGTAGACAGACTGATTTAGTGGCTGGTTCAGACAGTGCTCCAGCCTATACGTCATTCTCTTTCCCAACTGTTAAGCAAAGCCATACAGTAGACTTCCTGAAAACATCACATAATGGTAATGTCTCAGAGTTTTGCCAGCCAGGCAGTTTTGCCCACACTCATGCCTAGGTGTTCAGTCGCAGAAGCCCTGATGTCGTCATGTCGGCGAATACATATCTAGGCTACACTCAGCTGGTTCACTGAAAACGTATGTATGTAGCCACTACCTACAACCATTAGTAATAACATGATTACCTCTGAAGAATATACAAAGCATTTAAACAAAAAAACTAGAAGAGAAAGTTAAGCAGTATATGAAGTATATATATATTTTAAAGGTTTTACCTACTAACACATGACTGATGTACCTGCATTTCTTGCACTCACATTTTTCTTGTCTTTCTAGCACATATTTTGCAGATAGTGGCTATTGTGAACAAGCTTACTACTTGAAATGATTGTGATATATGGTTGTTTTGCCTACCTTAGTTGAATGCACTGATTGTCTCTCGGGATAAGAGAATCTGCAATATGACAAAAATGTAAGTACAGTATATGTTACTTTTTGATGTTGTTACAATAATTTAACATAATCTGTCTTGTGTATTTGGTCCTTGAATCACACTGTTGGAATAACAGTTGGACAAGAATACCGAAACTCAGCATCTGCTCAAGATGATGTCATCAACAATAGACATTTGTCTGGTTTGAGGGCTTAGAATTTAGCCAACGATTTTGCATAACTCTTCTGTGTACAGTACAAGTGTCTGTCAGAGTGTGTGCATGTGTGAGGTCTTTTGAACATACAGTACTCAAACAGTCAGGACTCAAACAAAATTGATTTTCTCAAGTTTAAAGATTTGACTCGGGGGCGCTGGTGAGCAGCAACATGTGAAGACACGTTTTCTTGGTGCTCCTGTCCAGGGTGAACAACTTACTATTAATATTTGACCAACACTTTCCCTACCTTGTTCATTTTGTAACATTTAATTTGGCAATTTTTCTGTCATTTTTGGCCTTTTCATCGTAAAATGTCGAAACATACAACAGCCACGAGTCACAAAAGAGCAGGCCTCTACTAAAGCCTCGGGCTCACCGGACACGGACTCTGATCCCCCCGACCTAGCCAAGGTAATGGTGGCTATCATTAAGTCTGAACAGACGGTGCTGGCTAAGGTGGAGTCACTATCCACTGACCACAAATAGGCACTCTCGCCACTGAAGAAAACACAAAGATCGACTCTCGTTAAAGAAGACTTGGTGAAACAGGACACCCGTCTGAATAGCCTGGAAGGTGGCGCAAATACTTACTTCGACAAAGCGGTGACACTGGAAGAGCAAGTCACCCGGCTATCATCAGATGTCGTCAAACTTACTTCCAAGGTCGAGGACCTCGAGAACAGGCAGCGCCGGGGGAACGGTTGCATTTTCGGTGTGAGAGAGGGACTCGAGACCGTAGGTGGATCGTGGCCTACCCTGTTCATAGCCAACTGCTACAGAAAATTCTTGGCATCGATTACTCGCCCACCCTTGACAGTGCACTGAAGAATGAAGTGCCGCCCAGATCCATCGTAGTCAAATTTCACTACTTTCAGGAGGAGGTGGATGTCCCCCGTAAGGCATCACGACCGGCTCCCATCACACACGACGGCCAGAAGATTCGCATTTACCCGGACTACACAGCGGCAGTCATGAAGAAGAGGTCAGCCTCTGCCCCTGACCCTACACTAGCCATGCTAAAGCGGCTAAGAACTAACTAGTGAACTCATTTCTTGATTAGAAACATGCCTCCACCCTGATGCCAAAAAAGGACAATTCTTCCAAAACTTAACGTTAGGAACAATTTTTATTTTTTATTTAACTAGGCAAGTCAGTTAACCTCTTGGGGCTAGGTGGGACGCTAGCGTGCCACCCGTGGTGCACTCCATCAACAGCAGGTGCATTTCAAGAGCGGCAAATTTGAATCCAAATAAATGTCAAAATTCAAATTTTTCAAAAATACAACTATTTTACACCATTTGAAAGATAAACATCTCCTTAATCTAACCACGTTTTACGATTTCAAAAAGGTTTTACGGCGAAAGCATAAATTTAGAGTATGTTAGGACAGTACATTTACAAGAGTTGTGTGTAATGTTTTGTCAAGTCAAAGACAGGGTCACCAAAACCATAAAACCAGCTAAAATGATGCACTAACCTTTTACAATCTCCATCAGATGACACTCCTAGGACATTATGTTAGACAATGCATGCATTTTTAGTTCTATCAAGTTCATATTTATATCCAAAAACAGCGTTTTACTATGGCATTGATGTTGAGGAAATCGTTTCCCTCCAATAACCGGCAGTCAAGTCAGCGTCACAAATTAAATAATTAAAATTAGAAAACATTGGTAAAATATTATATTGTCATTTAAAGAATTATAGATTTACATCTCTTGAACTCAATCAACTTGCCAGATTTAAAAATAACCTTACTGGGAAATCACACTTTGCAATAATCTGAGCACTGCGCCCAGAAAAATACGCGTTGCGATACAGACTAGACGTCATGTTGGGGAGATCTAAAATCGAAAATACTATGTAAATAATCCATTACCTTTGATTCTCTTCATCAGATGTCACTTCCAGGTATCACAGGTCCATAACGAATGTAGTTTTGTTCAAAAAAGCTCATCATTTATGTCCAAAAATCTCCGTCTCGTTAGCACATGATGTAAGCCAGCCGGACTTCTCGTCATGAACGAGGGGAAAAAATATATTTCCGTTCGTTCAAACATGTCAAACGTTGTATAGCATAAATCATTAGGGCCTTTTTTAACCAGAACATGAATAATATTCAAGGTGGACGAATGCATACTCTTTTATAACGTATTGGAACGAGGGTACCCAACATGAACTCGCGCGCCAGGTGTCTAATGGGACATCATCGTTCCATGGCTCTTGTTCGGTCAGATCTCCCTCCAGAAGACTCAAAACACTTTGTAAAGGCTGGTGACATCTAGTGGAAGCAATAGGAAGTGCCAAAATATTCCTAAGCCCCTGTGTTTTTCAATGGGATAGGTTTAAAGTCAATACAACACATCAGGTATCCACTTCCTGTCAGAAAATGTCTCAGGGTTTTGCCTGCCAAATGAGTTCTGTTATACTCACAGACACCATTCAAACAGTTTTAGAAACTTTAGAGTGTTTTCTATCCATATATAATAAGTATATGCATATTCTAGTTACTGGGTAGGATTAGTAACCAGATTAAATCGGGTACATTTTTTTTATCCAGACGTGCAAATGCTGCCCCCTAGACCCAACAGGTTAAGAACAAATTCTTATTTACAATGACAGCCTACACTGGCCAAACCGGGCCAATTGTTTCCCCGCTCTCTTTCCATGCCTTAATAAGATACCCTACTAACATACTGTGAGCATGTTTAATACCTACAAGTTTGTACTCCCAAAGGACCATGTGTATTATTTTTTATCAGGTATGAAGGTAAGACCCAGATGCAGACAACGTCAAATTAACAATAGTTTAATAATCCAACAGGGGCAGGCAATAGACAGGTCAAGGCACGCAGAGGTCAGTAAACCAGAGGTAGGGCAATGGTACCGGACAGCAGGCAGGCTCAGCAGAGGTCAATAATCCAAAGGTGGGGCAAAGGTACAGGTCGGCAGGCAGGCTCAGGATCAGGCAGAGTGGTCAGGCAGGCGGGCTCCGAGTCAGGACAGGCAAGGGTCAAAACCAGGAGGGTGAGAAAAAGAGAGACTGGGAACAGCAGGAGCTGAGAACAAAAACCCTGGTTGACTTGACAAACAAGGAAAACTGACAACAGCCAAACAGAGAACACAGGTATAAATACACAGGGGATAATGGAGAAGATGGGCGGCACCTGGAGGGGGGTGGAGACAATCACAAAGACAGGTGAAGCAGATCAAGGTGTGACAATTCTTTACTATTTGACTGGTTGGTATGCCTTTGTGCTTAGTGGCTGCTAGCACGGGACCGCAGGTTGTACAGCCGGTAATTAATACCGCAGGACGGGAATTAATTATCAAGCATTTGCCAGTCATTTTTCAGTGTTCTGGCTTGTTAGGATGTTTAACCCAGTGTTACATTTATACAAATATGCATATTGCATGAGATACATTAGAGAACTGAGGTGGTTCCCTCCAGAATCCCTTCGCTATGTGTGAACTTGATTATGTTCGCCCTGGATAGGTAGCCTAGTAGTTAGAGCGTTGAACTGACACGGTAAAAATCTCTCGTTCTTCCCCTGAACAAGGCAGTTAATTCACTGTTCCTAGGCCGTCATTGTAAATAAGAATTTGTTCTTAACTGACTTGCCTAGTGAAATAAAGGTAAAATAAAATAAATAAAAATAGAGCTCTACTGAGGTTCGGTTTAACATGGTAGTATTTTGCTCTAGTCTAGGAGAGGCAGATGCAGCCTTCCAACAGGGGGAAGGCCAGCATAGGGGTCCAAGGTTTTCTTCTGGGTATTTTGTTGTTTTTAGCTGTTTTTTCTTTACTTCATATTTTATTACTCTGACCGTTCAGCACACTGGCCATGTGATTGTACTAACATTAATTTCTAATTACTATGCCTAATTCACATACTCTAGGCTCCACTTGCTTTATCAGCTGGAACTTAGGGAATGAACCATATGGTCAAGAGTAGCCAAGTGTATGCTCATCTTAAGTCTTTAAGTCCGGACATTGTTTTTATCCAAGAGACCCATCTCCTGTCCAACGACCATGATAAACTAAAGAGAGGATGGTTAGACCAAATATTTCACTCCAACGTTGGTGCTAAGATGAGAGGGGCAGCCATCCTTATCAGAAAAGGCACCCCATTTGTCTCCTCCAAAGTAATTTCAGATACTAATGGCAGTTACAGTATATTATAGTGATGGGGAAATTGTATAGCGCACAAGTTGTTCTGGCTAACCTTTATTGTCCTCAATTTTTCTCAGACCTCATTGCAACACTTCCTGACCTTAACTCTCGTCATTTGATACTGGGTGGAGATTTCAATACATCTAAGTCTAGACAGATCCAGACCAATGTAATTTTTAAATCAGGTACAGGAATCAACTCATTTCGAGAATCCTATAACTTGTCTGATCCATGGAGGAAGAGCAATCCCGCTGCTTAACAGTATTAATTTTTTTCTCCAGTCCAGCACTCATACTCGAGGATAAACTTTTTCCTGCTGGAGAATAGAATTCTTCCTTTTGTAACTAATAGCCAATACCACAGCATCATTATCTCAGACCATAGCCCTGTCCAGCTATCTGCTTTCCGGACAGTACTGCGTCACAACGCGAGTGGCGACTTGACCCACTACAACTATCCTGTAATGCTCACATTGATGTATTTTTACAGATCAACTGCACCCCTGACATGTCTCATTCTACAGTGTGGGAGTCGTTAAAAGCATATCCAAGGGGCCAATTATTTCATACGCAGCGTATGACAATAAACAGTGCACTAAACGCTTATCGGAGCTATCTCAACTCATTCTAGATGTGGACAACAGATATGCCTCCTCTCCGACTCCTGAACTCTACAAAGAAAGACTGCTACACCAATTGGAATTTGACAATCTTTCCATTTTACTTTTTTTTTAAACATTTTAGTCATTTTTAGCAGACACTCTTATCCAGAGCGACTTACAGTAGTGAATACATACATATCATACATTTCATTTTTCATTTCATGCATTTAAAAAAAAAAAAATGTACTGGCCCCCTGTGGGAATCAAACCCACAACCCTGGCGTTGCACACACCATGCTCTACCAACTGAGCCACAACTTCTGTGTAAATTGAGGCAGACATTTTATGAACACGGAGAGAAAGCTGGCAAGTTGTTATCTCACCAGCTTTGCCAATCCGCTACTAGCAGCACCATACCTGAAATCTGTGTTGCAGCTGATTTAACTTCTACCAATCAACAATCAATTTAAGCAATTGTACTCTGCTCTTTACTCGTAAGAGGCTCATCCTGACACATCTCGTATGCATGTATTTCTAGACAATCTGGACATCCCCTGTCTCAAATCAGATGAACAAACCAACATGGATGCCTCAATAAGTGATGATGATCTACTCTGGCAATCCAGTCCATGCAGAGCGGTAAAGCTCCTGGGCCTGATGGCTTCCCTATTGAATTTTATAAAGATTTCTCCTCTAAAATATCCCCTATCCTCAGCCCAGTGTACAATGAAATCCTGTCTAGTCAGAAACTGCCCCAAACAGTTACACAGGTGACTATTTCAGATTTGCTTAAAAAGGACAAGAATCCCCTAGACTGTGGCTCATACCGCCCTACAAGCCTTTTGTGCTGCGATTATATAATTCTCAGTAAGGTCCTCTCGCACCGTTTAGAGACAGTGATGCCTAATATAATTAACTCTGACCAAGCCGGATTTATCTCATGTAGGTAATCTTTCTATAATATGTGGTGGCTATTTAATATTCTTTATTCTGACCACTCAACTCTACAGCCAGAGGTTGTCATCTCTCTTGATGCTGAGACGGCTTTCGAATCGGGTTGAGTGGGAATATCTATTTACAGTACTAGAGAGATATGGGTTTGGCCTGTCATTTCTTTCCTCAATCAAGATTTTGTACTCATCCCCAGTGGCTTCTGTTCACACCAACAATGTTACCTCCAGCTACACTTCCCTCTCCACAGGGGGGCCAGGCAGGGTTGCTGTTTATCCCCTTTCCTATTTGATATGGCTATTGCGCCTCTTGCTATCGCCCCGTGCGTGGAGGAGAGGATTAACCTCTCTTGGGTAGGGGGCAGTATTTTGACGTCCGGATGAAAAGCGTACCCGTAGTAAACTGCCTGCTACTCAGGCCCAGAAAGTAGGATGTGCATATTATCAGTAGATTTGGATAGAAAACACTCTGAAGTTTCTAAAACTGTTTGAATGATGTCTGTGAGTATAACAGAACTCATATGGCAGGTAAAAATCTGAGAAAAGAATCCAACCAGGAAGTGTGGAAATCTGAGGTTTGTAGTTTTTCAAGTGATTGCCTATCTAATATACAGTGTCTGTGGGGTCATTTTGCACTTCCTGAGGCTTCCACTAGATGTCAACAGTCTTTAGAACGTTGTTTCATGCTTCTACTGTGAATGGGGAAAGAATAAGAGCGCTTGGAATCAGATGACTGAGAAAATGACATGAGCTCAATCGCGCGCACTGCCGTGAGAGTTAGGTGTGTTCCTTTTCATTTCTGAAGACAAAGGATTCGTCCGGTTGGAATATTATGGAAGATTTATAATAAAAACATCCTAAAGAATGATTCTATAGATTGTTTGACATGTTTCTACGAACTGTAATATAACTTTTTTTACTTTTCGTCTGAACTTACTGCGCGAGCACAGTGCATTTGGATTACTCGACTGAACGTGCAAACAAAATGGAGATATTTGGACATAAAGATTAACTTTATCGAACAAAACAAACATTTATTGTCGAACTGGGATTCCTGGGAGGGCATTCCGATGAAGATCATCAAAGGTAAGTGAATATTTATAATGTTATTTCTGACTTCTGTTGACTCCAAAATGGCGGGTATCTGTATGGCTTGTTTTGATGTCTGAGCACTCTACTCATATTATTGCAAAGTTTGCTTTTGCCATAAAGCTTTTTTGAAATCTGACACAGCGGTTGCATTAAGGAGAAGTGTATCTATAATTCTTTGAATAACAGTTGTATATTTTATCAACGTTTATGATGAGTATTTCTGTCAATTCATATGCTCATTCACCGGATGTTTTGGGAGGCAAAACATTTCTGAACATTACACGCCAATGTAAAATGTTTTTTTGGGATATAAATATGAACTTTATCGAGCAAAACATACATGTATTGTGTAACATGAAGTCCTATGAGTGCCATCTGATGAAGATCATCAAAGGTTAGTGCTTAATTCTAGCTGTTGGTTTTTGTGACGCCTCTCCTTGCTTGGAAAATGGCTGTGTGGTTTTTATTGTCTAGGCGCTGTCCAAACATAATCTAATGTTATGCTTTCGCCGTAAAGCCTTTTTCAAATCGGACACTGTGGTTGGATTAACGAGAAGTGTATCTTTAAAATGGGATATAATAGTTGCATGTTTGAGAAATTTGAATTATGAGATTTTTGTTGTTTTGAATTTGGCGCCCTGCTATTTCACTGGCTGTTGGCGAGTGTGTCCCGCAGGTGGGATGCTAGCGTCCGGAATACTAAGGGGCGACATAACTCACAAGGTGTACTTATATGCAGACAATCTTCTTTCATACATCTTTAACCCTGTGGAGTCTATACCCTATCTCTTGGACATGCTATGTCACGTCCTGACCAGCAGAGGGAGTAATTGTATTAGTTTTGGTCAGGGCATGGCAGAGGTCTTTGTGTTTTGGTATGTGTGTCTACGTTCTGTCTAGCTGTGGTTTTCTATGTAGAGTTAATTGGGGTGGGACTCCCAATTGAAGGCAGGTGTGTTGAGTTGCCTTTGATTGGGAGTCCTATATTAGTAGAGTGTGTTTGTCTGTGTGTTTGTGGGTAATTGTTTTTGCACTGCGTTTGTATGCCTGCAAACTGTTCCTGGCATCGTGAGTATTGTTTTCCCTGTGGATGCTTTGCGTGTTTTTTCATTAAAGAACGATGAGTATCCACATTCCTGCTGCGCCTTGGTCTTCTCTCCACTACGACACATGTGACATGTTACAAGGTTTTGGGACATTAAACCTAACAGAAAGTTTGCTCCTCCCTATTAATCAGTTAGCAGAATTGGGTATGCCAATTTCCCATTTAAGGTGGAGCATCAGGTCTTTACTTATTTGGAGATAAAGGTCACACGCTCATTTTCATTTTTGTCTCTATTTAAACATAACTTCAAACACTCTTGGAGCGCACTAAGCAGGATTTCATAATGTAGTCATCTCTTCCCATTTCATTAGCAGGTCACATTAATTCTGTTAAGATGACTGTACTACCTAGGTTTTTGTACTCATTCCAAATGTTTCCCATTTTTTTGCCAAAATTGATGTTCAAACAACTGGATAGCTACATTTCCAACTTCATTTGGAATAAGTCAAATCCACGAATGAGAAAGGTGTATCTAGAGAGACCTAAGCCCCCAGGCCCATTTTTTTTCACTACTATTGGTCAGCAAATATATCTAAATGTGTCTATTGGGTTTCTACATTTGAAAACAAGGATGGTCTAACTTGGGCCATCATGGAGTTACAGTCAAGCCTTCCAACTTCTCCAGTCTTGCTCCCCATTGCTCATGAACCTAGGCACCCATGTTTTGAATCACATTGTCAAGAACTCCCATTAAAATCTGGTCCAAATTCTGAAATCTCTTTATCCTTAAACAAGCAAGTTGCATCTCTCCATTAACATCTAATCATCTCTTCCCAGCGTCGCAGATTGACACGGTCTGGTGTCTTTTTGTGACCTTTTTATTGATAACACATATAACAGAACATTCATCAACCTTCCTTGGCAAATGCAAAATCTGCAGGGGAGCAAGACATGGGTGGCGAGCTACCCGAAGATATATGGCAACACAGTATGCGGGTGGAGGCGGGTGGAGACAAGCACAAAGACAGGTGAATAATTAGTGCCCAAACTGTCATACTTGCTCATGAGGGAGCGACTCATGGCAGACAGCATGAGTCGCTCCCTCAGGGACAGCAGCATCCCCACAGGGGTAAGAGACAGTTTATTTATGTATTGCATAGTTTCACAGTATAAATAAAATGTGGAACGACATACAGGCTGCACTTTGGTCCGCTTCTCCTTTCGACAACCGTGACACAAATCCCCGTCGTTTGAGTGAAGAGAAGACGGAGAAAAGGTGGGCGGAGATCGGGCTGCCTTCTGAGAATTTGTAGGAAAGCGAGTAATACCCCACTGCCATCTGTTCTATTGGCAAACATGCAATCATTGTAAAATCAAATTGATGACCTACGAGCAAGATTAAACTACCAACTGAACATTAAAACTGTGATATCTTCTGTTTCACCGAGTTGTGGCTGAACAATGACATGAACATCATACAGCTGGCGGGTTTTACACTGTATCGGCAGGATATAACAGCAGCCTCTGGTAAGACAAGGGGTGGAGGTCTATGTATATTTGTAAACAACAGCTGGTGCACGATATCTAAGGAAGTCTCAAGGTTTCTCATGATAAGCTGTAGACCACACTATCTACCTAGCTTTCGTCGGTGTCTACATACCACCACAGACCAATGCTGGCACTAAGACGGCACTCAATGAGCTGTATACCGCCATAAGCAAACAGGAAAACGCTCATCCAGAGGTGGAGCTCCTAGTGGATAAGGACTTAAATGCAGGGAAATTTAAATCCGTTTGACCAAATTTCCACCAGCATGCTAAATTCAAATCGTACTACATCGGCTCCGCGCTCGTCGGATATGGCAGGGCTTGCAAACTATTACAGACTACAAAGGGAAGCACAGCCGAGAGCTGCCCAGTGACACGAACCTACCAGATGAGCTAAATTACTTCTATGCTCGCTTCGAGGCAAGTAACACTGAAACATGCATGAGAGGATCAGCTGTTCCAGACGATTGTGTGATCATGCTCTCTGCAGCCGATGCGAGTAAGAACTTTAAACAGGTCAACATTCACTAGGCCGCAGATGCAATCTCTATTGCACACCACACTGCCCTTTCCCACCTGGACAAAAGGAACACCTATGTGAGAATGCTATTCATTGACTACAGCTCAGCGTTCAACACCATAGTGCCCTCAAAGCTCATTACTAAGCTAAGGACCCTGGGACTAAACTCCTCCCTCTGCAACTGGATCCTGGAGTTCCTGACGGGCCGCCCCCAGGTGGTAAGGGTAGATAACAACACGTCCGCCACGCTGATCCTCAACAAGGGGGCCCCTCAGGGGTGTGTGCTCAGTCCCTTCCTGTACTCCCTGTTCACTAATGACTGCACGGCCAGGCACGACTCTAACACCATCATTGTTTGCCGATGACACAACAGTCAACGACAACCGACAACGACGAGACCTGTGGTGCCAGGTCAACAACCTCTCCCTCAACGTGATCAAGACAAATTAGATGATTGTGGATTACAGGAAAATGAGGACCAAGCACACCCCCATTCTCATTGACAGGGCTGTAGTGGAGCAGGTTGAAAGCTTTCAGCTCCTTGGTGTCCACATCACCAACAAACTAACATGGTCCAAGCACACCAAGACAGTCGTGAAGAGGGCACGACAAAACCTATTCCCCCTCAGGAGACTGAAAAGATTTGGCATGGGTCCTCAGATCCTCAAAAGGTTTTACAGCTGCACCATCGAGAGCATCATGACTGGTTGCATCACTGCCTGGTATGGCAACTGCTCGGCCTCCGATCGCAAGGCACTACAGAGGGTAGTGCGTACGGCCCAGTACATCACTGAGGCCAAGCTTCATGCCATCCAGGACCTTTATAGCAGGCGGTGTCTGAGCAAGGCCCTAAAAATTGTCAAAGACTCCAGCCACCCTAGTCATGAACTGTTCTCTCTGCTACCGCATGGCAAGCGGCACCGGAGCGCAAAGTCTAGGCTTCTAAACAGCTTCTACCCCCAAGCCATAAGACTCCTGAACATCTAATGAAATGGCTACCCAGACTATTTGCATGCCACCCCTCTTTTACACTGCTTCTACTCTCTGTTATTATCTATGCATAGTCACTTTAATAACTCTACCAACATGTACAAATTACCTCAATTACCTCGACTAACAAGCGCCACCGCACATTGACTCTGTACCAGTACCCCCTGTATATTGCCTCGCTATTGTTATTTTACTGCTGCTCTTTAATTATTTGTTACTTTTATTTCTTATTCTTATTCTTATTTTGTATTTTTATTTTATTTTTTAAACTACATTGTTGGTTAGGGCTATTCCCCTTTTTTCTCCACTTCCTGCCTGAATGATGTGCCCAAAGCTCAGGCCCTGAAGCCAGGATATGCATATAATTGGTACCATTGGAAAGAAAACACTTTGAAGTGTGTGGAAATGTTAAAATAATGTAGGAGAATATAACACAATAGATATGGTAGGAGAAAAACCAACCAGCATTTTTTGTTGTTGAGAGAGACCATCCTCTTAGGAGAAAGGTCATATTGAAAATTAGCTCCCTGGATGCAATTCCTATGGCTTCCACAGGGTGCCAGCAGTCTATGTTCAAGGTTTCAGTCATGAAACTTCAAAAATGAAGTGGAAAAATATTTTGATGTTGTCACATCCTGACCAGTATTTAGGTATTATTTGTATTATATTTGGTCAGGGCGTGGCAGAGGTATGTTTGTTTTGTATGGTGGGGTTTTTTTGTGTGTGGTTTAGAGGGGTGTGTTATTTATGTGTTCCTGGGTTTTGGGTGGATGTTTCTGAATTAGTATGTTCTAGGTTAGTTTTTCTATGTGTAGGTTTGGGTGCTGGACTCTCAATTGGAGGCAGGTGTTTCTAGTTGCCTCTGATTGGGAGTCCAATAAGTAGGTGTGTGTTTGGTTTGTTATTTGTGGGTAGTTATCTTTTGCATTGCTGTCTGTTCAGCATGTCAAACTGTCATCTGTCGTGTTTATTGTTTTTTCCGTGTACATCATATTTAAATAAAATGATGTGGAGCACGCAACCCGCTGCGTATTGGTCTGACAGTGATTTCGAGATATCTTCAGATGAAGGTGAACATTATGACAGATGTGGGGCACCGTCCTCAAACAATCGCATGGCATGTTTTTCCTTTAATAGCTACTGTAAATCGGACAGTGCAGTTAGGTTAACAAGAATTTAAGCTTTCAGCCAATAACATCACATTTGCTCAGACCCACATGCTCCCACCATATTCATACCCATCCTATCCGTCTCACAATAACACCCCTTCCCATTTCTCATCTTTTAGATATCTCTAGTGCTTGTTACACTTTATGCCATATGGCTTGAAATTGCACAATTTTTCTACATTGAAACCAGTCTGTCTTTTTTTATTCTCCACTGCTTAACATTTTGGGAGTGAAATTAATATTTAATGACTTTGTAACCATTCTTTGCTTAATGCTTAGCCCTGCTACAGTACTGTAGTTCACTAACTAGAGTATATTGTCCATTGAAGTTGTCTCTGTCTCTTTTGATATCAGATTTAGAATGGATAATATGGTTTGTGATAGTTTGAAAGGGTTGGATCCACCTTAGTCCAGGAGTGTTTCCAATTCACATGACCTGACAAGAAAAAACCCAGCCCTATATTCTCTGGCTCCCAATTGTTGCAGCGGTCTAAGTCACTGCATCTCAGTGCTAGAAGCATCACTACAGACCCTGGTTCAATTCCAGGCTCTATCACAACCGGCTGTGATTGGGAGTACCATAGGGAGGTGCACAATTGGCCCAGTGTTGTCTGGGTTAGGGTTTGGCCGGGGAAGGGGAGTCATTGTAAGTAAGAATTTGTTCTTAATTGACTTGCCTAGTTAAATAAAAATAAATATTCATAGCACAGATGAAAAGTGAAGCTACAATAATCTTTCGTCATCATAGCCTATGAATAGTACTCCTCCAATGCATAGTGCCAACTGTAACATTTGGTGGAGGAGGAATAATGCTCTCCCTTAGTTCCAGTGAAGGTAAATCTTAACGCTACAGCATACAATGTGACATTCTAGACGATTCTGTGCTTCCAACTTTGTGGCAACAGTTTAGGGAAGGCCCTTTCCTGTTTCAAATTCACATGTATCAAATAAATAATTGTGTTTCTATCGCATTTTCAACTCTACTGATGGTTTTGTCAAAATAAATTATATAACCCACTGTTGTCTTGGCATGTGCACTCTAGCCAGCAGCTCACAGATACAGTGTGGGTAGGCTACCTACACGATGAGATTATTATGGAGCACAATCATTTTTATTTGTCAAATGGCAGCCAAGCATTGATCATCATGTCACCAGAATAAGACCCTCAATATTTATTGGAAAGGAGCATCAAGCCATCACTGTGCATTTTCACCACCCTGTGAAGTTCATCTCAACTTATTTCATCTGTACCCTAATAAACATTATTTCCCATAGTGGGAGGACCACACAAGATATAATTGCGTGACTCCGAGTTTACTTCGATATGATTGTTATAATATTTGCGCATTAAGGCATTTCCACCTCCATATCCCGTATCATTAATTTTACCTACACAAAAAGATCCCACCTTGTCTAGCATATATTGTTTTGTCGACATTTGGAAGGTTTACCTACAAATTTGCTGTTTCCATCAGGCATGTCATTACATTTTTTATTCGACATGTACTTTACTCGCATAAAATGGTTGGACAGAAACCTGGTTTATGATGTCCATCTAGCCTGGAGGAGGAAATTGTCCTAAAAAAGCTTTCCAGGAGCACGGACTCACTCAATGATGCACGACATCAACTCAATCAACAAGTTTGCTGACGACGCCATGGTTGTAGGCCTGATAACCAACAACGACGAGTCAGCCTATTGGGAGGAGGTAACTGGCATTGTGGTGTCAAGCCAACAACCTCTCCCTAAACGTCAGCAAAACAAAGGAGATGATTGTTGACTTCAGGAAGAAGAGGGAGGATTATGCCCCGATCTACATCAACGGGACTGCAGTAGAGAGAGTCACGAGTTTCAAGATCCTCGGCATCAACATCAATGAGGACTTGTCATGGACCAACAACACCACCACTCTTGTCAAGAGGGCACAGCAGTGTCTCTCGCCCTGTGTCTCTCGCCCGGGTCCTCTCCAAATACTACCACTGCACCATCGAGAGTATCCTGACTGGTTGCATCATGGCCTGGTACGGGAATTGCTCCATCCATGACCGCAAGGCCTTCAGCGGGTGGTGAGGACGGTTCGTATTCTTAGCTTTTATAATTTCTTATGGTTGTTGATTTGTCGAGAAGGAACCTGCAAGTAAGCGTTTCATTGGACGATGTGTGCAATGCTTATCCCGTACATATGACTAATACAATTTGAAACTTGATCAAGATTAAAATAAGAATGTTCCTCTGTGGCTAAATCATGCTATCTGGTGTGAAGGATTTTATTTATTTTGTATAGACATAATTTTGGCAAGTTGCCTGTGCCATTAAACCCCTACAACTCATCCAGAACGCCGCAGCCCGTCTGGTGTTCAACCTTCCCAAATTCTCTCACGTCACCCCGCTCCTCCGCACACTCCACTGGCTTCCAGTTGAAGCTCGCATCTGCTACAAGACCATGGTGCTTGCCTACGGAGCTGTGAGGGGAACGGCACCTCCGTACCTTCAGGCTCTGATCAGTCCCTACACCCAAAGAAGGGCACTCCGTTCATCCACCTCTGGCCTGCTCTCCTCCCTACCTCTGCGGAAGCACAGTTCCCGCTCAGCCCAGTCAAAACTGTTCGCTGCTCTGGCACCCCAATGGTGGAACAAGCTCCCTTACGACGCCAGGACAGCGGAGTCAATCACCACCTTCCGGAGACACCTGAAACCCCACCTCTTTAAGGAATACCTGGGATAGGATAAAGTAATCCTTCTAAAGCTATCTGAAGCTAGATAGCTTTAGAAAACCCTGAGTAAATCTACACTGAACAAAAATATAAACATAACATACAACCATTTTTAAGATTTTACTGAGTTACAGTTCATATTTGATTTTATATTTAACATTTATTTAACTAGGCAAGCCAGTTAAGAACAAATTCTTATTTACAATGATGGCCTACCCCGGCCAAACCCAGACGACACTGGGCCAATTGTGCACCACCCTATGGGGCTCCCAATCACTGCCAGATGTGATGCAGCCTGAATTCAAACCAGGGACTGCAGTGATGCCTCTTGCACTGAGAAGCGGTGCCTTAGACCGCTGCGCCGCTCGGGAGCCCCCTGAGTGTCTCAGCGGTGTAAGGAAATCAGTCAATTTAAATAAATTCATTAGGCCCTAATCTAAGGATTTCACAGGACTGGAAATACAGATATCCATCGATTGGTCACAGATACCTTTTTTAAAAAAGGTAGGGGCGTGGATCAGAAAACAAGTCAGTATTTGGTGTGACTACCATGCAGCGCAACAAATCTCCTTTGCATAGAGTTGATCAGGCTGTTGGTTGTGGACTGTGGAATTGTAATGCGATGCGTACTGGCGGCAGACAAGTCAGGCGAAGGAGAGCGAAAACTGATTTACAATGGTTGTGTTTAATAAACATAAACCACCGTCAACAGAACAATACAATAAATGGGTCAAACAAAACAAACAAACAAAACCCGGTAAATACCAGCATTCCGTGCACAAGCACTACAACAAACAATTACGGACAAGGACATGGGGGGGAACAGAGGGTTAAATACACAACATGTAATTGATGGAATTGGAACCAGGTGTGATGGAAGACAAGACAAAACCAATGGAAAATGAAAAGTGGATTGGCGATGGCTAGAAGGTCGGTGACGTCGACCGCCGAACGCCGCCCGAACAAGGAGAGGGACCAACTTCGGCGGACACCAGCCTCAGGGACGACCCGGAGGGCGAGGCGCAGGGCGATCCGGACGAAGAGGGTGGAACTCCTGCAGCATTGAAGGGTCCAACACGTCCTCGACCGGACCGTACCTCTCCCACTCCACGAGATACGGAAGGCCTCTCGCCCGACGCCTCGAATCCAGTATGGAACGAACAGAGTATGCCGGGGCCCCCCCCGATGTCCAGAGGGGGCGGAGGATCCTCCCGCACCTAAGACTTCTGGAGCGGGCCAGCCACCACCGGCCTGAAGAGAGACACATGGAACGAGGGGTTAATACGGTAATCGGGTGGAAGCTGTAACCTATTACAAACCTCGTTCACTCTCCTCAGGACTTTAACCTCTCTAGGGGATGTGGGACGAAATCGTCCCACACTATTCAACAGCCAGTGACAAATCAGAGCGCCAAATTTAAAACCACAAAATGTCATAATTCAAAGTTCTCAAACATAGGACTATTTTACACCATTTTATAGATACACTTTTCCTGAATCGAACCAAGTTGTCCGATTTCCAAAAGGTTTACAGCGAAAGCAAAACATTAGATTATGTTAGAAGAGTACATAGACACAAATAATCACACAGCCATTTTCCAAACCAAGCATATATGTCACATAAACCCAAACCACAGCTAAATGCAGCACTAACCTTTGATGATCTTCATCAGATGACACTCCTAGGACATTATGTTATACAATACATGAATTTTTTGTTCAATCAAGTTCATATTTATTTTAAAAACCAGCTTTTTACATTAGCATGTGATGTTCAGAACTAGCATACCCACCGAAAACTTCCAGTGAATTTACTAAATTACTCACGATAAACGTTGACAGAATACATAACAATTATTTTAAGAATTATAGATACAGAACTCCTTTATGCAATCGCGGTGTCAGATTTTAAAATAGCTTTTCGGCTAAAGCACATTTTGCAATATTCTGAGTACGTAGCCCGGCCATCACGGCTAGCTAATTTGACACCCACCATGTTTGGCCCTCACCAAACTCAGATTTACTATAAGAAAAATTGGATTACCTTTGATGTTCTTCGTCAGAATGCACTCCCAGGACTTCTACTTCAACAACAAATGATGTTTTGGTTCCAAATAATCCATAGTTATATCCAAATACCGCCGTTTTGTTCGTGCGTTCAGGAAGCTATCCGAAGGGTGACGCGCAAGCGCATTTTGTGACAAAAATGTCAAAATATTCCATTACCGTACCTGGAAGCATGTCAAACGCTGTTTAACCTGTTATGGCTAGGGGGCAGTATTTTCACGGCCGGATAAAAAACATACCCGATTTAATCTGATTATTACTCCTGCCCAGAAACTAGAATATGCATATAATTATTAGCTTTGGATAGAAAACACTCCAAAGTTTCTAAAACTGTTTGAATGGTGTCTGTGAGTATAACAGAACTCATTTGGCAGGCCAAAACCTGAGAAGATTCCATGCAGGAAGTGCCCTGTCTGACAATTTCTTGGCCTTCTTGATTATCTCTATCCATTACAGGTGATCTCTGCTGTTACGTGACACTTCCATGGGCTCTCAGAAGGCGGCAAAAAGCTGAATCGTGGCTTTGCAGGCTCTGGCTGAAAAAAAGTAGCGCGTTTGGATAGTGGCCGGTAACAGTACTGTGAGACTCAGGCGCGTGCACGAGTGGACTCCATGTTTTATCTTTGAACGAAAACCACTGCTCCCGGTTGGAATATTATCGCTTTTTACGAGAAAAATGGCATAAAAATTGATTTTAAACAGCGGTTGACATGCTTCGAAGTACGGTAATGGAATATTTAGAATTTTTTTGTCACGAAATGCGTCATGCGCGTGACCCTTATTTACACTTCGGATAGTGTCTTGAACGCACAATGGATATAACTATGGATTATTTTGAACCAAACCAACATTTGTTATTGAAGTAGCAGTCCTGGGAGTGCATTCTGACAAAGAACACCAAAGGTAATAACATTTTTCTTATAGTAAATCTGACTTTGGTGAGTGCTAAACTTGCTGGGTGTCTAAATAGCTAGCCCGTGATGCCGGGCTATGTACTGAGAATATTGCAAAATGTGCTTTCACCGAAAAGCTATTTTAAAATCGGACACCTCGATTGCACAAAGGAGTTCTGTATCTATAATTCTTAAAATAATTGTTATGTTTTTTGTGAACGTTTATCGTGAGTAATTTAGTAAATTCACCGGAAGTGTTCGGTGGGAATGCTAGTTCTGAACGTCACATGCTAATGTAAAAAGCTGGTTTTTGATATAAATATGAACTTGATTGAACAAAACATGCATGTATTGTATAACATAATGTCCTAGGGTTGTCATCTGATGAAGATCATCAAAGGTTAGGGCTGCATTTAGCTGTGGTTTTGTTTTTTGTGACATTATATGCTAGCTTGAAAAATGGGTGTCTGATTATTTCTGGCTGGGTACGTTGCTGACATAATCTAATGTTTTGCTTTCGCTGTAAAGCCTTTTGGAAATCGGACAGTGTGGTTAGATAAAGGAGAGTCTTGTCTTTAAAATGCTGTGAAATAGTCATATGTTTGAAAAATTGAAGTTTTTGTATTTTTGAGGAATTTGTAATTCGCGCCACGCCTATCATTGGATATTGGAGCAGGTGTTCCGCTAGCGCAACGTCTAGATGTAAGAGGTTAAAATCAAATTTTATGCAATTTTTCTCGTAAAATAGCGATAATATTCCAACCGGGCAACGTTTTATTCATTCAAAGGCTGAAAGAAAAAATTTAGAATTCTCATGAACGCGCATCTCCAGTGTCACTGTTCCCAGGCATACCAGTAACAAAATCTCCTGCTGTTCCTCGCCCAGAGACAGCAGACACGTCATTCCACTTTCTGGCGCCTTCTGTGAGCCAATGGAAGCCTTAGAAAATGTCACGTTAACACAGAGATGCTGTATTTTCGATAGAGATGCAACAGAAGGACAAGAAATTGTCAGACAGTGCACTTCCTGTATGGAATCTTCTCAGGTTTTGGCCTGCCATATGAGTTCTGTTATACTCACAGACACCATTCAAAAAGTTTTAGAAACTTTAGAGTGTTTTCTATCCGAATCTACTAATTATATGCATATTCCCGTTTCTGGGCAAGAGTAGTAACCAGTTTAAATCGGGTACGTTTTTTATCCGGCCGTGCAAATACTGCCCCCTAGCCCCAACAGGTTAAATGTCCCCACAAACCGCGGATACCCTGATGAAGACAGCTTGGCTGTCAAAACGTTGGATATTCCATTTTTGCATCTGAGCTCCAAGAGTGTGCGGCTATCCCTTATTTTCAAGTTTTCTACTCCGCTAGCCAGCACCTCGCCTTAATAGGTGTGTGTTTCTTTTTCTTCTAGATCCCACAAACCGCAGACCCAGCTTCTGGCAGGGCAGGCGGAGGGGCAGGTTTCGGGTCGAGAGCCAAACCTGGTCTCACTGCGGTGGCGATCTGTGTTCTCCTTTTGGTGCGTCACGGCCTGCTGAAGGTGAACACGGACGGCTTCCCATGTCTCCTCCGTGCACCTGAACCAGTCGTCCACCGCAGGATCGTCGGTCTGACTCTGATGCCAATGCGCCAGAACCGGCTGGTACCCCAGTACGCACTGGAAGGGAGAGAGGTTAGTGGAGGAGTGGCGTAGCGAGATCTGTGCCATCTCGGCCCAGGGCACAAACGCCGCCCACTCCCCCAGCCAGTCCTGGCAATAGGACCGCAGAAACCTACCCACATCCTGGTTCACTCTCTCCACCTGCCCATTACTCTCGGGGTGAAACCCTGAAGTAAGGCTGATCGAGACCCCCCAGACGTTCCATGAACGCCTTCCAGACCCTAGACGTGAACTGGGGACCCCGATCAGACACTATATCCTCAGGCACCCCGTAGTGCCGGAAGACGTGTGTAAACAAGGCCTCCGCAGTCTGTAAGGCCATAGGAAGACCGGGCAGGGGGAGGAGACGACAGGACTTAGAGAAACAATCCACAATGGCCTGGATCGCGGTGTTACCCTGTGAGAGTGGAAGATCAGTCAGAAAATCCACCGACAGGTGCGACTAAGGCCGCTGTGGAACGGGTAAGGGGTGTAGGTTACTTCTGGGAAGGTGCCTAGGAGCATTATACTGGGCGCACACTGAGCAGGAGGAAACATAAACCCTCACGTCCTTAGCCAAGGCAGGCCACCAGTACCTCCTGCTCAAACAGCGCACTGTCCGACCGATCCCAGGATGACCAGAGGAGGGTGAAGTGTGGGCCCAATAGATCAACCGGTCACGAACTGCAGACGGGATGTACAGACGCCCAGCGGGACACTGGACGGGAGCGGGCTCTGCACGTAACGCCTGCTCTATGTCTGTGTCCAGCTCCCACACTACCAGGGCCACCAGGCAGGAGGCGGGGAGTATGGGAGTGGGATCCATGGGCCGCTCCTCTGTGTCATTCAGCCGGGACAATGCGTCTGCCCTCACGTTCTGGGAGCCTGATCTGTGGGAAAGGGTAAACACAAAACGGGTGAAAAACATGGCCCACCTTGCCTGGCGAGGGTTCAGTCTCCTCGCTGCCCGGATGTACTCCAGATTGCAGTGGTCAGTCCAGATGAGAAAAGGGTGTCTAGCCCCCTCCACCTAATGTCTCCACGCCTTCAAGGCCTTGATGACAGCCAACAGCTCCCAGTCCCCCACGTCATAGTTTCACTCCGCCGGGTTGAGCTTCTTCGAGAAGAAGGCACAGGGGCAGAGCTTCGGTGGCTTACCCGAGCGCTGAGAGAGCACAGCTCCTATCCCAGCCTCGGACGCGTCCACCTCCACTATGAACGCCAAAGAGGTATCCGGATGGGCCAGCACAGGAGCCGAGGTAAACAGGGCCCTCAGGTGACTAAAAGCCCTGTCCGCCTCAGCCAACCACTGCAAACACACAGGGCCCCCCTTCAGTAGTGAGGTAATGGGAGCCGCTACCTGACCAAAACCTCGGATAAACCTCCGGTAGTAGTTGGCAAACCCTAAGAACCACTGCACCTCCTTTACCGTGGTGGGAGTCGGCCAATTACACACAGCTGACATGCGGTCACTCTCCATCTCCACCCCTGAGGTGGAAATGCAATACCCTAGGAAGGAGACGGACTGCTGGAAAAACAAGCATTTCTCAGCCTTGACGTACAGGTCATGCTCCAACAAGCGACCAAGCACCCTGCGCACCAGGGACATGCTCGGCGCGTGTAGCGGAGTATATCAGAATGTCATCAATATGCACCACTACACCCTGCCCGTGCAGGTCCCTGAAAATCTCGTCTACAAAGGCTTGGAAGACTGATGGCACATTCATCAACCCGTACGGCATGACGAGGTATTCATAGTGCCCTGAGGTGGTACTGAAAGCCGTCTTCCACTCGTCTCTCTCTTGGATACGCACCAGGTTGTAAGCACTCCTGAGATCTAGTTTGGTGAAGAAGCGTGCCCCGTGCATTAACTCAATCGCTGTGGCTATGAGTGGTAGCGGGTAACTATACTTCACAGTGATCTGGTTCACACCCCGATAGTCAATACACGGGCGCAGACCTCCCTCCTTCTTCTTTACAAAAAATAAACTCGAGGAGACGGGTGAAGTGGAGGACCCAATGTACCCCTGACGCAGGGATTCGGAGACATATGTTTCCATAGCCTCCGTCTCCGCCTGTGAGAGGGGATACACGTGACTCCTGGGAAGTGCAGCGTCTACCAGGAGATTTATCACACAATCGCCCCGTCGAGGGGGTGGTAATTGAGTCGCCTTCTTTTTAGAGAAGGTGAGAGCCAAATCGGCATATTCAGGGGGAATGCGCACGGTGGAGACCTTGTCTAGAATTTCCACCGTAGTAGCACCAACGGAAACCCCTAAAAACCTCCCCGAGCACTCCCGCGACCACCCCGTGAGAGCCCTCTGTGGCCAAGAAACCGTAGGGTCATGACAAACTAATCAGGATAGGCCTAACACCACAGGAAACGCAGGAGAGTCAATAAGGAAGAGACTAATTCTCTCCTTGTGCCCCCCCCCCCCCCCCCGCGTCACCATGCCCAGAGAAGCGATGGCCTCCCTGATCAAACCTGACCCTAATGGTCGACTATCTAAGGCGTGAACGGGGAAGGGCACAGCCACTGGAACAATGGGGATCCCTAAACTATGGACGAACGATCTATCGATAAAATTCCCAGCCGCGCCTGAATCGACGAGCGCCTTATGCTGGGAATGTGGGGAAAACTCAGAAAAAGTGACATAGACAAACATATGAGCAACAGAGGGCTCTGGGTGAGAATGGTGCCGGCTCACCTGGGGTGACGCCAGAGCGCCCTGCCTGCTGCCTTGATCCCCAGAGGAACCAACCCGGCACCGACCAGCAGTGTGACCTCTTCGGCCACAGATGGTGCACGAGCTGGAACACCCTCCAGTCTCCCTGCGCACCGCCCCTCCCAGCTCCATAGGTATCTGAGAGGGGGTGCGGGGGGATAGAACCACCAGACCCCGATCTGAATGTCCGCGGGTAGCCAGCAGGTTGTCCAGCCGGATGGAAAGGTCCACCAGCTGGTCGAATGTGAGGGTGGTGTCTCTGCAGGCCAACTCCCGATGGACGTCCTCGCACACTGCAGCGGTAATGGTCAATCAGGGCCCTGTCATTCCATCCCGCGCCGGCAGCCAGGGTCCTAAACTCCAGGGCGAACTCCTGGGCGCGCCTCGTCTCCTGCCTCAGATGGAAGAGGCGCTCATCCGCCGCTCTGCCCTCGGGCGGGTAGTCGAACTCCTCAAACTGGTCCAACGCCGCATCTCCCTCTCTCCACATGGCGTTGGCCCACTCCAGGGCTTTCCCGGTGAGGCACGAGACGAGGGCGGACACCCTCTCACGGCCTGATGGAGCCGGGTGGACGCTGGCCAGGTATAGGTCTAGTTGTAAAAGGAACCCCTGGCAGTTCGCAGCCTTCCCATCGTGTTCCTGGGGCAGGGAGAGACAAATCCCACTGGGACCAGGAGGAAGAGGGGAGCTCAGGGGAGACCCCGGTTGTGCTGGTGGAGGTGCTGGAAGAACTCCCTGTCTCTCCCAGCGGTCCATTGTCTGGACAACGCGGTCCATGGCGGTGCCAAGATGTTGGAGCATTGCTGCGTGCTCCCGGATGCGCTCCTCCACCCCTATGCCTGGGGTACCTGCTTCTGCTGACTCCATAGTTTTGGTCCATAATTATGTAATGCGATGCGTACTGGTGGCAGAGAAGTCAGGCGAAGGAGAGCGAAAACTGATTTACAACGGTTGTGTTTAATAAACATAAACCACCGTCAACAGAACAAAACAATAAATGGGTCAAACAAAACCCGGTAAATACCAGTATACTGTGCACAAGCACTACAACAAACAATTACGGACAAGGACATGGGGGGGAACAGAGGGTTAAATACACAACATGTAATTGATGGAATTGGAACCAGGTGTGATGGAAGACAAGACAAAGCCAATGGATAATGAAAAGTGGATCGGCGATGGCTAGAAGGTTGGTGACGTCGACCGCCGAACGCCGCCCGAACAAGGAGAGGGACCAATTTCGGCGGAAGTCGTGACAGGAATGTTGTCCGACTTCTTTTCAATGGCTGTACGAAGTTGCTGGAACACGCTGTTGTTCACGTCGATCCAGAGCATCCCAAACATGCTCAAAGGGTGACATGTCTGGCGAGTATGCAGGCCATGGAAGAACTGGGACATTTTCAGCTTCCAGGAATTATATAGAGATTTTAAAGAAATCCCATGCTTTTAAAACTCCCATGTTTGAGAAATATACCACAACATTTTTGCTCTGCTTCAGTGACATGTTTGAAAGATTTTCGTGATTGTGTGAGGTGATGGCGGCGGATGAATTGCACGACAATGGGCCTCAGGACCTCGTTGCAGTATCTCTGTGCATTCCAACTGCCATTGATAAAATGCAATTGTGTTCATTGTCCGTAGCTTATGCCTGCCTATACCTTAACCCCACCATTACCATGGGGCACTCTGTTCACAATGTTGACATCAGCAAACCACTCGTCCACACAACGCCATACACGCTGTCTGCCATCTGCCCGGTACAGTTGAAACCGGGATTCATCTGTGAAGAGCACACTTCTCCAGTGTGCCAGTGGCCAACGAAAGTAAGCATTTGCCCACAGAAGTCAGTTATGATGCCGAACTACAGTCAGGTCAAAACCCTGGTGAGGACTGGGAGCACACAGATGAGTTTCCTGAGACGGTTTGACGAACTGCCAAATTCTCTAAAATGACATTGGTAGAGAAATTAAAATGTTCTGGCAACAGCTCTGGTGGACATTCCTGCAGTCAGCATGCCAATTGCATGCTCCCTCAAAACTTGAGACATCTGTGGCATTGTGTTGTATGACAAAACTGACCTTTTATTGTCCCCAGCACAAGGTGCACCTCTGTAATGTGTTTTAATCAGCTTCTTGATATGCCACACCTTTCAGGTGGATGGATTATCTTGGCAAAGGTTAAAGGCTCACTAACACTGATGTATACAAATTTGTGCACAACATTTGAGAGAAATAAGCTTTTTGTGCGTATGGAACATTTTGGGATCTTTTATTTCAGCTCATGAAACATGGGACCAACACTTTACATGTTGCATTTATATTTTTGTTCAGTATAGTTGCTACAGTGACCATGTGCTACTTTGTTCACCTGTCTCCCCCACAAATTAAAGTCAATAAAACCATACCCAACATTAAATGGCATACTGGCCTATTTATGTGTGTTATGATCAATATTGGTTGAAATGTTAAACATATGAATTCTGATGTTAAATTCACAATCCTGACTTCATATTTCAGCCAAACTGCAGCCACGTCACTTTTTCTATAATGCCGAGGGATGGGGCTGGAGAAATGTAACCAGTCACAAATTCATAGACGGAGATATGGATGCAAGTACTGACAGTGCATGAGATCAACATTATTGTTCTAAACATATTGTTTAACACTGAACACTAAATTGTTGAAGTAAAAACCAAGGTTAAATGATGGGTTATGCGTTATGATGACAGTAGCCTACTAATGCTCAGTTATAGCACACGCATGTGCATTTATATTACATTGATCTTGAATTATAATGTCACCATTGAACAGCAGTAAATATTGCAGGCTGTACCTTAATTCCAAGGAACTGTTCAACTCATTTTGGCTTTTGGCTGATCTCGGTAAATCCATTCAGATTTTATGGCTCTTCTTCGCCATCTTGTGGTCACAATCGTGAAAGAGTTTAGGACTACTGCCCCAGCCAAAGGTGATTAAATCTTCACACTTGCAAAAGTATTGTAAGAATGGCCTATTCCATCCCACTGCCTAAAATAAAAAGTAGGTTACCTGGTTAAATAAGGGTAAAATAAAGCAAATAAGGATTGATTTACCCTATGGGCTACATCTCATGTTTACTCAATGTTGGTTCTTATCTAACCTACATCATAAATTAGATCCATGTTGTCAATTGATCCATGTTATCACTTTTATTACAAACATACCTTCTGCGAGTTCTGCTCATCACCGGCAGCTAAAATCAAATCAAACACTGTGTGTGTCACTCAACACTCTCTCTCCTCCTCCACTGACGATAATGTCTGCACGCGCTAGAGCGTCTAGTCTTTGAGTACCCCCAACAGCACATATTTTTATTGCACACCTGATTCAACTTGTCAACTAATTATCAGGCCCTCAATGAGTTGAATCAGTGTGCTGTTGGGGGTACTCAAGAAGTGTCGAGTGACACACACAGAATTTGATTTTGATTTTAGCTGCTGGTTATGAGGAGAACTCACAGGAGGTGCAGTACCAGTCAAAAGTTTGGACACACATACTCATTCAATGGTTTTTCTTTATCTTTGCTATTTTCTAAATTGTAGAATAATAGTGAAGACATCAAAACTATGAAATAACACATGGAATCATGTAGTAACCAAAAAAGTGTTAAATTAATCTAAATATATTTTAGATTTGAGATTCTTCAAAGAATCAATCTATGTATGTAACCTATTGATTCCTTCCATAAGCTTTCTCTATTCAAATCTTACCTTAACATTACAATTATTTCACAATACTAATGACGACGGATCAGCTCCTGGAGAGTTATTACCACCTATGGCTGCAAATGTTGAGGTGGCTTATTCTATTGCTTACCCAATAAAAATGCACTAAATCACTGATTTCGCACATCATTGCGCACATGTTAGGCTACACATCATAAAATATATTGCGAAAAATTACAGACAGTAGATTACAAGTAGTAAAGTAGAACTCAATTGATTGAACATAAAATGTATTTAAATAGGATTAAAATAGGCCTATAGCCTACTTTTTATTTGAATGCAGTTATCTCGGTTTTCATTTGAAGCATCTTTTTATACGTTGGTTGTTTGTATCGACTGCAAAGACAACTTTGTATTTGTAGTCAACTTTGTTCTGAAGTTATCAGTATCACAGAGAGAGATGAATATACCATGTGAGTCTATGTTTGGCGGCGATGTTCTGTGTCTAAAGTGACGTGGGAGGGCAAAGAAATCTTCTGACAGACTCAGCTGTGGTCTGAAGCAGGCGTTCGATTATGATCATTTTGAAGTGAAACTATAATAACGATGGTTTTGGGAAACAGCTCGGATATTTAACAATGCTCCTAAGAAGGTTCTAACGATATTCATGGATGTCAAAGTAAGCCAGCCTCCCCGTAAAAAATGACCAAAAACAACAAACAACAAAAAACATATTCAATAATTTTACTTTTGTCTCTCTGTGTTTCGTAATTTTCCTTCCTCCCTCGTCTAGAGGCTGATGGTATCTCACCAGAGAAAGAATCCTAGCCAGCAAAACAGCGCCCCTCTGTCTCTGTGTGTGTAGCGTATCTATCTGATGCTGTCTGGTCAAAAAGAGCATGACATTGTTGCCGCCCGTAGCATTGAATGCAAGGGAAGCCAGCAAGCATTTGGCCTCCCTTGATAAAAAATGTAATAAGTAAAATAATAGGCAATCAGCATTGAGCTAAACTGAGCGAGCTCAACTGTGAATGGTTCTGGCACACCAAACAAAAAAGTAAACGTAAGCCAGTTTGGATTTGGCGTCACACCAATCACATCACATCAAAAGCAAAACATAATTGACAGAAAAACTTGAATTGTTGCATCTCGTTGTGTCATTGTCCTCTGGTGGCTAGCTAGCTAGCTAAAATTGTTGCTTTCCTAAATTAGTCATGGATGGAGATAGGGATTTGGACTTGTGGTTTTACTTAATTCTTCGTACTGGCCAATAAATATATATAATGTTGATTCTGATCCAACCAACCATAAATTCATACATTGTGCCCCTGGCCAAAATGAAGGATGGAAATTCAATATGTAGCTAGATGTAGTAGGCTAATGTTAACTAGCTTGCTCATTGTTGCCCATGAAAATAAGTTAGGCTAGCAAGCAAGCATTTTAGCCAGGTAGCCTAGGACAACAAAAACTGAACTAACAGGTTATAGAGCAAACAAAGGAATGATCACAACACATAGGTTATAATATGGATTTTTTTCTGACTTGGCTTCCCCAGTGATTTTACTCACGCACCACTACTGTCTAACGATGAACTTAGCCTTAATTATGATGCTTTTTGGAAACTTTTTGCCTTGTTCACAAAGTCTCAAATGACAACAAAAACATAACGTCATATGAGTTGCACTCATCTTGCAAAAATTGTACAACTTATATTCGTCAAGAATTGAATAGGTATTAATAAATTAATTGAAATGACCAACCACTAATTGTTACAAAAACCTATTACTTGTGCCACGCAACTAAGAGCATTCTGCTTTGGCACTGCTTCAGTGCCTTAAAGTGACTGTTGCTGAACTTGAACAAACTTAATCCCCTAACAATAAAGCCCTCAAACACCCTGTGTAGCATTTGTAACACGTTCAGTGGTCAAAACAACAACCAAGACTCTGAAACTGCCTCTTTTGTCAAATGTTCTCAGAGCATGATCCAAACAAAGAATACAGTCCTCTCCCCAACTTGGTCATCATGAAAGCATTGCCGTTTGTGCCACCTGTGAGATGCTAAAGGTGACACCAACCAAGGCATACAGGCCAGTGCAGTAAAACCATACAAAACAGTCTCTGTGTAATCAACATCATGTCTCTCTGCCTGCTCTCTGAATGCCTCTGCTTACAAGGCTTTGTCTAATCAACACTGAAATTGCTGGAGCTGACACGGTGAAACAATTAGCACGAACCAACTGGGCATTAGTTACTGTTAAGCAGTCTAAACAGATTCCGATCTTAATCTCAAACTAACTTTGAGGGCCAAATCCTGTTGATGTCAACAGAATCCCACCCGCGTCAAAACGGCCTGCTGCTGTTGCCCCAGGTGCAGTAGTCACACACAGGCCCTGGCTTGTCTCTCTTTATGAAACCCGATGCATTGATAGATCCTTCTTGGGCACATGGCCCAGCCTGCAGTTTTTTAATTAGGCGGGATGCTTTCCCATAATTAGCCTTGGTGATAAAACTCACGGTGAATAATGTCCGTGGTGGCCGTGGAGAAATACAGCTTGTAAATGTGGAGTGTAGATGCAAGTGCTGAATGCTTTTTTAGATGCAAGTTCTGAATGCTTAACAAGTCTTTCCTCCATGAAAAGCAAACCCTGTGGATGAAAGTATTTAGAAATGTGGTGAAAAGCGTGAAGGTGCCTTGCATAAATGCTATACGTATGAAATCACTTATCTGAACAATTTTTTTACTGTCAATAGCCTAGTCATTACATTCATTTGCAACCAAGGCACATCAGCAGTCAGTTAAGCCCAGTTTAAGTGTTGATAATAAAGTCATGAATGATATGCCATCTTGATATCTGTCCCTTCAATTACATTTTGACAGTAGGGATGGCCCTGAAACCCCATTGTCCTCATTGAGTCCTCCTGGTAGCTGTAAACAAAGGCTCAAACCCACCACAGACAAAGCCTGACAGACCTTATGTTCCAAGTAACGTCAAGCTCATTTATTTTGACTTATCTAATTTATTATCGAGTTCCACAGGTGCTCGCACTCAAACCATATAACCCAAAGAGCCCAAGATAGGAAAAACAAAGGAGACCAAAATAAGAAAAACAAAGGAAACCAAGATAGAAAAAAACAAGGGATCCAATGTTGGAAAAACCAAGGAGACCAAGGTACAAAATAATTATCTTAATTTAATGCCATGCTCGAAAGACTACAAAAGAAGACATTGCTAAGTGCAGAAAATCTACTGACCATTTTGTTTAGCACTTTATTGCATTTTGCACTGTCACGTTCTGTATCCAGATGTCTCCCTTATGGAGGGATTAGATAGGGAGATTCTGGCTGCAACCTGGCTTGTGTCAGACTACACTTGCATCAATCGGGTCTCATTGTCTTCCCCTAGCCCCTCCGACACTCCAACTCCAATGACTGTTCATTGTGTCCAAGGGGAAAGATTTGGATCCTTTGTCGCCCTGTGACATCAAATCCAGTAATGCATCATCTGACTGACTGCCTCAGATGACCCTCTTCCGTGGGAGTATGGCTGTTGTCAGGAGCATCAACTGCTTCACAAGTATTTACTGCAGGAACATCGGGGACAGTTGTGGTATGCCTTGGCTGTTCCATACAGCCAATGTTAGAATTACTCATTCGACTATAAGGAAGATCTTTAAAGAACAAAAAAACATACATACAAAAGAGTGATTGTGACCGATACGGTAAACAACTAATACCACGAAGACATTGGTAGATCTTGTGAGTGCTTCTGAGTGTGGTGCCTATTTAAGGTTCTGAAATGTTATACCTCTGTTTGGAATGATGGCGAGCGCCAGGCTGGAGCATTAAATGTTTTACGTGATAAGAATCACCGAAGCACCGCTCTTTTATAATGAATAATAGGGCCTGGCACATTGCACTCTCATGACACAAGGACAGCCACCAGAGGACACATAGAGACAACCATTCCACTGCTGGGACTCCGGAGTACAACACTCTACTGTATATAGGACAGTGGCATTGTAGTAGGAGTTTTAACAGGTAGGACCCTATGGCTGCACACATGGACAATACACCTTTTGATACAGATGTATGGTGAATGCACACGTTTTTAAAGAGTTAGTAAATCTGTGACATGCATGAATTGCATGACAACTATAATTAAATCATTATTTCACAAATAACTATACTAATAACTATAGTTATTTAGTTGATTTAGTTTCCCCACCTAGACAGAGGGAGTTGAACATCAGGTGTGGGCTCACAGGACCCACAAAGCATATCATAATGCATTATTAGACATTATCTATAAAAGCTTTTTGGCAAAGCAGGTCTTAGATGCTCTCCTCAAACAAGTTTTTGCAATGCACTTGGCAAACGTAGCCAGTACTTAGTTGAGACGCATCATGAAGGCTAAACCGATGTCAACCAGAGATTAAGAGCTGAGATGTGTAGCCTAACCAAAGCAATAATCTACTGTATGCTTGTCTTTTGTTTCTATGACGAAAGACTTGCATCACTGATGGTAACTGTTGCTGGGCTTATATACTATATTGTCCTCTGTGCTGCAGGAAAGCTACACATGAATCATGACAGAATTAGGCATCAGCTGAGAGACATGGCATAAGTGGCTGGGAAATATCAACAGAAATACACAGTGTATCAGTAACAGCACTGTGACACACACTCCTGTTGGGGCATGTTATGTCTGCATCTAGGTGCAAAGATCAGATATTCATACATGGCAATTGTATATGTCAATCACAGTAACCTTTTCTGCCACATTTCTACAGTAATTTGTTGCAGTAGAACTTTTAAGAATCACTCTTATGTTAAACTAGTTTGAGACAAGTATCTGTATCTTCTCAGACATTACACCATGTTTGCAGTGACATTTAAAGCCATGTGTTGATTTATTTCATAGGTAGTGGTGAAACTGTTTTGAACTGTTCCTCACAATGGATGACTATGAACACAGTGTGCAAGTCTTCGAGCGTGACTCTGACTTCTTCTTCCAGGAGTGACTCTGACTTCTCCCCCCCCCACAAGATGGCTGGATGACTTCAGCATGAGTGACATCAATGATGCGGGAGGGTCCACTTTCTTAAACAGGGGTTTGCAAACTGACCTCAAGTCAGGTGCTTTGTAGGTTGTCTGCCGCATTGACATACCCTTGGATTATGAGGGGTCTCCCGTGGAACATTACCTCAGCAAGTAGGGCGTGGATAGCTTGGGGAATGTCCTCTCGGGTAGCGAGGATGAGGATGTGCACCTGGAGTTCATCAATAGGTTCTTTGAAAGGCTTAAAAGTCTCCCGGAGGCTGAACAGCTAATTGAGCACAGCCATGCAACAGTTGGAAAAAGCAGCAAGGCAGCACAGGGGGAGGTGTGTGGTGATGGACCACGAGCCAACGGCGGCTCTCTGCCAATAAACAACCCAGAGTTCAACTCCCTGTCTGCCCGTAGTGAGACAGCAACTAGCAAGTAAACCACAGAGCCAGACAACGCCAACTCCAACACAATAGATAAGCCTGACTCCAAGATGGCCCCTGAGCTCCCAGCCAATAATGCCTCTGAAGGCGAGATGGACAAATCAACCAATCTCAACGTAGAGTTGGTCATCAGACAGGAGGATTGGTCATTGGTGTCAGCAAATTAAGCAGGAAGGCAGAAGAGTATCAATCCTGTGACTTACTCAAAGCGGTATTGGAAATGACAGCCGACTCATTAAAGACACCTGGTTCTGGGAAAGTGCTGAACTCAGAATAAGCTGTATGTAAAAGTGTGGGTGACGAAAGACACAGAGATGTAATGTTAGATCAACCACTTCTTAAGAAAAGCTCTGACTCGTGCCTTAACCCTGATAGGGAGTCATCTAGTGATGCCACATGATAAATCAGCAGAAGGAAAATAAATACCTTGTCATATCACCAAAGAAAGAAGGATACGAGAGGCAGTTCCTAGTCAATCAGAGTAACTCTGAGGAGGAGAGATGTGCACAGGGAGCAGAAATGGATGCTCATGTACAACTATCAAGAGATTACACAGCAGTTTATGTGACTGAGGCAGTCTGTGAGCATATCAAATCCTAAGCTCTCCAAACAAAGAGTTATCAGTGTCCACCCACATATGCAGAAATACTCCAAGGGAGAACCAGAAACAATGTGCCACCTGGGCCGTCTGCAGTTGAACATTTATCGACTCCCCATCTAAGAGACTGTCAAAGTCCAAAGTTAACTGAGAATAATGAGTTGATTGAAAGACCAGTAAAGCAGGCTAACTGTAAACCAGCCGAGTCTAGCTTGCCTGCAAACAGTGAAGGCACTGATAGATCAAGCTCCCCACCAGGTCGAGCTGTTGACACCGGTTTGTCAACACCTAATTATTTTGTTAATGTGGCAACAAATTTACAGCCAAGCAGCTCATTAAAATTACAGGCATCAGCTGAATTGAAAGATTGTCCTGAGTTGCCAGTGTCGATGACCACCTGTGCTTGTAGTGAGTCTTCGTCATTCACAGAGGAAGGAAAGTTTGGCACAGACAACATCGCACAATATCAAAGAGAATCTGGCCCTCCACAACTGCAAGAATGAATAGAGAGACTCAAAACAGGGAGGCCTCATCTGAGGTTCTCAACACACCAGAATCAACAGAACATAACCCTGCAGTCGGAAAGAATCATTCATTTCAAAAGCTAGCAGTGCTGTTATTTATTCAAGCACATTGCAGCTGCCTCATGAAAACATAGTCCTTGAGATACACCAAGAAAATACAAATATAAAAATGGACTCATCCAAACTCTTGCTAGGAGTGGTCAACACTAACGCAACACTAAAACCTACCAAGACACCATTACCTAGCAAAATCAATTGTTTCAATGTGCCCTGCTGTTCAGAATCAGACAGTCAAAGAACATATGGGAACCAGACAGTAAAGCTGACTTTATTCTGCAACTGAGAATCCTGTATTAGCAATGTGTCTTTTCACTGTCTGTTACTCTGTTACTCCAAAGAGTGCTATGAACTCTCATCAGGCAGATTAAAAAAAAGATACTTGCATAAGTAATAATGTCACAGAAAACCACCCTGATCCCTCTACTCCAGAGAATGTTCCATTAACTCAATCAAATATTTCATTTCATTTCATTTCTAATTCCCCTGATTTGCAAATGGAAGGCAGACAAATTGTTGGGGTTCAGTCTTTTTATTTTATTTTATTTTATTTCAGCTTTATTTAACCAGGTAGGCCAGTTGAGAACAAGTTCTCATTTACAACTGCGACCTGGCCAAGATAAAGCAAAGCAGTGTGACACAAACAGCAACAAAGAGTTACACATAAACAAACGTACAGTCAATAACACAATAGAAAAATCTATGTACAGTATGTGCAAATGTAGAAGAGTAGAGAGGTAGCAATAAATAGGCCATAGAGGCGAAATAATAAAAATGTAGCATTAACACTGGAGTGATAGATGTGCAGATGATGATGTGCAAGTAGAGATACTAGGGTGCAAAAGAGCAAGAGGGTGAGTAATAATATGGGGACGAGGTAGTTGGGTGTGCTATTTACAGATTGGTTGTGTACAGGTACAGTGATCGGTAAGGTGCTCTGACAGCTGATGCTTAAAGTTAGAGAGGGAGTTATAAGACTCCAACTTCAGTGATTTGTGCAATTCATTCCAGTCATTGGCAGCAGAGAACTGGAAGGAAAGGCGGCCAAAGGAAGTGTTGGCTTTGGGGATGACCAGTGAAATATACCTGCTGGAGCACGTGCTATGGGTGGGTGTTGCTATGGTGACCAGTAAGCTGAGATAAGGCAGGGCTTTACCTAGCAAAGACTTATAGATGACCTGGAGCCAGTGGGTTTGGTGACGAATATGTAGTGAGGGCCAGCCAACGACAGCATACAGGTCGCAGTGGTGGGTAGTATATCGGGCTTTGATGACAAAACGGATGACAGACTACATCCAGTTTGTTGAGTAGAGTGTTGGAGGCTATTTTGTAAATTACATCGCAGAAGTCAAGGATGGGTAGGATAGTCAGTTTTTCGAGGGTATGTATGGCAGCATGAGTGAAGGAGGCTTTGTTGCGAAATAGGAAGCGATTCTAGATTTAATTTTGGATTGGAGATGCTTGATGTGAGTCTGGAAGGAGAGTTTTTACAGTCTAACCAGACCTAGGTGTCTGGTTAGACTGGGTATTTGTAGTTGTCCACATATTCTAGGTCAGAACCGACCAGAGTAGTGATGATAGTCGGGCGGGAGGGTGCGGGCAGCAATCAGTTGATGAGCATGCACTTAGTTTTACTAGAATTTAAAATCAGTGAAGGAGAAGCGGGGGGTGGCTTGGGCAAGTTGCTGCAGGGGGTGCTGAGATTTTTGGCCGGGGAACGGGTAGCCAGGTGGAAAGCATGGCCAGCCATAGAAAAATACTTACTGAAGTTATCGATTATCGTAGATTTATCGGTGTTGACAGTGTTTCCTATCTTCAGTGCAGCAGGCAGCTGGGAGGAAGTGCTCTTATTCTTCATGGACTTTACAGTGTCCCAAAACGTTTTGGAATTAGTACTACAGGAAACCAATTTCTGTTTGAAAAAGCTAGCCTTAGCTTTCCTAACTGACTGAGTATATTGGTTCCTGACTTCCCTGAAAAGTTGCATATCACGGGGGCTATTCGATGCTAATGCAGAACGCCACAGTATTTTTTTGTGCTGGTCAAGGACAGTCAAGTCTGGGGTGAACCAAGGGCTATATCTGTTCTTAGTTCTACATTTTTTTAAGGGGCCATGCTTATTTAAGATGGTGAGAAAAGCACTTTTGAAGAGCAACCAGGAGGAGGTCAATATCCTTCCAGGATACCCGGGCCAGGTCAATTAGAAAAGCCTGCTCGCTGAAGTGTTTTAGGGACCGTTTGACAGTGATGAGGGGTGGTCGTTTGACCGTGGACCCATTACGCAGGCAATGAGGCAGTAATCACTGAGATCCTGGTTGAAGACAGCCATCGGTGTATTTAGTGGGCAAATTGGTCAGGATGATATCTAAGAGGATGCCCATGGTTACGGATTTAGGGTTGTACCTGATCATTTCTGTGAGATTGAGGGCATCTAGCTTAGATTGTAGGACGGCCGGGGTGTTAAGCATGTCCCAGATTTCTGGGCGAGGAAGAATAGATTCAAGGCATAATATACAGACAAGGGTATGGTAGGATGTGAGTACAGTGGAGGTAAACCTAGGCATTGAGTGAAAATGAGAGAGGTTTTGTCTCTAGAGGCACCACAGCGATTCAGACAGCGAGCAGGGCTGGCAGGCTAGCAGATGGGCGTCGCAACGAGAGAGTCTGTTGAAACCCCCTCGAACGGCTACGTCGGCAGACCAGTCGGGATGGATCGGCGGGGCTCCGTGTCGGCAGCAAAGAGTCCAGGCCAATTGGCAAAAAAGGTATTGAAGCCCAGGAATCGTCTCATGGATCTCTTCGGCTAGCCGGGAGATGGGCCTAGCTCGAGGCTAGGTCCAGGCTAACTGGTGCTTGCTTCGGGACAGAAGTCTAACAAGGATCTACGATAGCACTTCAGATAAACTTAACAATGACTTAGATTTGCCAGTAAAGTTATTCGAAAGCTCTGGTATACCTGATATTCAAACCAGCTTCAATGGTCAGGAGGCAAAACTTTACCAAAACAAAGCAATGAGGGAGAAGGTGTTACGGCTGTCATAGTGAGGGGACCAAAGCGCAGCGTGTTAAGTGTTCATTATATTTATTAAACAATGACAACACTAGAACAAAGAAACAAACCGAAAAGCCAAACAGTTCCGTCAGGTAACGAAATACAAAACAGAAAATAACTACCCACAAAACACAGGTGGAAAAAGGCTGCCTAAGTATGATTCCTAATCAGAGACAACGATATACAGCTGCCTCTGATTAGGAACCATACTCGGCCCAACACAAAGAAATACAAAACATAGAATGCCCACCCCACACCCTCATCTAACAAAATAGAGAAATAAACCGTCTCTCTCAGGTCAGGGTGGGACAGTACCCCCCCCCCCCCCCCAAGGTGCGGACTCCCGGCCGCAAACCTGAACCTATAGGGGAGGGTCCAGGTGGGCATCTATACTTGGCGGCGGCTCTGGTTAGAGGCATAGCCCCCGCTGATCCCCCCGCTTCTGTGTCGCCGGAGGAACCAGACCGTGGATCATCGCCGGAGGCTCTGAACTGCCGACCGCCGCTGAAGACTCCGGGCTGCAAACCGCCGCTGAAGACTCCGGGCTGCAGACCACCGCTGAAGACTCCGGGCTGCAGACCGCCGCTGACGACTCCGGGCTGCAGGCCGTCTCAGGAGGTTCCGGGCTGCAGGCCGTCTCAGGAGGTTCCGGGCTGCAGGCCGTCTCAGGAGGTTCCGGGCTGCAGGCCGTCTCAGGAGGTTCCGGGCTGCAGGCCGTCTCAGGAGGTTCCGGGCTGCAGGCCGTCTCAGGAGGTTCCGGGCTGCAGGCCGTCTCAGGAGGTTCCGGGCTGCAGGCCGTCTCAGGAGGCTCTGTACTGGGCAGAGCCGCTGGAGGCTGCGGACTGGGGAGCGTCGCTGGAGGCTCCGGACTGGGGAGCGTCGCTGGAGGCTCCGGACTGGGGAGCGTCGCTGGAGGCTCCGGACTGGGGAGCGTCGCTGAAGGCTCCGGACAGGGGACCGTCGCTGCAGGCTCCGTGCCATGGATCATCACTACAGGTTCCGCGCCATGGATCATCACTGGAGGCTTCGTGCCATGGATCATCACTGGAAGCTCCGGGCCATGGATTATCACTGGAGGCTTTGTGCCATGGATCATCTCTACAGGCTCTGGGCCATGGATCATCACTGGAGGCTTCGTGCCATGGATCATCCCTACAGGCTCTGGGCCATGGATCATCACTGGAGGCTTCGTGCCATGGATCATCCCTACAGGCTCCGGGCCATGGATCATCACTGGAGGCTTCATGCCATGGATCATCCCTACTGGCTCCGGGCCATGGATCATCACTGGAGGCTTCATGCCATGGATTATCACTGGAGGCTCCGGACCATGGATTATCACTGGAGGCTTCGTGCCATGGATCATCACTGGAGGCTTCGGACCATAGATCATCCCTGGAGGCTTCCTACGTGGAACTGGAACCGGTCTCACCGGACTGGGGAGACGCACAGGAGACTGGGTGCGCAGAGCAGGCACAGGGTATGCTGGGCCGTGGAGGCGCACTGGAGGTCTGGAGCTTAGGGCTGGCACAACCCGTCCTGGCTGGATGTTTAATTTAGCGTCGGCAAGGGCGGAGCGCTGGCACAGGACGAACTGGTTTGTGCTGGTGAATGGGGGGTACCGTGCGTAGAGCTGGCGCAGGATAACCTGGGCTGAAGAGACGCACTGGAGACCAGGAACGCTGAGCCGGCACACATGTTCCTGGCTGATGGCTAACTCTAGCACGGCAACGGTGAGGAGCTTGCACCGAGCGCACGGGCTGTGAGTGCACACTGGCGACACAGTGCGCATCACCGCATAACACGGTGCTTGCTCGGTCACTCGCTCCCCACGGTAAGCACGGGGAGTTGGCTCAGGTCACAAACCCGACTTCGCCAATCTCCCCATGTGCCCCCCCCCCCCCAATTTTTTGGGCCGCTGCCTATCGGGCTTCCGTTGTTGCCGTGCTTGTTCCTCCCAGTATCGCCATTCCGCTTTCGTTGCCTCTATCTCATCTTGCGGACGGCGATACTCCCCAGGCCTTGTCCAGGGTCCTGCCCCATCCAGGATTTCCTCCCAGGTCCAGTCCTCCTGACCACGCTGCTTGGTCCTTTGGTGGTGGGTAGTTCTGTTACGGCTGTCGTAGAGAGGGAACCAAAGCGCAGCGTGGTAAGTGTTCATTATATTTATTAAACAATGAAAACACTAGCACAAAGAAACAAACCGAAAAGCCAAACAGTTCCATCAGGTAACGAAATACAAAACAGAAAATAACTACCCACAAAACACAGGTGGAAAAAGGCTGCCTAAGTATGATTCCTAATCAGAGATAACGATAGACAGCTGCCTCTGATTAGGAACCATACTCGGCCCAACACAAAGAAATACAAAACATAGAATGCCCACCCCACACCCTGACCTAACAAAATAGAGAAATAAACCGTCTCTCTCAGGTCAGGGCGTGACAGAAGGAAAGTTGATACAGAGGTCAAAACAGAGGACACTGTTACCACAGTCAAAACAGCAGAGTGTGAGGGAATTGAAAAAGCCCCTTGCGAAACACGTCCTGTGTACGCCATCTCCACTTTTTGGAATGAGTTGGAGAAGCTGACCCTTAATTACATTTTGCGACTGCGTATGTTCAGCGATGCCCAACAGTTCAGTGTTCTCCCCCAGCCACCAGAGAGCAAGGCAGCCGACACCTTCAATGCCTCAGACTCAGGCTACTTCACTCACCTGGACGACTCCAAATCTGACTGCTCCAGTGGCAACATCTTGATGAAGAATTCTCACAAAATCTAAGTGCTGATAATCCAAGCACTGATCCTATCACAAGCGATGAGTCACCCAACTCTATTGGTATCTTGTGGGAAAGCGAGCCAGACCCAGTTAGCATTGCGTCTGGTATATACCCTGAAAATGTAGCAATGCTAAGTTCTGCAAGTGACATCCCCCAACCATTCTTTTTAGGCAGTGCCCGACAGTATTATAAAACATTTTTGTTGCAAAAAACGCCATAGTGATTCAGTCCCTGAGTATGAGCATTTCTACTCTGAGTTCTACCCTGTAATGGAGGCGTCAGTCCAAAGCAAGGAGGAGCTGGTGTCCATCTTTTCTTGCGGCCGTTCAGCCAACAAGAATCTAGAGGCCTACGATCATTTATTCTCATCTGTCTCATCTGCGGACTGAGATGAGGAAGATAACCAAGTCCCCAGTCCGATCAGGGTGTTCACACAGTTTAACCGTAAGTCAAGTGAGACCGAAGGTACCATAGTGGGTCCGGACATATGTGAGGACTTTTTCACAGATGAGGGTCTGAGTGAGAACTTCTTCTGGAAAAAACGATTTCTCCCTAAGGAAAGTCTGGCTTAGGGGCTCCACCGGCAAAAGGCAGAGATCTGACTCCTGGTCTCTGGTTCCTGTGGACCAGATCAAGCGGTCATTTCTCAGAACCATCAGACTTCTATACACGCTGGGCATCCAAGACAAGCCTTTTCCTGATAAACTGCTGTACAACCTACAGGGCAGGATCTTCAAATAACTAGCAGAGCAGAGGAGGATATATCAGGAGCTGCAGATGGCTGTTGCTAATCCCCTGTACGGCCATTTTCTTCATTATTATCTCGTACACATTATTATGCACATTCACCACTGAGAGTCTTCGAGTAGGCTATTTCAATTTTTTAAAGGCATAACCCAACTGGGAAAACTGAAATATTTTCTTGACATCATGGCCAAGTTGTATACTGTCGTCCCCCCCCCCCCCCCAATCATGAGACATCTTTAACTGGATGCAATCTGGTTGCCTTATGTCAACCAGAAAACCAGGTAAAAAACCGGAAATTACGTCTTCATGAAGTACCATGCCAACTTTTGCCAGCTGGGAAGAGGTAATTAGCAATAATCCATTACTCACTATCGTGATCTTAATTGACACCCTAAGTCCAGCTGTCAATGAACACTGACTAGACACACATAGTAGTGCTAAGCCAAATGCCAAAGGACTGATTGTACGTAATAACCCATCTTCACTAACAGTGGGTGACCTCTCAAGCTGCCCTGAGCCAAGCGTTATTCATGTTTGCCTTCGAAGGGCAAGTATGAATAGGCCCACATTGGTGGCCAAAAGAGCACCACTCCATCAAGCAAGCAGCTCTAAGAAGGAACTGTGACCTTGTCCATACATGTGATAAGCAACTTGTCTTTAACAAGCTAGTCAACAATGATTCAGATAGGCCTGAAGGTGAAGTTCAAAATCAAATACCTCAATAAGCAAAAAACATCCACAAACTGTCTTTGGGAGTCGACTACAGCCAAAGTAAGTGGAAAAGTCATGTTAGGTTGTGTATGGAGTGGAACATCGCTTAAAGCCAACAGAAATACTTGGGTGCCACAGAGCTGTCTCAGTGTCACACTGTAGATTGTTTGGAATCAGCCCAGGTATGTACCACAGTAGCTGGAACCTGATCAGGGCACAGTGTGAAAGAACAGGAAGTCCCCTACCTAATGTAATGAGAATTGCTCTGTCTGCAGCTGTTATGTGAGGTGAGGTCAATGATAATCACACTGATCTCCCCCTGGACATATTCCCTGTGTGAAGGTGTATTATCACAGTAAGCCCATTTTCTCTGTGCCCTGTGGGGACAATTGTACTCCTAAAACAGCTGAACAATGCCATATCCCCAAATGATCATTTTAATATTGGAGGAAAAGAGCAGACAAAAAAATACTCTCAGACCAGTTTCACCAGTGTTTACCATTTCATAGGTCCTCTCGATTTATCTATATTCTTATATTTACGTATCCACCATAGCTGCTGGAACAGTCCTGACGGTGTGAAAAATATATATTCAAGCCTGCACAGTACGGTTCTCGTTGGCACAATAATGTGAAAAGTAGAGAATGTTCAAACTTGAAGGGATACATTTCTTTTGACTGTTTACACAGTAACTTACAGTCTCCTCTGTAGAATTAGACGCCTCCCTTTTACCCCACAGTCAGTCAGACGTGTTGAAGTCAACTGACCCACAAGCTGGAGATGCCTGTAATAATACATTTTTAAGATTATTATTATGTTCTAGTCTAGTGTGTGTAAAATGTTTGTGAACAGCCTATTTGTTCTTCTTAGTTTATTATATGATTACATTATACAATATGTCTCAAATGTTGAATTCAATAAGAAGAAGATATCATTGGCATTGGCTCATGTGATATTTTTTACCACACAATGTTACACAGTTTTCCTGGCCAACATAAGCGCGCTGTCTGCCATCCGATACCTGCAGAGGAGAGGCAGGGAAAAAGCAACTTGAGAGAAGCCGTTACGTCAAACACCCTCCGTCTGATACAAAGACAATGAATCAGCCTACACCGCTACGACAGTGAGTCAACCTGCACAGCTACGACACTCCAAACCTGCTTTTTCCATGGAAAGGGATACTGAATACTGTATGTTTCGGACCCTCTGACATCATGTATCTGACATTTGTCCCCCAGGGTGAAATCTGTGGTGTCCTCTTGTAAAAATGTAAAGGCCCAAAATCTGTGTTTTGCTGTAACTGAAATGTTTGCACTATGACGTATGAATATGATAAGGGCTCATATTGCCCTAATCTTGAAGTTAGAAATTCATTTTATGGTCCATTGCATTGAAATGGTTGAGCTAGTGTGTATGATAATAGTATTTCTGTATGTATGCCATTTGAATAGTGTTTTGAGGTCAGTTGATGTCATTTGGCTATCAATTATTTTTTTGTAGATAAATATAGCCCGTAATAAGGGTTTAAATGACCAAATCCTTAGCCAAGAGATGTATGACTAGTTTTCATGCACATTTTTTCACTTGAGAAATTCTGCACCAAACATCATAATTAGATGTGCATTTACACGTCTAAGACTTCCTCTGCAAAAAATGTCCAAATTAATTACAGATTTCTTGATTTATGTGTTAGGACTATGACGTTGCGACAGTGGCTCAAGAGGGACAAACAACAGTAATATTGCCGCTTTTTTCAATTTTTTTAAGACATTCGCTTCGCCTAGCTGAGTTCTGCTAGGAGCAAAACAAACCTATGTCTGCGGACTCCTTTAGAAGGAGGTCATGAATATGGCATGTAAGTTTTGGGATTCAATGACAAATATTTGAAATTAAAGGTACTGAGGGAATATAATTGAGAATAACTTAGATGTTTGAATATTCAATCAACTTCATAGTATTTTTCTATATGAATTCATCACATATCCTCTTGCAAAACAAATGTGTATAAAGCACTCATTCAAACCAGATTTCTGTGGCTAGGAGACTAGGACTGTTCCAGTGTATATTTCTACACATTATGAAGGCTGTTCCATTTTGATTACCTCTATTAGATGACTCTGTCATTGTATGGTTTGTTCTGCATATGTATTACGTTTCAAACATATTTCTGAGTTGACGGCTGTTTGTCTAATGTATTCTGTCCGATTTTATACACCAGAGGGCAATATAGTATCATGTATAAACTACTTCCAAAATAATATCAATACTACCAGATTATAAACCACTATGATGTTAAAACAACACTTAAAAATTGCAATCCCAAACAACACAAAGAACACCTTTAACTCCTACTCCTCCTAAGTTTTTGTCACATGCACAAGTACAGTGAAATGCCTTTCTTGCTTGCTCTTTCCCAACAATGCAGTACTACTATAATTATTTTTGTTGAGTCAAGTAGATCAAAAATACATGAGAAATAGAAATAAGAAGAACACGAGAAAGTAAATAAGGGTCAGTTCCAGGGTCAGTGCCAATACCATATTTACATTGTGCAGGGATACTGGAGTGGTAGGGTTAGATATTTACACTGAACAAAAATATAAATACAACATGCAACAATTTTACTGAGTTACAGTTCATATAAGGAAATCAGTCAATTTAAATAAAATCATTAGGCCCTTATCTATGGATTTCACATGACTGGGAATACAGATATGCATCTGTTGGTGACAGATAAAAATGTAGGGGGCGTGGATCAGAAAACCAGTCAGTATCTGATGTGACCGTTTGCGGTGCGACACATCTCCTTCGAATAGATTTGATCAGGCTATTGATTGTGGCCTGTGGAATGTTGTCCCACTCCTCTCTAATGGCTGTGCAAAGTTGTTGGATATTGGCGGGAACACGTTGTCGTACACGTCGATCCAGAGCATCCCAGCGGCCATCAAAGGTGAACATTTGGCCACTGAAGTCGATTATGACACCGAGCTGCTGTCACATCAAGACCCTAGTGAGGATTACAAGCACGCAGATGAGCTTCCCTGAGACCGTTTCTGACTGTTTGTGCATAGATTTTCGGTTGTGCAAATGCAATTTCATCATCTGTCCAGGTGGCTAGTCTCAGACGATCCCGCAGGTGAGGAAGCTGGATGTGGAGGTCCTGGGCTGGTATGGTTACACATGGTCTGCGGTTGTGAGGCTGGTTGGACGTACTGCCAAATTCTCTGAAACAATGCTGGAGGTGGCTTATGGAAGAAATTAACATTAAATTATCTGGCAACAGCTCTGGTGGACATCACTGCAGTCAGCATACCAATTGCATGCTCTCTCAGAACTTGAGACATCTGTGGCATTGTATTGTGTGACAAAACTACACATTTTAGAGTGGCCTTTTATTGTCCCCAGCTTAAGGTGCACCTGTGTTATGACCATACTGTTGAATCAGCTTCTTGATAAACCACAATGCTAGTCAACCCTATCTTCTGCATTTGACCACAGGTTCTCATTCACATCACATCCTATGTCATCTTGGGCAATACACATAGGAAAGAATCTTTTGGCATGCCTGGTCCATCCCTGGCAATCTTCTGCAAATATGTCCAGGCATCCAGCATTCTATGTGTCCAGGATGGACATTTGATCATGTGGATGTAGGTCATAAACCTTCCACCTCCATGAGGAAAATAATTCCTCTATGGGGTTGAGGAATGGAGGGTAAGGTGGGAGGAAAAACGTGACACCATCCTGGGATGGGCTGCAAACTACTCTGTGACTGCACGGGAGTGGTGAAATGCCACATTGTCCCATACAATTACAAACGTTGGCCGATTTCGCATCACTGCAACCCTTTCCTCACCTGGCACCACCCTTCCACAGAGGTTACCCAGGAATGAAATGAAACGCTCGGCCCAATTAGCGGTTTGTGTAACAGCAATCCATCAGAGGATATTGCTGTACACATTGTGATGTTGGCACCCCTCTGGCCCGGGACATCCACTGTGGCTCTTTTCCCAATCACATTCCTTCCTCGCTGCCAAATTTTGGCAAGGTTGAAACAAGCCTCATCACAAAGATGATTGTGTGGGGTGTTTGCCTGGCTTCAATCTCCATGACTCTCTAAAATAAATCCACAAGGCAACATAAGAGTTAGGCTATTACGGGAGTTTACATTATACCTAAAAACATGCCATTGTGTACCTCTGCCCTGTTTGGTTTTGTTCAAAACCAGTTGTGTATTTTATAGTCATCTTACCTGGACAAATTGTTTCCTGAGTTGCTTGACTCCATCAGAGTTCCTCTCAAAGGGGACAGTGTACAACTGCTTCATCCTGACTTGATGTTGTTTCAGGAATCTAGAAATAGTTGTTATGCTTACATTGTGAATATTTCCAAATGTAATGTTGTCTGCCAACAATCTCTGTGAGTTTTATGTCATTGTTTCTGATGACCATATCAACGATTGCAATTTCCTGCACAGCAGTGAAAATCATACCTCTCCCGCCTGTGGGAGGTGACCGTTGGGTCCTAAGCAGAAATACAAAAACAATTACACACAAGTGGGTTTGGAGGCTTTGCAGAATGCACATCTTACCTGTTGTTTTGCCAGACATTTCTCACAGATGCCACTGTTGAGCGTTGCAGATTTGGCTGCACTCTCAGACCAGCCTCCTTCATTGATAGACCATGATTTATTACATGATCAATTATAGTAGCCCTAATCTCATCTGGGACTACAGCTCTTGATCTTCTTCTCAGTCTTCTTCCACCACGCATGCGTACTCCTCTCCCTCTCCCAGCCACTCTTCTTCCTCTGTCAGCCACTTCTCTATCTCTGGCTGGGTCCATGTTTACATTACACTACAGCATTATTCCTAAGATGTCCCCTTTTGTATAGATGGTAATGAAATTGAAAGACTAACACCTAGGTAGGTGTTCAGCTACAATGGGAATCAGCTGTGGTTGGTCTAATTGTTTTGATAGTATTTCATTTTTTAGATTTGGAATATATTTCAATACGGTATTACTGTAGAAACGTAGTAAATTGCTGTCTTATTCAATTTTGTGTTATTTTAGGATTTTAACTTAAGTTTAACAGTTTTGAAAACAGTATGCAAACATATGCAAATTGTATTTCAGCCAAATTACTGCCACGCCACTTTTTCTATAACACTGTTCAGTGTATATGGGTAAGGTGACACTAGGCATTAGGATGTATAATAAACAGTGTATCAGCAGCATATATGATGATTTGTGTGTGTGTGTGTGTGTGTGTGTGTGTGTGTGTGTGTGTGTGTGTGTGTGTGTGTGTGTGTGTGTGTGTGTGTGTGTGTGTGTGTGTGTGTGTGTGTGTGTGTGTGTGTGTGTGTGTGTTGGAGTGTGAGTGTGTAAAGTGTGCATAGATGGGCACACCATAAAGCGTGATTCCATTTCCAATACAATTAAGTTTTTCACCAGCAGACGGCGAGGTTGGGCCATGAGCGAGAACGAGAGAGAACAGCAGCGTCACAGATTTAAGGTCCTGGGTGAAATAACACGTCTACTGGAATGTGCTCTTTTTGCAAAGTTTATTTATTTAATTTTATGAAAAAGAGCCTGACTAATAAACATTTATTGAAATGGCTGTACTGCATTCCTCAGTACGGTTGAAAATATCAGATTTGAAGTCAATCTACCTTATACATCTATCTGATCCATTGTCTTCTTTTCGTTCAAAGGAGCTTGTCTGTTGTACAGTGGTACTCTACTATCATCGTAACCCGTATTCAAATGTAATTCTTTGACTTTTATTAATGAACCATTATAAATTCTTAGAAATGTTCATAAATGTTTAAAATGCTTTATTGATTATTATACATACTACATAACATGCTAATGAATTGTAATGCTTAAACACATTTATAAATCGTTTTCTAATGCTTGTTCATGAAAGTGTTACCTATGTACATAAGGTCTTAGTTTGTTTCAGGTCATAACTATACTGAACAAAAATATAAACGCAACATGTGAAGTGCTGGTCCCATGTTTCATGAGCTGAAATAAAATATCCCAGAAATGTTACATACGCAGCTTATTTCTCTCAAATTTGGTGCACTAATTTGTTTACATCCCTGTCAGTGAGCATTTCTCCTTTGCTAAAATAATCCAGCCACCTGACAGGTGTGGCATATCAAGAAGCTGAGTAAACAGCATGACCATTACACAGGTGCACCTCATGCTGGAAGCAATAAAAGTCCACTCTAAAATGTGCAGTTTTGTCACACAACACAATGCCACAGATGTCTGAAGTTTTGAGGGAGTGTGCAAATGGCATGCTGACTGAATGACTATCCACCATAACTGTTGCCAGATGTTCATTTCTCTACCATAAGCCGCCTCCAACATCGTTTTAGAGAGTTTGGCAGTACGTCCAACTAGCCTCACATCCGCAGACCACGTGTAACTACGCCAGCCCAGGACCTCCACATCTGGCTTCTTTACCTGCGGGATTGTCTGAGACCAGCCACCGGGCCAGCTGGTGAAACTGAGGAATATTTCTGTCTGTAATAAAGCCCTGTTGTGGGCAAAAACTAATTCTGATTGGCTGGGCCTGGCTCCCCAGTGTGTGGTCCTGGCACCCAACTGGGTGGGCTTATGCTCTCCCAGGTCCACCCATGGCTGCGCCCCTGCCCAGTCATGTAAAATAAATATATTAGGGCCTAATGAATTTATTTCAATTGACTGATTTCCTTATATGATCTGTAACTCTGTAAAATTGTTGCATGTTGTGTTTATGTTTTTGTTCAGTTTACTTACTACTAAACATCACTAAAAATAATAAAAGTATAATCAAGAAAATATTATCAGTCCAAGTTGATATTAAAAGCATTTGGCAGGAATAAGAGAAATGTAATGTACTTTTTATTGTAAATAAACACCTCAAACAAAGTAGAAGAAACAAGCCACACAAAGAAGAGCAACATTTGGCAGAGGTAGTAGCACAATGCAGAAAGTCCTTTTAAGCCCTCAAAGTTTGCTTTGTGATTTCATAACATTGAATAAATAATACAGATGTTGCTATTTTTTAGCTTTGTGGAATGCTTTTTACAGCTTACAACCAAAGACAAGTCGTCTGAGGATAGAATATAATAATTATATAATATACTAATCAAAAAGTTAACACAATAAAAAGCATGGAAACAGGACGGTATTCAAGAAAATGTTCATAAATAGTACAAAAAGTCACAAAATGTAAAATATGAAGCCCAATGCAGTGCACAGTAGCCTACACACAGTAGTGGAAAAAATATACATTTTCAAGCGCCCAGGGTTAAAAACTATGTACATTTTGCACTTTCATTAATGCTACAATATCAGGCAGTGGTAGGCTGTTTCCTACCTTTTCATACTGTTATGTGGGAAAGTGATTTTGCTGAATCATGTTTATCTGCATTAACATACAGTACAGTAGTGCAGCTTAAATACAAATACCGTACTCTTATCACACCCACATAAAGCATTCTTCTGACTACTGAATATCTAACAAATACATTGTTTATGAGGTTTGTGGATGATATGGTGTGTCTCAGATGGCACCCTATTCCCTATACAGAGCATGACTTTTAAACAGAGCCCAGTGCACTAAATAGGGAATAGGGTGCCATTTGGGACACAAGCATAATATGCAGTAGTGAGCTTCCACAGTGGTTTTTTTATGTCTCTCTGATGGGGATCTGTTGTTTGCACACGTCCAGACGAGCGCAAGTCCATTGTTTGGTTTTATAACCATCTCTGCTGGTTGGTAGCCATGGCACCCAGGCCTCTGGCCCCGAAGTCTAATCCCGTCCGGTGTGGCGAAATTCCAGACATGGGCTGAATCATCCCAGTATTGCAGTCGTACTCCCAAATGTTGTCATAGTCCATTTGCTGGTCATCTGGCTCAGATGGTTCAAGGTACGAGTTGTGATCTGTGGGGGCAAGAGAAACGATTCCCAGGCTTTTAGTTTTATAGCAGTAGAAGAAGAAGAATAGAAGACCTCGCCCAGATTGGGAAACAGTTTTGGACCAGGTCCAATGTATATAACTCTCTCATGGTGTGTGTGAACTGCCTTATTCGGCTTAACATATAATCGTACTGTACTGTAAAACCAGTACTGTGGCATGCCTATACAACATCACCCACGTTTGTCCTCTGTTTTCCCCTGGGAATTGTGCAAAAACATACAGTTTGAAATTATCACCTGGAATGTCCTAATATCCAATTATATAGTGGGTTATATTTGGAGATAACCTCTTAAAACTCATCCTGTTTTTATATTAGATAAAAGGACCCATAGATATGAGCTAGAGAGAGTAGCCCTTGCCCAGTTGTGTGCTGTCAATCACAGCTAGTAGTAACCCAGTCTGGAACAGTGTTCTCTTACACTGGATTTCCCCCCCATGAGACACCTGCACACATGGCATTTAAAGCTGGCCTAAGCTCCATTTCATTGGCACATCTGTGCATTTCCTGCACTTTTCTCTCTGCAGAGATAGCCTGTCTGACTGCATGCTGACAGTGACAGACACACCCAGTCCAATAGTCTAACGTTCTATACTATACCGGCCTATACTGTATGTGTAAATATGCCCTGTTTTTCTTGGAAGTGGTAAAACTACAGTCCCCCTATGAATAGACTTCTGTGTCATTGAGGATTTTGAAGCAAATTGTTACCAACTAAGGGTGATTTTAGTGGGATTTAAGTGTGTGATTGACAATGTGACAATATCATAGAGAGGTGAGCATTCCTTTTTTTTGTCAGAAAGAAATGCTAAATACATAGTAAGCTAAAGGTAACCAACTTATTTGCTGTTTCAGTTTTAAAACATAGCATAACATAGTATAATTTTCTGGTCCTAACAGTACAAGGTGAAGAATGTTGTTCCATTGTGAGTGCAGTGTGCAAGTTTACATGAGCATGCTTGACATTCTTACCTGATGAGAAACCATATAGCATCTGGGTGGTGTTCATAGCAGGCATCACGGGGAAGACCCTCTGTTAAAAGATGAGGACACAAAGTTGCTTCACATGTACAAGAACAACAAATAGTACTTTAGAGAGGATTATTATAGAGTACAACAAATGGAGATTATACCCACAGTATTCCAAATAAATATGATTGATCCATAATGCATTAACTATGGCCGGAATTGAAACCTTACAGCGCTGTCAACAATGTGCCTTTTAAAGGCAATGTTCCTGTGTTTGTGGAGATTGCATTCAAGGTAAAGGCTGCAGATGTCGGCTTAATTCGAGAGCTTGGGAATACAAGGTTATATCTGCACAAAGATGATCCTGAGATAATTGGCTTTAAAGTTCCGAACCCTCATTGGTTTGAATGGTGTCAGCATTCTTTATCTTACATTCTTTTTATTTAACAACATGAATTGGGATATTTAGAGTACTACATACTGTAGGTAGATAACATTGTACAGAACAAGGCTATGTCAATAACTATAATTTTGACAAAAATGAAGATAAAACCTTATAGTCCCAAGCTCTCATTAGAAATTACCTTTGAATGTCAAGCGCTACAATGCTACAACACAGTATGGATTGAATCCCGGCCACATGCTTACCATACATACAACGTTAAATAAATATTGCATTTACAACTCCACACTGTAAGTCGCATTGGCCCGTATAAATAAAGTGTCTCAGAGTAGGAGGGATCTAGGATCATCATTCACGCTTTGTGAATGTGAGTCAATGAGTTTCAGTTTCTCACCTCCTCTTGCACTGCTTTGGGTGCAGGCAGCAGCCTCAGTCTGGAGACGGCCTTAGCTTTCTGGTCTGGCCCCTGAGGGCCCTCCATCTCCAGCCCCTGGCCCTGGGTGAGTACGAGACTCCTCCGGCAGCGCTTGCCTAGGGGAGGGGTGCGCAGCTGGAAGGAGGAGGGTAAGAGATGAGGGTCCTGCTGCTGCTGTGGTGGTCCTCTCACACACTGCTGTTGAGGGTCGGAGGAAGAGAGCATGAGAAAGCTATCAGGTCAAATTGGTAGTAGCAATAGAAGTAGAATGCAAGTAGTAAAGTACTTTGTGGTAAATGTTAAAAGGGCCACATAGATTTGATTGATTGAAAGGAATTGAATTGAACATGGAAAATGTTTTGAAATTAAATGTCCCAATTTACATTACTAGCATTTATTAACTGGATGAAGTATCTGTCCAATGACAGTCATGCATATAAATCCACTGAAGAGAAATGGATCTCAACCCTGCCAATGTGTCAATACTGAGACTAGAGTCTAGACACAAAACTTAAATTCCCGGGTGCGCTTGTGGTGTAAACTGAGACGTTTGAATCCAGTATCATGACCCACTTACCGCTGGCTGCTGCCTGAGCCGGCTCTCCTCCTCCTGGGCATAGATGTCGGGGGTGCAGGGCTCGTCATACAGGGGCGACAGGGGCTGCCGAGGGGCGCACATGTCCGAGTGCCGTTGGGGGGCAGAAAGCGACGCGTACTTCAGGGACGTCTGTGGAGTGCTCCAGCTGTTGGACTGATCACACAGGGATTTCCAGCGGTTATCATTATTATTCCGTCACTCACAGTCAGTCTTTGCTCTCAGCACAGTACATGAATGGCCATTCTCTTTACTAGCGCTCTCACGCTCAGGGACTAGCAGACGCTAATCATTTAAGCCACACTTAGTGCTGGGATTTAGGGTAGGGTTACCAAGCGGAGAGATGGGGCTAATCTCAGACATGATCTACAGAGGGGTCGGGGGAGTTGGAGGGTGTAGTCTACTAGCGTGACAACTGTCTGAGTTCGTGTGCAGTGTGTGACTCGTGGAGTGTATGCCGCTAGCCTGCTACACTGATCTGTCTTTAGTGTCTTTAGTGGGGCGGAGTAAAATAGGCTGCTCTCCCTGAGTGCTGTCTGATTTAGTTTAGGAACCCAATGATAGCCGAAGGTTACGGAAAGTTGTTTCCTGTCCAGCACTTATGGGGTAATATCTTCCCTAAGACATATCTACTGAATTAAGCTGGAGAGGTACTGTAACATATCGTTTTACACCGTTGGCAACTATCCTTCTGCTCCTTTAACTGACAGCCCTGTTGTTTTGTGGTAGACTGTTTCGGTTCTAGCACATATGATGAACAGCAAAGCATAGTCCCAGAGGGAATATTCCATAATCAAGTTAGCGACCAGGCTGAAGTTAGTACCTTGACGAGAGGGGCCATCTCCAGATACTGTTGGGTGCTGGCGCGGTCACAGTGCAGGCCTGAGTAGGGCATGTTGTACACCGGCCCCTCAGGGGTGAGGTAGGAGCAGCGCTGCGGGGAGGAGTAGCGCTGCGACAAAGGTCGGAGGTCGCGCTCAGGCCTGGTGTGGGATGACACGCTGTTGCTGCAGCTTCCCAGTCGAGCCATCTCGGTGGACGTGGGCCGACTGGAACTGTACTGTAAGGACACACAGACAGAGGGAAAAGGTCAAGTATGCTCAGTAACATCAAAACTAACAGGGGTGATGCGAATTAACACAAAAGGGTGGTGTCCCGGACCCAGACTAAGTCTCGTTCTGAACTAAAAAGCACCAAGATATTCTCCATTGAGCATGCTTTTTAGTCCAGGGCTTAATTTGGATCTGGGAAATCAGCCCAAAGAGTTCAAACAAATCTGTAATCTGGCGAACCTGTTATGACGCTATTGTTCCTATACCCGCCCTGAAAAGTAAAGTTGTATTCCTGCTTTGCTTGAATAGCACCCAAAGTCTAGCTGATGTTATTCGTTGCCAAAGTCTAAGCAAGGAAAGTTGAAGATTTCAAATCATCTTAATATGTACCGGGGAGGTGCAGTTCAGTAGCTACAAGTAGGCTACACACGACATGTTTTCTGGGCAGAGAGCTTTTCCCGCTATAAGCTAATTGGATGAGCGACCAGTCTGCAGGGTCCTTCGTTCTTTAGGGAGACCGATCAAGGTCTTGATCGCATACGGCACTTCTGTTGATTCTTGAGATCTTTCTGTTCTCAGGTAAACTGTTGATTGCTAAGGCAGCGAGTAAGTGCCCCTAATTTTTTTATGGTCAAATGTGTCTTTATGGTGAAAAAACAAATATGTTTTGATCTCGTTTTCGGGAGGCTTCAGGACTTCAGTGTTGGCTTGGGTTGTAACAGGAGAGGCATGGTCTAGACCTTGGTTAATAATTCACCTTTGGAAACGAAAAGTGCTCCTACTGCTCTGCCCAACTCCACCAAAACAAACAAGCTCTTTCATGATAGAGTCCTGTGGACATCAGATACATGCTTTATACCAGCTACGTAAATACCCCCACCACAGAGCAGAGCCTTACAACACCACATGCCGTAGTGTAAAAGTACATAAATTAACTTTACGTGGGCATACCAGTAGTACACACTCAAATTTAATCTAGTTTCTTAGTAGAAAACAGACCTCGGTCAAATACTTTTGAACACTGTTTTTGAGGTGTACTTCATTGAGCTTGGAGTTCGCAATTTCATGTTAATTTAATAGTTTTATTTTGCTAATTGTGGGCTGCTGTCTGTAATTGTTGCCTAATATCTCTCTAGGAGCTGATCCGTCGTCAGGATTGTGGAATAAGTCGAATGTTAAGGTAAGATTTGAATGGAGGAAGCTGATCCAAGATCAGCGCTTGCCTTTCTTTTGATCCTATCAGTATTGACACATGCTCCAATGATGCACTTGTGAACGCTCTCTTTACGTGGTGTTCTGGGAAGCACATGACAATTCTGGCCGTTATAGGAACAATGCATCGTTAAAACACTCGTAAGTTCCATCGCTATCAGGAAACCAGGCCCTGGACAACCTAAACCAATTGCAGCTTGAGTATCTGAATGTATTTGACCTATGTATTTGATCCAGGTCTGGTAGAAAGTGTTCAAATGCAGACTTACACACAGGGGTTCTGTGTACCCTGGGGACAGAGGGTTGTCCTCGTGTCTGGGGGGGAACTGGAGGTGGTGGGATCCAGACCCTGACCCCCGTCCACTGTGGGACTGGCCCAGCATCAGAGACTCACTCCGACCCTGGCTGTTCCGACCCTGGCTGTTCCGACCCTGGCTGTTCCGACTCTGGCTCTGGCTGTTCACACTCCACCTGTCAAACTCTGGAGCCTAGTTGGAATAATACAGCACGATGTGTTAACAAATGAAACCAATCAAACGTACAGTTGAACACAGGTAAAATTGAGGTGGAATATGGTTTGAGTTGCACATTAATGGATCATAAATAAGACAACGTGCTTGCACCAAACCAAAACAAGGTAACTTAGAATGGGTAAATTAATGCAAGATTCATAGCCTTGATATGGCAATAGCCTCCAATATAATGCTGTCCATAGGGGTTCCAATAGAATAGAATGAGGCTATAGTCAAATCAGGGCTACCAAACATATTGCTGCTCTCGGATCAGTTTTGCCTTTTAGATCATAATGAATATGAATAGGAGGAAACTGATCCTAAGATCCTAAGTGTCCTACTCTGAGACACTACATGGATAATTAAAGATAGAGTCCTTAGTTGCTCCATCCATTTTTGGACTCCAACTCTTATTGTTCTAATCTAGGATGGTCCTGAGCTAACGATGGGGGTTGGGGGGGGTGTCTCACCTCTCTTGGCGTGGGGGTGTAGATGATGTCATATACGGGGGGCGGGGGACTGAGCACGGGGACATCAGAGGCTTTGAAGTACTGGATCCAGTCGCAGAACTCACTCTTATCAAGACAGGACACCACGATAGGGTTTATCAGCTTGCCTGGGAAAGCAGAGCCAGTTAATGGATTCAGCCACTCATTGGAGTGTGCATGAGGCAATTTGCACTTAAGTGAACTTAATTTGCAATTTACATTTAAAAATTAGTGTAGCTCAGCGATCAAGTTACCTTCGATCATGAAGGTGTTGGGCTTGACGTCCTGGCAGGGTGTGGTCACAGTGATCATGTTGAGTGGAAGTTTCCCCTGCGATCACACACACACACACACACACACACACACACACACACACACACACACTGTTACACACACTTCTGACACACAGACAGATCAGAGGGAGACGATAGCAAACATGACAAAGTATGTCCTTGAGTGTAATCAAGGTGTCATAGGCTATGAGTCACTCATACGAGCTAGAGGTGAGACTAGGTTCAGAGCTGTACATCTACTGTATGCTAAATATCTATACTGCAGCTAAGAGTAAGCCTGAGTACCAGTCTGTTTATGATTTCACTCCAACTCCTTGGCATGACAAGGATTTGACATGATGCCACAAACAGATCTGGGACCAGGCTAGCTAAGAGTCTATCCATGGTTCAGCGGGACGTTTTAAAATTACCTTGTAGAACAGGCCGTGGCACTCTTCTGATAGGATGATCAGAGTGGTGGGGTACATCACCAGTAGTCTGTCACTATGCTCCTATAGTGGACACAAAAGCAACAATCAACTCTCACTGCATTCAATAGCTAATTCAATGTTCAGTATCTTGCCATGGTGCGGATGTTTGTCTCTCAGGCTGATACAGAGAGACTCATCCATGCTTTCATTACAAGCAGTCTTGACTACTGTAATGCTCTCCTGTCTGGTCTACCCAAGAAAGCCATTGGTCAACTGCAAAACATACAGAATGCTGCAGCACGGGTACTGACCAAGACCAAACGGAGAGAACACACATTATACCGGTTTTAAGGTCTCTGCACTGACTGCCTGTGAGTTTTAGAAATAATTGTAAGATTCTTCTATTGGTTTTTAAATCAATCCACGATTGTGCACCCCAATACATGAGACATGCTTTAAGTTATGTACCCAGTAGGTCCCTCAGGTCCTCTGGCACTGGCCTTTTAACTATTCCAAAGCCTAAGACCAAGAGGCATGGAGAGACAGCCTTTAGTTATTATGCCCCCAGCCTCTGGAATAGCCTGCCAGAGAACCTGAGGGGTGCCGAAACGGTGGACATACTTAAAAGAGATCTTACAATATAACTTTTTAGCTTTGCTTTTCCTTAGGGTGCTTTTTAGTAATTCCGTTTTTGTTATTCTTTAGTTTTTTTATCCTCTTATGTTTGTTGTGTAGTAAATATTTCAGTTTTTATTTTAATCGTTTTTTATTCGTTTTTTTCCTGTGAAGCACATTGCTTTACATTCCATGTCTGAAATGTGCTGTGTAAATAAAGCTTGATTTGATTTGATTTAGATTGTATCTTGTGTTCAGTGTAAGATGAAGTGCTATGTCTTCGAGCTAATGTGTGTTCAGGTCAGAAGCAGTGTTGCTGTTACACAGTTCTACTGGGCTTTCTGTGTCAAATATTAAAGGCCCTTACAATGAAACAGTAGCTAAATGCAAGTGGGCTGTTATCTCCCCGACCGTGTGTGAGCGCGTGTGCTTGCATGTGTGCGTGCCTGACAGACAGCTGACGTTACAGCTGTGAGGTGAGTCAAGTTGTTGCTTTAGCCAAGCAACTGCCTTTCACACACCCAGTTTACGAGCCCTCAAACTCTTCTCCCGGAGACTTCAAGCAGCCTACTGCTATTTCCCACCAAACATTAATTTGCAGATTTACCCGCAGGCTACATGAGTAATGTTTTTTGATAGGATTAAGCCTAGTCAGCAATGGCCTTTATGTATTTCTTTGGCTGCTGTCCTGTTTGGCTAGCAGAGTAACATGTTTTGTAGGAGTCTCAGTAACTGTAGTAGACTCCTGTACTGCCCATACCCTTCTACAAGGTATGGGTCACAGCAGACAACACAGCCCACTCCTTATGCACTATGTAGTGTGTGTGTGTGTGTGTGTGTGTGTGTGTGTGTGTGTGTGTGTGTGTGTGTGTGTGTGTGTGTGTGTGTGTGTGTGTGTGTGTGTGTGTGTGTGTGTGTGTGTGTGCTGTGTGTGTGTGTGTGTGTGTGTGTGTGTGTGTGTGGACGTGTTTAATTATACTTGTGGGGACCAGAAGTCTCCATAAAGAATAGTAAACGAACAAAAATTTTACTAGCCGTTAGTCCTCACAAGGTCAAATGCTATTTCTAGGGGGTTTAGGGTTAAGGTTAGAATTAGTGTTAGAATTGGGTTTAGGCTTAGGGGCTAGGGTTACGGTTAAGGTTAGGTTTTCAGGGTAAGGGTACGGGTTAGGGGTTAGGGGAAATAGGATTTTGAATGGGACTGAATTTGTGTCGCCACAAGGTTAGTTATACAAGACTGTGTGTGTGTGTGTGTGTGTGTGTGTGTGTGTGTGTGTGTGTGTGTGTGTGTGTGTGTGTGTGTGTGTGTGTGTGTGTGTGTGTGTGTGTGTGTGTGTGTGTGTGTGTGTGTGTGTGTGTGTGTGTACATTTTGTTAGTCCCCACAAGGTTAAATGCGATTTCTAGAGGGCTTAGGGTTACGGTTAGAATTAGTGTTAGAATTAGGTTTAGGGTTATGAGCTAGGGATAGTTTTAGGGTTAGGAGCTCGGGTTAAGGTTAGGTTTAGGTTAAGGTTAGGTTTTGGGGTTAAGGTTAGGGTTAGGGAAAATAGGGTTTTGAAGGGGACTGAATTGTGTGTCCCCATAATGTTAGTTATAGAATACTGTGTGTGAGACAGTGAGCTCTGCGGTAAATGCTATTGATTGATGATGTTATTTTTACTCATTCTCAGATCCCTGCTGTCAGTCTGATAATGGGTAGGAGTCATAACTGTCTACTGGACAACTCCACGAATCGTCTAGTTTCGCAAAACATCTTAGCAACAGTCAAGACCATGAATACACTATCTTATTCATCTATCTTAATATGTTTTCTTTTTTTATGCGCAAGTGGATTGTGCGCATTCAGGGTTCTTTGTTTTAGTGATATCTGAATATTAATGTCAAACTTCCAGAGAAGATGGACAAATGTTCACATTTTTTACTGACACGTCATGTTTTAGTGGCTATAATGTTTCAGTGGCAGGTTCTTACGTTTCAGTGACTGGTTGTAATGTTTCAGTAACATGACAGGTTATAACATTTCAGTGAGGTGGGTGTTGTACCTGGCATGGGAGGTGCTGAAGGTGGACTTTGGTCACATAGGTGATGGGCCCCAGACTCTCACGCTGAGAACCCTCCCACTCAAAGATGGGCTCTTTACTGATGGAGTTCCTCAGCTCCTCTCTCCCTTCCGTGCTCTCCTCTACTTTCTGCTAGAAACAGGTAGACATGTTTACATTAGCGAGGCATGGAAATAATCAACTTTACCCCACCAGTTATGAAGGATAAACATTAAACACATAGCAGAACTTCTCCACAGTATGAGCTATTACTGCCATAATTTTGGGGCTTTTCCTAATTTAATAGTGGCACAATCATACGTAAATAATATCGTATACAACTGTATAATGAAACAAATTGTTCCTACACCAGCTGTTACTATTGGAGGTGGTACAGAAGCAACATAGCATTCATTATTTTTTGCTTTTGTTTTCATTCTCAGAACATTGCATTGCTGAAACGTGCCCTTATACTTGTATTTCATCACCTATTTAATATATGTGATCAGCCTTTTCCACACACGTGGGTGTAGCCATACTATGACCCAGTGCAGATGTGAGTCTAGTGATGTGGTCGTGGTGCGGTCACAGTCAAGACCGCTCCCTGGGATCATGATGCCCTCAAGGAGAGACAGCCATGACTCAACACATCCTGTTGATGGATGACTTTTTAACATCAGGATCAACCCAGGGTGTAGCTCCTACGTTGGCCTACTTAACTGGTTTTCTTTCCTTCAATTCCATCTGACCTGCCATACAAATGAAACAGTATTATTTGATTACCTTAACCCTGGTGTAGGTCTCGAGAGGTGCAATGGGGGTGCCCCCGTTGATCTCGATGTGTTCTTTGAGCAGGCCAAACCACAGGTCCATCTCCTCCTGGTTGCAACAGTAGACAATGATGGGGTTCAGGCTGACACCTGCAGGGGTCAAAGATCATGGGGTCAGAGGTGTCAAAAGGGAAGTGGCTGGCCACCAATGCTTCCAACTGAAGCCCTACCCTATTTATTTACAAATAGAAAGCTCTACGTTATGCCAATGGCAGCTTGTCATCGCCGGTAAATCATGCTTTTGGGTTTCCCGCTATTTCAGAAAGAAACTATGTAAAAAAATATTTATAAATAAGTAGAGCTCCCTGTCATTACACATTCTGTCAAACTTCCACAAAATATCCCCTGTAGCGTCAAAACAGGTTCGGTTACGTGTGAAACCACTGACTTACAGTGCATTCGGAAAGTATTCAGACCCCTTGACTTTTTCCACATTTTGTTACGTTACAGCCTTATTCTAAAATGAATGAAATTGTAATATTTTCTCTCATAGATTTACACACAATACCCCATAATGTAAAGCAAATAAATGGTTTTCAGAATTTTTTGCAAATTTATAAAAATAATTTAACGGAAATATCACAGAACGATGGAGGCCACTGTGTTCTTGGGGACCTTCAATGCTGCAGAAATCTTTTGGTACCCTTCCCCAGATCTGTGCCTCGACATAATTCCTTCGACCTCATGTCTTGGTTTTTGCTCTGACATGCACTGTCAACTGTGGGACCTTATATAGACAGGTGTGTGCCTTTCCAAATCATGCCCAATCAATTGAATTTACCACAGGTGGACTCCCATCAAGTTGTAGAAACATCTCAAGTATGATCAATGGAAACAGGATGCACCTGAGCTCAATTTCGAGTCTCATAGCAAAGGGTCTGAATACTTATGTAAATAAGGTACTTCGGTTTTATTTTATACATTTACCAACATTTCTAAAAACCTATTTTCACTTTGTCGTTATGGGGTACATTGACGTGGGAAAAATGATTAAATTCATTTTAGAATAAGGCTGTAACGTAACATAATGTGGGAAATGTCAAGGGGTCTGAATACTTTCCGAATGCACTATACACGTAAACCATTACAGGAGAGCGTGTGTGACCTGCGCCAGTATTCATAAAGCATCTTAGATCATGACTGCTGATCTAGGATCAGTTCCCCCATGTCCATGTGATCTTATTCATTATGATCTAAAAGGTAAAACTGGTCCTAATTCACCACTTCTACTTTGAGATGCTTGACACATATGGCCCCTGCCCTCTTTAGCCTCCTAACAGCTCGCCTAGCGGAGACCTAAGCCCACCTTCCTCCGGACTGCCTTCCTTCCCAAGAGGAATGTAGCCTACAGATCCTGATGTTAAAAGAGCTGGAATCTCCCTTTATCAGCCCTACACATACCAAAGATAACAGGCGAGATAGCCTCTTTCATTCCATTCCCACGCCTTTGTCATTGTTAGCAGGGCAGGCCCCAGGCATAAGTGACATAAGCGATTGCTTAGGAACTGCTCTCAGCTTACTTTGGAGAGTTGGAATAGTAGAATACACAAAGTGCAAGTTCAAAATGTGGTTGTGCATTAGCTGTTTTTCTCTTGTTATGTCAGTTACTGACAATCACTCAATATCATTAACATGGCATTACTCATGGCAAAATCTTTAGAATATCGGGAAATTAGCTTTAAAACTGTACAAATTTCTCTCCACCCTATGGCAAAATGGGAATAATTGCAGGTATTGTGTTATAAAATTGCAACATTTTCTCTCCGCCCCATGGCAAAAAGTGTAGAACTGCAGGATATTTACTTTAAAACTTAAATATTTCTCTCAGCCGTCAAGAGGAGGCCACTAAAAGGTTTTTCCCCCTTCCACCAAATCTTGCCTTGGGCCCCCAAAAGGCTAGGGCTGGCCTTGATTGTCAGGAACGCTTGCCTTGCCAGCTGACTGTTCCCTAATCGGCAGCCTTGCTGCTCTTATTTGTAGATTTTCTTTCTATTCATTCCAGCTTTAATTTTTGCCCTTGAACATGACACTCCCTCGATTTAGGCATTTTTCCACGGGTCAAGTGAGGTCGGAGAAAGCCTGACAGAGGGTATGACAGGTTATTTCTGCAGTCTAGGCCTATTGTTCTGACCTGTCCACCTCATTAGTGGTCTGGCTGATGTTAATAAGTGAAATTAGCAAACTTATAGGAGTGCGAGAGTCCGGACTACGGGTAGCGCTGTTGACTCCGGACTTCTGAGCCCATTGTGTCCAGCTCCCACTTCCTTCCCTTCGCCACACTTTCCTGGCTGTGTTGCCCTCTCATCTGTCTCATCCCCCTCTCATTTCAAATGTATCTCTATCAGAATACAAAAAATATGAAAAAACAGACTTACTCAAGTTATGACTGTTGCGACATGACCCTAACTAAACCTTTGTAGGAACTTCCCGGGACTTTCTAGGGAGTGTACGTGTGCCTATCCATCATGCTAAGTCAACTCCTGTTGGGGCTTACAGTAAAGCTGATTCATCAGTGTAGCAATGAGGAAGATGTGAAAGATTTTCATTCCGCGATATCGCTGCTGAACACAATCTCTCACTTGACTCAGAGTTTCGTCATGCTAACTCTACATGTGTTTCCAGTCAAGTGCACTGCAGCCTCCCTCTAGGTAAATAAAGGCTCTCTCAGAACAGGGAAAACATCTGAAACACAATATTTAATTAAATCAGTTTGTTCCAAGAAGTATCTCTGAATGTGAAGTATGTTTGGCCATGCGTAACAAAGAAAACATTTTGGGAATTATAAAGAAATACAAATAAAGAGACTTCGAATTCTCCATGACTTGAGCTGACTTCATGTGTCTACAAAAAGTATCATATTAGTGTCATGTTGAATTCAGAGAAACAACGAAGATCCCATTATCAAACACACTTCAATCCCAAACCATTCCAATTCTAGCCCAGTTGCCAGGTATGTCTGTGCTTTAGCCAACTCCTTTGACCTTCATTGTCATGCCATAGAACAGACAATAGAGAAGCTGACTAAGGCATATCAGATATGGCAACCATGCTCAAATTAAGCTTACAACTATTTTTGGTCATCATTATCAAAGACACAGTGAAGTTGATAATGAAGTCCTTGAACATTTGGAGATCAGGGCAAAGCCTCTGATCTAGGATCAGTTTTGCCTTTAAGGTAGTAATTAATAAGATTACATGGACAGATCCTAGATCAGCACCTCTACTTTGAGATGTTTGTGGATACGGGCCCAGATCCCAAGAGTCCAAACTAGTAGGCGTTAATTAGGGTGCCCCTGGAATGTGCTATAGATTATATGTCTTCACAGGGCTGAGAGCGGGCCCTGGCCTTTCTTCCTCGACAGCTGAGAGAGTTCAGGGGCACCTGTTGTATAACAAGTGGGGCCTTCAAGAGAGGCTTGGCCCCCTGACCGAGAGCAGAGAGGGGCAACTCTAGTTAGTTTTGGTGGTTGAGGGGAGGTGAAAGGGGTCATGGCACTTTTGAATCACCGGAACGTCGGAACATAGGAAACGCCACCAGTTGAAAATAGCATGTGATGTTCGGCTTGGGATCGTGAAAGTGAATGTGGGCTCTGTCTGTCTTTGCTGAGAGAGAAACGAAACTTGAGAACCGTGCGCTTTACGTCATGTTTATGCACACGTCATCCATTGACAGCAATACAAGATTTCCGTGACAGTCGAGTTATGTGCTCGCATCTCAAGTAACTTTGAGACTGGTTGAAAGAAGACGGGCATTTAGACACTACAATATTGGTGTTTTTATGCAAATGTGAACCAACATTCCTATATTTTTGTCTCAATTGTTGAGAATAAAACCTTGTCTAGCACACCACTGAGTTACAGAGTAGCTTGAAGCTTGCCTGTGAATCATAAACAACTATAAACAGCCTACAAGACGATTCAATGACAACTCAACACAGACTGATTGGCTATAGTCAATAGAAAATATAAAACAGACAAGTGCAACATCTCAGCGCTCCATGCTGTCTCAGTTCTGAATACCACTAGCACATGAAGTTAATCGTTTTTTCCTTTCAAGTAAAAGGCCAACTCACCGTTGATCTGTAATGCAAATTCCTGGGGTTGGCTGTAGTTACAGTTTTGCTGCAGGTTGCAGATGGTGAGCTCTTTCAAAGGAAGAGTCCCCTGCACAGCACAAAACACAAGTCAAATCTTAGTCATTCAATCATTCCATTTCATCATACAGTATCATTGTCGGGACCATGGCAATATACTATATAGAAAGGATGGGGTACACTGTTTTTCAAGCGTACTGTACATCATAACTTCATTTTTGCCAAATTTGATATTTTTTTCCTTTCTCTGTAAACTTATGGAACATTAACATTTTCGAACCTATATGAATTGAAATCAGTCACTCCCCTTTATGTACTCTGAACATTTTATGACTCTAGGACCGAGAAAATGTTTACAAAATAGCTTCTGAAGTTTGGTGATTTTATGATCATAATTTGTTTCAGTTTTGGAGATTTTTTCATCCAATAGTGACGATATCGTAGTCCGGTCTTGTGTTTTCCTTTCGTAAAAGATTTCAATCTAATTACATTTCTAATTTCCGCAAATATCACTATTAGTTGGCTTGAAACTAAAGCCAGCCAGGTACATTTATGATTGTATCAGGCCTTACATTTGTCATCATTTACTCAATGACTAATATCCAATATCCAGCAGCTTCCCATCCTGTCACTGAGTCTGGTGCGAGTCTAGAGCTAACAAAACATAGACACTGTGCCACAGTGATTCATGACTGCTCATACTTTGTGAGACAGGTTTAGGAGACAGAATCATACTCACTATGTTTACCAACACATAAGCCGTTGGCAAGGAACGTATGTCTAGAGGCATAACAGAGATTGAAAACGATGTAGCCTTTACAATTTAGTCATTTAGCGGATGCTCTTATACAGAGGGACTTACAATCACTGCACGGAAACTACTGTGTCATAGTAAACATTTCCTCACCATTTCAGTGATTTGCGATCATCACTCATTCATTTACAACATTTTGACAGCAATATATCCATAAATAACATAATGGCAGCCTTTGAAAAACAGTTGGTTGGAAAGCCTCACCTGGTAGGTGAGTCCAGTGGTGTTGTTGGAGACAAAATGAAGGTGTGTCTGGAAAAGGTCCAGGTAGCAGTCATGCACATCCTGCAGAGAGAGAGAGGTCATAGCCGATATCGTCAAACCAATCTATGCAGGATTTAAGGTCTGGAACTTGAAGCGAGAACAGTATAACACCAGAATCCCATAATCTACTTTCAGCTTGTCTAATAACACCATCTGGAAAATCACGTTATGACTATATGTCTATTACGGTGGTCCTGAGGGGCAACATAGTCTTTGTTTCTACCCAGACCTCCGCACTCTTTTTCTCTGATGAGCAAAAGGAGTGGCGTCTTGACCCAGTGCAATTGATGTGTCCTAAATGGCACCCTATTCCTTATAAATTACACTACTTTTGACCAGAGCCTAACATCCTGTTGACAGGATGTTATCCTGTCAACAACATCCTGTGTTTCTAACGGGTTGGTCTTATTCTTAATGATCCAATAATGCTGTCAACGTTGATTGGACTGTCATTTTACACCTATAGGCAGTGGTGTGCTCGGACTTGGATTATAAGGACTTGTGTTATTATGGTTTGTCAAGATCGGTGTGGAAGAACTTGACTGGCCTGCACAGAGCCCTGACCTCAACCCCATCAAACACATTTGGGATGATATGGAACGCCGACTGCGAGCCAGGCCTAATCACCCAACATCAGTGCCCGGCCTCACTAATGCTCTTGTGGTTGAATAGAAGGAAGTCTCCGCAGCTATGTTCCAACATCTAGTGGAAAGCCTTCCCAGACGAGTGGAGGCTGTTATAGCAGCAAAGTGGGGACCAAGTCCATATTAATGCCCATGATTTTGGATTGTTCAACGAGCAGGTGTTCACATACTTTTGGTCATGTAGTGTATATAAAGTGATATAAGTGTGTGTGTGTGTGTGTGTGTGTGTGTGTGTGTGTGTGTGTGTGTGTGTGTGTGTGTGTGCGTGCTCGCATGGCCTGGCCTCAGAGCCATACGAAACATACTTTACATATTTCTGAGCACCTCCAAGGGTATGATACCTACTAATGGTGTAGTTACTTCGGGCCTTATTGCTTAAACATAACCTACCGTAATGTAATATATCATACTAAATGGAGTGTCACTGATTTACGTACAGAATAATACGAATTGCCCTGAGACCAAGTTGGTGCGTGTGTGCATGTCTGTGTGTGTAGGTGTGTCTCACCTGGCAGTGGAGAAAACGGAAACGGACTTTAGAATGGTGGACCATTCTGCCGTAGTTCTTGACATTGATGCTGCTCTTCTTCCAGCCGTGGACCGGGTCGTAAGGGAACGGAGGGTCCCACTTAACGTTCTCGATCGTCTGCAGGTCTTTATGGGTCATTTCCTGCAACCGACAATCACGTCAATGAACATTAGACCACTGTACACAACAAAATAACGTAGCCCTTTCCTGTAGTCAAAAAACAAAAGTGCCCTCTTTGGCCCCATGGGTGGAATGTTATTAATATTTTTCATATTTACATCATTAATAAAGTGTTTTCTATGTCAAACAGTTTTGTAATATTTCAGTCTTCTGTGATGTATATAAAGTGTAATATTGGGATGCAAACTCAAAATGTAATACATTTTAACTCTACATCTGACATGGTCCAGGTGTCTCCTTATTCAAAAGCCCTTAACCATGTGTGTGAGGTTTGTACTTTTGTTTCAAAGTAGACTTGTTTAAGATGACCAAGAATCACTCTGTGTGACCTTGATTTAGCCCACTACAGTAAAAGGTTAAATAAGTTTGGTTGTTAAGACAAGACTAACATAGAGGTAATGTGTTTTCTTAAAGGGTTATTTGGTTGTCCCTGTAGGAGAACACTTTTCTGGTTCCAAAGGTACAGGGACAGAAGGGTAGCTCATTGTAGATAGATATATACTGTATACAGGTACGGACATAGTAAGTGTGTTGTCTGATATGGTGAGATGAGACAATATGACATGAAATATGTCTACGGTAGAGAGAGAGATGCATATTTTCAGCAGCCCTTACCTTCCTCGGGGTGACAGTGCAGAGGATATTGATGATGCTGTTGGACTTCTCCTGTCCTTCCTGGGGATAATTTTTACGGAACAAGCGGCTGCTGCTCGGGAGGAGAGGGAGGGAGGAGAGTGAGGGGAGGGAGGAGAGAAGCATGTGTTAGAACTTGCTCTCCCATGTTTACCATACAGGCATGTAGCCTAGCCTATCTGCTTGCTGTGCTACCAGTTGGGTTCCCAATGGCAGATAAAAACAATGAGTTCAAGACAAATGTGTTTCTTTCTGAAGAGTTCTCTTGTCTGGTTTTTGTTTTGAAAGTGTGTGGAGTGTAAAAGAACTGCTTGGTTTCGCATTGTAAATCTGGCCTTTTTTTCCTCTAAGTTCCCATTCCAATCCAACCTTTGCCCTTTTTTTTTCTTGACAGCTTAATGACGTCCGAACATGGTTTGTGTCTCATCGTATCATCTCAATTGACCAGGAACCCCCTTGTTAGTTCCGTTCAATATCACCAATTGAAATGAGCAGAACAATCGGGGCTTGTGTCTGAGATAGGCAGGGCATGAATAGATAAATCAGGCTTCAATGTCTTCCTTTGTCACGACTGACCCCTATCTGTTATCATTAGTGTCACGTCTTTATAACGAAGCTTTTCCGGTGCATTGATAACAGAGGGAGTCAACTTTTACAATCTCCCTCGAGTCTATCTCCCTGTGTCCAATCTGAATGTAGTTAGCATAACAACAAAGATATTGTTCGCGCTATGTGGGAATCAACTTCGGATCAGTATCTGATAACTGACTAACATGACTGGCAAGCATCAATCATCAAATAAAGAGATCACAATTTTGCAGGTTCCTGTTCTTTGAGTTCTGAACAGAACAATATGTTGTGTACACTGACTGTCTGACGCAGTCCAGAAATGTAAATTCGAAGAGGAATGCAGATAATCGATAGGTAGCTGCGAACCTAGCATTCTTTGTGTCACTGGATTGGCATTCACATTCACTCGCTTGGCTCTGTATGGAATACCTGAACTGAACCTGGCCTGTTTCCCTAACACACAGACAGCAGGACATAGAGGAAGTGAGAACACTGATGTTATTGTTCCAAGTTGAACAATCCATTCACCTGTGTGTGTGTGTGTGTGTGTGTGTGTGTGTGTGTGTGTGTGTGTGTGTGTGTGTGTGTGTGTGTGTGGTGTGTGTGTGTGTGTGTGTGTGTGTGTGTGTGTGTGTGTGTGTGTGTGTGTGTGTGTGTATCTGTGTACACGTGCGTAGAGAGAGAGAGAGTGAGAGAGAGCCCACTCTGGAATGTTGATGTACTTGTAGAGTATATTGTTCCAAACAATGTCTTAAAATGAACAAAATCAAAAAGGGTAGTTTTGAGATATTCCTATTAAATAAATGAATGTGAAAATGTGTATTTCAGAATCTAGACATTCTCCATATTTTAGAGCACACTGCAAGGAGTATAATGACACCAATAAGTTGTGTGTATCATGTACGATTCCCAGATCATAAGGTCTTACAGGAGGCATGTATACAGTAGGTCTAAAAAGGGCCTAAAATGGACACACTGATCATGATGAAAAATAAATAATGGTTCGGGATACAAATGTAAAAAGCATGTCAAACATCCTTCCTCCCAATGAGGTTTCTATGTGAGAATTACCAGATCAATCTGAGATACCAAAAATATGTTCCGCTCCCGCAGGCGTGGAATCGCCCATAAGATAAATCCTTTCTCTGAGGGTCAGAAAGTCTTGATTTATTTATACTGATAGTTCATTAAAGTAGCATAGGAAAGTCTTGATTTATTTATACTGATAGCTCATTAAAGTAGCATAAGCTTACAGCACCGTTAATCAATACTTGAGCAGTCGTCCAACCCATACAAGATAATTCTTTCATGACCAGGATGTTGACACTTCATGTTCCGGCAGTGTTCCTATTCTATTCGAACCAGTCTATTCTATTCTAATGGGGCTTAGATCCTGATAAGAGAAAGCAACCATATTATCTGAGAACCGACACATCAGCTTAGATGCAAATAAGAGGCAAATGGTAACTGCAGTACACATACACTTTTAAACACAGTTGTAATTATGGTAAGTGTTCACACAGTCATAACAATATCACTGCTCATGTGCTCTCATGTACCTATGTGATCCTAACTCTGACCCCATAAACCTCACAACCTCCATTTAAACCATACAGCTCAAACGCTGTGAAATACCAGGATTCCCTCCAGCTGAAACAGCGAGTCTAAAATAACACACCACAACGAATGAGCCAGACATGTATGACATTTAGGCTCCGTCTTGAACAAACACCAGAAGTACAGTGAAAAGACAAAGTTGAGTGTTTTGTGAGGGATTTTGTGAGGGATTGTTATTCCATCCTTACCTGTTCCTGCGTATGAAACTCTTGCTGGAGAACCTGAAGTTGTGTTGAGGAACACATGACATGCTGCTCCCCATGTTGCTCTACTGTTGTTGGGGCGGTAACCTCCTCTGTAGACGTCCTGTATTTTATTCCCTGTGTGATGGTGAATGTGTAATCCAAATCGTGGTGTGCTCCTTGCTGAAGTCAGGCAGATACTGAGGGAGAAGTGGGCAGGGCGAGTGCTGTATAGACAGACTGGTGTGTGAGAAGGAGTGAGAGTGTGTGTGTGCAGGGGGAGGGGCTTTGCAGTTGTGTGTGTGTGTGTGTGTGTGTGTGTGTGTGTGTGTGTGTGTGTGTGTGTGTGTGTGTGTGTGTGTGTGTGTGTGTGCGTTTGTGGGGTGAGGGATTTCACACCATGCCTGGGATCCCTCTGTTAAAGCCATTCCACAACAAAGACGTGGCCCTGCGAAATGTGCCATTTCACACTTTTCACCAGCCAAATGGCCTCGTCTCAATGTTTGAAGGCCATCATGAGAAGATACAGGTCACTCTGAATGATGGTGGTGTCAGACTGGGGCATGTCTGAGCATGAAATTGCCTGTGGCGCAAAGGAGTGTTTATTATCGCCCCACATACTTTGAGCACAACAAATTCATTCTGAAATGTAAGTAATGTTAATTTATTTCACCTTTATTTAACCAGGTAGGCCAGTTGAGAACAAGTTCTCATTAACAACTGCGACCTGGCCAAGATAAAGCAAAACAGTGTGACAAACACAGAGTTACACATGGGATAAACAATCGTACAGTCAATAACACAATAGAAAAATGATGTGCAAGTAGAAGTAGAAATACTGGTGTGCAAAAGAGCTGAAAAACAAAAACAAATATGGGGATGAGGTAGGTAGTTGGTTGGTTGGATGGGCTATTTACAGATGGGCTACGTACAGGTGCAATGATCTGTAAGCTGCTCTGACAGCTGACGCTTAAAGTTAGTGGGGGAGATATAAATCTCCAACTTCAGTGATTTTTGCAATTCGTTCCAGTCATTGGCAGCAGAGAACTGGAAGGAAAGGCGGCCAAAGGAGATGTTGGCTTTGGGGATGACCAGTGAAATATACCTACTGGAACGCGTGCTACGGGTGGGTGTTGCTATGGTGACCAGTGAGCTGAGCAAAGACTTATAGATGACCTGGAGCCAGTGGGTTTGGTGACGAATATGTAGCGAGGACCAGCCAATGAGAGCACACGTCGCAGTGGTGGGTAGTATATGGGGCTTTGGTGACAAATCAGATGGCACTGTTATAGACTGCATCCAGTTTGCTGAGTAAAGTGTTAGAGGCTATTTCGTAAATGACATCGCCGAAGTCAAGGATCTGTAGGATAGTCAGTTTTACGACGGTATGTTTGGCAGCATGAGTGAAGGAGGCTTTGTTTGCGAAATAGGAAGCCGATTCTAGATTTAACTTTGAATTTGAGATGCTTAATGTGAGTCTGGAAGGAGAGTTTACCATCTAGCCAGACACCTAGGTATTTATAGTTGTCCACATATTCTACGTCGGAACCGTCCAGACTAGTGATGCTAGTCGGGTGGGTGGGTGCGGGCAGCGATCGGTTGATGAGCATGCATTTCGTTTTACTAGTATTTAAGAGCAGTTGGAGGCCACAGAAGGAGTGTTGTATGCTGTTGAAGCTCGTTTTTTGGCCCAGCGTCGTCCGGGTTAGGGTTTGACCGGGGTAGGCCGTCATTGTAAATATTAATTTGTTCTTAACTGACTTGCCTAGTTAAATAAAGGTTAAATATATATATATATTTTTTTTTTAAATGTGCGCAGCCCTATGGGACTCCCAATCACGGCCGGTTGTGATACAGCCTGGAATCAAACCAGGGTCTGTAGTGACACCTCTAGCACTGAGATGCAGTGTCTTAAACTGCTGCGCCACTCTGGAGCAAAGGATGTGATATTGGAACAGACAGGTAATTCTCTTGTGGTTGTTATATATAATAAATGGCAATAAAGACAGTCAAAAATAAATCATAAGGAATAAGGTTTTGAAGTGTCTGTCCTATATCTAGGAGATATAATAAAGCTCAGGATGTATTTTTGGAGACATATTTAACCCCTTATTTATGTTGGTACAAAACTACCTCCATACTTCTAGCTTAAATTGACAGATTTTGATGGGGATTTTTTATTATTATGTTGATTAGATTGAAGCACCCTTGTGTCAATAGGCTCTTGAGGATTTTAAGTCATTTAGCAAACGGTCTTATCCAGTAGTTACTTAAATACTGGACTGCCGTGGGAATCGAACCCACAACCTTGGTTTGCAAGCACCATGCTCTTCCAACTGAGCCACATGGGCAAAGAAAGGAAAGAAACGTGTTATTATAATCAGTGTTGGGAAAACTATATTTTTGAAATCATCACTTTAAACCAAAAATTAACTTAAATTAGTATATTACATGACATTTTACAAAATGAAGATATCATACTTGTACAGCAGACCATGAGAATATTATGTGATTACTGTATTTTACCTATGTGTCTCTAATATGTGTACACTGTTTAAGCCTTGTATGATTTTTGCATATGAAATATAATCCCACATTTAAATTAAATCCATCCTCACAATCCACTGCTGAAGCAGTTATCTGTCAGTGTGGAATAGGGGGATTTTACAGTTTCTGCAGGATGCAGTTTGCTATACACAAGCTCCTGTTGACCTAAAAGAACACATTAGACAAATAATATCCTGTTTGATTATGACATATAGTTTTATATATAGTAACACTGCTACTGTTTTATCAAAATAACCAGTCAGGTGAATTTCATTGTCATTCACACTAATGTGGAACAGAGGAAAAGTGAACAAAAAAGCGAAACAAACTATCTGCTATATAGTACTTCAGAACTAAGAGCGATGCAACTGTTTTCCGGATTTCATAAAAGCATAATTAGAGGTTATTATGAGTAGAGAGGGCACATCTTTGTAATACCGAAAAACCTAAAATCTTCCATTCAAAATTATACCCCAAAACAACATTTCTTAAATAGACGGTAATTGTTTCTCGGGTAAATCAGACAGTGAGTCAAACTAATGATCGCCTGTGGGTCATCCCACATCCCAAGGCTTTAATTCCAGTTTCTGTCCATGACTGGGCTTTAAATGTCATGGCAATGGATTCACCCCAGGCACAAATCAGTCATCATTCTAGTTAAACACACTATTGGGAATCTCCACTCTTCAAGATGGCAATCTAAAGCCTGTCTGAAAAGCCACATTTACCATAACAAGGTTATGTGCTGCTCAAGCAGAATCATTTAATCAAGGTGGAATGTGGAGTATAGCTGTAATTTGATAGAGACAAGCTGCCATGGTATGTTTCAGATGTAACATTGAGTGAGAAAAAAAACTTGAGGCTGTCCATGACTTTTCTGATGTAGCCTAATTGTATTGATTTATTTTATTTAACCCTTATTTTACCATGTAAGTTGACTGAGAACACATTCTCATTTTACAGGAAGGAGCTGGGGAATAGTTACAGGGGAGAGTGTGGATGAATGAGCCAATTGTAATGATGTTGCATACAATGACTGCCAAGCCACATAAGTACCCTAACACATAGTGCCCTCTATTCTCTTATTCCCTTATCTTAGTATGAATAAAAATGAATCATGTATGAATAACTGCAAAAAATAACTTGAAACTGTCAAACAAAAAATAAAGTAAAAAGGATTTTCTAAAGGACAATACAATTGATGAGGCAGTGGAGTTTGTAAAAGTGTTTCACATACATTACAGCCTTTTATAGTTATAACTCCCCCGGAGCAGACAAGCCAACCACGAGTTGGCAGGTATATACCAAAATCTGAAGCGATTTATTGACTGTGTAGTCTAGTGTGTGTGTGACAGATGAGTGAGTCTATCATAGGATGTCATGGAAAAATAAATGTGCGCGCAGCAACTGCACACCAAATGGTGACTCACCGCGCGCACTCCAGTCCCACGTGCATATCCCAGAAGGAAGCAGCGCTCCTTACGAAAACGGACAGTTTGGGAAAGTTCTCTGCCGTCACTCGTGTCTCTGTCGGGTTTCGGTTGCATTTCTGATGAAGTGCATAGCCTGTACTACACAAAGACGTGATTCCCGTGAAAAATAAAATAAAATCGGCAAGTGCCAAAAAGCATTCCAAACCCTGATAAACAGGCCTACATATTTTCTGTTCATGTAGGGCACTGGGCACACCTAACAGCTACCCAATCATCATATCAAACTTCTAAAACGAAACGTAAATAGTAGTATACAATCATTCAATTATGTCAGTTTTGTGAAGATAAATTACCTACTTAATGTGATATCTTTCAAGATGACAGTCATTAATTTCATGCTTGTTGGATGGGGATTTTTTTCTAGTAGGCCCTAAATGAGATACCATCTCTTTATTCCCAACAAGGATGGATTTACACAACTTGGTCCTATGATTATGTGTCATAGCATGCTCAATGGGTAGAGGCAATAGGCTGCTTTGCCACAATCAATACCACATTGTAATAATAACAAGCCATTCAGGTCTTTTTGGCCATGTAGTGTATGATCCATATCAAATCAAATTTTATTGGTCACATACACATGATTAGCAGATGTTATTGTGGGTGTAGCGAAATGTTTGTCTAGGCCTATAGTGGTAGTAAACATATGAAATAATCTACTTCACTTAATTTTGGCACCCAGGTATACTAACATTATGAAGATATGTGTTCACATAACCTTTTAGTCCACTAACTGAAGATGTGTCCCGGTCCCCACATATTGTGTCTCCCAATATGTTGTTTTGAGTTTAACTTTGGGCCTACCCGGGAAGCCACCCGCCTGTGTTTATTCAGACTCAGTGGGTGAGAGCAGGGGTGCTAAAGTCACACCAAGGACCTTTTAAAATGGAGTCTGGGTAAGAGGCCCCCCATCATCAGGTGTCAAAGAGTGAACCGTTCGGGCCAAAGTTCTCCCACACAGGAGAACAATAAAGGAATCTTAATTGGACTTCAGACTGTCTTTGAAGAGAAGATCAATCAGTTTAGGTGCTTATGAATCTATGAAGATGTTATAAGATATTTGAAAGGTTCCATGGCTCACTTCATACATGGCCCTCAAAAAAGTTCTAAAACAAAAACATGAACAAAGGGGGGTGGGCTCAAGGAAGGGGTGTGATGTATCAGTGTATGTATCATGGCAGGTAATACTGCATTTTGGATTATCCACATAAAACACGGAACAACAGATTTCCACAGATCAAGAATGTGAATCACAATGTTTTGTTGTGACAAGTCTAATGGACATTCACGCACACATGTTCCCCTTTCAGTTCTGAACCTATAATCAGGTTGCCATATCTTTTTTCAAGAATGATGACTGCATTCCTATTCCACACCTCAAATTACCTATATTACCACCAAGACCAAGTTCATAAACTAGTTTGACAAGGACTTTACATGAATTCCTATCAAACTGGTTTAACCCTCCTGAACCTAATCAGGCTGCTGCATCGTTTTTTAGAGAACATCAAATAACCAATATTACCTAAATAACAACATTTTCATAAACCAGTTAGACAAGGAGTTTACATTGATTTATTAGGATTTGTGATGTTTTCAGAAGAAAAAAGGCCCCTAAGCTTAGGCAACAGCCCCAAAAGCATATGGGTCCCACCCTTTCATGTTGTAGCACAGTTGACACTCCAACCTTTCCAGGGACGGTGGCTTCATCACCATAGACAGATAAGGGCTGTTTGGCCACCGACACCAGTACAGGAATGTCGGTGGGTGACAGTCACAGAGGGACCATGGAGGGGTGAAGGGGGTCTGGCTGTCTCTGATCCACTGTGTGACTGGCTACATAGCTGTGCCTGCGTTTATGGGCCCAGGCTGTAAACTCATTACCATCCACCTACCAGCACAGGGGACAGATGGACTACAGGGCAACCATTCATTTACACCCCCCCCCCCCCAAAAAGACATGAGTAGGCTTCCATTTTACTCTTTACAGCATACTGTTGTAGTATACCAGTTCTTTCTGATGGCTCACAGTAAGCTTAATAAAAAAATGACCAACACTTGCACTTTCATATCAGTGTGTGCATTTATATTCACATTGTGTATGTGTTTTAGTGTATTTGAGTGAGTGTGATCTGTGCATTTTATGTGACCGAGGTCATGAGGGGTAAAGTGAGAGTGCTCAGCTGTCCACTCAGATTAGTGTGAAAGGAAAGCATGCTGGGACGATACTAAATGGATACTGTAGTGGGCATAGCAACACACATGCTGTTAGCAACGCAACCTTCAACTGAACTAGCGCCCATTGAGCAAAATTGGTTCAAAGACGTCTTTTAACGCCTTTTTAACAAAGAAGACATTTTTTCAACATATTGTGCTTAGTGGGCTGTGTGTTCAAAATATACTCCATAAACAACATGGGTCCTCACACCGGAAAACATGCATTTATTTATTTTCTATACAGTGTATTGCTCCATTTTCACAATAGTGCAAAATTACTTTACAAGTTTCCTCATAAATATAACAAACATAACATATTATAAATAAACAATGCATGTGACAATGTGTTAACAGAAAAAGCTACAGTCTCATTGACATTGCACAAATGTTTTAATGCAAGAAATTGGGTCATTTCTGATTTACATTTGAATCAACAAAATGGAAGCCAAGGTCTTGTGTGGTTGAGTGTGGATTTCACTCATGGTACATAAGGAGCTCACACAAACCCAGAAGGCTAAATGTGCAATGGAACGTTATAATGAGTTATTATTCTGGTTGTAAATGTGTTTTCTGGTTGTATGGTCAGATACCAGATTACAACTAGTTAAAGATGTCCTTTTCTGGTTGCTAAAAAGACATCCAATCACTATACAACCTTACCATGATATCACAAAAACATCAGTGCAACCACTTTTGCCCTTTGGGAACAAGACACTTCACCATTGCAGGAAATAATCTGTTTTAGACAAACAGAGCTTTGTTTTCTAAGGGGGCCTTTCTACAACTAACCGATATTGGGTTGTTTTGGAAAAACAAACTAGAACAACAAAATCCTTCTAAAAAAGTTTGACATCTTATCACACTGTGCTACATATTTATTGAACCTAGTTAACCATGACTGAGTCAAGAACTCAAATTAGGACCCGTTGTAGTCTATTGTAACCTTGGCTGACACAGCTCTTTCACCTCAGGTAAAGAGTCAGTATCAACTTTGTACAAATAGGTTCATTATTTTAACCCCTCCACCTTTGAACTTCCAAAGAATCCTGGTATTATCTTACGTGTTTCAGAGTATTCATTCAAGCTTAGAGTTATATTACATGTTGTCACACGTTTACTACATCAACCCTGCGGTGGTACATTTGTATCCTTTTCAACAATACATGGATGAGGTATGGGTGAAAGTACAAACTGAAGTGTACGTAAGACAAAATGACAGCACAGCACCATGGGTGTTCTACATTGACGTGACTGTCGTTAGTGTCAAGTGTTCAGATTGGTGTCATTTGTGTTAACTTGCTAACTTGAACTTTACACACTTAAGCCGTTTCAAAGCTGCCAGAAGCGTGATACCACTGTGTGTGTGTTTATGAATGATAATGATCTATACAGCAAATTAGGGTCTTCTAATTAGCTAGTGGACAAGCAAGCTTGCATACCATCGCCTTCCACACAACAATATTGGACATCAGTTGTCCTAACTATTAATGACATTGGTGGTGTCATGCACGTGGCAGTGACAAGGCAATAAAAAAACATTAAAAAAAATATACTTACATTTTCAGTCAAGGTACCAACACATAAAAGAATATCCATGAGGACCTGTAAATACATCAGCTACTTTCTCTCATGGTTACATGAACCACTGCATGAACACAAACAAACCTTTACATTTTAACTGTTTTCCGTTACAAATAATACAGAGACATTTCAGTTGACCGGGGTCCCATATGTGTTAAGCGTCTCAGAGTAGGTGTGCTGATCTAGAATCAGTTTAGGATTTTAAATCATTCAGAATAAGAGGGATGACCTGATCCGGGATCAGCATTCCTACTCTGAGATACTTTATGAATACGGCCCTGATATTGTCTTCAGTTTAAGACATCCTTATCAATCCTCTCTACACTCTGATACACTCAACTCTCAAGCACAAACTGAATGACTAACAGTTTTACACTTTGACATTCTCCCTGACACACTTCCATCCATGATATGCACAAAGTCAACGCAACAAAATAAAAACAATACGTCTCTCTTGAGTTGTAGCAGTGGTCCATTTGCTTTTCATAAAGCATCTTTGAAATTGTCTGAATATATTAGCGATAGATTGTTTTACATTTAATAAATAAGAAATAGAATTCAACGTAATAGTTTTTTATATAAAAAAAGGGATTTAAACAAATCTAGTTTCGAGTAGCGATAGATCTAGTATCAATAGATCTATTTTTCAGTGTGATGTTCCCCTAGGTACAGATCTAGGATCAGCTTCCCCTTCCCCAATCCTAACCTTAACCATTAGTGGGGAAAATGCTAAACTGACCCAAGATCAGCGTCTAGGGGTAACTTCACCCTCCTCCCCATGTGCGTCTGTGGGGTTGGACGGTAAACAACATTGGCCGTTACTGCCACCTAGTGTGAGACATTTAGCAGCACTATACATTTTATTCCTGCCGGCCAGGACACGATAAGCATGCATGGCAGAACCAGTCTATAGCTGCATTCCTTAGTTAAAATAATTAATTTCAATATATTTATATATATATTATTGCAAAAATGGTGATAACAAAAAAAATGACATTTAAAATACACATGATACACAAAGTGACTGTCTTCAGAGACAGTGTTTCAAGCGTTGGATTGCAAAGGGAAAGAGAGATGAAGGAAGGATGTTTTTTAGTTTTTTTAATCTTTATCCAAGGAAAACTCTACCGTGTTCTTCAAGAGACTAGGAGCTGGTATCTTTACGGTAATACAGCGAGACCTCAGGAAACGAGACCTCAAAAGATCCACCAGCAACCTCTCCTTCGCTCTTCCAACCTCTCACGCTTCTCATCACCTCTTCTCTGTTTAACTGCACCCCCTCCCTTCCCTCCCTCCCCACCTCACACAGAGCAGTTTCGTCTCTTGCTTGGGCCTGGCTGTGCGGGGGCAGCAGTGACCGAGGCGGGGGCTGAGGTCAGCCGGAGCCTAGCCCCGTGTCAAAGGCTGGTGGAGGAAACGGAGAGCGTGGGCGACGAGGGCGGCGGGAAGTTGAGCAGCTCCAGGACGGCCACGCCCACGCTGCTGCGTCGCGTGAACATGCAGGAGGCCGCCACCCACTTGTTGCTGCGCGGGTTGTACTTCTCAATGGAGTTGAGGCTGGAGCTGCCGTCGTTGCCGCCCACTGCGTACAGCCAGCCGTCCATGGCCACAAGGTCATGGGTACTTCTGGGAAAGGGGTGCAGCATAACATGCAGACTCAGTAAGGCAGGTCAAATTCAGGTAGGTCCCTCCCTGTTTCAGCCTGTTTGCTTCCGTTTGGTTGTAGTGAATACGACCTTGCTGTGACTAGATGGAGCCTGTTTTTAGATGAATATGAGCCACACAACAATGGTTTATTTATGGACTGGAGCATCCATTGTCATCAGGTTTCCCTGGTCAATTCCTTTCCTGTTGACTCTGTCTATTTCCCTGTGTGTGTGTGTGATCTTGTGTGTGTGATTGTGTTCATGTTTGTGTGTGGGTGTGCATGTTTGACTCTAATTCAATTTAAATCTCCCAATCCTGGTCTCTAAGGCCCACTGTTTGTGCAGGGTCCAGAAACCCTAATCATTAGGTGAGTAACGGCTGTAATGAAAACCTCATCACACTCTGAGACTACTTTCAAATACTCTTATATAACAGAATGGCATCAAGTATTGTGTACAACATAACACCTTAAAGGCACTTGTGGGATACATTCTAAATGCATTCACAGCCTTTATGTACATATAAAGGCATTTATGAGGAGCGAGAGAAGGCTCTATATATGCACTGGTAATGAAGTTATAGCCACAGGTGGTTGGTAGCGATTGTGACGTGGGTGGCGGTGCCCACCTGCGGATGTTCATGGGCGCCACGCCCTCCCAGGCATTGGTCTTGGGGTTGAACCGCTCCACTGAGTTCAGGCAGCTGGTGCCATCATTTCCCCCGGCAACGTAGAGCATGCCCTCCAGCACAGCCACCCCGGCACTGCTGCGCCGGCTCAGCATGTTGGCGATGGCCATCCACGCGTTGCTCTGTTCCGACCAATCATAGGTTGTTAGGAGTCACATGGTCAGTTGAGGGACTCATTAGTTTTGGTTCTACATTTTGATCTGGGCAGAAGTTCAGTTTATGGGCCGGTTTTAACTAGATTAAGCATATTAATGGACTGAAAATATAGCCTGGTGGGACCAGCCTAATCGCTACGTTCACCATTCTATTTAATAGGATGGTGAACACAGCGATCAAGTTGGTTCTACCAGGCTACTGAAAATCATGCTCAGTTGAGATTCTTCTATAGGCTTAATCTGGGTCCAGGAAACATGCTCAAATTGATAGAGATGTCATTGTTTTGTTGTTTTACCTGGGGTTCATATTTCTCCACTGTAGCTAGGTGTGAGGAGCTGTCATACCCTCCTACTGCATACAGACTACCATCTAGAGAGAGAGAGAGAGAGATGGTAGAGTGACAGAGAGGGAGAGAGAAAAGAGAGAAAAGTGAGAGATGGTAGAGTGACAGAGAGAGGGAGAGAGAAAAGCGAGAGAGGGAGAGAGAGATGGTAGCGTGACAGAGATGGTGGAGAGAGAACAGAAGAAAAAGATAAAAAGAGACTGAGAGCCACGTGATGACAAGCTCCAAATGCCAGATTACAGCTCGCAAATGTTTGATGAGGCCCATAACCAGGAACCCAGTAGGAAAATCACTCTAGCCTACATTATATCCGTGCTCAATAGATGACATAATCACACCAAGGTGGACATCACATGCTCACCCAGAGTGGCCACACGGACATATCTCCTTCGGGTGCTCATGGCAGCGATGGAGGTCCAGTTACTGGTCAGAGGGTCGTAGCGCTCTGCACTGTTGGGGTGGAGGGGGCACTCATTGCATACATGGATGGAGTACAACAATCTCAGCTCGGTATTTGTATATGTGAGTGAAAATCTGTTGAGACAACCAGCCTTCCCTGTAGCTCAGTTGGTAGAGCATGGTGTTTGCAACGCCAGGGTTGTGGGTTCGATTCCCACGGGGGGCCAGTACAAAAAAAATAATGTATGAAATGTATGCATTCACTACTGTAAGTCGCTCTGGATAAGAGCGTCTGCTAAATGACTAAAATGTAAAAAATGTTGGATTTATTCACTGACATTCAAGGAAGTCTCCCTTTAGACAGCGGGCTAGAGGTACATTCATATTTGTAACACTTTATGGAGGTACACATGCTAACGTTCTAACATTTATGACAGTGTCCCTTAGTTATTATGGAGGAGTCCAAGTCCTCAGAGTGGGTAGATAGTACAGTAAGTAGAAGATAGGAGAAGTTCCAAGTCAAAAGGCACGGGGCTAGATTTTAACCCAACCTCAACCCGGGCATATGTGTTCCCGCGGTCAGCAGAACTAACCGCTACACCACACATGCCTAGTGAGCAGCGACAGAAGTGAACCTGTTGAGGCAGGAAGCTCCGTCGTAACCGCCGGCCGCGTACAGGAGGCCGTGCAACACCGCCACACCCAGACAGCTCCGCCGCGTCCCCATGGAAACCTCGGGTTGCCAGGAGTTGGTGACCGGGTCGTAGGACTCCACTGTCGCTAGATCGGAAGTACCGTCATACCTGAGGGAGAGAGAGGCCAGTGAGTGGGCTTAGGGGTTGTGTACCGGACACTGGTGGCAGAGCCCATCCTCCTATGGTTGGTCTACGATGGGTCCCAAATGGCACCATATTCCCTATATAGTGCACTACTTTTGACCAGAGCCCTATGGCCCCCTTTTCCCCATAAGGTTCGGGTCAAAAACAGTGCACTATATTGGGAATAGGGTGCCATTTTGGACGTATCCTAGGCCAACCATAGGAGGATGGGCTCTGACAGTAGTGGTGTCTGGTACCTCTTCAGGTTTCGTTCTTTAATCTCATTAAGGGATTCTTCACAACTGTATTTTGTAAACAGTTTAAAACACAATAAACCTTCTTGAAATAAAATGGATTTTAAATAAGGTATCATCTGTTTATTTATTGGACAGGGGATATTTGTCATAGCTTGATTCCATTAGTAGCACCTGGATGAGACTCTGACATTCCAGACAGTGATAGTAGTGCATCAGACACTACTTTGTTCTACCTTTCACTTGATGTACAAAAGCAAAAGGTATTTGTTCTGTTTCCCTCTCTTGGATAGAGGGGACGTGCTTTGGCATTTTGAATAATTACACTTTAAGGGCAACGCTCATGTTAGTCCTGCTGCCACAGGCAACTGTTTATCTTATCATACAAAATAATATAATTCAATGTGTTTGGTTAAATAAGATTACAACAAGTTATCTCCCATAATCCTAGTCTCACTTTTAAGACATTCATATAACCTAACCGAACGAGCTAGCTAGCAAAACTACCACTAGCATACCAGTGTTAAACAGTCCTATTTCAGTTAGCTAGCACGACATTGGTTAAGACTTACTAACCACATCCAGACTATCTAGGGGTCAAAGGTTGGTCAGATGAGTTCATCTCTTACCCTCCCACTGCGTACAGCTTGTTTCCAATGGCCGCCACGCCCACCCGTGCCCGCCGGGTGGACATAGAGGCCACCATGTGCCAGCGGTCTGTCCGCGTGTCGTAGGCCTCGCAGTCGCCGTGGATGGCAAACAGACTGCCCCCACCTGGGCACAACACACACATACAACAACCACATAATCATCATGGCTACCAACATACACAACCAGTGCTGAGGATGGTCCTATTTCAGTTATAATACGAACAAATATTCTACAGAACGTAGTCGCGAGCAGTAATATTCCAAACTCATTTTGGATAATTGCCAAATCACATCTATTTAAAATGTTATGTGTTTTGAATGTTACCCAGTATCTGTGAACCGGTTAGCCTTTAACCAAGGGCCAAATTCAGGATCCCTGTTTAAACAATGGAACTCTATAGGTAGAAACTACTTTATATAAGTATGTGTACGCGCATGTGTGAATGTGTGTATGTACCCTGGTGGGTAACCTCTGGGGCACACTGACCAACGGCGAAGAGCACGGGGCTGGCGCCCTCGCAGCGGCGAGGCCGGGTGCGGCTGTTGCTCAACACGCCCCTCTGCTCGGGCATCAGGTGGTACTTGAGGGCTTCGATGAGCAGGTCCTTGCACTCCGAGTGGTGGCGCACCAACTGCTCCGTGTCCACGTTGCTCATGAGGAAATCCCTCCGCAGTAGGGGCAGGCGTACACACTTCATCAGCTAGAGAGGGGAATGGGAGGTGGGAGGGGGCAGACACTTTTATCCAAAGCGACTTACAGTAGTGAGTGCATATATTTTCGTATAGGTGGCCAGCGGGAATGAAACCCACAATCCTGACATTGTAAGTGCCATGCTATGGCAACTGAGCTACACAGGTGCATATTTGATCTTACCCAGGGAACGTGCTGCCTGCGCCCGTCAATGTCGTGTTTGACCCAGCTCAGCACGGCCCGGTATACCTCCTCTTCCGACGGCACGTTCAGGTTGTCACTGGAGATCAGGTCCAATACCTTCACACAGAGAGGGGGGACAGAAAGGAAGGGGGAGAGAGAGGAGGGAGAGAATGGGTGTGGGGGAGAGAGAGAGCAGGTAGGCATAGAGAGAAGTAGAGAAAAAGAGGGCAAGAGAGAGTATCATTTTACACAAGAGTTACAAACACAACAGTCTCTACACCTCTTGACAGTTGCTAACGATTCTCTTACATCAATGAAAGAAGCTACTCCCCCAGAGAGGCGTTCATCCCACGTGGGATGCGTCACAAAAGTTGTCACGACAAGAAATTATAACATGAATTCATTCCCATTTATCTGAAAGGAATGTTTATTTTGGAACATCTTGAAAAAGGTCAGCTTGACTGAAATGTCCCCAAAAAATATGTGTGTGTGGAATCAATTTCCATGAAGAAAATGGTTTAGAATCATATTTCCATTAGCACCACAAAGACATTGTGGTGGTGTATGCTTGCTGAATCGCCGTGTCTCCAACCAGCCTCACTACTCACTGGACCCTTTGTAGCTCCCTCCAGTAACCACGAGCACAACCGTTCCTTGATTTTAACTGGCGGCTTTATTCTGTAGTTTTAGACAGAAGTATCACCTTCCGTGAGAACTATAAAGTAAATGAAAATACAGTTAAGCACACTCTTACAACCTTCTTGTCTTACGAGCGACTTATTAGCTTGGTATAACTCTGAAGTGTTTACATACATAAACAGTTTAGCCGGAGCTATAACAGAATCAGATTAAACACATTAATAAAGGAAAAATACCTCATTGGCTGCTTATTACAGAAGGGAGGAAATCAAAACTTCACACTTATTATTCCTGGCATGAATTCACGCTTCATCCTTAATTATTAGTGAAATAATACCATCCTAACATACACACTTCAACCTTTACGAACTACACCCGAAGACATGAAAATGTAGCTAACACAGCGCGGGATTGCCTTCTCTCCAAAGGTGTGTTGCTACGATAATGATTCCCGTTACAACAGTTATTAACCACGTAGTTCCGCTTGTCTTACCATTTCTCCCGCATAGCGAACACGTAAACAATTCAAACAAAAAAACAACGACATAGACTTACAGGTTAATGGTCAGTTACACCCTTAAGATCACTCGGCTACGCATGCCTCTACTTAATGTCAAAATGCCTTATCCATTGCTGTTCTGGTTAGTGATTATTGTCTTATTTCACTGTAGAGCCACTAGCCCTGCTCATTATACCTTATCCAACCTCTCAGTTCCACCACCCACACATGCGATGACATCACCTGGTTTAAATGATGTTTCTAGAGACAATATCTCTCTCATCATCACTCAATGCCTAGGCCTACCTCCACTGTATTCACATCCTACCATACCATTGTCTGTACATTATGCCATGAATCTATTCTATCGCGCCCAGAAACCAGCTCCTTTTACTCTCTGTTCTGGATGTACTAGATGACCTTTTAGCCTTTAGCCGTATCATTACCCTACTCCTCCTCTGTTCCTCTGGTGATGTAGAGGTTAATCCAGGCCCTGCAGTGCCTAGCTCCACTCCTACTCCCCAGGTGCTCTCATTTGTTGACTTCTGTAACCGTAAAAGCCTTGGTTTCATGCATGTTAACATTAGAAGCCTTCTCCCGAAGTTTGTTTTATTCACTGCTTTAGCACACTCTGCCAACCCGTCCTAGCCGTGTCTGAATCCTGGCTTAGGAAGACCACCAAAAACCCTGAAATCTCCATCCTTAACTATAACATTTTCCGACAAGATAGAATGGCCAAAGGGGGCGGTGTTGCAATCTACTGCAGAGATAGCCTGCAGAGTTCTGTCTTACTATCCAGGTCTGTACACAAACAATTCGAGCTTCTACTATTAAAAATCCACCTTTCCAGAAACAAGTCTCTCACTGTTATCGCTTGCTATAGACCACCCTCTGCCCCCAGCTGTGCTCTGGACACCATATGTGAACTGATTGCCCCCCATCTATCTTCAGAGCTCGTGCTGCTAGGTGACCTAAACTGGGACAACACCCCGGCCATCCTACAATCTAAGCTTGATGCCCTCAATCTCACACAAATTATCAATGAACCTACCAGGTACAACCCCAAAGCCGTAAACCCGGGCACCCTCATAGATATCATCCTAACCAACTTGCCCTCCAAATACACCTCTGCTGTTTTCAATCAAGATCTCAGCGATCACTGCTTCATTGCCTGCATCAGTAATGGGTCGGCAGTCAAACGACCACCCCTCATCACTGTCAAACGCTCCCTAAAACAGCGAGCAGGCCTTTCTAATCCACCTGGCCCGGGCATCCTATTCCTTTTCAGGGAAGTTAGGAATCAATATACACAGGCAGTTAGGAAAGCTAAGGCTAGCTTTTTTAAGCAGAAATTTGCATCCTGTACCACAAATTCAAAAAAGTTCTGGAACACTGTAAAGTCCATGGAGAATAAGAGCACCTCCTCCCAGCTGCCCACTGCACTGAGGCTAGGAAACACTGTCACCACCAATAAATCCACTATAATTGAGAATTTCAATAAGCATTTTTCTACGGCTGGCGATGCTTTCCACCTGGCTTCCCCTACCCCGGTCAACTGCCCTGCACCCCCCACAGCATCTCGCCCAAGTCGTTCTGACTTAGAATATGTGGATAACTACAAATACCTAGGTGTCTGGTTAGACTGTAAACTCTCCTTCCAGACTCACATTAAGCATCTCCAATCCAAAATTAAATCTAGAATCGGCATCCTATTTCGCAACAAAGCATCCTTCACTCACGCTGCCAAACATGCCCTCGTAAAAATGACCATCCTACCGATCCTCGACTTCGGCGATATCATTTACAAAATAGCCTCCAACACTCTACTCAACAAATTGGATGCAGTCTATCACAGTGCCATCCGTTTTGTCACCAAAGCCCCATATACTACCTACCACTGCGACCTGTACGCTCTCGTTGGCTGGCCCTCGCTTCATACTCGTCACCAAACCCACTGGCTCCAGGTCATCTACAAGTCTTTGCTAGGTAAAGCCCCACCTTATCTCAGCTCTCTGGTCACCATAGCAGCACCCACTCGTAGCACGCGCTCCAGCAGGTATATCTCACTGGTCACCCCCAAAGCCAATTAGTCCTTTTGCCACCGTTCCTTCCAGTTCTCTGCTTCCAATGACTGGAACGAACTGCAAAAATCACTGAAGCTGGAGACACATATCTCCCTCACTAGCTTTAAGCACCAGCTGTCAGAGCAGCTCACCGATCACTGCACCTGTAAATAGCCCATCCAACTACCTCATCCCCATACTGTATTTATTTATTTATTTATATTGTTCCTTTGCACCCCAGTATCTCTACTTGCACATTTACCATTCCAGTGTTTAATTGCTATATTGTAATTACTTCGCCACCATGGCCTATTTATTGCCTTACCTCCCTTATCTTACCTCATTTGCACACACTGTATAGACTTTTTCTACTGTATTATTGACTGTATGTTTGTTTATTCCATGTGTAACTCTGTGTTGTTATTTGTGTCGAACTGCTTGGCTTTATCTTGGCCAGGTCGCAGTTGTAAATTAGAAATTGTTCTCAACTGGCCTACCTGGTTAAATAATGGTGAAATAAAATAATAATAATAATTTCATATATGCTGTGTACCCAAATAACTGAAGCTAAATGGGGAAGGGCGTGTCCTGATATATTACAGCGTGACTATGTAGTGCGTGGGTGTACACTAGTGTGTGCGCGTGCGTGCGTCCGTGTGCGCCTCTTTTAGGGCGGTGCGCACTGCAGAGAGGGTGGCACAGCTCCTAGTCAGGAAGGGCAGGGCTGGAGTTGCCAGCTGCTGCTGAGATCAATAGAATAGCAGCAGTTTCAGATGAACAGCACCAGCTCATCCACATGAACTAGAGAGCCATAGAGCACAGAGCCAGCACAGTACAGAGCCAGCACAGTACAGAGCCAGCACAGTACAGCACAGAGCCAGCACAGTACAGAGCCAGCACAGTACAGCGCCAGCACATAGCCAGCACAGTACAGAGCCAGCACAGTACAGAGCCAGCACAGTACAGCACAGTACAGAGCCAGCACAGTACAGAGCCAGCACAGTATAGCACAGTACAGTACAGAGCCAGCACAGTGCAGCACAGTACAGAGCCAGCACAGTGCAGCACAGTACAGAGACAGCACAGTGCAGCACAGTACAGAGCCAGCACAGTACAGAGCCAGCACAGTACAGAGCCGCAGCAGCACAGTACAGAGCCAGCACAGTACAGAGCCAGCACAGTACAGAGCAGCACAGTACAGAGCAGCACAGCATGAACAGCCTCCTCTCCTCTAGTACTACTTTTGCCCCGCCCTGTAGCACCCTCAAGACAACACATAGGCTCCTGCAATACATACAGACACAGAGACATAAAAGGAATAGACAGCCAGACAGACAATGTGTCTGTGTCTGACATGTAAAGTGTACCAGTACAAGCATGTTTGAGAGAGCTAGCAGGGAACAGATACGAAATGTATATTTAAAAACATGTATAAACCAAATGTCTGTGTATGTGAGCGATAACGCCGTGTAGTAGATGACCATAAGGTCTAGTCAAAACTCCAGTTGCCAGTGTTCGTGTCTAAAACAAGAAAATGTGGGGGCGATTTTCATTGCTCGGTGAGCTCAAAAACACTTAGAGCAGGTAAATAAATCCTGCCCCTGTGCAGATCTGTGACTGGCACACTACAGCTGCAGAAGGAGAAAGGAAGAAAAAGAGAGGCAGAAAATAGAGAGCGATACAAAGAGAGAGAGAGAGAAAGAGAGGGACAAAGAGAGAGAGAGAAAGGAATACAAAGAGAAAGCAAAAGAGAGAGCAGAGTCACAGCTGGCTGCCCTACAGCTCTGTTTCGGATGTCACTAAGCCTACTCATTCTACTCTTGGCTAATGGATAGTGCCCAATTCATTTGAATTTGGCGAGTAACATTGAGATGGAAGAGAATTAAAGAGCAATCAAATAGTTAGTGTAGTGTTTCAGTCAGGAGGAAAGTCCTAACAGCTGGTGCTGTCACAGCTGTCACATAGCTTAACCTGTTCTGTCTCTGATATTGTCTCTAAACGTATGTTCACCAATGCACCTAGGCACGCTGTTAACCCCAACTCAGACCCTAAAAGAGACTATTGACTCCAACCCCTCAACTCTGACCAAAGGATTAAATGAGCGTTCACATCCGTCCACATGCTAGGTAGCTACATTCCCATTCACTTTTCATGGACACTGATTCCTTTTGATTTTTCAGTCTCTTGGCAACACATACACCATGGCCGTGTTCCAGGCTTGAAGACGCATGCCAGATCTTACAACGCCTTGATAGGTGTTTAACGTATCAGCTAAACATTATGATATAGGGCGATTCCGTGCCAGGATAGCCCAAAAAATTTGGGGTATCATATTGTTCTGGCAATTCTCACATAGAAACTTAATTGGGAGGAAGGATGTTTGACATGCTTTTTACATTTGTATCACAAAGCCTTTTTTTTTTAAATTCATGAGGAAGTGTTCATTTGAGGACCTTTTAGACCTGTACATGCCTCCTGTAAGACGCTATGATCCGGGAATCGTGCACGATACATGCAACATCTTGGTGTCATTACGCTCTAACATATGGACTATGTCTACAATCTGAAAAAAATAAATGCTTATATTACTATCTCAAAAGTACTTCTGAATTATTGATATATTTTATGTTAAATAAATGTAATTGTATTTTGACAGAACCTCGACATACTCCATATGTTTGAGCACAATATAGGGAGTACAATGACACCAAGATGTTGTCCGTTATGCTTGAGCAAGGCACGCAACCCTAAATTGCGTTTGTAAATCGTTCTGGATAAGACAACTAAAATGTAAATGTATCATGTACGGTTCCCGCATCATAGGGTCACTTTCATCAAGATTTTCTCCAAAATAGTTTGTGATAGAAAAAAAACGTTAAAGATCCTTCCTCCTAATGACGTTTCTATGTGAGAATTGCCAGAACGTTCGGATACAAAAAAATATTTTATCTGTATCCTTTCGTGGAATTACCCACTAGAAATCTGATTCCCGACTGCGCAGTTGATGATGTGGAAAGCAACCATTGGTCGATGCAATGCAACATCTGCAACATCTGCAATGTAAGCCTTCCCCGTAGCTCAGTCGGTAGAGCATGGTGTTTGCAACGCCAGGGTTGTGGGTTCGATTCCCACGGGGGGCCAAGTACGAATTTTTTTTTTGAAATGAATGAAATGTATGCATTCACTACTGTAAGTCGCTCTGGATAAGAGCGTCTGCTAAATGACAAAAATGTAAAAAAAATGTAAAATGTACTCGTTCTGGAACATGACCCATCTTTGGCAGTGCTCTGCCTAATTATCACTTCCAGGTCATACCCCTAAACTAGGTTGTCATTGGACAAGTCCAGACGATGAACAAGTGACTGCTATGCTGAGCTGCTATGAGAGAAAAACTAGACGGAGAGCATGATGAGTAAAACACCAAGAGACATTGATTGACAAGGAGCTGAGGATGGAGATATGTCTTCGTCTAATGAGTGTTCAAAAGGCAACTACACACTCTTGTCTTTGCTGCTTGCGCTATGAAGGACCTTGAGGGGGTTGAGGAAAGGATAGAACATGACCAGATGTTCTCCTCTTTTTGCAGGAAAGAGAGGGACAGTCAGAATGGAAGGAGACTAATGCTAAACTATTCTATCTCAGTACAGCTGAGCATCTTTGTCTGTCTTTACCAACAACTGTCAGACGAGTGGATAGCACTGTATATCACCTTGATTAATTAAGAGGTGAAAGGGTTTATACTCCGTGTGTGTCTAGAGATTGCAGGCTCCCAACATCAGCGCACAAGTCATAAGCCACAGTGCCACGATAACTTTAAACAACTCCAATGCAAAACAATTACAAAAATAAGATCCCATTGCTGTCACATCACGTCATGTCATTCTGTAAGGAAAGGCATATGACATGCTAGTTCAGTATTCTGTCTGACCTGTTTCAGCGGCAGCAGCATGAACTCCTCGGTCTTGGACACCTCCACAAAGTGCTGCAGGACGTACTTGTGCGCCGACTTGAGTAGGTCGCTGCAGGAATGTGTGTCTGCGAAGCCGCGGATGCCCAGGCAGTTAGAGGGGTCCAGCTGGCTGAGGAGGAACTTACAGCAGGCGTCCCTCACCCCGTTGAGCTGCAGCAGGCTGGCCGCTGGGAGTAAGGTCTAGAAGAAAAAGAGGACGATCGGGTGGAGCCATAGACGCCTGAGCGATGGAGCAAACGTAGCAGCTGCAGTTTTTGCACTCCCACTTTTTTTTAACAGAAAAGTATCATGATACATTGGGTAATTTCTCATTTTCAAATGATTAGTAATGTTTTGAGCTAGTCTGTATTAAAATACATAATCATTATATAATATATAAAATGGAAGTAACAGATTCATTTTGCACCCCCTCCCCTCGTTGCCTCAAGATGAATGGTTTTGCCCACTTGAAAGTGATGCTTCACTCCCTTGCTCCACTGTTTTGGCTCAGTGCAGTTAGAAAGCACTAGTTGCTCCACTGTGTTGGCTCAGTGCAGTTAGAAAGCACTAGTTGCTCCACTGTTTTGGCTCAGTGCAGTTAGAAATCACTAGTTGCTCCACTGTGTTGGTTCAGTGCAGTTAGAAAGCACTAGTTGCTCCACTGTGTTGGCTCAGTGCAGTTAGAAAGCACTAGTTGCTCCACTGTGTTGGTTCAGGGCAGTTAGAAAGCAAAAGTTGCTCCACTGTGTTGGTTCAGTGCAGTTAGAAAGCACTAGTTGCTCCACTGTTTTGGTTCAGTGCAGTTAGAAAGCACTAGTTGCTCCACTGTGTTGGCTCAGTGCAGTTAGAAAGCACGAGTTGCTCCACTGTTTTGGCTCAGTGCAGTAGAAAGCACTAGTTGCTCCACTGTTTGGCTCAATGCAGTTAGAAAGCACTAGTTGCTCCACTGTTTTGGCTCAGTGCAGTTAGAAAGCACTAGTTGCTCCACTGTGTTGGCTCAGTGCAGTTAGAAAGCACTAGTTGCTCCACTGTGTTGGCTCAGTGCAGTTAGAAAGCACTAGTTGCTCCACTGTGTTGGCTCAGTGCAGTTAGAAAGCACTAGCTGCTCCACTGTGTTGGCTCAGTGCAGTTAGAAAGCACTAGTTGCTCCACTGTGTTGGCTCAGTGCAGTTAGAAAGCACTAGTTGCTCCACTGTGTTGGCTCAGTGCAGTTAGAAAGCACTAGTTGCTCCACTGTGTTGGCTCAGTGCAGTTAGAAAGCACTAGTTGCTCCACTGTGTTGGCTCAGTGCAGTTAGAAAGCACTAGTTGCTCCACTGTGTTGGTTCAGTGCAGTTAGAAAGCACTAGTTGCTCCACTGTGTTGGTTCAGTGCAGTTAGAAAGCACTAGTTGCTCCACTGTGTTGGTTCAGTGCAGTTAGAAAGCACTAGTTGCTCCACTGTGTTGGTTCAGTGCAGTTAGAAAGCACTAGCTGCTCCACTGTGTTGGCTCAGTGCAGTTAGAAAGCACTAGTTGCTCCACTGTGTTGGCTCAGTGCAGTTAGAAAGCACTAGTTGCTCCACTGTGTTGGCTCAGTGCAGTTAGAAAGCACTAGTTGCTCCACTGTGTTGGCTCAGTGCAGTTAGAAAGCACTAGTTGCTCCACTGTGTTGGCTCAGTGCAGTTAGAAAGCACTAGTTGCTCCACTGTGTTGGTTCAGTGCAGTTAGAAAGCACTAGTTGCTCCACTGTGTTGGTTCAGTGCAGTTAGAAAGCACTAGTTGCTCCACTGTGTTGGTTCAGTGCAGTTAGAAAGCACTAGTTGCTCCACTGTTTTGGCTCAGTGCAGTTAGAAAGCACTAGTTGCTCCACTGTGTTGGCTCAGTGCAGTTAGAAAGCACTAGTTGCTCCACTGTTTTGGCTCAGTGCAGTAGAAAGCACTAGTTGCTCCACTGTTTGGCTCAATGCAGTTAGAAAGCACTAGTTGCTCCACTGTTTTGGCTCAGTGCAGTTAGAAAGCACTAGTTGCTCCACTGTGTTGGTTCAGTGCAGTTAGAAAGCACTAGCTGCTCCACTGTGTTGGCTCAGTGCAGTTAGAAAGCACTAGTTGCTCCACTGTGTTGGCTCAGTGCAGTTAGAAAGCACTAGTTGCTCCACTGTGTTGGCTCAGTGCAGTTAGAAAGCACTAGTTGCTCCACTGTGTTGGCTCAGTGCAGTTAGAAAGCACTAGTTGCTCCACTGTGTTGGCTCAGTGCAGTTAGAAAGCACTAGTTGCTCCACTGTGTTGGTTCAGTGCAGTTAGAAAGCACTAGTTGCTCCACTGTGTTGGTTCAGTGCAGTTAGAAAGCACTAGTTGCTCCACTGTGTTGGTTCAGTGCAGTTAGAAAGCACTAGTTGCTCCACTGTTTTGGCTCAGTGCAGTTAGAAAGCACTAGTTGCTCCACTGTGTTGGCTCAGTGCAGTTAGAAAGCACTAGTTGCTCCACTGTTTGGCTCAATGCAGTTAGAAAGCACTAGTTGCTCCACTGTTTTGGCTCAGTGCAGTTAGAAAGCACTAGTTGCTCCACTGTGTTGGTTCAGTGCAGTTAGAAAGCACTAGCTGCTCCACTGTGTTGGCTCAGTGCAGTTAGAAAGCACTAGTTGCTCCACTGTGTTGGCTCAGTGCAGTTAGAAAGCACTAGTTGCTCCACTGTGTTGGCTCAGTGCAGTTAGAAAGCACTAGTTGCTCCACTGTGTTGGCTCAGTGCAGTTAGAAAGCACTAGTTGCTCCACTGTGTTGGCTCAGTGCAGTTAGAAAGCACTAGTTGCTCCACTGTGTTGGTTCAGTGCAGTTAGAAAGCACTAGTTGCTCCACTGTGTTGGTTCAGTGCAGTTAGAAAGCACTAGTTGCTCCACTGTGTTGGCTCAGTGCAGTTAGAAAGCACTAGTTGCTCCACTGTTTTGGCTCAGTGCAGTAGAAAGCACTAGTTGCTCCACTGTTTGGCTCAATGCAGTTAGAAAGCACTAGTTGCTCCACTGTTTTGGCTCAGTGCAGTTAGAAAGCACTAGTTGCTCCACTGTGTTGGTTCAGTGCAGTTAGAAGGCACTAGCTGCTCCACTGTGTTGGCTCAGTGCAGTTAGAAAGCACTAGTTGCTCCACTGTGTTGGCTCAGTGCAGTTAGAAAGCACTAGTTGCTCCACTGTGTTGGTTCAGTGCAGTTAGAAAGCACTAGTTGCTCCACTGTGTTGGTTCAGTGCAGTTAGAAAGCACTAGTTGCTCCACTGTGTTGGTTCAGTGCAGTTAGAAAGCACTAGTTGCTCCACTGTTTTGGCTCAGTGCAGTTAGAAGGCACTAGTTGCTCCACTGTTTTGGCTCAGTGCAGTTAGAAAGCACTAGTTGCTCCACTGTGTTGGTTCAGTGCAGTTAGAAAGCACTAGTTGCTCCACTGTTTTGGCTCAGTGCAGTTAGAAGGCACTAGTTGCTCCACTGTTTTGGCTCAGTGCAGTTAGAAAGCACTAGTTGCTCCACTGTGTTGGTTCAGTGCAGTTAGAAAGCACTAGTTGCTCCACTGTGTTGGCTCAGTGCAGTTAGAAAGCACTAGTTGCTCCACTGTGTTGGTTCAGTGCAGTTAGAAAGCACTAGCTGCTCCACTGTGTTGGCTCAGTGCAGTTAGAAAGCACTAGTTGCTCCACTGTGTTGGCTCAGTGCAGTTAGAAAGCACTAGTTGCTCCACTGTGTTGGCTCAGTGCAGTTAGAAAGCACTAGTTGCTCCACTGTGTTGGCTCAGTGCAGTTAGAAAGCACTAGTTGCTCCACTGTGTTGGCTCAGTGCAGTTAGAAAGCACTAGTTGCTCCACTGTGTTGGCTCAGTGCAGTTAGAAAGCACTAGTTGCTCCACTGTGTTGGCTCAGTGCAGTTAGAAAGCACTAGTTGCTCCACTGTGTTGGCTCAGTGCAGTTAGAAAGCACTAGTTGCTCCACTGTGTTGGCTCAGTGCAGTTAGAAAGCACTAGTTGCTCCACTGTGTTGGTTCAGTGCAGTTAGAAAGCACTAGTTGCTCCACTGTGTTGGTTCAGTGCAGTTAGAAAGCACTAGTTGCTCCACTGTGTTGGTTCAGTGCAGTTAGAAAGCACTAGTTGCTCCACTGTTTTGGCTCAGTGCAGTTAGAAAGCACTAGTTGCTCCACTGTGTTGGCTCAGTGCAGTTAGAAAGCACTAGTTGCTCCACTGTTTGGCTCAATGCAGTTAGAAAGCACTAGTTGCTCCACTGTTTTGGCTCAGTGCAGTTAGAAAGCACTAGTTGCTCCACTGTGTTGGTTCAGTGCAGTTAGAAAGCACTAGCTGCTCCACTGTGTTGGCTCAGTGCAGTTAGAAAGCACTAGTTGCTCCACTGTGTTGGCTCAGTGCAGTTAGAAAGCACTAGTTGCTCCACTGTGTTGGCTCAGTGCAGTTAGAAAGCACTAGTTGCTCCACTGTGTTGGCTCAGTGCAGTTAGAAAGCACTAGTTGCTCCACTGTGTTGGCTCAGTGCAGTTAGAAAGCACTAGTTGCTCCACTGTGTTGGTTCAGTGCAGTTAGAAAGCACTAGTTGCTCCACTGTGTTGGTTCAGTGCAGTTAGAAAGCACTAGTTGCTCCACTGTGTTGGCTCAGTGCAGTTAGAAAGCACTAGTTGCTCCACTGTTTTGGCTCAGTGCAGTAGAAAGCACTAGTTGCTCCACTGTTTGGCTCAATGCAGTTAGAAAGCACTAGTTGCTCCACTGTTTTGGCTCAGTGCAGTTAGAAAGCACTAGTTGCTCCACTGTGTTGGTTCAGTGCAGTTAGAAGGCACTAGCTGCTCCACTGTGTTGGCTCAGTGCAGTTAGAAAGCACTAGTTGCTCCACTGTGTTGGCTCAGTGCAGTTAGAAAGCACTAGTTGCTCCACTGTGTTGGTTCAGTGCAGTTAGAAAGCACTAGTTGCTCCACTGTGTTGGTTCAGTGCAGTTAGAAAGCACTAGTTGCTCCACTGTGTTGGTTCAGTGCAGTTAGAAAGCACTAGTTGCTCCACTGTTTTGGCTCAGTGCAGTTAGAAGGCACTAGTTGCTCCACTGTTTTGGCTCAGTGCAGTTAGAAAGCACTAGTTGCTCCACTGTGTTGGTTCAGTGCAGTTAGAAAGCACTAGTTGCTCCACTGTTTTGGCTCAGTGCAGTTAGAAGGCACTAGTTGCTCCACTGTTTTGGCTCAGTGCAGTTAGAAAGCACTAGTTGCTCCACTGTGTTGGTTCAGTGCAGTTAGAAAGCACTAGTTGCTCCACTGTGTTGGCTCAGTGCAGTTAGAAAGCACTAGTTGCTCCACTGTGTTGGTTCAGTGCAGTTAGAAAGCACTAGCTGCTCCACTGTGTGGCTCGGCGTGGCCAGTGCCCACGGTGGCTCAGGCGGAAAGCACTAGTTGCTCCACTGTGTTGGCTCAGTGCAGTTAGAAAGCACTAGTTGCTCCACTGTGTTGGCTCAGTGCAGTTAGAAAGCACTAGTTGCTCCACTGTGTTGGCTCAGTGCAGTTAGAAAGCACTAGTTGCTCCACTGTGTTGGCTCAGTGCAGTTAGAAAGCACTAGTTGCTCCACTGTGTTGGTTCAGTGCAGTTAGAAAGCACTAGTTGCTCCACTGTGTTGGCTCAGTGCAGTTAGAAAGCACTAGTTGCTCCACTGTGTTGGTTAAGGGCAGTTAGAAAGCACTAGTTGCTCCACTGTGTTGGTTCAGTGCAGTTAGAAAGCACTAGTTGCTCCACTGTTTTGGTTCAGTGCAGTTAGAAAGCACTAGTTGCTCCACTGTGTTGGCTCAGTGCAGTTAGAAAGCACTAGTTGCTCCACTGTTTTGGCTCAGTGCAGTTAGAAAGCACTAGTTGCTCCACTGTGTTGGTTCAGTGCAGTTAGAAAGCACTAGTTGCTCCACTGTGTTGGTTCAGTGCAGTTAGAAAGCACTAGCTGCTCCACTGTGTTGGCTCAGTGCAGTTAGAAAGCACTAGTTGCTCCACTGTGTTGGCTCAGTGCAGTTAGAAAGCACTAGTTGCTCCACTGTGTTGGTTCAGTGCAGTTAGAAAGCACTAGTTGCTCCACTGTGTTGGTTCAGTGCAGTTAGAAAGCACTAGTTGCTCCACTGTTTTGGCTCAGTGCAGTTAGAAAGCACTAGTTGCTCCACTGTGTTGGCTCAGTGCAGTTAGAAAGCACTAGTTGCTCCACTGTGTTGGTTCAGTGCAGTTAGAAAGCACTAGTTGCTCCACTGTGTTGGTTCAGTGCAGTTAGAAAGCACTAGTTGCTCCACTGTGTTGGCTCAGTGCAGTTAGAAAGCACTAGTTGCTCCACTGTTTTGGCTCAGTGCAGTTAGAAAGCACTAGTTGCTCCACTGTTTTGGCTCAGTGCAGTTAGAAAGCACTAGTTGCTCCACTGTGTTGGTTCAGTGCAGTTAGAGAGCACTAGTTGCTCCACTGGTGTTAAAAATGAAAAGGCATATGCACATTTAAAAAAAAAAATCTATTCTGTTGTGCGTCTACATTTGTATCATTGTTTCATGTCAGGGTGTTGTTACATATCATTTGAGAGGCGGCACCACAAGCAAATTTTGTCATTTCACTTTGCCTGTAAGAACCTTGATGAGCACGAGCATGTCTGATAAGGCTTTGCTGTATCGCAGCCCCTGAAAGAACCTCAATTGCTGGAGTCCTCTCTCCTTCACAAAACTCATTGGAGGAGAAGGTCAGGGGGCGGGACCTCTGGCTTTCTCATCCAATGGGTTTTGAGAAGGAGGCGAGGAGAGAGGACATGAGGAGTTTACACTTGAGATTCTCCCATTGACTGAGTAGCCTTCCAGCAGCCTTTGCAGAAAACTGCATGTCCGGTAGCTTGCGGGCTGTCAATGAGTAGCTCACAAGTAGATACTAGAAATAATCAGTAGGCCTAATATTACATGATTAAATCTGTGAAATAACTTTTCTCCCCAAGCTGTTTACAGGTATTTAGCACCATTCTGCATTTTTGCCATCCATTTTCCCAACATAAATTGGTTTAAATCACATTGTTAAAATGTTGTTTTCATTCATTTCCAAAAGTAAACAGCCTGTCTGAGCCCCATGAGAGTACACCATGGCCGCTTCACGGTTACAACGTAGCCAAGCTGTGTTTATATGTGCCTATGCGCAAATTGAAAAAGCACAGGATAGTTATACCTTGATGAAACAGCTCTGCTTTGCTTGGTTGGTAATATCGACCAAATAAGTAATTTCTACCCTTGTTGCATCAAATATGTATGCTGCTGAGACAAGTTTTAAACATTTTCATGGTGACAGTAGCTAGGTTTCCATCCAATTGGCAACAGATTTTCATGCGAATATTCGAAAATATGCATGAAGAAAATGTGAATTTTTTTCACCAGTGGTGTGTTTCCACCAAATGGACTTGTTGCCGATAAAAATCAGTTCGTTATGACATAGAGCACACAAAATGTACTTTTTTGCTTAAATTTACATGTACTGAATAAAAATCTAAAGTTCAATGTGTTTCCATTGCATTTTTGACTACACCAATAGTTTTGTCAGAAAAACTGTTGGGTTAAATAGCAAATGTGCCAACTCTGGTCTTGGCACGTGTGCTCTAGCCAACAGCTCGAAGATAGTCTACAGTGTGGGTAGGCTAATCTACATGAGATTATTACTGATAAGAGCGAGAACAGCAGTCAAGCATTGATCCTGTCACCAGAATATAACCCTCAATATTTATTGGAAAGGAGCATCAAACTCATCACCTTGCACTTTCACCACCCTGTGAAGTTCAGAATTTATTTAAACTGTAACCTAATAAACTGCATGGTTTCCCAAACTGCATGGTTTCCCAAGTCATAGTGGGAGGACCACACATCATATCATCAAGTTTACTTCGACATGATGGTTATTATATCAATATTTGCGCATAAAGGTGTTTCCACCACCATTTCTCACAGAATACATTTTAACCAACACAAAAATATCCCACCATGTCAGACATACAAATGATCTTTAGGCATTTATAAACTTGTACCAAACCTTCCGGTTTCCATCAGCTTATATGGTATACCTTTATTCGCATAAAAACAACAGGGCCAAAAAGGCAGAACGGAAAAGTAATGTGCTTGCTGAGACTACACTTTGTTATTCCTCATTCTTTTCATGATTATTCTGTTTCTTCAATATTCGTTGTCAAACATGTATCCTACTCACTGTAGTGTGTTGTTTAAAAGGGCACTATAAAACTGAATGACAAATGAAAAATCATTGGAAAATAATTTAGTAGCCTAGTCCTGTAACTGTAAAACACTTAAAAAAAGGCAAGATTCTTAAGGTAGGCTACAGTAGAATGATTTTTGTTCAAAATGTGTGGTTAAGAACCAAAACACAATTACATTACGTATGCAGTGCTGTTCACTGTTTCTCTTAATCAAATCAGGCCTACACAATAACACAAATTGCATGCTGTATATGAGTAGCTGGCGAAAGTATTTTTTTTGTATGAAGTAGCTTTCATGAAAGAAAAAGGTTGGAGACCCGTGATCTAGCAAAACTGCTCAAATATGACCCCATATTACCTGAGCTACATTTTATTATTTATATTGCAGATTCGGTCCGCAATTTATGGATATATATAGCTGCCAAAACATGCAAATGTGATCATGATAAATTAATAATACATTTGCAATATTATTTTTATGTGAACATAATCTATGACCAAATTGAAAGGCAAAACTACAGTTTGCATTTTCAAGTTGACCGTTCTTGGTCAATGCCCTACCAGATAACACTGCCATATTGAGAAAGTAAATTGTTCAAAGACACATTTAAATTCACATTTGTAATTGTACTACATTATTGTGATCACATGACAAAAAGAAAATGAAAACTTAATGTCCAATTTAACAACGCTTTTTCTTAACCTAACAAGTACAAAATTCTTATTCTTATTGGGTAAAACAATATTATTCTTCTATATTATTTTTCGATTTCATTTCCTCATTGACAAGCGTTACCCGGACCACATTCTTAACAGTTTGACGTGTCAATCTATCACCGTGGGTGGGATTGTCAGGGGAGGAGCAGGATATTTGTGAGAGTCACAGGGTTGTTGGGTTTCAGACCTGTCAATTATTTATTGGGGGTGAGATTTTCAGGGAAGGTAGTAGATTAGTAATCTAGTCATTAAAACACTAAATGGTTGTGTTCTGTTCATAAATCTGGATTTCCCCTGTGAAGAAAGTGTAGAAATGCAGGTAAGAAATACTTTGACGAAGTAATGTAATCATCAGTATCAGTATGTTTTCGTGCAATACTTTTACGGTTTTTACTTTAGGTTACTAAATGTATTAGTTCCAGAGGTAAGTATACAAAGCTATTAAAACAAGAGTCAAATACTTCTCAAACCCTTTCAGATTTCGTGATCTCCACGAACATCAGAGTACAGAACTCTCACGTTATTACTTTGATAGCGGTCAGAGAAGTTTACAAACTTTGAGTGTTCGAGACCACCATTTAGAATAATGATGGTACATTAGGAGCTCATCCCAAATGGCCCTCTATTCCCTACATACTGACTACATAGTGCACTACATATGTAGTTTTATCTCAATCTCTTCATTCAAAGACTCAATCTGGACATTCTTACTGACAGTTGTGGCTGCTTTGCGTGACGTATTCTTGTCTCTACCTTCTTTCCCTTTGTGCTGTTGTCTGTGCCCAATAATGTTTGTACCATGTTGTGCTGCTACCATGTTGTTGTCATGTGTTGCTGCCTTGCTATGTTGTTGTCTTAGGTCTCTCTTTATGTAGTGTTGTGTTGTCTCTCTTGTTGTGATGTGTGTTATGTTCTATATTTCAATATTCTTTTTTAAAAATCCTAGCCCCCGTCCCCACAGGAGGCCTTTTGCCTTTTGGTAGGCCGTCATTGTAAATACGAATTTGTTCTTAACTGACTTGCCTAGTTAAATAAAGGTTAAATACAAATAAATAAATAAAAGTAGGGAATAAAGTGCTATTTGAGACGCAGTCAAGGAAAAGAGCAGTAGTCTTGTCTTCTTACCTGCACGTTGCCTTCCCCAACCACGATTTCTGCCGTGTAGGCATACTGAACCAGCTGTTCCAACGCCTGGGGGTCAATGTCATGCAGGGTCACGTGGGTCTGGCGACTCTCCGACATCTCATCTGCATGACCACAGACAGACAACAGAATTTTCCAGTTTTCCAATCTGCAGTGTAAATGTGCCCGTGTCCGTGCGGACAAACCATATTAGAAACCAATTCAACATGTCAAGTCAGAGAAATCAAATCAGAGTTTATTTCAAGTGCATTTAACACATTTTAACTGAAAGAGTTGTGTGTGTGTGTGTGTGTGTGTGTGTGTGTGTGTGTGTGTGTGTGTGTGTGTGTGTGTGTGTGTGTGTATAATGTGGTATATATTCTTTTGCAGGGTTCCCCAACTGGCAGCCCATGGGCGAGGGGGACGGGAGGGGGGACGGGACATAAAAGACTGTAATAACACCAGCAACTCAGCTCAAAGAGATTTTAATTTTTGAAATCTGTTTCAAAGTATTCCCACATATGTGATCGCATACAAATGTAAGCAAGCTTTGAAATTACTATGTTATAGTCAAATGTTATATCCGTTTGGGCTTCTTGCGCTCAATTTGCATTCTAAAAATGTTTTGTAATTAAGTTCCGGCCCCATGACCATTGTTTCAAGAACAAAAATGTTCCAACAGGTCAAAAGAGCCAGCACACACGCACAACAGCGTTTGGTTATATTGATTAGATTGTTGGCTATACAGTGCATTCGGAAAGTATTCAGACCCCTTGACTTTTTCCACATTTAGTTACATTACAACCGTATTTTAAAATCACATTTACATACGTTTTCAGACCTTTGGCAGCGTTTACAGCCTCAAGGCTTGGCGCACCTATAGTTGGGGAGTTTCTCCCATTCTTCTCTGCAGATACTCTCAAGCTCTGTCAGGTTAGATGGGGAGCGTCGCTGCACAGCTATTTTCAGGTCTCTCTATAGATGTTTGATCGGGTTCAAGTCCGGGCTCTGGCTGGGCAACTCAAGGACATTCAGAAACTTGTCCCGAAGCCACACCTGTGTTGTCTTGGCTTTGCGCTTAGGGTTGTTGTCCTGTTGGAAGGTGAACCTTCGCCCCAGTCTGAGGTCCTGAGCACTCTGGAACAGGCTTTCATCAAGGATATCTCTGTAATTTACTCTGTTCATCTTGCCCTTGATCCTGATTAGTATTTCTTCCGCTGAAAAACATCCCCACAGCATGATGGTGCCACCCCCATGCTTCACCGTAGGGATGGTGCCATGTTTCCTCCAGACGTGACGCTTGGCATTCAGGCCAAAGAGTTCAATCTGGCATCATCAGACCTGACAATCTTGTTTCTCATGGTCTGAGAGTCCTTTAGGTGCCTTTTGGCAAACTCCAAGCATACTGTTGTGTCCTTTTTACTGAGGAGTGGCTTACGTCTGGCCACTATATGATAAAGGCCTGATTGGTGGAGTGCTGCACAGATGGTTTTCCTTCTGGAAGGTTCTCCCATCTCCACAGAGGACCTCTGGAGCTCTGTAAGAGTGACCATCGCGTTCTTTGTCACCTCCCTGACCAAGGACATTCTCCCCCGATTGGTCAGTTTGGCCGGGCGGCCAGCTCTAGGAAGAGTCTTGGTGGTTCCAAACTTCTTCCATTTAAGAATGTTCTTGGGGACCTTCAATGCTGCAGAATTTTTTTGGTACCCTTCCCCAGATCTGCGTCTCGACACAATCCTGTCTCGGAGCTCTACGGACAATTCCTTCGACCTCATGGCTTGGTTTTTACTCTGACATGCACTGTCAACTGTGGGACCTAATATAGACAGGTGTGTGATCAATGGAAACAGGATGCAGTTGAGCTCAATTTCAAGTCTCATAGCAAAGGGTCTGAATACTTATGCAAAGAAGATAAATTAATACATTTGCTAAAATAAACATAAAAACTGTTTTCGCTTTGTCATTATGGGGTATTGTGTGTATATTTATGTTTTTTTATTTTATTTAATCAATTTTAGAATAAGGCTGTAACGTATCAAAATGTGGCAAAAGGGAAGTGGTCTGAATACTTTCCGAAGGCACTGTATCAGCCGACTTAAATAGGCCTAGGTTTAGAGCATGGTCAGTTGAAAATAAGTCTAGTGGTGAGTCTTAAAGCCTCATACCCTCACAAGCTGCAGGAGGGAGGAGGAAAACTGGGACACACCTCACCTGGTGATCTATGACCCCAACAGGAAAGAACGCACACAGACAACAGAGAGGAAGAAAGGAAGTGGTCACTGATGAGGAAGGAAGCAAACAAATGAGGTGTTGCTCACAAGTTCAGGTGCCACTGCCACTCACACACACACAGTGAGCAAAATGTAGCGCAGTTCAATGTCTGAGCATTCAAGCAAAAACCAATAATCACCACAAACCCGTCACACCACTTTGTTCATGGTAAAGAGGGGGAGACGGTGTCTCAAAGTGAGTGACTAACACTAGTAGTGAACACTTGTGAGGGCATGGAGAAACAGAATAGCAGTCTCAGTAGCAGTGGGTGAGGACTCGGAGGAGGGATACTTACTTGTAAACATGGCGTGGAAGTAGGGACTGCAGGATGCCAGCACCACTTTGTGTGCCTTAATCTCTTTGTTGGAGACGTGCAGCACGATGTCGCAGAGCAAGCTGCGCTGGCGCATCCTGTTCATGGACACGAACGAGTCGTGGTAGTGGCGCTTGGAGTTGTGCGAGATGCTGTGGCCGTCACGGTTCAGCAGCTGCATGCCCCCCTCCATCATGGTGCCCGACTCCGCTGCAGCCGGCTCCTGCCTGGGCCTCACTCTGGGAGACTGCAACACACAAGGGGAGCCATTCCGGTTCTTTTAGGGTTCAACAAATTCTGCGAATTTTACCCAAATTCCCAGGTTTTCTAGAAATCCCAGAAGGAATTTTGCAGCCCTAGGTTCATTCCAATTAAATTGTCCCAATTCGATAAATCTCTGTTTTATGTCATATGTGACTGTTTGTGTCATCAAAATAAACATTACATCACCACTGCTGTAATAGGCATGACATGACATGTGTCATAACAGTCATAGTAGCTGATGTGAAAGATATGACAACTGACTGTACAATCATGACAGCCAGGTATACCAAAATGTAGGTTAGCTAGGCCAGCATGGTTAGCTTGTATAGCACTCTGTGCTAGCCAGTAATATCCACATCATAATACTGACATCAGCTGTCAAGACTGCTTAATTCTACTTTGCTTTAAGTCTGTCCATCAATGTCATTGAAGATGTTGAGGTAGGCTAGGTCCTAATCATGTATGTCAAATAAAAAGTACAATACAGGTCGAGTTAGTTTGACTATTTCATAATAGCAAGCTAGGACTGATGGTTTGGTTAGCTAAACTTGCAAGTCTGTGTGTTTGTTTACCAAAGCATCTACTGTCGACATCTAGTAAACTTGCTAGCTATGGATGAACACATTTCTAGTGGGAAATGTGTTAAATTCTAGTCATGGTATAAAAGGGATAGTCAACTCGTGGCTCTATGCGTTCTCTGGAAAAGAATGCAACTCCATGGAAGTTCAGTATTTCCATAGAACGCATAGCCTCTTGTGGATTATCCCTTATGTCATCTTGTTCAATGTTATCCTTGCTTATAAGGCAATCTTGATATCTTATGTATTGTAATAGAATAAGGTCTTAGCTGATTGACAGCTGCAGCTCCTGGCAGGGTGTGTGGGGTAGAGAAGGATGCGCACGCACACACACACCCTTCCTTTGGTCTCTCTCTCAACCAGTGAGTTCTCACGTTAAGAACACACTTTAGAATGGTGCATAAGCATCTAGATACCCTATACTGTACTCTGTAGAATTGTGTTATAATGAATATTTACATTCCTATCAACTGTGTGTGTTATGCCACAAGTGGCTAAAATGTAATTTAATCTGGTCCTTTTTCTACCAAATGTGGTATATTTTCTTAGTAGTGTTTTAGAATCTAAAGCATCTACAGCAGGCCTTATAAAAGTTTTATGAAGGCTTCATTAAAAGTCCCACTATGATATGTACTGCCATTTTAGCCTGAACAGCTGTTGATTCTTAGAATATCACTTTTAAATGCCTCATCAGCTTTATTCAGCTAACCAGCCCGGTCTAACCCCGTCATAACCCAAAATATAAGGTTGTTTTACTGTAATGGGTGTTAATGGTTGAGTGGATGTCTGAAGACATTGCACCAAGGTTCTGTAAAATGATTCAGGTGGAAATTATATTGTTGTCAATATAGCCTACCTTTCTGATAGGCTGGATGTTTGTTGATTGAAGGCTGTGTGTACACACATGCCATAAGTTTGTGCGTTCTGGGGGTGTAACCAGTCTGAAAGATAACCACTGTTAAAACGGTTAACCCTATCAGTCCTGTGACCCCAGAAAAAGATTTGGCTTTTCATTATCTGACTTTCATTTATATGTAAAGCCCTTATACTTATCCTGACAAGTGTTTTACCATGTTCTTTTCAGGACAACCAGGGCTACAAGCAGAACACAAAACAATTTGACAAAAACAGTTGCATTCATGAGTTTATTGACAAATGTCAATTTAAAAATAAGGTCCAACAAATCAAAAAACAGATAAAGATGAATTTATATGAATTCTGTAAGTACATAAGTTGTTTGCTCACTAAGAGCAACATCCAACTAGTCAGTGACAACTGTGCAGAGTTTGTGAAAGCAACTATGTGAGCTTATTACAGTACTATAGACACTATGTCCTGGGATTTCCTACCTTCTCCGTAGAAGCTTGTGAGCTCTGTGAGAGTCTCAGCTTTTAATACAGATTTTAATAGTTTGTAGTTCAAACCATTCGGACTCTACAGATATATTATTATATTTTTGTAAAAAGACCAGGCCCTGGGCCCCTTCGGAATCCACCCTTAACATATTTTTGTAAAAAGACCAGGCCCTGGGCCTCTTCGGGATCCACCCTTAACATATTTTTGTAAAAAGACCAGGCCCTGGGCCCCTTCGGAATCCACCCTTAACATATTTTTGTAAAAAGACCAGGCCCTGGGCCCCTTCGGGATCCACCCTTAACATATTTTTGTAAAAAGACCAGGCCCTGGGCCCCTTCGGGATCCACCCTTAACATATTTTTGTAAAAAGACCAGGCCCTGGGCCCCTTCGGGATCCACCCTTAACATCTTTTTGGCACACCGGACTTCTGTGACTCTGTATGCTTGTTCTGGGACCCTACTGGTAGTAACATCTTGACAGTAAAGCATTTCACCTGGCCAAGGTTGTACTTCAGTGTGTGTGAGGGGGTGGAGTACTACTATAACAGTGGAGTTATGTTACAACTGGATAACGGTAACACTATCTTACGTTGGTTCTGTGGTAACAGAGTGTACGTTTCATGCCCTGATAACCTAGGCCTAGCTTACACTTTAGGAATCCACTGTCCACTGGTTAATGTCTATGAGGCCTATGCCATAGATTACATAGACTCTATGGAGACTTTGTAGTATGTATCAATGTGAGATACATTACTTTTTGCTCCTTCAACAAATTAATTTTTTAACCATTGATAGAGAAGCATCTTAAAATGTCACCACTACTGCATAACAGGGCTTGTGTCCTCTCTCACTCACTCACACACATTATCCGTAGCCATGCCACCGTCAGTGTCACTGAGGGGACACACAAACCTATTCACACACACATAACGATACCTTTCCTTTTTCTGACTCACTAGGCATTCTGGATGACTGCCAGACGTACTGCTTCAATTTCTGCAGACCATTTCCCCGCTGTGACCATCTTTGTTTGATTATCAACATGCATTTGGTCATTTCACCTTCCTCCTTGAGGTTGTTTCTATTCCTAAAGATGTGGTATTGCACCCCCAACCCCCACACCATCTATTTTGAATAACCGTATCATCAGCAAGAAAAGCAATGGCAGAAAATACAAATTACCAGTGATAAATGTTGCAGTTTCGTGGAACCAGGGAAGAACTGACGACTTGACGGTGGTAGGCCTGATCACCGACAACGAGACAGACCTGGTTGTGTGGTGCCAGGACAACAACCTCTCCCTCAACATCAGCATGACAAAGGAGCTGATCATGGAATACAGGAAATGGAGAGCCGAGCACGCTCCCATTCACATCAGTGGAGTAGGTCGAGAGCTTTAAGTTCCTCAGTGTCCACATCACTAAGGATCTATCATGGTCAACACACACCAACAGTCGTGAAGAGGGCACGAGAATTCCTCTTCGCCCCCAGGAGGCTGAAAAGATTTGGCATGGGCCCTCAGATCCTCAAAAAATTCTACAGCTGCACCATTGAGAGCCTCTTGCATCACTGCTTGGTATGGCAACTGCTTGGCAGCCGACCGCAAGGCACTACAGAGGGTAGTGCGTACGGCCCAGTACATCACTGGGGCAGAGTTCCCTGCCATCCAGGACCTCTATAACAGGCAGTGTCAGAGGAAGGCCATAAAAATTGTCAAAGACTGCAGATACTGTTCTCTCAGCTACCGCACAGCAAGAGGTACCGAAGCACCAAGTCTGGAAACAACCGGAACATGAAAAGCTTCTACCCTCAGGCAATAAGACTGCTAAATAGTTAATAAAATATTTAACCAAATAGCTAGCCAGACTATCTGCATTGACCCTTTACGCAAACTTTTTTGACTCATTAAATACACTGCTGCTACTGTTTATCGTCTATCCTGTTGCCTATGCACTCAATTACCTTGTACCCCTGCACATCAACTCGGTACTGGTACCCTGTGTATACAGGCAAGTTATCGTTACTCACTGTGTATTTATTATTACGTGTTATTACTTTTCTATTTTCTCTTACTCTGCATTGTTGGGAAGGGCCCGTGAGCAAGCATTTCACTGTTAGTCTACACCTGTTGTTTACGATTAAATTTGATTTGAACGACTGATCCCTCTCAATGAAGTCACGGAAGTTCAAGGCAGACCGTGGAATTGCAGGCATTGTTAGCAGAAAACAGGTTCCCCCATTATAGTGATGGAAAAATGGCGATATTCATGGTCAATCTTCATGTCAATATATTTTTTTTAAGACAATCATGGTACCAATAATTGCTTCTAATAGACCAGAAAGACATACGTCTTTGAACCAATATGGCCAAAAGTATCTGGACACCTGCTCGTCGAACATCTCATTCCAAAATCATGGGCATTAATATGGAGTTGGTCCCCCTTTGCTGCTATAACAGTCTCCACTCGTCTGAAAAGTCTTTCCATTAGATGTTATAACATTGCTGCGGGGACTTGCTTCCATTTAGCCACAAGAGCATTAGTGAGGTCGGTCACTGATGTTGGACGATAAGGCCTGGCTCGTGGTCGGCGTTCCAATTAATCCCAAAGGTGTTCGATGGGGTTAAGATCAGGGATCTGTGCAGACCAGTCAAGTTCTTCCACACCGATCTCGACAAACCATTTCTGTACGGACCTCGTTTTGTGCATGGGTCATTGTAATGCTGAAACAGGAAACGGCCTCCCCAATTTTTTTCCACAAAGTTGGAAGCATAGAATTGTCTAGAATGTCATTGTATGCTGTAGCATTAAGATTTCCCTTCACTGGAACTAAAGGGGCCCAAACAATGAAAAACAGCCCCAGACCATTATTCATCCGCCACCAAACTTTACAGTTGGCACTATGCATTGGGGCAGGTAGCGTTCTCCTGGCATCCGTCATACCCAGATTTATCCGTTGGACTGCCAGATGGTGAAGCGTGATTCAGCACTTCAGATAACACGTTTCTACTGCATCCAATGGCAGCCTGCTTTACACCATTCCAGCCGACACTTGGCATTTCGCATGGTGATCTTAGGCTTGTGTGCAGCTGCTCGGCCATGGAAACCCATTTCATGAAGCTCCCGACAAACAGTTATTGTGCTGACATTGTGCTTCCAGAGGCAGTTTGGAACTCGGTAGCGAGTGTTGCAACCGAGGACAGACGATTTTTACGCGCTTCAGCACTCGGCGGTCCCGTTCTGTGAGCTTGCGTGGCCTACCATGTCACAGCTAAGCCGTTGTTGCTCCTAGACATTTCCACTTCACAATAACTGCACTTACAGTTGACCAGGGCAGCTCTAGCAGGGCATAAATTTCATGAACTGACTTGTTGGAAAGGTGGCATCCTATGACGGTGCCACGTTGAAAGTCACTGATTTCTTCAGCATGAGCCATTCTACTGCCAATGTTTGTCTATGGAGATTGCATGGCGGCGTACTCGATTTTATACGCCTATCAGCAATGGGTGTGGCTGAAATAGTCATGTAGAGTACTTAACAAGAGGGGGCAGCAATGAGCTAGCCTGCAACGTATTTTCCTGGAGTAGCTCAAACTCTCCATGAGACGCCATCTTAACCGACTTAATTTGGCTTCAATTCACTATTGAGTCTTCACATAGGATTTAATGGTGTCACGTGAAGCATCCAATTTGATAATTGCTACGGTCTGTCTCGGTCCATATTTGTGTAAAGCATATGATATATGAAGAAAGCCTCCGTTCAATCCTCTGCAGGGGTGCAGTGCTGTCGGAGCGCAGGCTCCTTCCCTTTTGACTCGAGAATACACTGAGCTTGTAAAACTATTTCTGGAAAATTAATTCTGATACATTCTAAATAAATTATATTTAATTACCACTTAAATTCAATGAAAAACTATAGAATGACAAATAAATATGTATAGCAGCCTAGAGGTAGGTAAATGGGGTGGTTTCTTCCGTCTTCTCTCTGGCGGTGGCAAGAATGAACTATTAGGCTACCTGTGTGCACTGCAAAGGCCAGTCAGAGTCTCGACCACTTTGGCCAATCAGAACGGTGGAAAAAAAGTAATTCACTGTGTGTCTGCCTCGAGGATGTTCATAAAACTCCATAGACCCTCTTGCACAGTGGAACCCTGAACAATATGTGACCACTTCTTAGGGCGACACCGTTTTGCTGAAGACTCCCAAACCAGAGTGGCCAAAGGGAGACACAAGGACCAGAGCTCCGAGACAGGATTGTGTCGGGGCACAGATCTGGGGAAGGGTACCAAAAAATGTCTGCAGCATTGAAATAACCCAAGAACACAGTAGCCTCCATCATTCTTAAAATGGAAGAAGTTTGGAATCAACAAGACTCTTCCCTGAGTTGGCCGCCCTGCCACACTGAGCAATCTGGGGAGAAGGGCCTTGGTCAGGTAGGAGACAAAGAACCCGATGGTCACTCTGACAGAGCTCCAAAGTTCCTCTATGGAGATGGGAGAAACTTCCAGAAGGACAACCATCTCTGCAGCACTCCACCAATCAGGCCTTTATGGTAGAGCGGCCAGACAGAAGCCACTCCATAGTAAAAGGAAAATGACAGCCCGCTTGGAGTTTGCCAAAAGGCACCTAAAGGACTCTCAGACCATAAGAAACAAGATTCTCTTGTATGATGAAACCAAGATTGAACTCTTTGGCCTGAATAGCAAGCTTCACGTCTGGAGGAAACCTGGCCCCATCCCTACAGTGAAGCATGGTTGTGGGAGCATCATGCTGTGGGGATGTTCTTCAGCGGTGAGACTAGCCATGATCAAGGGAAAGATGAACGGCACAAAGTACAGAGAGATCCTTGATGAAAACCTTCTCCAGAGCGCTCAAGACCTCAGACTGGGGCGAGGGTTGTTGTGGAATATTCCATTCAAACAATCATCTTTATTCAATATTGATTAAATATTGCAATAATGAAACCGTCGACTCAACATTCTTGACTGTCGGGCCGAGAGCCTACCATTCACAGACAATGCACAGTTTATATAGCTGATACCAGAATGCTTGGTTCCACCCATCCCATATAGATTGGGGGGCACCATAAGCCACGTTGGGTTCATCCTCTGGTCATCTGCCTCTGGTGCTGTTTCCCAGATGCCAGGATAATTATGAATACTGAGGCCTTTGTTCTGTTCCTCCAGGCTCTCTCTATCTCGGTGACACCCACCACATCTGATCTATGGAATGCCAGCTGTAGGTTTTTCATCACCAAGCCATCACTTAATCAGTTGCCAGCCCAAGCTCCATAAAGACTCCTCTCAGTTAACTCAGAAAGGAGAGAGACAGTCCTAAGAACCTTACTCTATTAAATAAAACAACCATTTGGTGCATAAATATGGCATAATCTTGTAATCCTGCTACCACAAGGTTAAACTTCCAACAGGACAACAACCCTAAGCACAGAGCCAAGAATGCAGGGGTGGCTTCGGGACAAGTCTCTGAATGTCCTTGAGCCCGGACTTGAACCCGATCTAACATCTCTGGACAGATCTGAAAATAGCTGTGCAGCGACACTCCCCATCCAACCTGACAGAGCTTGACAGGATCTGCAGAGAAGGGAGAAACTCCCCAAATACAGGCTTGTAGCGTTATACCCAAGAAGATTTGAGATTGCCAAGGTGCTTCAACAAAGTACTGAGTAAAGGGTCTGAATACTTACAGTACCAGTCAAAAGTTTGGACACACCTACTCATTCAAGGGTTTTTCTTTATTTTTACTATTTTCTACATTGTAGAATAATAGTGAAGACATCAACTATTATATAACACATATGGAATCATGTAGTAACCAAAAAAGTGTTAAACAAATCATAATATATTTTATATTTCATATTCTTCAAAGTAGCCACCCTTTGCCTTGATGACAGCTTTGCGCACTCTTGGCATTCTCTCAAACAGCTTCAAGAGGTAGTCACCTGGAATGCATTTCAATTAACAGATGTGCCTTGTTAAAAGTTCATTTGTGGAATTTCTTTCCTTCTTAATGCATTTTAGCCAATCAGTTGTGATAAGGTAGAAGATAGCCCTATTTGGTAAAAGACCAAGTCCATATTTTGGTTGAATTGCTGCAAAGAAACCACTACTAAAGGACACCAATAATAATAAGACACTTGCTTGGGCCAGGAAACACAAGCAATGGACATTAAACCTGTGGAAATCTGTCCCTTGGTCTGATGAGTCCAAATTTGAGATTTTTGGTTCCAACTGCAGTGTCTTCGTGAGATGCAGAGTAAGTGAACGGATGATCTCCGCATGTGTGGTTCCCACTGTGAAGCATGGAGGAGGTGTAATGGTGCTTTGCTGGTGACATTGTCTGTAATTTATTTAGAATTCAAGGCGCACTTAACCAGCACGGCTACCACAGCCTTCTGCAGCGATACGCCATTCCATCTTGTTTGCGCTTAGTGGGACTGTCATTGGTTTTTCAACAGGACAATGACCCAACACACCTCCAGGTGGTGTACGGGCTATTTGACCAAGAAGGAAAGTGGTGGAGTACTGCATCAGATGACCTGGCCTCCACAATCACCTGACCTCAACCCAATTGAGATGGTTTGGGATGAGTTGGACCACAGAGTGAAGGAAAAGCAGCCAACAAGTGCTCAGCATGTAGGAACTCCGTCAAAACGGTTGGAAAAGCATTCCTCATGAGGCTGGTTGAGAGAATGCCAAGAGTGTGCAAAGCTGTCATCAAGGCAAAGGATGGCTACTTTGAAGAATATCAAATATATTATATATTTTGATTTGTTTAACACTTTTTTGGTTATTACATGATTCCATATGTTATTTAATGTCTTCACTATTATTCCACAATGTAGAAAATAGTTAAAAAAAAATAAGAAAAACCCTTGAATGAGTAGGTGTGTCCACACTTTTGACTGGTGCTGTATGTAAATGTGATATTAAATTATTATTTTTTATAAACTTGCAAAATATTCTATAAACATGTTTTGCTTTGTCATTATGGGGTATTGTGTGTAGATTGATGAGGGGAAAAAAAACAATTTAATCAATTTTAGAATAAGGCTGTAACTTAACAAAATGTGGAAAAAGTCAAGGGGTCTGAATACTTTCCGAATGCAACGTATACTGTAACCATGTGTTCAAGATAATCAAATCAAAGTGTATTTATGATACAGCGTGTAAGCTATACAATGAAAGACCTACTCGCAATAAAGCTTTACTTGTAAACAGTGCAATGATATTAAGCTATATGTATTTACATTAGGCTATAGCCTACAAATAGCTATACCATGCAGTCATAGGCCTATTGCAAATGATTGTTGTTTGATCCTGAACTAGCCAAATGGAAGAGCTATCCTTCAGCACCACAAGTTGGTTCAACTTCTTTAATTGACATCATTGCACGATCCTGGCACTATACTTTCAGAACCTTTTACTTAAAATATCCTTTTAAAATTACATTTCATCAAGATCTGTTGCCTATGCCTATAATAGTCATACTCATCATTTATTACAAATAGACGATTTTCCCTTCTCACAACGGTGCTCGTTTAGTAAAGTTAGATAAAATAATCAATGTCTTGCAAGATCACAATTATGAATGTGCATGTTACATAACCAAATATAATACCAACATAGGGCTATAACATTCCTGCTACACCAAAAACACCTCATTTTCTAATGAGATTTTACAATGGTTAGCTGAAACCGAATAGTCATATTTTCTTCTCATGCACCAAAACTCCACAGATCGTGGCACTAGGCAGGATATACACTTTGATTGAAACAAAATACAAGAAAGGCTAATAGTTTAACACCATCTTCTCTAATTCACTCAGGAAACAGTCATTAAAGAAGAACTAAATGCCTATTCCCATTAAAATGATTGAGGTCAATAAAATATTCAGAATGGAGATACGTTTGGACGTGTCACCGGTAAAACATTAATAATGATAATTCATGATTGACAGTGATGATGGCCTATTTTGAAATTAGGTAACCTATGCCTAACTTGATGTTGGAGATTATTACAAATATTTAGACAATAGCCTGTGTGTGGGCATAGGCAGACGTTGCAAGTGGAGGATGCATTTTTTCTAATTATTAAATTGGCTAGATCTGTCGGTACACACTGAGTGATAAAGTCGCTTTAAAAAATAAAAAAAAGTCTCCCTCACCTAAAAAAAAATAGCACTACACCACTGATCCTCTATGATGATGTTGACTGCATGAGCAACGACATCAAATTTAAGGTGGATCTGCAGCAGTGATGAGATCCTCATCGTTGCGGCGTGAATAAAATTAGATACTGACAGGAATAGGTCATGTTTTTTTTTGCTGTAATTGTGATATCGACTAAAACGCGCTTATGACATTCCTAAATTATAATTAGCTATCGACTATGTGCAAGATGCTATCTCTACACCACCTTTAAACCGCTGGCTCGTCTGGTCTGGCCACTCAAGAACGTGCTAGACATTATCGCAAAACAGGGCACTCCAACTCTGTTCCTGGAGAGTTATCCTCCTGAATGGTTTCGCTCCAACCCCAGGTGCAACTAACCTGATTCGTCTGTCTTATCAACCAGCTAATGATTAGAATCAGGTGCCCTCGATTAGGGTTGGAGTGAAAACCTACACTACAGGACGTTAGCACTCCTGCAACAGGGTTGGAGAGCCCTGTCCCAAAACATAACCTGCAGCAAATGATCCTCATCTCTCTAGACTAGACAGACAAATGATAGAGAACTCAGAACTATATTTCGCCGCTCTATTTAAGATTACGTTCCCACAGAGAAGCTGTTCTATAGCTAGAAATAAGTGACTACGTCTGGTTTCCAACGAGATTAACATAAAGTGCAATTTTGAATTTCCAGAATGGCTATTTAGCTAGCGACAATCTTCCATATGTTTAGCTAAACGTTTCCCTTTTTAATCTGTGGCTAAAACATAACTGTCATTGATTTTGCTACTATAGCTAACTAACCGTTAGCTAGCTAGCTATATTTTTACTACATAGACACCGGCAGCCGTGACAAATGACATGGCGATGTCGGGATTTAGCTAGCTAAAGTTAGCTAGCTAGCTACTGTACAGTAGAACTCAAGACTCACCAGCCGTCGTCTGTGTCGCAAGGACAGCACAAATGTATTTCTAGTTGTAACCTTTTCCAGTTTCTTGATATGTTATAGTCCAAGTTCAGAATGTAAGGTATTTGATTTATCAGTATTTTGAATTGTTAATCACCACGTCAACATTACATGATGTCGCATCAAAACAATGCTTCTTGTATCGCTCGCTCCACACAAGTGACACTGACAAATACTTAGTTTCTCCTTCTTTCAGACTGCATTTTAAAACAGTTTTTATATCTTGCAAAACCACAAAGTGAACTAATACATGTTCTGCTATTGCACATGATACCGATTGAAAAGCTGAATACAAAATCCATTTAGATGAACTACAGTCTCTGCTAAGTCTATTGGATTTGCAAAAACCTTTCAAATTGAACGTCACCCATAACATCAACGCTTTAGATTGGTGAAGTTCGAGGTCGTTTTGTTTTGTAGTCACGGTGGGCGAATTATCAGTCTCACAATACCGATGTTCGCGAGTGGATCAAAACAGTAATGTATCATGAGTAAATTGTGACTGACGGATCTACAAATAATAATGAGTTGTTATTTATGATGCAAGGTTATTTGTAGATAATTTGGCTGCAATGTCGAACAAGCCCACAGACTGGAAAAGGATTTAAAGGGGCAATCTGCATACATTTTTGGATTTAGAAATGTATTATACAGTATGTACCCATTGAATCTTGAAGAATGTAACTTAGAAATGCCTCATGAGCTTAGATCAACTGTAGTACCCCATCAGAACCCAAAATATAAACTTGTTTTACTCCAATGTTTTATAAACAGTCAATCTAAACAAACACTATATAGCCTCAAAACATGGTTAAAACTGTAATGTTGATATCCCAGATGGTCAGTCCTTGCAACCATAGCGCTATCTATGAATTTAAGAGTGGTTACATTTCTCCAGCCCCATCACTCAGCTTTTTACCAAAACAGGGGCGGGGACTTTGTTATTGTTCCCCGTCAGTCAGTAACTCGATATAATATACTATGGAAAGTCAACGACCAATCATATTCACATGAAGAAAACTGAAATCACACCCATCAGGAAAAATGGATGCCAAGCCCGCCCTCGGAAGCCCCTCTTTCCTCGCTATAATACCAGAGCTCGCATTCATTTCTGCTTGGCAGAAGAAAGGACGTGTCATGCAATTTACAAACTTTTCAAGCACACGAAGACTACGAGATTCGGCTCTGACTTAGGTGTCTGTTAGTGGGGAGACAGTACACGTCCCTATGGATGTTGCGAGTTTTGGGTCTTGGTATTGGTTTTTGTGTTTGCTAAAATCTAACTACACTGAACAAAAATAGAACAGAAATATAAATGCAATATGTAAAGTGTTGGTCCCATGATTCATGAGCTGAAATAAAGCCTTCCCTGTAGCTCAGTTGGTAGAGCATGGTGTTTGCAACGCCAGGGTTGTGGGTTCGATTCCCACGGGGGGCCAGCACAGAAAAAGAAATGTATGAAATGTATGCATTCACTACTGTAAGTCGCTCTGGATAAGAGCGTCTGCTAAATGACTAAAATGTATAAAAGAGCCCAGAAATGTTCAATACACACAAAAAGCTTATTTCTCTCAAACTTGGTGCATAGATTTGCTTACATCCCTGTTAGTGAGCATTTCTTCTTTGCCAAGATAATCCATCCACCTGATAGGTGTGGCATAACAAGAAACTGATTCAACAGCATGATCATTAAACAGCTGCACCTTGTGCTGGGGACAATAAAAGACCACTCTAAAATGTGCAGTCTTGTCACACAACACAATGCCACAGATGTCTCAAGTTTTGAGGAAGCATTCAATTGGCATGCTGACTGCAGGAATGTCCACTAGAGCTGTTGCCAGAGAATTGAATGTTAATTTCTCTACCATAAGCCGCTTCCAACATCGTTTTTGAGAATTTGCTACTACGTCCAACCGGCCTTACAACCACAGACCACATGTATGGAATCGTGTGGGCGAGCGGTTTCCGGATGTCAACGTTGTGAACAGAGCCTGATCAGCTCTATGTGAAGGAGATGTGTGAGGTAAATGATGGTCACACCAAATACTGATTGGTTTTCTGATCCACACCCCTATCGAGAGTGCGGTATCGTCCATTTGTGGGCATAACAAACACAGTTCCTTCCCCACATTCAGACACACGGTTGGTTGTCAAAAGTGGTGGATATGAAAACAACAACGACAATAAAAATGAATTATCCCAGTCCTCAGGTTGGCACCTTCAGGAGATAATGTATGGGAGACTGGCATCGTTGATGAGGACAGTGACGAGAAGGTATGGTCTGCAATTCGCTGTGCATCCTCCTTTTCGTAGCTAAATGCGAACCTCCTCTGTTAGTCATAAACACATGATTCAGCCGAGTCCAGAACGAGACCCAGTAACTAAATGCGCTGAGCCGGAGTCAAACAAAATTTCTTGTGATTCACTATGAACCCCAGAGACTGAATATGGGAAACCAGCGTGGCAGTGTGGAGCTCCATCTGTTCCCTCGACTCTGCTATGACCAGCCAATTGTCCAGATAGGCCAATACTCTGATCCCCTGGCATCGCACCGGTGCCAAAGCCGCCTCCACCACCATAGAAAAGGTGCAGGGTGAAAGGGAGAACCTGAAAGGCAGGACCAGAAACACATTTGGCCACACACTCTAAATGAAACCTCCGAAAATTTCTGTAGGGAGGATGTATAGCCATATGAAAATATGCATCCTTCAGATCTATGGACGTGAATCAATCGCTGGGACGCACAGACTGCACAGACTGGGGGGGGGAAGGGGGGGCCAGTGCCCCTGTGACAACAATTTTGGACCCCCTTGTGGCCCCCCCTAAATGTGGAGTATGAAATAACTTTTACATAACACATTTTTGCTATTTTTTTTTTTTTTTACATCCGTTATTAGACAGTGGCAACGGGGAACAGTAATGATTATGAAAATGGTATTTTGCCTGCTAATGCCTGCAATGCAGTGAAGAAAACGATATGACAACAATAACGTCTAATGTAACTGGCCCCTCTAACAGTACAACTGGCCCCAGCTTGGCCCCCCAGTTGAAATGGTCTAGAACCGCCACTGCTGCAATAGCCAGCGAAGTGTGAGCATTTTAAACTTGCAAGCTGTGAGGTGTTTGTTTAAAACACTCAAATTCAGGATAGGATGCAATGCAACATTCCATTGCTCTTGGGAACAAAGAAGAACCGGCTGTACCAACCGCTCTGTACTTCTGACACGGGACCACCCAAATAGCCTGCTTTTGAAGGAGACAGGAAATAAAATCGGATTAGCTAACACTTGCCATTGGAACACAGGAGTGATGGTTACTCATAATGGGCCTCTATATGCCTATGTAGATACTCCATAAAAAATCTGCCATTTCCAGCTATAATAGTAATTTACAACATTAACAATGTCTACACTGTATTTGTAAACATTTTGATGTTATTTTAATGGGCAAAAAAAAGAAGACATTTCTAAGTGACCCCAAACTTTTGAACGGTGTTGTAGGTATGCTTGTTAAAAGGCCATTGTAGGTAAGTATGTGTCACGTCCAAACCAGTAAAGGGGTGTATTTATTATTGTAGTTTGGTCAGGACGTGACAGAGGGTATTTGTTTTCATGGTTTTGTGTATGTGTTTAGATCGAGGGATATTTTGTGTAGAGTGTTTCTGGGGTTTATTGGCGTAAGTGTCGATGTAGAGGGGGTAGTTGATTTAGGTGGTTCGGGTTGTGTGTATATTGTAGAGGGGTATTTGATTTATGTGTTCTGGGGTGTTGGGTATGTTCTTGTGTTTGTATTTCTGTGTTGGCCTGGTATGACTCTCAATCAGGAACAGCTGTACATCGTTGTTTCTGATTGAGAGTCATACTTAGGGAGCCTGTTTTCACCTGTCACTTTGTGGGAGGTTATTTCCGTGTTTAGCCTTACAGGACTGTCTATCGTTGTTTTGTATACGTTTTTGGTTTCCCGTCTTTATCCTAATAAAAGAAGATGAGTATATATTTTCCCGCTGCGTCTTGGTCTCAACCCTACGACTGCCGTGACAGTATGGATGTTTTTAAAGGCCACTGCAGATAAGTATACAGTTGATGTCGGAAGTTTACATACACCTTAGCCAAATACATTTAAACTCGGTTTTTCACAATTCCTATCATTTAATCCCAGTACAAATTCCCTGTCAGATCAGTTAGGATCACCACTTTATTTGAAGAATGTTAAATGTCAGAATAAGAGAGAATGATTGATTTATTTCAGCTTTTATTTCTTTCATCACATTCCCAGTGGGTCAGAAGTTTACAAACTCAATTAGTATTTGGTAGCATTGCCTTTAAATTGTTTAACTTGGGTCAAACGTTTTGGGTAGCCTTCCACAAGCTTCCCACAATAAGTTGGATGAATTTTGTCCCAGTCATCTTGACAGAGCTGGTGTAATGGAGTCAGGTATGTAAGGCCTCCTTGCTCACACACACTTTTTCAGTTCTGCCCACAAATTTTCTATAGGATTGAGGTCAGGGCTTTGTGATGGCCATTCCAATACTGTGACTGTTGTCCTTAAGCCATTATGCCACAACTTTGGAAGTATGCTTGGGGTCACTGTCCATTTGGAAGACCCATTTTCAACCAAGCTTTAACTTCCTGACTGATGTTTTGAGATGTTGCTTCAATATATCCACATAATTTTCCCCCTCATGATGCCATGTATTTTGTGAAGCGCACCAGTCCCTCCTGCAGCAAAGCACCCCCACAACATGATGCTGCCACCCCCGTGATTTACGGTTGGGATGGTGTTCTTCGGCTTGCAAGCCTCCCCTTTTTTCCTCCAAACATAACGATGGTAATTATGACCAAACAGTTCTATTTTTGTTTTATCAGACCAGAGGACATTTCTCCAAAAAGTACGATCTTTGTCCAGTTGCAAACCATAGTCTGGCTTCTTTTATGGTGGTTTTGGAGCAGTGGTTTCTTCCTTGCTGAGCGGCCTTTCAGGTTATGTCAATATAGGACTCGTTTTATTGTGGATATGGATACTTTTGTACCTGTTTCCTCCAGCACCTTCACAAGGTTCTTTGCTGTTGTTCTGGGATTGATTTGTGCTTTTTGCACAAAAGTACGTTCATTTCTAGGAGACAAAAAGCATCTCCTTCCGGAGCGGTATGACGGCTGCGTGGTCCCATGGTGTTTATACTTGCGTACTATTGTTTGTACAGATGAACGTGGTACCTTTAGGCGTTTGGAAATTGCTCCCAAGGATGAACCAGACTTGTGGAGGTCTACAATTTCTTTTCTGTGGTCTTGGCTGATTTCTTTTGATTTTCCCATGATGTCAAGCAAAGAAGTACTGAGTTTGAAGGTAGGCCTTGAAATGCATTACATTACATTTTAGTCATTTAGCAGACGCTCTTATCCAGAGCGACTTACAAATTGGTGCATTCACCTTATAATATCCAGTGGAACAACCACTTTACAATAGTGCATCTAAATCTTTTAAGGGGGGGGTTAGAAGGATTACTTTATCCTATCCCAGGTATTCCTTGAAGAGGTGGGGTTTCAGGTGTCTCCGGAAGGTGGTGATTGACTCCGCTGTCCTGGCGTCGTGAGGGAGCTTGTTCCACCATTGGGGTGCCAGAGCAGCGAACAGTTTTGACTGGGCTGAGCGGGAACTGTGCTTCCTCAGAGGTAGGGAGGCGAGCAGGCCAGAGGTGGATGAACGGAGTGCCCTTGTTTGGGTGTAGGGCCTGATCAGAGCCTGAAGGTACGGAGGTGCCGTTCCCCTCACAGCTCCGTAGGCAAGCACCATGGTCTTGTAGCGGATGCGAGCTTCGACTGGAAGCCAGTGGAGAGAGCGGAGGAGCGGGGTGACGTGAGAGAACTTGGGAAGGTTGAACACCAGACGGGCTGCGGCGTTCTGGATGAGTTGTAGGGGTTTAATGGCACAGGCAGGGAGCCCAGCCAACAGCGAGTTGCAATAATCCAGACGGGAGATGACAAGTGCCTGGATTAGGACCTGCGCCGCTTCCTGTGTGAGGCAGGGTCGTACTCTGCGAATGTTGTAGAGCATGAACCTACAGGATCGGGTCACCGCCTTGATGTTGGTGGAGAACGACAAGGTGTTGTCCAGAGTCACGCCAAGGCTCTTAGCACTCTGGGAGGAGGACACAAGGGAGTTGTCAACCGTGATGGCGAGATCATGGAACGGGCAGTCCTTCCCCGGGAGGAAGAGCAGCTCCGTCTTGCCGAGGTTCAGCTTGAGGTGGTGATCCGTCATCCACACTGATATGTCTGCCAGACATGCAGAGATGCGATTCGCCACCTGGTTGTCAGAAGGGGGAAAGGAGAAGATTAATTGTGTGTCATCTGCATAGCAATGATATGAGAGACCATGTGAGGATATGACAGAGCCAAGTGACTTGGTGTATAGCGAGAATAGGAGTGGGCCAAGAACAGAGCCCTGGGGGACACCAGTGGTGAGAGCACGTGGTGCGGAGACAGATTCTCGCCACGCCACCTGGTAGGAGCGACCTGTCAGGTAGGACGCAATCCAAGCGTGCGCGGTGCCGGAGATGCCCAGCTCGGAGAGGGTGGAGAGGAGGATCTGATGGTTCACGGTATCAAAGGCAGCAGATAGGTCTAGAAGGATGAGAGCAGAGGAGAGAGAGTTAGCTTTAGCAGTGCGGAGAGCCTCCGTGACACAGAGAAGAGCAGTCTCAGTTGAATGCCCAGTCTTGAAACCTGACTGATTAGGATCAAGAAGGTCATTCTGAGAGAGATAGCAAGAGAGCTGGCCAAGGACGGCGCGTTCAAGAGTTTTGGAGAGAAAGGAAAGAAGGGATACTGGTCTGTAGTTGTTGACATCGGAGGGATCGAGTGTAGGTTTTTTCAGAAGGGGTGCAACTCTCGCTCTCTTGAAGACGGAAGGGACGTAGCCAGCGGTCAAGGATGAGTTGATGAGCGAGGTGAGGTAGGGGAGAAGGTCTCCGGAAATGGTCTGGAGAAGAGAGGAGGGGATAGGGTCAAGTGGGCAGGTTGTTGGGCGGCCGGCCGTCACAAGACGCGAGATTTCATCTGGAGAGAGAGGGGAGAAAGAGGTCAAAGCACAGGGTAGGGCAGTGTGAGCAGGACCAGCAGTGTCGTTTGACTTAGCAAACGAGGATCGGATGTCGTCAACCTTCTTTTCAAAATGGTTGACGAAGTCATCCGCAGAGAGGGAGGAGGGGGGGGAGGGGGAGGAGGATTCAGGAGGGAGGAGAAGGTAGCAAAGAGCTTCCTAGGGTTAGAGGCAGATGCTTGGAGTTTAGAGTGGTAGAAAGTGGCTTTAGCAGCAGAGACAGAAGAGGAAAATGTAGAGAGGAGGGAGTGAAAGGATGCCAGGTCCGCAGGGAGGCGAGTTTTCCTCCATTTCCGCTCGGCTGCCCGGAGCCCTGTTCTGTGAGCTCGCAGTGAGTCGTCGAGCCACGGAGCAGGAGGGGAGGACCGAGCCGGCCTGGAGGATAGGGGACAGAGGAAATCAAAGGATTCAGAGGGAGGAGAGGAGGGTTGAGGAGGCAGAATCAGGAGATAGGTTGGAGAAGGTTTGAGCAGAGGGAAGAGATGATAGGATGGAAGAGGAGAGAGTAGCGGGAGAGAGAGAGCGAAGGTTAGGACGGCGCAATACCATCCGAGTAGGGGGAGAGTGAGAAGTGTTGGATGAGAGCGAGAGGGAAAAGGATACAAGGTAGTGGTCGGAGACTTGGAGGGGAGTTGCAATGAGATTAGTGGAAGAACAGCATCTAGTAAAGATGAGGTCAAGCGTATTGCCTGCCTTGTGAGTAGGGGGGGAAGGTGAGAGGGTGAGGTCGAAAGAGGAGAGGAGTGGAAAGAAGGAGGCAGAGAGGAATGAGTCGAAGGTAGACGTGGGGAGGTTAAAGTCACCCAGAACTGTGAGAGGTGAGCCATCCTCAGGAAAGGAACTTATCAAGGCGTCAAGCTCATTGATGAACTCTCCAAGGGAACCTGGAGGGCGATGAATGATAAGGATGTTAAGCTTGAAAGGGCTGGTAACTGTGACAGCATGGAATTCAAATGAGGAGATAGACAGATGGGTCAGGGGAGAAAGAGAGAATGTCCACTTGGGAGAGATGAGGATTCCAGTGCCACCACCCCGCTGGCTCGATGCTCTAGGGGTATGCGAGAACACGTAGTCAGACGAGGAGAGAGCAGTAGGAGTAGCAGTGTTATCTGTGGTAATCCATGTTTCCGTCAGCGCCAGGAAGTCTAGGGACTGGAGGGTAGCATAGGCATCCACATAGGCATCCACAGGCACACCTACAATTGACTCAAATTATGCAAATTAGCCTATCAGAAGCTTCTAAAGCCATGACATCATTTTTGGGAATTTTCCAAGCTGTTTAAAGGCTCAGTTAACTTAGTGTATGTACATTTCTGACCCACTGGAATTGTGATACAGTGAATTATAAGTGAAATAATCTGTCTGTAAACAATTGTTGGAAAAATTACTTGTGTCATGCACAAAGTAGATGTCCTAACCGACTTGCCAAAACTAGTTTGTTAACAAGAAATTTGTGGAGTGGTTGAAAAACGATTTTTAATGAATCCAACCTGTGTATGTAAACTTCCGACTTCAACTGTACATGTTTAAAAAGGCATGCAATTAAAAGGCTGCTCAGGATAAGTATTCATGTTTTTAAAAGTCCACTCCAGGAATGTATACACGTTTTAAAAAGCCTCTATGTATTTGTTTTTTATGTAAAACCTTCTTAATAGCTGGCAGCCTCTATGGTTCTTCATAGGTGGTTTGAAATAATTTTTGATAGTAAAAATGTATGTCAGCCTCCGGTGTTAAGAGTTATGTGAAAAAAGAAATCGCCTTAAATTGATCAAAATCAGTATTATAACCGGGAAGACGGGGCTTCCGAGGGTGGGCTTGGCATCCGTTGGCCCATTGGGCGTGATTTCAGTTTTCAGGTGGATATGATTGTTTGTTGACTCCCCATAGTGTAGTTAAGCAATAAGGCACAAGAGGGTGTGGTATATTGCCAATATACTAAGGTGAAGGGATGTTCTTATGCACGATGCAGTGCGGAGGTGCCTTATTGCTTCTATAAACTGGTTACAATGTAATTAGAGCAGTAAAAATACATGTTTTGTCATACCCGGGATATACCACGGTCGTCAGCCAATCAGCATTCAGGGCTCGAACCACCCAGTTTATAATATACCTTGTTTGCTCCTTCAGGGAACATTAGTTATATTCATCAGTGTACGTTTCATCTGCTGATTGCCCCTTTAAAGCCGTAAGAACCACTTTCATATGATACAAACACTGGGGCCATACTTTCCATCATAAGCAACCATTTAAATGTAGACAATGGGCTCATTTGAGTGGTAAGGCTGAAGCTCCGACTGTAGACTAAAGTCGAGGAGTGTACTCGGGAGGTGCATTTGAGACAGCCAAAAGTCTGACATTAATGTGATTTTCCAACAGCAAGGCTCAGCTCAACATGGTAGGGTTGTTATTGTTTAAAAAATATTTTCTTTATAATGTCGAAATAAACATGCCTCCAACCCCCATATAACACACTCCCAAACTAAAATCAAATGTGTGTACACTGTACAATCAATTAGTGAGAGAGTAGCAAATATCACATGAATTTGTGTATACCAACTCTAGCCTATACATGAGTGGTGGCAAAGTTGGTTCCTCTTTCAGTCAGGTCTTTGGTCACGTTCGTGTAGGTCAAACAAAAACAACCTAATGATTGTGTGACAATAGAGCCCACAATGCAGCCGATACTGCAGAATGAAGTTCGTGAAGAGCGACTACAGAAACTTAGCTGACTGCAGTCAATATGTCATGACCTTTGATCACATGATTATTGTAAACTTCATGTCGTCGACATGTAGATGCAAGTCTGACTATTTTTATAATTTTTTTCCCCCCCAGAATGCAAAACACTTACGCCCATAATTATCACCCGTGTGGTCACTGAACCACCTCTGTTACCCTTTGACCTTGTCTTCAGCGTAGGCCACACAGATATTTTGTATCCAAAAATGTGGTTTTGAGCCATCGGCTTGTCCACCTTTGTACATATGAGTCCCTCGTTGCATATGGGTCACACACCAGTCTCCTGCGCACTGGAACTAAGTGGTCGTGTTCCCCTGTTCAGGCGTTGCTGACGCATGTCAGATCTTACAACGCCTGGATAGGTATTTTACATATTAGCTAGCCACATCATTTGTTATAGAAATCAGGTGCCTGACAACACAGTCGATGACGTGGCACATAACCATTGGTTGATCCATGCAATGCCTGAACAGGGGAACACGACCAGTGTCTTTAGGCGTTCCTCAACAACCAATGGGCGAACTCTGCCTGTACAGGCTGGGTTCATAACCCAAAAAAGTGACCCTGTGGTCAAGTATAATTAAGCCGCCCACAGAAGTAGAGTCTAGGGGCGTACCAATCTTGTCATACTCGTATTTGTAATCATATTAGTTTTATCACACTTGATACTCGTAATCGGATTCATGCCACGTTCAAAACAACTGGGAACTCGAAAAAATACGAAGTCAAATCATGACGTCAGTGATCTTCAGGTCGGAAAGTCGGAGCTCTAGAAAGAGGCCTGAGTTCCTGAGTTGGAATTCTGAGTAGGATGGCCATTCAAATAGATTTTTCCTAGTCAGAGATTCCCCCCCCCCCCCCCCCCCAAGTTCCCAGTTGTTTTGAATGCAACTCATGATCGCCAAATCAGAAGTGCGTTGTTAATGCCAGTAAAGCCTATACCTCAAGTGCGCATAATTTTTTTGTTTCAATACCCCATACTGTAGGTGGCGGCAATACACCAATAGGTGTAGTTTGCCATAACTTTAAAGAAGATGATGACAGAGTGCATATTAGAGCACATTATGTTCCTTCACTCATTCTCACATTGTTAATGCACATGAGTCTCTTACTTAGTCCTATTCATCACTCCCCCAGTTAGGGGGAGTGATGAGCTCTACAGCAGAGTCTCACAACTCAATCGCTGGTTGAAAACTGTGTTCTGCCCCTCCCATAAGATAGAATTTGTAGATAATTGGCCCTCTTTCTGTGACTCACCCACAAACAGGACCAAGCCTGGCCTGTTGAGGAGTGACGGACTCCATCCTAGCTGGAGGGGTGCTCTCATCTTATCTACGAACATAGACAGGGCTCTAACTCATCTAGCTCCACAATGAAATAGGGTGCAGGCCAGGCAGCAGGCTGTTAGTCAGCCTGCCAGCTTAGTGGAGTCTGCCACTAGCACAGTCAGCGTAGTCAGCTCAGCTTTCCCCATTGAGACCGTGTCTGTGCCTCGATCTAGGTTGGGCAAAATTAAAAATGGCGGTGTTCGCTTTAGCAATCTCACTAGTATAAAGACCTCCTCCATTCCTGCCATTATTGAAAGAGATTGTGATACCTCACATCTCAAAATTGGGTTACTTAATGTTAGATCCCTCACTTCCCAGGCAGTTATAGTCAATGAACTAATCACTGATCATACTCTTGATGTGATTGGCCTGACTGAAACATGGCTTAAACCTGATGAATTTACTGTGTTAAATGAGGCCTCACCCCCTGGTTACACTAGTGACCATACCCCCCGTGCATCCGGCAAAGGCGGAGGTGTTGCTAACATTTACGATAGCAAATTTCAATTTACAAAAAAAAAAACAATGACGTTTTCGTCTTTTGAGCTTCTAGTCATGAAATCTATGCAGCCTACTCACTCACTTTTTATAGCTACTGTTTACAGGCCTCCTGGGCCATATGCAGTGTTCCTCACTGTTCCCTGAATTCCTATCGGATCTTGTAGTCATAGCAGATAATATTCAAATTTTTGGTGACTTTAACATTCACATGGAAAAGTCCACAGACCCACTCCAAAAGGCTTTCGGCGCCATCATCGACTCAGTGGGTTTTGTCCAACATGTCTCTGGACCTACTCACTGCCACAGTCATACTCTGGACCTAGTTTTGTCCCATGGAATAAATGTTGTGGATCTTAATGTTTTTCCTCATAATCCTGGATTATCGGACCACCATTTTATTGCGTTTGCAATTGCAACAAATAATCTGCTCAGACCCCAACCAAGGAGCATTAAAAGTCGTGCTATAAATTCTCAGACGACCCAAAGATTCCTTGATGCCCTTCCAGACTCCCTCTGCCTACCCAAGGACGTCAGAGGACAAATATCAGTTAACCACCTAACCGAGGAACTCAATTTAACCTTGCGCAATACCCTAGATGCAGTTGCACCCCTAACAATTAAAAACATCTGTCATAAGAAACTAGCTCCCTGGTATACAGAAAATGCACGAGCTCTGAAGCAAGCTTCCAGAAAATTGGAACGGAAATGGCGCCACACCAAACTGGAAGTCTTCCGACTAGCTTGGAAAGACAGTACCGTGCAGTATCGAAGAGCCCTCACTGCTGCTCGATCATCCTATTTTTCCAACTTAATTGAGGAAAATAAGAACAATCCGAAATTTCTTTTTGATACTGTCGCAAAGCTAACTAAAAAGCAGCATTCGCAAAAGGAGGATGGCTTTCACTTCAGCAGTAATAAATGTATGAACTTCTTTGAGGAAAAGATCATGATCATTAGAAAGCAAATTACGGACTCCTATTTAAATCTGGGTATTCCTCCAAAGCTCCATTGTCCTGAGTCTGCACAACTCTGCCAGGACCTAGGATCAAGGGAGATACTAAAGTGTTTTAGTACTATATCTCTTGACACAATGATGAAAATAATCATGGCCTCCAAACCCTCAAGCTGCATACTGGACCCTATTCCAACTAAACTACTGAAAGAGCTGCTTCCTGTACTTGGCCCTCCTATGTTGAACATAATAAACGTCTCTCTATCCACCGGATGTGTACCAAGCTCACTAAAAGTGGCAGTAATAAAGCCTCTCTTGAAAAAGCCAAATCTTGACCCAGAAATTATAAAAAACTATCGGCCTATATCGAATCATCCATTCCGCTCAAAAATTTTTGAAAAAGCTGTTGCGCAGCAACTCACTGCCTTCCTGAAGACAAACAATGTATACGAAACGCTTCAGTCTGGTTTTAGACCCCATCATAGCACTGAGACTGCACTTGTGAAGGTGGTAAATGACCTTTTAATGACGTCAGACCGAGGCTCTGCATCTGTCCTCGTGCTCCTAGATCTTAGTGCCGCTTTTGATACCATCGATCACTACATTCTTTTGGAGAGATTGGAAACCCAAATTGGTCTACATGGACAAGTTCTGGCCTGGTTTAGATCTTATCTGTCGGAAAGATATCAGTTTGTCTCTGTGAATGGTTTGTCCTCTGACAAATCAATTGTAAATTTCGGTGTTCCTCAAGGTTCCGTTTTAGGACCACTATTGTTTTCACTATATATTTTACCTCTTGGGGATGTCATTTGAAAACTTAATGTTAAATTTCACTGCTATGCGGATGACACACAGCTGTACATTTCAATGAAACATGGTGAAGCCCCAAAATTGCCCTCGCTAGAAGCCTGTGTTTCAGACATAAAGAAGTGGATGGCTGCAAACTTTCTACTTTTAAACTCAGACAAAACAGAGATGCTTGTTCTAGGTCCCAAGAAACAAAGATCTTCTGTTGAATCTGACAATTAATCTGGATGGTTGTACAGTCGTCTCAAATAAAACTGTGAAGGACCTCGGCGTTACTCTGGACCCTGGTCTCTCTTTTGAAGAACATATCAAGACTGTTTCAAGGACAGCTTTTTTCCATTTACGTAACATTGCAAAAATCAGAAACTTTCTGTCCAAAAATGACGCAGAAATATTAATCCATGCTTTTGTTACTTCTAGGCTGGACTACTGCAATGCTCTACTTTCCGGCTACCCGGATAAAGCACTAAATAAACTTCAGTTAGTGCTAAATACGGCTGCTAGAATCCTGACTAGAACCAAAAAATGTGATCATATTACTCCAGTGCTAGCCTCCCTACACTGGCTTCCTGTTAAGGCAAGGGCTGATTTCAAGGTTTTACTGCTAACCTACAAAGCATTACATGGGCTTGCTCCTACCTATCTTTCCGATTTGGTCCTGCCATACATACCTCCACGTACGCTACGGTCACAAGACGCAGGCCTCCTAATTGTCCCTAGAATTTCTAAGCAAACGGCTGGAGGTAGGGCTTTCTCCTATAGAGCTCCATTTTTATGGAATGGTCTGCCTACCCATGTGAGAGACGCAGACTCAGTCTTTACTGAAGACTTATCTCTTCAGTAGGTCCTATGATTAAGTATAGTCTGGCCCAGGAGTGTGAAGGTGAACGGAAAGGCTGGAGCAACGAACCGCACTTGCTGTCTCTGCCTTGCCGGTTCCCCTCTCTCCACTGGGATTCTCTGCCTCTAACCCTATTACAGGGGCTGAGTCACTGGTCACTGGCGTACTGGTGTTCTTCCATGCCGTCCATGGGAGGGGTGCGTCACTTGAGTGGGCTGAGTCACTGACGTGGTCTTCCTGTCTGGGTTGGCGCCCCCCCCTTGGGTTGTGCCGTGGCGGAGATCTTTGTGGGCTATACTCGGCCTTGTCTTAGGAAGGTAAGTTGGTGGTTGGAGACATCCCTCTAGTGGTGTGGGGGCTGTGCTTTGGCAAGTGGGTGGGGTTATATCCTGCCTGTTTGGCCCTGTCTGGGGGTTTCATCGGATGGGGCCACAGTGTCTCCTGATCCCTCCTGTCTCAGCCTCCAGTATTTATGCTGCAGTAGTTTATGTGTCGGGGGGCTAGGGTCAGTCTGTTACATCTGGAGTATTTGTCTTGTCTTATCCGGTGTCCTGTGTGAATTTAAATATGCTCTCTCTAATTCTCTCTTTCTCTCTTTCTTTCTCTCGGAGGACCTGAGCCCTAGGACCATGCCCCAGGACTACCTGGCATGATGACTCCTTGCTGTCCCCAGTGTACCTGGCCGTGCTGCTGCTCCAGTTTCAACTGTTCTGCCTGCGGCTATGGAACCCTGACCTGTTCACCGGATGTGCTTGTTGCACCCTCGACAACTACTATGATGATTATTATTATTTGACCATGCTGGTCATTTATGAACATTTTAACATCTTGACCATGTTCTGCTATAATACCCACCCGGCACAGCCAGAAGAGGACTGGCCACCCCTTATAGCCTGGTTCCTCTCTAGGTTTCTTCCTAGGTTTTTGGCCTTTCTAGGGAGTTTTTCCTAGGGAGTTTTTCCTAGCCACCGTGCTTCTTTCACATGCATTGCTTGCTGTTTGGGGTTTTAGGCTGGGTTTCTGTACAGCACTTTGAGATATCAGCTGATGTACGAAGGACTATATAAATACATTTGATTTGATCAACGACATAGGCTAATGGATTGCTGGCTACTACTGGCTGCATTTATTCCAGACACAGATTTAGGTGATAGTAGGCTAATACACTTGCCCAATATATATTGTTTCACTTTTGAGAGGAGCAAAACTTTTCTCTCAACACTTATGCCATAACATTTGTACAATCTACATTTGTCATTTTATTTTCTTATGATCAGTGGCTCGGTAAACATGGCTCAAATAATAATAGAAGGCAAGCATGGTTTTGGATCAAGACATAACGACAGACGTCATCAGCAATGGAATAATTACATTGTATTCAGACCCCTTTTTCCACACTTTGTTACAGTCTTATTCTAAAATGGATTAAATATTTAAAAAAAAATCCTCATCAATCTACACACAATACCCCATAATGACAAAATGAAAACAGGTCTTTAGAAATGTTAGTAAATGTATTAAAAATAAAACAAGTGATTTACATTAGTATTCACGACCCTCTGCTATAAGATTTGAAATTGAGCTCAGGTGCATCCTGTTTCCTTTGATCAGCCTTGAGATGGTTCTATAACTTGATTGGTGTCCACCTGTGGTAAATTCAATTGATTGGACATGATTTGGAAAGGCAAACACTTGTCTATATAAAGTCCCACAGTTGACAGTGCATGTTAGAGCAAAAACCAAGCCATGAGGTCAAAGGAATTGTCCGTAGTGCTCCGAGACAGGATTGTGTCGAGCTACAGATCTGGGGAAGGGTATCAAAAAATGTCTGCAGCATTGAAGGTCCCCAAGAACACAGCGGCCTCCATCATTCTTAGATGTAAGAAGTTTGGAACCACCAAGACTCTTCCTACTGCTGGCTGCCCGGCCAAACTGAGCAGAAGTGCTTTGGTCATGGAGGTGACCAAGAACCCGAAGGTCACTCTGACAGAGCTCCAGAGTTCCTCTGTGGAGATGGGAGAACCTTCTAGAAGGACAACCATCTCTGTAGCATTCCACCAATCAGGCCTTTATGGTAGAGTCGCCAGATGGAAGCCACTTCTCAGTATAAATACACTGCACAGCTTGCTTGGAGCTTGCCAAAAAGGCACCTAACGGACTCAGACCATGAGAAACAAGATTGTCAGGTCTGATGATGCCAAGACTGAACACTTTGGCTCAGTGAAGTTATCCTCGCCAGCTGAGTTATTATTGAAAGGTTTTAAAACAGGGGTGTCAATAATTTTGACCCCTACCTTTTTATGAGACAAAAATGACTTTTTAAACAATCTTTCTCTGAGCAATTGTATTAGTATAAAATAATGGAATTTCCAAATTGTTTGTAGCATTCAATATAGCTCAGTATTCAATTTAGTAATTTTTGCTCATGTTTATCAAGGTTGTCACTAATTTCATACCCCAATGAATATAGTGAGTTGATGCAAATCCATTTTCTGTTTCTAATATGTATGCCTATGCTTTATTTAACAATTTAGGATGAAAATGTCACTCTACACTTGCAATTATATATACACTGCTCAAAAAATAAAGGGAACACTAAAATAACACATCCTAGATCTGAATGAATGAAATAATCTTATTAAATACTTTTTTCTTTACATAGTTGAATGTGCTGACAACAAAATCACACAAAAATAATCAATGGAAATCCAATTTATCAACCCATGGAGGTCTGGATTTGGAGTCACACTCAAAATTAAAGTGGAAAACCACACTACAGGCTGATCCAACTTTGATGTAATGTCCTTAAAACAAGTCAAAATGAGGCTCAGTAGTGTGTGTGGCCTCCACGTGCCTGTATGACATCCCTACAATGCCTGGGCATGCTCCTGATGAGGTGGCGGATGGTCTCCTGAGGGATCTCCTCCCAGACCTGGACTAAAGCATCCGCCAACTCCTGGACAGTCTGTGGTGCAACGTGGCGTTGGTGGATGGAGCGAGACATGATGTCCCAGATGTGCTCAATTGGATTCAGGTCTGGGGAACGGGCGGGCCAGTCCATCGCATCAATGCCTTCCTCTTGCAGGAACTGCTGACACACTCCAGCCACATGAGGTCTAGCATTGTCTTGCATTAGGAGGAACCCAGGGCCAACCGCACCAGCATATGGTCTCACAAGGGGTCTGAGGATCTCATCTCTGTACCTAATGGCAGTCAGGCTACCTCTGGCGAGCACATGGAGGGCTGTGTGGCCCCCCAAAGAAATGCCACCCCACACCATGACTGACCCACCGCCAAACCGGTCATGCTGGAGGATGTTGCAGGCAGCAGAACGTTCTCCACGGCGTCTCCAGACTGTCACATCTGTCACATGTGCTCAGTGTGAACCTGCTTTCATCTGTGAAGAGCACAGGGCGCCAGTGGTGAATTTGCCAATCTTGGTGTTCTCTGGCAAATGCCAAACATCCTGCAGGGTGTTGGGCTGTAAGCACAACCCCCACCTGTGGACGTCGGGCCCTCATACCACCCTCATGGAGTCTGTCTCTGACCGTTTGAGCAGACACATGCCCATTTGTGGCCTGCTGGAGGTCATTTTGCAGGGCTCTGGCAGTGCTCCTCCTGCTCCTCCTTGCACAAAGGCGGAGGTAGCGGTCCTGCTGCTGGGTTGTTGCCCTCCTACGGCCTCCTCCACGTCTCCTGATGTACTGGCCTGTCTCCTGGTAGCGCCTCCATGCTCTGGACACTACGCTGACAGACACAGCAAACCTTCTTGCCACAGCTCGCATTGATGTGCCATCCTGGATGAGCTGCACTACCTGAGCCACTTGTGTGGGTTGTAGACTCCGTCTCATGCTACCACTAGAGTGAAAGCACCGCCAGCATTCAAAAGTGACCAAAACATCAGCCAGGAAGCATAGGAACTGAGAAGTGGTCTGTGGTTACCACCTGCAGAACCACTCCTTTATTGGGGGTGTCTTGCTTATTGCCTATAATTTCCACCTGTTGTCTATTCCATTTGCACAACAGCATGTGAAATTTATTGTCAATCAGTGTTGCTTCCTAAGTGGACAGTTTGATTTCACAGAAGTGTGATTGACTTGGAGTTACATTGTGTTGTTTTTAAGTGTTCCCTTTATTTTTTTGAGCAGTATATATTTTGTAATTTGACAGGTCCATGGTTTAACCCAGCTTGTCTTCAGTTATTTATTTATGTGATTTGTGTCTCTAGGCATGCACTGATTTTCGCATTGCCTGTATGCCCTTATTAACGTTCTTCAGAATCATGTTAACTTGAATCTTTTGTGTGACCCTAGGAGGCCAGCTCTGATGATAATGTTGAGGAGGAACAAGGAGAGTCTGCCAAGAAATCCAAGAAGACAGTGGAAGTTATCAAAGTCACAGAGAAAATGGTTGAGTGGAGAGCTGCAATCAAGGTAACATTTATCTACAGACTGTCCACCAAGCATAGACTTCCACCTTTACCTCTACCAAACTTTAGGTGTAGTAATGAGAACAGACATGATCCCACACGGATGCAGGTTGCATGATGACCCTTATCACTAGGCAACTTTTAGAGCATTGTTTTCTCCATGATAGAATGGTACTTTATTTATCCCATCTTCCACCTCAAACATCTGGGCTACCTACCTGTAGCATAACATATTGAAAACATAATGTAATATGGAGTGAAGGGGCTTCTTCTTGGGTGTTAAGAGTTGTAGCATGTATATAGTGTACTACAATACCAGGGCTTTTGCCCTTCATTCTCATCCTTATGTCAGCCAATTTTTTTCCCTCCCCTCCCTGTCTTTGTCTTTAGGATGAGCCTACCCCTCACATCTTCAGAGAGGTCACACAGGCCTTCAAGGCTACCATGGCGACCACCAAATGAAAGGGGGGGTGGGGATACCTGTGTTGACACAAACTGGCTGACAGTTCAGATAGGGAACTTAACCCATGAGTGTGCATGATCCCCTCTTTAGTAACATCAACAGAATTTAGGCCTGTACTCGTCCAAAAACGACGATAGTATTGTCTGTTTCTTTGTTTTCTTTCCAACAGTGTTCAACACCTTGGTCCTGTTCTGTATCCAAGACGTATACGTGGCTCTGCAGAGGATGCTGAACCTAAAGCCAGATAAAGACCAGAAGTAAAAACGAGCAAGGCTGCTGGCCCAGACTGCATCCCTAGCTGCGTCCTCAGAGCATGCGCAGCCGAGCTGGCTTGTGTGTTTACGGACATATTCAATCGATCCCTATCCCAGTCTTTTGTCCCCACATGCTTCAAGATGGCTACCATTGTTCCTGTACCCAAGAAGGCAAAGACAACTGAACTAAATGACTACCACCCCGTAGCACTCACTTCTGTCATCATGAAGTGCTTTGAGAGACTAGTCAAGGATCATATCACCTCCACCTTACCGGCCACCCTAGACCCACTTCAGTTTGCATACAGCCTCAACAGGGCCACAGACGATGCAATTGTCATCACACTGCACATTGCCCTATCCCATCTGGACAAAATAAATACCTATGTAAGAATGCTGTTCATTGACTACAGCTCAGCATTCAATACCATAGTACCCTCCAAGCTCATCAAGCTGGAGGCCTTGGGTCTCAAACCTGCCCTGTGCAATTTGGGTCCTGGACTTTATGACGGGCTGCCCCCAGGTGGTGAAGACAGGAAACAACATCTCCACTTCGCTGACCCTCAACACTGGGGCCCCACAAGGGTGTGTGCTCAGCCCCCTGCTGTACTCCCTGTTCACCCACGAAGCATGGCCATGCACGCCTCCAACTCAATCAAGTTTGCAGACGACACAACAGTAGTAGGCTTGATTACCAACAAGGACAAAACAGCCTACAGGGAGGAGGTGAGGGCACTCTGAGTGTGATGTCACGAAAACAACCTCACACTCAACAAAACAAAGGAGATGATCGCGGACTTCAGGAAACAGCAGAGGGAGCACCCCCCTATCCACATCGAAGTGACAGCAGTGGAGAAGGTGAAAAGTTTAAAGTTCTTCTGCGCACACCTCACAGCAAACTGAAATGGTCCACCCACACAGACAGTGTGGTGAAGAAGGCGCAACAGCGCCTCTTCAACCTCAGGAGGCTGAAGAAATTTGGCATGTCACCCAAAACCCTGACAAACTTTTACAGATGCACAATCAAGAGCATCCTGTCGGGCTGTATCACAGCCTGGTACGGCAACTGCACCCCCCCTCAACCGCAAGGCTCTCCAGAGGGTGGTGCGGTCTGCACAACGCATCACCGGAGGCAAACGACCTGCCCTCCAGAACACCTACAGCATCCGACGTCACAGGAAGGCAAAAAATATCAAGGACAACAACCACCCAAGCCACTGCCTGTTCACACCGCCACCTTCCAGAAGGCGAAGTCAGTACAGGTGCATCAAAGCTGGGACCGAGAAGCTGTTTTTCAGTCCTGTTTCTCAAGGCCATCAGACTGCTAAAAAGCAATCACTAACTCAGAGGCTGCTGCCTAGATTGAGATCCAATCACTGGTCACTTTAATACATGGATCACTAGTTACTTTAAACAATGCCACTTTAAATAATGTCACTTTAATGATGTTTACATATCTTACATTACTCCTATCACATGTATATACTGTATTTTATACCATCTATTGCAACTGTCATGACGTTGGCCTGATGGGGGAGGTTTATGACCCCCATAAATACCTTTCCCCTTTTCTCTCTCCCTACTCTACAGAGTGACTCTTGGAAAGTCCTTTGTTAACATAGAGAGTCTTATAACATCAAAAGGGTGGGGAAAGGAACCATATTTCGGTAATCCAACCAGCTGAAAATATGCGTTGGTACTTAAAGAATATGATGCCAGATCAGTTGTCATCTGAGACATTATTACTAATGATAGGATGACATAAACTGTATCTAGGAAAGTCTACACATTATAAGCAATTTAGCTTCTTAATGAGAGAATGTTTTGTCATAGAGTAAACTCTGCCAACTCAGTGGCTCCACCCATGAGAACAGACAGTGGTTGTAAACTATGAAACACGGCCCTCTCTCCCAATCCTATATAAGCCCCTTGATGAAAATGTAACTTTCTGTTCCAAGGACGTGTGGACTTGAGGTCCCCACATTGAAAGGTCAAAGACCACCTACAGAACGTAGCCAACCTTAGAGAACCTAACGAAATTAGCATCGAATTTCAATGTGAAGGTGACGACCTACACGCCGGAAGGATGAATTTCGACTATACCAGCCAGAATATAGCATGAGCATATAGCATGGCAACTTGGTATGAACTTTGAACCCTTATTCACTAAAGAAGTGATACCTCCTAGCTGTTGCGTTAGCGCAGCAACTGTAGACGTGGGCTAGGAGAGGATGGACAGAGTATTCTGTTCTACCACATGACGACGGTACTACCAAGTATCCAGTTTACCACCAGAGACATTCTTCAAAGGACAAACCGGCCTTCCATCGACGACCAATCTACCGAAGCGCATTATGGGCCATAAAGTACGGAAATAGTGTCCTCTGCATGTATACTTCATATTTTGGCGAATTTAGTACGATATCTGGGAACTTTTGGCATACTAACTATATCCATACTATGACCAATAAGCATACTATATACTCAATTCACATCACAAATAGTATGGTTAGTGCAGTTAGTATGAGTATTCGAACACAGCTAGGGTTTATGTGAAATGTTACAAAACACAGCTGGACAAGATGGAAACGTACACAGAGACAGTGTGTACCGAGGAAGAGAGGCCATGGACAGACAGCTGAAACGTCACTGCTTGACATGTATGATAATGGAACGACTGAACAAATGAACAACGAAACAGCACAGCAAGTAAGTGAAATAAATAGGTTTTGATGTTTTACTGGTAATGGGGACATATATAAATGCCATCAAAATAACTTTTTGGTCGGTGTGGTGTGTGGGTAACCTTTATTTAACTAGGCAAGTCAGTTAAGAACAAATTCTTATTTACAACGACGGCCTACCCTGGCCAAACCCGACGTCGCTGGGCCAATTGTGCACCACCCTATGGGACTCCCAATCACCGCCGGATGTGATGCAGCCTGGATTCGACCAGGGACAGTAGTGACTCCTCTTGCACTGAGATGCAGTGCCTTAGACCACTGTGTGTGTGTGTGTGTGAACTATTTAACTGTACTAGAATGCTTAAGTCCACAAAAATGTTAAATATCATGTATCTGCTTTTTGTCAAGGAAAATATCGGATATTGGTATCTGCCAAAAATGTCATATTGGTGCATCCCTACTACACACACATCACAGACTCTTATTATAATGCTCAATTCATACACCTGCTCCCCACCCCCCCTTTCTCACATTTACATTACATTTAAGTCATTTAGCAGATGCTCTTATCCAGAGCGACTTACAAATTGGTGCATTCACCTTATGATATCCAGTGGAACAACCACTTTACAATAGTGCATCTAAATCTTTTAGGGGGGGGGGTTAGAAGGATTACTTTATCCTATCCTAGGTATTCCTTAAAGAGGTGGGGTTTCAGGTGTCTCCGGAAGGTTGTGTTTGACTCCGCTGTCCTGGCGTCGTGAGGGAGCTTGTTCCACCATTGGGGTGCCAGAGCAGCGAACAGTTTTGACTGGGCTGAGCGGGAACTGTGCTTCCTCAGAGGTAGGGAGGCGAGCAGGCCAGAGGTGGATGAACCCTTGTTTGGGTGTAGGGCCTGATCAGAGCCTGAAGGTACGGAGGTGCCGTTCCCCTCACAGCTCCGTAGGCAAGCACCATGGTCTTGTAGCGGATGCGAGCTTCAACTGGAAGCCAGTGGAGAGAGCGGAGGAGCGGGGTGACGTGAGAGAACTTGGGAAGGTTGAACACCAGACGGGCTGCGGCGTTCTGGATGAGTTGTAGGGGTTTAATGGCACAGGCAAGGAGCCCAGCCAACAGCGAGTTGCAGTAATCCAGACGGGAGATGACAAATGCCTGGATTAGGACCTGCGCCGCTTCCTGTGTGAGGCAGGGTCGTACTCTGCGAATGTTGTAGAGCATGAACCTACAGGATCGGGTCACCGCCTTGATGTTAGTGGAGAACGACAGGGTGTTGTCCAGGGTCACGCCAAGGTTCTTAGCACTCTGGGAGGAGGACACAATGGAGTTGTCAACCGTGATGGTGAGATCATGGAACGGGCAGTCCTTCCCGGGAGGAAGAGCAGCTCCGTCTTGCCGAGGTTCAGCTTGAGGTGGTGATCCGTCATCCACACTGATATGTCTGCCAGACATGCAGAGATGCGATTCGCCACCTGGTTATCAGAAGGGGGAAAGGAGAAGATTAATTGTGTGTCGTCTGCATAGCAATGAAAGGAGAGACCATGTGAGGATATGACAGAGCCAAGTGACTTGGTGTATAGCGAGAATAGGAGAGGGCCTAGAACACAGCCCTGGGGGACACCAGTGGTGAGAGCACGTGGTGCGGAGACAGATTCTCGCCACGCCACCTGGTAGGAGCGACCTGTCAGGTAGGACGCAATCCAGGCATGAGCCGCGCCGGAGATGCCCAACTCGGAGAGGGTGGAGAGGAGGATCTGATGGTTCACAGTATCAAAGGCAGCAGATAGGTCTAGAAGGATGAGAGCAGAGGAGAGAGAGTTAGCTTTAGCAGTGCGGAGAGCCTCCGTGACACAGAGAAGAGCAGTCTCAGTTGAATGACCAGTCTTGAAACCTGACTGATTTGGATCAAGAAGGTCATTCTGAGAGAGATAGGAGGAAAGCTGGCCAAGGACGGCATGTTCAAGAGTTTTGGAGAGAAAAGAAAGAAGGGATACTGGTCTGTAGTTGTTGACATCGGAGGGATCGAGTGTAGGTTTTTTCAGAAGGGGTGCAACTCTCGCTCTCTTGAAGACGGAAGGGACGTAGCCAGCGGTCAAGGATGAGTTGATGAGCGAGGTGAGGTAAGGGAGAAGGTCTCCAGAAATGGTCTGGAGAAGAGAGGAGGGGATAGGGTCAAGCGGGCAGGTTGTTAGGCGGCCGGCCGTCACAAGACGCGAGATTTCATCTGGAGAGAGAGAGGAGAAAGAGGTCAAAGCACAGGGTAGGGCAGTGTGAGCAGGACCAGTGGTGTCGTTTGACTTAGCAAACGAGGATCGGATGTCGTCGACCTTCTTTTCAAAATGGTTGACGAAGTCATCAGCAGAGAGGGAGGAGGGGGGGGAGGGGGAGGAGGATTCAGGAGGGAGGAGAAGGTGGCAAAGAGCTTCCTAGGGTTAGAGGCAAATGCTTGGAATTTAGAGTGGTAGAAGTTGGCTTTAGCAGCAGAGACAGAAGAGGAAAATGTAGAGAGGAGGGAGTGAAAGGATGCCAGGTCCGCAGGGAGGCGAGTTTTCCTCCATTTCCGCTCGGCTGCCCGGAGCCCTGTTCTGTGAGCTCGCAATGAGTCATCGAGCCACGGAGCAGGAGGGGAGGACCGAGCCGGCCTGGAGGATAGGGGACATAGAGAGTCAAAGGATGCAGAAAGGGAGGAGAGGAGGGTTGAGGAGGCAGAATCAGGAGATAGGTTGGAGAAGGTTTGAGCAGAGGGAAGAGATGATAGGATGGAAGAGGAGAGAGTAGCGGGAGAGAGAGAGCGAAGGTTGGGACGGCACAATACCATCCGAGTACGGGCAGAGTGAGAAATGTTGGATGAGAGGGAGAGGGAAAAGGATACAAGGTAGTGGTCGGAGACTTGGAGGGGAGTTGCAATGAGATTAGTGGAAGAACAGCATCTAGTAAAGATGAGGTCAAGCGTATTGCCTGCCTTGAGAGTAGGGGGGGAAGGTGAGAGGGTGAGGTCAAAAGAGGAGAGGAGTGGAAAGAAGGAGGCAGAGAGGAATGAGTCAAAGGTAGACGTGGGGAGGTTAAAGTCACCCAGAACTGTGAGAGGTGAGCCATCCTCAGGAAAGGAACTTATCAAGGCGTCAAGCTCATTGATGAACTCTCCAAGGGAACCTGGAGGGCGATAAATGATAAGGATGTTAACCTCTCTAGGGTAGGTGGCACCAAATCGTCCCACCTATGTAACAGCCAGTGTAATCCCGTGGCGCGTTATTCAAATACCTCAAAAATGCAAAAACTTCAATTTTTCAAACATATGACTATTTTACACCATTTTAAAGACAAGACTCTCGTTAATCTAACCACAATGTCCGATTTAAAAAAGGCGTTACAACGAAAGCAAAACATTAGATTATGTCAGCAGAGTACCCAGCCAGAAATAATCAGACACCCATTTTTCAAGCTAGCATATAATGTCACATAAACCCAAACCACAGCTAAATGCAGCACTAACCTTTGATGATCTTCATCAGATGACAACCCTAGGTCATTATGTTATACAATACATGCATGTTTTGTTCAATCAAGTTCATATTTATATCAAAAACCAGCTTTTTACATTAGCATGTGACTAGCATGTGACTAGCATTCCCACCGAACACTGCTGGTGAATTTACTAAATTATTCACGATAAACGTTCACAAAAAGCATAACAATTATTTTAAGAATTATAGATACAGAACTCCTCTATGCACTCGATATGTCCGATTTTAAAATAGCTTTTCGGTGAAAGCACATTTTGCAATATTCTCAGTAGATAGCCCGGCATCACAGGGCTAGCTATTTAGACACCCAGCAAGTTTAGCACTCAGCAAAGTCACATTTACTATAAGAAAAATGTTATTACCTTTGCTGTCTTCGTCAGAATGCACTCCCAGGACTTCTACTTCAATAACAAATGTTGGTTTGGTTCAAAATAATCCATAGTTATATCCAAACAGCAGCGTTTTGTTCGTGCGTTCAAGACACTATCCGAAAGGGTAAATAAGGGTGACGAGCATGGCGCAATTCGTGACAAAAAAATTCTAAATATTCCATTACCGTACTTCGAAGCATGTCAACCGCTGTTTAAAATCAATTTTTATGCCATTTTTCTCATAAAAAAGCGATAATATTCCGACCGGGAATCTGCGTTTAGGTAAACAGACGAAAGAAAATATAGCATTCGGTCGACTCGGGCACGCGCCTAAGCCCATAGTACTCTGATCGGCCACTTGCCAAAAGCGATAATGTGTTTCAGCCAGAGGCTGCCTCGATATCGTTCAGCTTTTTCCCGGGCTCTGAGAGCCTATGGGAGCCGTAGGAAGTGTCACGTTAGAGCAAAGATCCTCAGTCTTCAATAAAAAGAGCCAAGATAAAACACAACTTGTCAGACAGGCCACTTCCTGCATGGAATCTTCTCAGGTTTTGGCCTGCCATTTGAGTTCTGTTATACTCACAGACACCATTCAAACAGTTTTAGAAACTTTAGGGTGTTTTCTATCCAAAGCCAATAATTATATGCATATTCTAGTTACTGGGCAGGAGTAGTAACCAGATTAAATCGGGTACGTTTTTTATCCGGCCGTGTCAATACTGCCCCCTAGCCCTAACAGGTTAAGCTTGAAAGGACTGGTAACTGTGACAGCATGTAATTCAAAGGAGGCGATAGACAGATGGGTCAGGGGAGAAAGAGAGAATGTCCACTTGGGAGAGATGAGGATCCCAGTGCCACCACCCCGCTGACCAGAAGCTCTTGGGGTGTGCGAGAACACGTGGGCAGACGAGGAGAGAGCAGTAGGAGTAGCAGTGTTATCTGTGGTAATCCATGTTTCCGTCAGCGCCAAGAAGTCGAGGGACTAGAGGGTAGCATAGGCTGAGATGAACTCTGCCTTGTTGGCCGCAGACCGGCAGTTCCAGAGGCTGCCGGAGACCTGGAACTCCACGTGGGTCGTGCGCGCTGGGACCACCAGGTTAGAGTGGCATGTGTAAATATTGGACTATAAATTGTGCCTTCCTGCATTATACTTATTCTAGAATAGATTCTATTCTACTGCCATTTATTTTATGTTAGGATTATTATCGTTCATTATTTCTTATTGTTGCATTGTCTAGAAGAAACCTGCGAGTAAGCATTCTGTACATACGACTAATACAACTTGAAACTGAAATGGTAGTAAGTAAATGAGATGAAGCTGCCTCACTGTACCTGCGTTCTGTCTCCAGTTCCTCCACCTTGTTCTTGTGGAACTGCAGTTCAGTCTCAGTGACGCTCAGCTCCACTGTCAAAACATCAACCTGGCTGTCACTCTGGCCCCCATGTAGGGCTGGGCGATATATCGTATTTTATTATAAACTGGTATTGATGCACCAACCTGTTTGGGTATTTACTTTACCTTGTATAACACTATTTCAGTGCTTGGTTTGTTAAATGTGTTTTGCCACTCCGGCGCATGTATTAAGGTCCGTTTGTTTGTTTACTCCATTTGCTACTTGAGTTGTCTCTCCTTCCACATACACCAAGCCCCGTCTCCTGTCAGTTTTTGCTCTACCACAAGTCACAACAACCACTCGCAGTGACAGTCTGCATGGTCAATATAAACTCAGCAAAAAAGAAACGTCCCTTTTTCAGGACCCTGTCTTTCAAAGATAATTCGTAAAAATCCAAATAACTTCACAGATCTTCATTATAAAGGGTTTAAACACTGTTTCCCATGCTTGTTCAATGAACCATAAACAATTAATGAATATGCACCTGTGGAACGGTCGTTAAGACAACTTACAGATGGTAGGCAATTAAGGTCACAGTTATGACAACTTAGGACACTAAAGAGGGCTTTCTACCTTCTGAAAAACACCAAGAGAAAGATGCCCGGGATCCCTGCTAATCTGCGTGAACGTGCCTTAGGCATGCTGCAAGGAGGCATGAGGACTGCAGATGTGGCCAGGGCAATAAATTGCAATGTCCGTACTGTGAGACGCCTAAGACAGCGCAAAAGGGAGACAGGATGGACAGCTGATTGTCCTCACAGTGGCAGAGCATGTGTAACAACACCTGCACAGGATCGGTACATCCGAACATCACACTATGCACTGGGGAAGATAGCGTTCTCCTGGCATACGCCAAACCCAGATTTGTCTGTTGGACTGCCAGATGGTGAAGCGTAATTCATCACTCCAGAGAACGCGTTTTCACTGCTCCAGAGTCCAATAGCAGTGAGCTTTATACCACTCCAGCTGACACTTGGCATTGTGCATAGTGATCTTAGGCTTGTGTGCGGCTGTTCTTGTGCTGACATTGCTTCCAGTAGTGAGTGTTGCAACCAAGGACAGACGATTTTTACACGTTACGCGCTTCAGCACTCAGCCGTCCCGTTCTGTGAGCTTGTGTGGCCTACCACTTTGCGGCTGAGCTGTTGTTGCTCCTAGATGTTTCCACTTCACAATAACAGCATTTACAGTTGACCGGGGCAGCTCTAGCAGGGCAGAAATTTGATGAACTGACTTGTTGGAAAGGTGGCATCCTATGACGGTGCCATGTTGAAAGTCGCTGAGCTCTTCAGTAAGGCTGTTCTGCTGCCAAAGTTTGTTTATGGAAATTGCATGGCGGTGTGGCTGAAATAGCCGAATCCACTAATTTGAAGGGGTGTCAATATACTTTTGTGTATATATAGTGTATCTTGATTATTGCCTAGTCATATGGTCAGGTGCTGCAAAGAAGGACATAAAAAAAAAATGATGCTGGCCCAGAACAGACTGGCGCGTGTTGCTCTTCACTGTGATCAGAGGTCTATATCAATACTATGCATGCCAGTCTCTCTTGGCTAAAAGTCCCTTCTTAATTTTATAAGTAACGATGTGTTAAATTCAGAATTGTTTTCATAGTCAATTTCCACACAGCTCTGACACACACCTACCCCACCAGACATGGCACCAGAGTTCTGGAATTCAAAAAACTTCTAGAGCCATGATTGCATGGAGCTCCTATTCATTTGAAGGTAGCCTAGTGGTTAGAGCATTGGGCCAGTAACTGAAAGGTTGCTGGATCAAATCCCAGAGCTGACAAGCGAAACATCTGTCATTCTGTCCCTGAGCAAAGCAGTGAACAGCAAACCTGGTTTAAAAAAACTGAAAGCAACACCTCCCCTATTTGACTGAGATATATTGTGTGTATGTATTGGTTTGTAGGCTGTGACATTTAAAATGTATGTAGTTATGTCCTTAAGCTTTTCTTTTCTTATTAATATTCTGTATTATGCAATGTTTTGTGTGGATCCTAAGAAGAATATCTGCTAATGGGGATCCTAATCAAATAGCAACATTTGGAGAACATAGTCAAGGACAATCTGTTTTGTCACCAAACAATATTGTGCAGCCGTATTCATTGACCTGGCCAAGGCTTTCGACTCTGTCAATCACCACATCCTCATCGGCAGACTCAACAGCCTTGGTTTCTCAAATGATTGCCTCGCCTGGTTCACCAACTACTTCTCCGACAGAGATCAGTGTGTCAAATCTGAGGGCCTGTTGTCCGGGCCTCTGGCAGTCTCTATGGGGGTGCCACGGGGTTCAATTCTTGGACCGACTCTCTTCTCTGTATATATCAATGATGTCGCTCTTGCTGCTGGTGAGTCTCTGATCCACCTCTACGCAGACGACACCATTCTGTATACTTCTGGCCTTTCTTTGGACACTGTGTGTCACGGCTCCTCCTCTGCAGTGCAGGGGCGGTTCCTCCTGCAGGCAGAGGAGGGTCATTAGTGATTGGAGCTGGCGTGATTGGAGCCACCTGGGCTCAGGGTATAAAACTGCTCCACTAACCTCTCTCTCTCTCTCTCCCTGCTCCTCCAGGTATGATCCTGTTTTGTTTGTTCCTTTGTAATTTTACGTAGTTTCCACTCAGTCATGTTCATGCCAAATCTCACAACTGACCCGAGACCTTGTCACCTCTAGAATGAATAATTCATTTATTAATTGTTAATTAATTAACGTGTGTGCATGTACTATAACAGTTAACTGTAGCAGTCTTTCTGAAAGGACTGGAAAAGACAAGCATCTGCATGCTTTTTGGAGATGGCTTTAAGAGGACCTTTTTTCATTTGTTCATTTGTAAAACTATAGCTAGACCTAACATCTGTGGCTCAGTTGGTAGAGCATGGTGTTTGCAACGCCAGCATGGTGTGTGCAACACCAGGGGGGGCCAGTACAAAAAAGAAATGCATGAAATGTATGTATTCACTACTGTAAGTCGCTCTGGATAAGAGCGTCTGCTAAATGACTCAAATGTAAATGTAAATGTTCACACACACATATTCACGCACTTTACATACACCCTACATTATGACATTTCCACACCTCATTCCTTTTTCCTTTGTTTAAAGTTAATAGTTTTGTTTACAATAAAGAACCTTTTGAATTGGCCTATACCTGTTGTTGATGTCCCCTCATTTTTGCCACAGGCTATGAGCCGGCCTGTGACAAGTGGGGGCTCGTCTGGGATTTAAAGTTAATTGTACTTTAGTCTTTAGTATTTTAACAACCCTCCAGACGAGCTTCAATGCCATACAACTCTCCTTCTGTGGCCTCCAACTGCTCTTAAATACAAGTAAAACTAAATGCATGCTCTTCAACCGATCGCTGCCTGCACCTGCCCGCCCATCTAGCATCTCTACTCTGGACGGTTCTGACTTAGAATATGTGGACAACTACAAATACCTAGGTGTCTGGTTAGACTGTAAACTCTCCCTCCAGATTCACATAAAACATCTCCAATCCAAAGTTAAATCTAGAATTGGCTTCCTATTTTGTAACAAAGCATCCTTCACTCATGCTGCCAAACATACCATTTTATCGATCCTCGACTTTGGCGATGTCATTTACAAAATAACCTCCAACACCCTATTCAACAAATTGGATGCAGTCTATCACAGTGCCATCCGTTTTGTCACCAAAGCCCCATATACTACCCACCACTGCGACCTGTACGCTCTCGTTGGCTGGCCCTTGCTCCATACTCGTCGCCAAACCCACTGGCTCCAGGTCATCTACAAGACCCTGCTAGGTAAAGTCCCGCCTTATCTCTGCTCGCTGGTCACCATAGCTGCACCCACCCGTAGCACGCGTTCCAGCAGGTATATCTCACTTGTCACCCCCAAAGCCAATTCCTCCTTTGGCCGCCTCTCCTTCCAGTTCTCTGCTGCCAATGACTGGAACGAACTACAAAAATCTCTGAAACTGGAAACAATTATCTCCCTCACTAGCTTTAAGCACCAGCTTTCAGAGCAGCTCACAGATCACTGCACCTGTAAATAGCCCATCTATAAATAGCCCCAACAACTACTCTTCCCCTATTGTATTTATTTATTTTGCTCCTTTGCACCCCAGTATTTCTACTTTGCACACTCACCTACTGTCAAATCTACCATTACAGTGTTTTAATTGCTATATTGTATTTACTTCGCCACCATTGCCTATTTATTGCCTTTACCTTCCTTATCTCACCTCATTTGCTCACATTGTATATAGACTTATTTTTCTACTGTATTATTGACTGTATGTTTGTTTTACTCCATGTGTAACTCTGTGTTGTTATATGTGTCGAGCTGCTTTGCTTTATCTTGGTCAGGTCGCAGTTGTAAATGAGAACTTGTACTCAACTTGCCTACCTGGTTAAATAAAGGTGAAATAAAAATAAATAAAATAAAAATGTGTGACGTAAAAGTAAACAGGTTAATGATTATGACGTATGATATAGGACACTAGGAAGTACAGATAGTGATATTAAGGAATAATGTAATTTATAAAGATTTTATTGCGTGGTCAAAGTGACATATTAACATAGGAGCCAAGGGTTCCACTTTTATTTCAGACTACTGGGACAAATCATTAGAAAAGCAGTGATCTCAAAAAGCTTGTTACAATATTTTTATTACAAACTACGAATGGAATGTAGATCGGTGCTGATGTTAATTTAAGGTGTCTGTGTCCTTGTGTGTCTCTGTGTGTGATTGCTGCAGGAGACATACCAGTCGGTGTATAACTGGCAGTTTGTCCACTGCCTGTACCAGACATGCCACAAGAGGTCTCTTCACAGTCCCCAAGTCCAGAACAGACTATGGGAAGCGCACAGTACTACATAGAGCCATGAAAACATGGAACTCTTTTCCACATCAAGTTACTGATGTAAGCCGTAAAATTGTATATAAAAAAAAAAAAGATTAAAAAACACCTTATGGAACAGCGGGGACTGTGAAGAAACACAAACATAGGAACAGACACATGCACACAGACACACACACCATAACATGCGCACTATACACACACATACACATGGATTTAGAACTGTAGATGTGTGGTAGTGGTGGAGTAGGGGCCTGAGGGCACACAGTGTGTTGTAATGTTTTGAACATTTTTATAAACTTTTTTGCTGGACCCCAGGAAGAGTAGCTACTGCCTTGGCAGCAGCTAATGGGGATCCATAATAAATACAAATACCTGTGGCGTCGTTTCTCAGCACGCTGCACCCCAGCGACGTCCTGCAGCCCCTCATCTACCCACTGTGCCAGGTCATAGTGGGCATCATCAAGTGGGTACACACACACACACACACACACACACACACACACACCACACACACACAGAAATTATGTTTGGCCCGCTATAGAATTTCTTAATCTCTATGTGGCACTCGAGCCAAAATGCATTGCCCACCCCTGCCCTAAAATCAAGTTTTACTTCACACTTCCACCAGAAGGTGGTAGTGTTAACCACTGAATCTGTGTCTGTCTTGCTGTGCAGGCTGGTCCCCACGTCATGCTACTACCCTCAGAGGATCCACTGTGTGTGCGACCTCACCCTCCTCTCTGGCAGCACACACACCTTTGTGCCCGTTCTGCCCTTCCTACTGGAGGTAAGAGCCAAATCCACCCATCACCATCCCGAACCTACCTTCTATACCAGGTATTCCCAAACTGTGGTACACAATGCCGTCGGGGTACGCCAAATAAAAATGTGATTCACATTTAACTTTTTTTTTAAGTATATATAATTTTTTTTCACATTTTCAAACAGTCCATTAATATTTTCCAATGGACTATACATTAGGGTAAGTTTTTTTTCTCTCGCCTGAGTAGCTTCGTTTCACTTCCAAAATAAAATTAAACCATCTAGTGTTTTTTTTCTCCTTTCTTTTTTTGAACCTTTATTTAACTAGGCAAGTCAGTCAAGAACAAATTCTTATTTACAATGACGGCCTACCAAAAGGCAAAAGACTTCCTACTGGGACGGGGGCTGGGATTAAAAATAAATACAATATAAATGTAGGACAAAACACACATCATGACAAGAGAGACAACACAACACTAAAAAACTGAGACCTAAGACTACAACATAGCAAGGCAGCAACACATGACAACACAGCATGGTAGCAACACAACATGGTAGCAGCACAAAACATGGTACAAATATTATTGGGCATAGACAACAGCACAAAGGGCAAGAAGGTAGAGACAACAATACATCACACAAAGCTGCCACAACTGTCAGTAAGAATATCCATGATTGAGTCTTTGAATGAAGAGATTGAGATAAAACCGTCCAGCTTGATTGTTTATTGCAGCTCGTTCCAGTCGCTAGCTGCAGCGAACTGAAAAGAGGAGCAACCCAGGGATGTGTGTGCTTTGGGGACCTTTAACAGAATGTGACTTGCAGAACGGGTGTTGTATGTGGAGGATGAGGGCTGCAGCAGATATCTCAGATAGAGGGGAGTGAGGCCTAAGAGGGTTTTATAAATAAGCATCAACCAGTGTTCAGTGAAATAACAACACAATATCAAATACAGGTAGACTAGTCAAATAATTAACATCCAATCACATTAACCGCTACTCTCTCGCGGGAATTCCACTAACGGTCTGTATGTAGCCAAACGTAGCTGCTGCTTATGTTGGTATCTGTACTGATGGCACAAAAGCCATGACAGGGAGACAGAGTGGAGTGGTAACATTCGTGCAAGCAGTTGCTCCCGATGCCACTTGGGTACACTGCAGCATCCACCGAGAGGCTCTTGCTGCCAAAGGAATGCCTGACAGCTTGAAAGACGTTTTGGACACTACAGTGAAAATGGTTAACTTTGTTAAAGCAAGGCCCCTGAACTCTCGTGTATTTTCTGCGCTATGCGATGATATGGGCAGCGACCATGTAACGCTTTTACAACATCCAGAAGCGCACTGCTTATCAAGGGGCAAAGTATTGACACGTTTTTTTGAATTGAGAGACGAGCTTAAAGTTTTCTTTACTGACCATCATTTTCACTTGTTTGACCGCTTGCATGATGACGAGTTTCTCACACGACTGGCCTTTCTGGGTGATGTTTTTTCTCATCTGAATGATCTGAATCTAGGATTACAGGAACTCTCCGCAATTATATTCAATGTGCGGGACAAAATTGAGGCTATTATTAAGAAGTTGGAGCTCTTCTCTGTCTGCATTAACAACACACAGGTCTTTCCATCATTGTATGACTTTTGTGTGCAAATGAACTCCAGCTTACGGACAATGTCAAATGGGATATAGCGAAGCACCTGAGTGAGTTGGGTGCGCAATTACGCATGTACTTTCCCGAAACGGACGACACAAACAACTGGATTCGTTATCCCTTTCATGCCCTGCCTCCAGGTCACTTACTGATATCTACAGGTCATCTACAAGTCTCTGCTAGGTAAAGCCCTGCCTTATCTCAGCTCACTGATCACCATAGCAGCACCCACTCGTAGCACGCGCTCCAGCAGGTATATCTCACTGATCACCCCCAAAGCCAATTCCTCCTTTGGTCGCCTTTCCTTCCAGTTCTCTGCTGCCAATGATTGGAACGAACTGCAAAAATCAATGAAGCTGGAGACTCATATCTCCCTCACTAGCTTTAAGCACCAGCTGTCAGAGCAGCTCACAGATCACTGCACCTGTACATAGCCTATCTGTAAACATCCCATCTATCTACCTCATCCCTTTACTGTATTTATTTTATTTATTTTGCTCCTTTGCACCCCAGTATCTCTACTTGCGCATTCATCTTCTGCACATCTACCATTCCAGTGTTTAATTGCTATATTGTAATTACTTCGCCACCATGGCCTATTTATTGCCTTATCTCCCTTATCTTACCTCATTTGCACTCACTGTATATAGACTTTTATTTTTATTTTTTTCTACTGTATTATTGACTGTATGTTTTGTTTATTCCATGTGTAACTCTGTGTTATTGTATGTGTCGAATTGCTATGCTTTATCTTGGCCAGGTCGCAGTTGCAAATGACAACTTGTTCTCAACTTGCCTACCTGGTTAAATAAAAGTTTTATTAAAATAAAATAAAAAACCTATGTGAGAGTGGATTCTCGGCCCTAACTAGCATGAAAACTAAATACAGGCACAGACTGTGTGGAAAATGATGTAAGACTGAGACTCTCTCCAATACAACCCAACACTGCAGAGTTATGTGCATCCTTTCAAGCACACCCTTCTCATTAACCTGTAGTGAGTTATTCACAATTTTCGATGAACAAATAAGGTTTTATATGTAAGATGGTTAAATAAAGAGCAAAATTATTGGTTATTATTATTTGTGCCCTGGTCCTATAAGAGCCCTTTGTCACTTCCCACAAGCCGGGTTGTGACAAACTCACACTCATTCTTATGGTTAATAAATGTATCATATAGTGTGTGCGTGCGTGTGGCAGGTTTACAATGGACCACTGCTCTATACTAAGGGTGCCCCACTTTCCCCCAAGATCACTGCCCTCCTAGGCCTGTATTCACAAAGCGTCTCCCTGTAGAGGTGCTGATCTAGAACTAGTTTCGCCTTCTTTACTTAATAATGAATAAGATTACATAGACAGGAGGGACCTGATCCTAGATCAGCACTCCTACTCTTAGATACTTTGTGAATACGAGCCCTGAAGGATTTAGCTCCAACCCTAATCTAGGTATCACACCTAAATTAACTGGTAATATGCTCACTGGACCATGCTCAGCGGAATCTGGTATGTTAACTTACAACAGGGTCGGATCAAAACCTTGCATAACCAGTAGCTCACTATGAGGAGGGTTGGCCACCCCTGCCCTAAGCACTTGTGTAGTCTGAAGGGGTTGATAAGATGTGAGAAATACAAGTGTCACGTCCTGACCAGTAAAAGGGGTTATTTGTCATTGTAGTTTGGTCAGGGCGTGGCAGGGGATGTTTGTTTTGTGTGTTTCTATTTTTTGTGTGTTTCTGTTTTCTATTTCTATGTTGGGTTTTTGGCAATGACCTCCAATTAGAGGCAGCTGGTTGTCGTTGTCTAATTGGAGGCCATATTTAGTTGTTTGTTTCACTTGTGTTTTGGTGGGTGGTTATTTTCTGTATAGCCTGGGAGCCTTATGAAACTGTTTTCGTCGTTTGTTTATTTTGTTTAAGTGTTTTCTTTAAATAAATTAAGAAGATGAGCACTTTACCCGCTGCGCCTTGGTCCAATCCTTACGACACCCATGACAACAAGAGGACAACATTTGGCAACAAAACCAATGGAAACAAACAACTTGGGTGGGAGTTATGCAACATTTTCTCAGGTATCAGTGGAAAACACAGTCCAGTGTATCAAGGCAGTTAGCGAGGTCTCAACGGCTAACAACAGCATAGGCTCGGAACGATGAGGGGGAGGAAGTACATCTGAGGGTTGTGTGTGCGCGTTACACACCTTTGTTATCAGGGTAAGGTCACAAACTGTCAACATGTTTGACTGTGTGCGTGTGGGTTTGGCTTTGAGTATATGTGGTGTGCATACCCATATATGTCTTAGTGAGTGCTAGCCTCCTGTGGTAAGCTAACAGGAGAACGGTAGTATGGAGGCGACAGCTTGGTTTTGTGGGAGTGTTCACCGTGATGGTCTGCTGTGTGTGTGTGTGTGTGTGTGTGTGTGTGTGTGTGTGTGTGTGTGTGTGTGTTGATGGTCTAACCAAAGTGATAAAGACCAGGCTGTGGTTTACTCTGCTCCTAACGTGCTCTGCAGACCACATCCTCTCACTAGCGGTTCTGGGGGGGGGGGGGGGGGGGGGGGGGGGGGCAGTGCCCCTGTGACAACAATTTTGGACCCCCTTGTGGCCCCCCTAAATGTGGAGTATGAAATAATTTGTACATAACAAATTTTTGCGATCGTTCTTTTTTTACACCCGTTATTAGACGGTAGCAACGATGATGATTATGAACATGGTCTTTTGCCTGCTAATGCCTGCAATGCAGTGAAGAAAACGATATGACAACAATAACGTCTAATGTAACTGGCCCCTCTAACAGTACAACTGGCCCCAGCTTGGCACCCCCCAGTTGAAATGGTCTAGAACCGCCACTGCATCCTCTCTGCCTACGGCACAGCCATCCACCCTCCAGCACACACACCCCAAGAACCCCTCACAGCGCACAGTGTTTATTCATGATGCACCCCATTGCCTGTTTATTCATTTTTTTAGCTGTTCCCCTCGTTAAAGAGAAAAGAGGCTGAGGTGTGCGCTGCTACTGTTTTAATTAGAGCAGCAGAAAAGCACCCCCCTCGTGCTCCCCCGTTTGTGTGTGTGTGTGTGTGGGTGTGTGTGGGTGTGTGTGGGTGGGGGGGAAAACTACCCACAAATAGGCTTCTAGATGGCACACTGTGGTAACTGTAACTGTCTGAAGTTGGAGCTGAGCTATTCAGACAACTCGGATGAGGAGAACGAAATCTCTAGTTCTCTGCTCAGGCCCACCCCTGTAGTCATAGTACTGTTGGTTTTCCTCCCTCTACCTGGATGGCAGCTCTCCACTTCATTCATTGATAACACAGGGTAGGTAAAAAGGAGAACAAACTGTTTGCCAAATACATTTTCCAAAATTATATGTGTTAATCAAGCACATAACCACTATTATTTTGTAGCTAGCGCCTTAGCTAAGGCTTACCCTGGCTGGTAGCCTAACAGTTAAGAGCGTTGGGCCAGTAACCAAAAGGTTGCGAGTTCGAATCCCCAAGCCGACTAGGTAACAACTGTCGCTGTCCCGTTGAGCAAGGCACTTAACCCTAATTTTCTACAGTGGCGCTGTACTACTGTGGCTGACCCTGTAAAATAGCACATTTCATATGCTTTGATCTCCGTAGTAGGCACGAGTGCATTGACAAGCAAGGAAATGTACAGTGCTGTGGTAGTTCAGTAAGCATCGCTCTGTAGATGGAAACAGACATACAGTAGCAGAGAGCTGTTCCACTAATATCATCCTTCACAGAAATTGTATTTAGGCTGTTAAAGATTAGCAGGCCTATGTTAATTAATCAGTTAATCTGTCCTCTTCATATGTCTTCGCATGTCAACAGTAGGCTGCTAATGGTGTGATAATAGTTCGCCAATTACGACAAGGCATGTTGAATGAATGGTAGTCTAGTAGTCAGACGTAATTTGATGGATTAGGTCAGGGATGGAGAACTGAAACAAGCTCCTATAGGCTTAGTTCAGTTGTTTCATATTACATAAAGCCTACAGTAAACTAGAGTACTACATTGCATCCAGTAATTGAATTATTCTGAATTTTCTCCCCAAACACAATTAAGCCAATTTACATTTTCAGTCGACTATCCACATAAATACGCCTATTTTTTAGAATAATCATTACCCCAAAATGTAACCTACAAAAATTTGAAAGCGTCATTGAGACACTTCAATTTAATTTAGGATCAAACAAGACTTCTGTCTTGGTTACAATGTTTGATATATTTTAAGATGCTAGGTTTCAGCGAATGTCATTTACAGGTTTTTCAAAAATGCTAAATGCTATAACTTGACTGACCCCATCCGGACCTCCCCCCTACCAAACCTTAGGCCTACAGTCATGGCCAAAAGTTTTGAGAATGACACAAATATACATTTTTACAAAGTTTGCTGCTTCAGTGTCTTTAGATATTTTTGTCAGATGTTACTATGGAATACTGAAGTATAATTACAAGCGTTTCATAAGTGTCAAAGGCTTTTATTGACAATTACATGAAGTTGATGCAAAGAGTCAATATTTGTTGACCCTTATTTTTCAAGACCTCTGTAATCCGCCCTGGCATGCTGTCTATTAACTTCTGGGCCACATCCTGACTGATGGCAGCCCATTCTTGCATAATCAATGCTTGGAGTTTGTCAGAATTTGTGGGGTTTTTGTTTGACCACCCGCCTCTTGAGGATTGACCACAAATTCTCAATGGGATTAAGGTCTGGGGAGTTTCCTGGCCATGGACCCAAAATATCAATGTTTTGTTCCCCGAGCCACTTAGTTTTCACTTTTGCCTTATGGCAAGGTGCTCCATCATGCTGGAAAAGGCATTGTTCGTCACCAAACTGTTCCTGGATGGTTGGGAGAAGTTGCTCTTGGAGGATGTGTTGGTACCATTCTTTATTCATGGCTGTGTTCTTGGGCAAAATTGTGAGTGAGCCCACTGCCTTGGCTGAGAAGCAACCCCACACATGAATGGTCTCAGGATGCTTTACTGTTGGCATGACACAGGACTGATGGTAGCGCTCACCTTGTCTTCTCCGGAAAAGCTTTTTTCCGGATGCCCCAAACAATCGGAAAGGGGATTCATCAGAGAAAATGACTTTACCCCAGTCCTCAGCAGTCCAATCCCTGTACCTTTTGCAGAATATCAGTCGGTCGATGATGTTTTTCCTGGAGAGAAGTGGCTTCTTTGTTGCCCTTCTTGACACCAGGCCATCCTCCAAAAGTCTTCACCTCACTGTGCGTGCAGATGCACTCACACCTGCCTGCTGCCATTCCTGAGTAAGCTCTGTACTGGTGGTGCCCCAATCCCGCAGCTGAATCAACTTTAGGAGATGGTCCTGGTGCTTGCTGGACTTTCTTGGGCGCCCTGAAGCCTTCTTCATAACAATTGAACCTCTCTCCTTGAAGTTCTTGATGATCCAATGAATGGTTGCTTTAGGTGCAATCTTACTGGCAATGATGATGGCACGTATTTCCTTGCAGGTAACCATGGGTGACAGGGGAAGAACAATGATTCCAAGCACCACCCTCCTTTTGAAGCTTCCAGTCTGTTATTCGAACTCAATCAGCATGACAGAGGGATTTCCAGCCTTGTCCTCGTCAACATTCACACCTGTGTTAACAATAGAATCACTGACATGATGTCAGCTGGTCCTTTTGTGGAAGGGCTGAAATGCAGTGGAAATGTTTTTTGGGGATTCAGTTCATTTGCATGGCAAAGAGGGACTTTGCAATTAATTCCAATTCATCTGATCACTCTTCATAACATCCTGGAGTATATGCAAATTGCCATGATACAAACTGAGGCAGCAGACTTTGTGAAAATCAATATTTGTGTCATTCTCAAAACTTTTGGCCACGACTGTACATCAGCACCACCTTGTCAGAAAATCCTACATTTTAAGTATATTTCTAGTTCGCTAGATGAAGAGAAGCCAATTACAAGTACCCATAACAGTCTATAGACTACCATTCATACTTAGGCAGTCTTCTGCCAACATTATTAAACTAAAAAAGTACCTAGGCAAATTGGTGCATTGTGGGATAATAAAAATGTGTCAAGTTTGGTATGTCTGAGTTAGAAGCAGAGCGTAAACCACAGCCTGGTCTTTATCGCTCTGGTCAAACTGTGCACATGCACACGGGAACAAGTGGTCGCCTCCCATACTGCCTTTCTCATGCTAGCTTACCACAGGACGCCAACAAACACTAAGACACACTCCATCTACAATAACAGACCACACTATCATACACACACGTGCATGCACACCACACATACTTGTGTGTGTGTGTGTGTGTGTGTGTGTGTGTGTGTGTGTGTGTGTGTGTGTGTGTGTGTGTGTGTGTGTGTGTGTGTGTGTGTGTGTGTGTGTGTGTGTGTGTGAGCTTCCTGCTACAGTGGCCCCCTCTGTGTATCAGGGCTGGCCCATATCACCCCCCCCCCCCCCCCGGCGACCACCACCACATCCGATGTTTGTACAGACAGACCTGGCCAGGAGTGCTCCCGCTCGCCTAGTACCAACGACCTCACATGCACACACACACAGATACACGAACGAAATATACAGAACTAGGTCAATCCAGTACACATAAAACAAACAATGTGATATTTAAAATGATTTAAGTAAAAATACAGAAATATAGCACTGGCACATACTGTGCTGATTCTGAAGGACATGCACAATATAATTGCCATTTGTTTATTTGGATCCCCAGTAGCTTTTTCAGAAGACACAGCTACTAAAGGGTCACATCACCAGGGGCACACAAACACACACTCAATAACCACCAAGCATATAGTGTTTGATGGGTTGTAGTTTTTAATTGTATGCTTTTTTACGGACTGTAACCTTTGGTCATATATTTGCATTGATAATTTATTAAAATGTCTGTCGTCAGGAACCTCAATTATTTTTCCATTGTACAAGCCCTATACCAAAGGATGGTGACGTCCTGGCTTGTGGGTTTTTGAGGGCAGGCACTGTCACTGGTGTTTTGATGATGTCTAACGTGTGTAAAGTTTTTGCTAATTTAGCATGATTTCTGAAGGCACACATTTTTCTGTTCTTTGTGTGTTCTTCAGATCATCCGTCAGGTGGACTTTAACAAGAAGCCTGGTCAGATGAGTGTGAAGCCCATCGAATTTGATGTTATCCTGAAGCTCAGCAACACCAACCTGCAGGAGAAGGCCTACAAGGTGAGTATTGCTAGTTTAGCATGTTAACTAAATAGGCTTGTATACAACAGGAGAAGACTTCGACGGGGTAAGTATTGTTAGCTTAGCATGCTAACTCAGCTTGTTACCACAGGAAAAGACTTAGACTGGGTGAGTACTGCTAGCTCAGTTAGCTTGTCTTAGCCATGGTGGGAGTAGGCTTAGTACTACTAGATTCATAGGTTGTAATGGCTAGGAAAATGTATTTTTAACTGGGAGGCCTAGTTTTGTCCTCAAGCAGGTCAATATAGTATCTTCTCATGACACTTGACCTCTTGATACTTGAATCATCTCAATTAGTAATGTAATTAGGCTACCAGTAATTAGGCTATAAAGGAGAATTTTTCTGTATTTTTTTTATTTAAATGGCATGTTATAGAAGGGTCCAAACACTTTTTTTGTATTTTGTTGTTGTTGTGATTTCACTTGTTTTGGAGAAACTTACCCCAACTAGCGACTCACTTCCTCATTGTGCAGTACGGGGGCTCAAAAAAAAAACATGAAATGCTCCAAAAATACTCAAATATGTCCTTTAAGAAAGGGAAAAGCTCCCAGTACAGGTGATGCAGGTCTTTTAGATCAGTGGTTCTCAACTGGTTTTGCCTCGGGACCCAAATTGAACCGGGTTGTCTCAGTTGCAACCCAATACTCACATCGCGAAAAGAGGACCATGTCTTTGGATAAGCTGGTGGTAATGTTATCTTAACATGGGGTAGGGCTGGGCGACCTGTAAATCATATAAAAAAAACAAGATCTAACTTATGGGCGATTCACAATAATTATCGCTAAATAAGCTTTGTTGTACAATAAAAGGTAAAATACACTGCATTTCAAACAGTCAGCAATAATCTAATGAATTCTGGGCTTGTGAAATTATACCTAGGCTAAATATAAGCCTTTCGCAAAAAAAAATATATATATATTTTTTACTGTCACATACACCAGGTAGGTGCAGTGAAATGTGTTTTACAGGGAAAGCCATGGTAGTACTCCTCCACTGGAGCAAATTAGGGTTAAGTGTCTTGCTCAAGGGCACATCAACAGATGTTTCAGCTTGTCGACTCAGGTATATTCAAACCAGTGACCTTTCGGTTACTGGCCCAGTGCTCTAACCGCTAGGCCACCTGCCAGCCTCATCAAGCACAATTTCTGTCTGTAGCGTCCGAACGGTTCGGTCTACAAACTATTATATCCATTTTGCTCTACAACCCCCACAAGTGTCAGGGGACTTGTCTGAAGTCGGTACAGTCGATCTGACCATTTCTGTCTGTAGCGTCCGACCCGTTCGGGCTACACACTGTTCTCCGTTTTGCTCTAGGACACACAAATTACTTACATACGGAAGTAGTTTAGTGCCTAAAAAAAGGGTTAAATATTTGTTAAAAATCTTGATCTTATATCTCTCGGATACAGGACAGACATCGATTTTTTTTCTTATTTTTTTTTTTGTCCATGTATGAACCAGTTATTCAGTGTGTTTCTATGGGCTTATAGCAGTAAGGCCAAATTAAATGTTTCATAAAAAAATGTAAATAAATATATTTTTGATACCTAAAGGTGTACTAAAATTCTAAATCAAATAGCTAAATGATCCTTGGTAAGGCCATCATAAAACAATTCCATATGTTTGGTTAGTAGAACCCCCCCCGCGGTTTAGACTCTTAAAGACCTGTTAGGGCTAGGGGGCAGTATTGACACGGCCGGATAAAAAATGTACCCGATTTAATCTGGTTACTACTCCTGCCCAGTAACTAGAATATGCATATAATTATTGGCTTTGGATAGAAAACACCCTAAAGTTTCTAAAACTGTTTGAATGGTGTCTGTGAGTATAACAGAACTCATATGGCAGGCAAAAACCTGAGAAGATTCTGAACAGGAAGTGGCCTGTCTGACAAGTTGTTGTTCATCTTGGCTCTTTTTATTGAAGACTGAGGATCTTTGCTGTAACGTGACACTTCCTACGGCTCCCATAGGCTCTCAGAGCCCGGGAAAAAGCTGAATGATATCGAGGGAGCCCCAGGCTGAAACACATTATCGCGTTTGGATAGTGGCTGGTCAGAGTACTCTGAGAGTCAGGCTCGTGCACGAGGGCATGAGATGTTTTTATTTTCTCTCTCTTTGTACGTATACACGCTTTCCCGGTCGGAATATTATCGCTTTTTTACGAGAAAAATGGCATAAAAATTGATTTTAAACAGCGGTTGACATGCTTCGAAGTACGGTAATGGAATATTTAGAATTTTTTTGTCACGAAATGCGCCATGCTCGTCACCCTTATTTACCCTTTCGGATAGTGACTTGAACGCACGAACAAAACGCCGCTATTTTGATATAACAATGGATTATTTGGGACCAAACCAACATTTGTTATTGAAGTAGAAGTCCTGGGAGTGCATTCTGACGAAGAACAGCAAAGGTAATAACATTTTTCTTATAGTAAATCTGACTTTGGTGAGTGCTAAACTTGCTGGGTGTCTAAATAGCTAGCCCTGTGATGCCGGGCTATCTACTTAGAATATTGCAAAATGTGCTTTCACCGAAAAGCTATTTTTAAATCGGACATATCGAGTGCATAGAGGAGTTCTGTATCTATAATTCTTAAAATAATTGTTATGTTTTTTGTGAACGTTTATCGTGAGTAATTTAGTAAATTCACCGGCAGTGTTCGGTCGGAATGCTAGTCACATGCTAGTCACATGCTAATGTAAAAAGCTGGCTTTTGATATAAATATGAACTTGATTGAACAAAACATGCATGTATTGTATAACATAATGTCCTAGGGTTGTCATCTGATGAAGATCATCAAAGGTTAGTGCTGCATTTAGCTGTGGTTTGGGTTTATGTGACATTATATGCTAGCTTGAAAAATGGGTGTCTGATTATTTCTGGCTGGGTACTCTGCTGACATAATCTAATGTTTTCCTTTCGTTGTAAAGCCTTTTTGAAATCGGACAGTGTGGTTAGATTAACGAGAGTCTTGTCTTTAAAATGGTGTAAAATAGTCATATGTTTGAAAAATTGAAGTTTTTGCATTTTTGAGGTATTTGAATATCGCGCCACGGGATTACACTGGCTGTTGAGTAGGTGGGCGTCCCACCTAGCCCAGAGAGGTTAAGGATCAGTCCAGCCAACTTGGATCTATTTGCTACTGTAGCTAACAAGGTAGAACAGTTGAATTGTTATGAACACACCCTTCTGTCCGTCTCCAACAGTTTTTACAGCATGCTAGCATGTCCACCGGCTGGTCTTTCATTCTATCGGTTAGGTTGCCAGAGACGCAACCTAGTCGTGAAGTCTTTGTGTTCTAAAATGTTCCTTTGCCATGCAGGTTGGCAAAGTTCTTATCTAGAGGCGTAATGGTACACATATTCATACTGATCCATTCGGTACAGGGACCTCTGTTCGTCTGCACTGTGATCCCGAATGAATACAAAAAAATAAAAAACAAAACACTAGGCTATGCCTCTTGAGTAATTCTGAGCTGAAAAAAACTAACATTTCAAGTTAAACAGTTAAAACAACTGAGTACGTTGTAATCAAAATTCACATTTCAAACTGTCCTTTTGTGAGGCACAGCCGAGAACTAGTTCTGTACGATGGCGTCAATAAACCAGAATTAGAGGATCCTCATGCATCATCGTTTATCTCCAGTTTGGGAACATTTTGGCTTCCCAGTAGATTACTATGACGATGGAGAGTTGTGGATGAAATATTAACAGTATGTCACAACACTCAATGAGAATAGCCTATGCAGCTGCCAACACCTCAAATATGTTGACACAACAACATCACTCCTGTATACCGGAGCAAGATGCAAATGCGAAGAAACAACAACACAACAGCTTCTCCCTTCTGCATTTAAGCACCCCTTGGCAACTGATTCTGTCCCAGCCAAAGAAATTACAAGAGCGATAGCTAGGCTGTGTTTATTTTTTTACAATCTTTGGTTTATAGCTGCGGATATTCGCCCATTCTCGTTGGTTACCTACCTCTGTCACGACTTCCGCCGAAGTCAGGTCCTCTCCTTGTTCGGGTGGCGCTCGGCGTCGCCGGGCTTCTAGCCATCATCGATCCACTTTTCATTTTCCATGTGTTTTGTCTTGTTTTTCCTCACACCTGGTTTCAATTCCCTCAATTACTTGTTGTGTATTTAACCCTCTGTTCCCCCCATTCTTTGTGTGGGATTTTTTGTTCTGGATGCCATTGGTTTTGCTTAATAAATCTCCGGTTATTACCCAGTTCTGCTCTCCTGCGCCTGACTTCTCTGCCGCCAATTATGCACCCCGCTACAACCTCATCCCCATATTGTTTTATTTACTTTTTTGCTCTTTTGCACACTAGTATTTCCAGTATTTCTACTTGCACATCTATCACTCTAGTGTCAATTTGCTAAATTGTAATTACTTCGCTACTATGGCCTATTTATTGCCTTACCTCCTTACGCCATTTGCACACACTGTATATAAACTTTTTCTATTGTGTTATTGACTGTAAGTTTGTTCATTCCATGTGTAACTCTGTTGTTGTTTTTGTCACACTGCTTTGCTTTATCTTTGCCAGGTCATAGTTGTAAATAAGAACTTGTTCTCAACTGGCCTACCTGGTTAAATAAAGGTGAAATAAATAAAATATTTTAAGTCACCCATATTGAAAGAAATGTAGAACAATTAGACACCCTATAACCCACACCTACACACTCATGTATCAATCTGATTGATGGATTGTGTTGTGCAGTAAGCAGGTTCAGGTGTATAACTGTGGCTCCTTCCACCTTCAAAGAATAGGCAAGAGGGCCAACCATAGAGAATAGTAAGACACTTCATTATTTCTATAACTACGCTATATTGTTTGTCCTCGTGTCGGTTCATTTTCAGCATAAAGTACTCTGCAGCCACAGTGTGGACACCAGGTCACACACACACAGATTCCTGTTGAACACTTGCTTTAACTACATTATAGAGAAAATAACAGTCTCTCTCCTTCACTTCATCACTCTCTCCCCTTTTCCCTAAATGCTCTGGGTCAGGTATTCCCAAACTGGGGTACGCGGGGCTATACATTTGGGTGAGGTTTTTTTCTTGCCTGAGTAGCCTCGTTTCACTGCCAAAAATACAATTCAACCATCTAGTGTTCAGCAAAATAACAACACAATGTCAAATACAGGTAGCCTAGTCAAATAATGAACATCCAATCACATTAACCGTTACTCTCTCGCGGGAAACCTTCAATCTTGCCCAGACATTTAGAAACAAAACATGACAATTTGAAAAATAAGCCACAGGAGTTTTTTGAGCGAGAATAAAGATGACTGTCGAGTAGTAAGACATGAATAAAAGCAACAGATACCATTAATAAGAAGGGGCTAGGAGCGTCTTATATGATGAGCTACCGAGTGGGCAGGCAAGTGTCACGCCCTGACCTGAGAGAGCTGTTTTTCTCTGTTTGGTTAGGTCGGGGTGTGATATGGGGTGGGCATTCTATGTCATATATTTCTTTGTGTTTGGCCGAGTATGGTTCCTAATCAGAGGCATCTGTCTATCGTTGTCTCTGATTGGGAATCATACTCAGGCAGCCCTTTTTCCCACCTTCTGTTGTGGGATCTTGTTTTTGTACAGCTCTGTGAAAGCCTGCAGAACGTGACGTTCGGTTTCCTTTGTTTGTTATTTTGTTTAGTGTTCTGAGTATAAATAAAATGTAATCATGAGCACTTACCACGCTGCACCTTGGTCTACCCATAACGACGAATGTTACAGCAAGCCCCATACTATTGTGGAGGACTCTGCTGCCGCGGATATGGCTAGGACAATGCTGGGGAAAAAGTCCCCAAAAAACTATACATACAATGCCTTCATTAAACAACTGTTTCACGACGCATCAGTGACATGGCAGGAGATGTTTTGAAACAATTACTGCTTCGCATACAAGCCAGTGAATTACATGCGTTACAGCTGGATGAGTCAACAGACGTGGCGGGCCTGGCACAGCTCCTGGTATATGTCCGTTATGTTTATGGGGGGTCAATTAGGGATGACATCCTCTTCTACAAACCACTGGAAACCAGGACATGCAAGGATATTTTTTAAGTATTGGACAGCCTTGTGACATCAAATGGACTTTGGTGGTCAAGATGTGTCGGTACTGATGGCGCAAAAGCCATGACAGGGAGACATTGTGGAGTGGTAACGCGCGTGCAAGCAGTTGCTCCCAATGCCACTTGGGTACACTGCAGCATCCACCGAGAGGCTCTTGCTGCCAAGAGAATGCCTGACAGCTTGAAAGACGTTTTGGACACTACAGTGAAAATGGTTAACTTTGTTAAAGCAAGGCCCATGAACTCCCGTGTATTTTCTGCATTATTCAATGATATGGGCAGCAACCATGTAACGCTTTTACAACATCCAGAAGTGCGCTGGTTATCAAGGAGCAAAGTATTGACACGTTTTTTTGAATTGAGAGATGATCTTAAAGTTTTCTTTACTGACCATAATTTTCACTTGTCTGACCACTTGCATGATGACGAGTTTCTCACACGACTGGCCTATCTGGGTGATGTTTTTTCTCACCTGAATGACCTGAATCTAGGATTACAGGGACACTCTGCAACTATATTCAATGTGCGGGACAAAATTGAGGCTATGATTAAGAAGTTGGAGCTTTTTTTTTCTGCATTAACAAGGATAACACACAGATCTTTCCATCATTGTATGATTTTTTTGTTTGCAAATTAACTCAAGCTTACGGACTATGTCAAATGTGATATAGCGAAGCACCTGAGTGAGCTGGATGTGCAATTACGCAGGTACTTTCCCAAAACGGGTGACAACTGGATTTGTTATCCCTTTCCTGCCCTGCCTACAGTCCACTTACTGATATCTGAACAAGAGAGCCTCTTCAAAATCGCAACAAGCGGTTCAGTGAAAATTTTATTTTATCAGAAGCCACTGCCAGATTTCTGGATAGGGTTGCGCTCAGAGTTTCTTGCCTTGGCAAATCACGCTGTTAAGACACTGATGCCCTTTGCAACCACATACCTATGTGAGAGTAGATTCTCGGCCCTCACTAGCATGAAAACTATATACAGGCACAGACTGTGTGGAAAATGATTTAAGACTGAGTGTAATAAAGTCTGTGTGAGCTGGTTTGGAGGAGTCAGGCGCAGGGCAGCAGATATGAGTAAAAAACGTATTTACTCAAAATACAAACAAATACAACGCAATAATGCGAGCCCACAATAACGGACCGTATTACATACAAACAATTACTCACAAACAAACATGGGGGAACAGAGGTTTAAATAATGAACAAGTAATTGAGGAATTGAAACCAGGTGTGTAAGACAAAGACAAAACAAATGGAAAATGAAAAGTGGATCGGTGATGGCTAGAAGGCCGGTGACGTCGACCGCCGAACGCCGCCTGAACAAGGAGAGGGACCGACTTCGGCAGAAGTCGTGACACTGAGACTATCCAATACAACCCAACATTGCAGAGTTATGTGCATCCTTTCAAGCACACCCTCTTCATTAACCTGTGGTGAGTTATTCACAATTTTTGACATACAAATAAGGTTTTATGTGTAAAATGGCCAAATAAAGAGCAAAATTATTGATTATTATTATATTATTATTATTTGTGCCCTGGTCCTATAAGAGCTTTTTGTCACTTCCCACGAGCTGGGTTGTGACAAAAAAGCACACTCATTCTTATGTGGCAGGCTTACAATAATGGCAAAAAACTACATTTGAGAGTGCGCTGACCCTGGTGCTAGAGGGGGTACGCAGCTGGAGGTTGAATGTTTGAAGGGGTACGGGACTATAAAAGGTTTGGGAACTATATCAGCTGTGTCCTTGAACCCCTCCCGCATCTGAACTGGCTACATAGAGGGCACAGCATGATCAGAGTTGAGAGGTCAGTTGGTCAGGCCAACAGGAAGTATTGTTAAAGAGATGCTTTACAGTAGTCCCAGAGTTAATGATCCAAGGTCAGTTTTGTATTTCCCCTCCTGATGATTATGACTTATGACCAACAGTGTTAGCGTGTTTTTTTTTTCTTTTTCGATCTCTCTCTCTCTATCTGTCTCTCATCTGCAGGTATGTTTTGATGTGAGAGAGGATGCCAACCCCCAGTCCTGTCATTGCCACCTCACCCGCTCTTAAGATAACCTTTGGGCCGACTGGGAGTCCAAGGCTGGTTAGGAGACACCACTAGAGACACTTATGTAATTGTGATGAACTGAGAGAATATTAGGGTAGCACTGTGATTCATTAAACACATGCTGCCTTCCCTGCCCCTATGTCCTTACCTCTTTCCCTTTTACACCTCTCTCACCACCTTTCTTCCTCTGTTTTTATAATGCACAACAGATGTGCATTGAAGTACAGATTGAACTTGGATTTATAATATATTACAATTATAATATTTATAATGCATTTATTTATAACACTTGGATAATTAACTTCTTTCAATAAAGCATTTCACATTCTCTACTGGTTGAAATTAAGTCTCTCATTTGATGAAATACTACTGTCACGTCCTGACCAGTATAGAGGATTATTTGTATTATTTGGTCAGGGCGTGGCAGAGGTATGTTTGTTTTGTATGGTGTTTTTTTTTTTGTATAGCTTAGAGGGGTGTGTTATTTATGTGTTCCGGGGTTTTGTGGTGTATGTTTTAGTATGAGTAGGTTCTAGGTTATGTTTTCTATGTGCAGATTTGGTTGCTGGACTCTCAATTGGAGGCAGGTGTTTCTAGTTGCCTCTGATTGGGAGTCCTATAAGTAGGTGTGTGTTTTGTTTGTCACTTGTGGGTAGTTGTATGTTAGCACTGCTTTTGTTTAGCCTGCTACACAGTTCCTGTCGTGAGTTTTGTTTATTGTTTTTTTCCTCGTGTTCACATTGAAAATAAATGATGATGAGCACGCAATCCGCTGCATATTGGTCCACTTTTTCCGACAGCGATTTCAACATATGTTCTGACGAAGAGGAATGTGACAACTACACTTATCCTGTGTTTATCAGATCAATGCAGATGAAAGAAATTAGATAGAGATGAACTGGTTTGAGTATTTACATGATGCATAGGAAGTGTAGTGTACTGTTTAAAATTTTATGTCTGTATATATGAATTTCAAATCAGCCTTTAACTAGTTAAATCGTGTTTCTGGTCTATTGCATAGTTACAATGTGCAACCATTGACGTCCCAGGACCAAGATTGGTAAACACTGTTGAAGTGTATAATTGTAATACATACATGCAGACACAGCGTCATTCAAAATCTGGAATTTGATACTCCTGGTATTGGATATGACTGAAAAATAATATCAAAGACATTCACACCTGAACTGCACCTTTATTTGCCAAGGTAGAGTACATGATCAGTGAATATATTAAATGTACAGGCTACAATGTGGGGATCTCATGCATGGTAATAACTACATATATATACGACTTGCATCCTTGGCAAAAAGTTATTATATTGTACTCAATTCATAGGCTTCATTAATGTCATTCAGACTGTTTTGAAGTTGATACAACTGGCTATGATAGCCGAGGTTTATAGCTAGGTTCTGAACTAATATGTATACCAAATGTTTGGGTCAATACACAGATCGGCTACATAGCTAGCTACACATCCATAGGCATACAGGTATTTCTATCCTCTACTGCACAATAAGCAAGAACATAGTAAGCTAGCTACGTTATTTCAGCTATCTGCATTGCATGGCAAATATCAGCAAGGCAAGCTTAGAACATTGTACATTCAATGTGCAGTAAATGCTTTAGCTAGCTAGATTCTTTACATCCACTGTTTCACAAGACGGCAGCCTGGTTTGCTGGTTGTTTCAGGAGTCCCTAAAACGTTAAACAACCAGAATTACAATTTCATACTCCTGTCACAACACCAGTAAAGCCAGCCAGCTAGCTGGCTAATGTTAGCTAGTCAGCTAGCTTTCAAAATCGTGATTTTTGTAAATTAACTTTATAAAAAAATATGCATAATCGTTTGTCTCTACATTAACTAACATATTCCTGTCAACTGTCATTTTTTGCATGATTTGTTATGATGCTATAATCACTTACATCCTAGTATTTTTGTCAGCCATCTTTGCTGAAGAAAGTCTCCTGTGGAACACCATTTGGGTCTTTGTGTGTCAAAAAAGATAAACGTCAAAAAACATGATTTTTTTTTTAGTTTTTATATTTCACCTTTATTTAACCAGGTAGGCAAGTTGAGAACAAGTTCTCATTTACAACTGTGACCTGGCCAAGATAAAGCAAAGCAGTTTGACACATATAACACAGAGTAAAACAAACATACAGTCAATAATACAGTAGAAAAATAAGTCTATGTACAATGTGACCAAATGAGGTGAGATAAGGGAGGTAAAGGCAATAAATAGGCCATGGTGGCGAAGTAAATACAATATAGCAATTAAAACACTGGAATGGTAGATTTGACAGTAGATGAGTGTGCAAAGTAGAAATACTGGGGTGCAAAGGAGCAAAATAAATAAATAAATACAGGAGGGGAAGAGGTAGTTGTTTGGGCTATTTATAGATGGGCTATGTACAGGTGCAGTGATCTGTGAGCTGCTCTGACAGCTGGTGCTTAAAGCTAGTGAGGGAGATAAGTGTTTCCAGTTTCAGAGATTTTTGTAGTTCGTTCCAGTCATTGGCAGCAGAGAACTGGAAGGAGAGGCGGCCTAAGGAGGAATTGGCTTTGGGGGTGACAAGTGAGATATACCTGCTGGAACGTGTGCAGCTATGGTGACCAGCGAGCAGAGATAAGGCGGGACTTTACCTAGCAGGGTCTTGTAGATGACCTGGAGCCAGTGGGTTTGGCGACGAGTATGAAGCGAGGGCCAGCCAACGAGAGCGTACAGGTCGCAGTGGTGGGTAGTATATGGGGCTTTGGTGACAAAACGGATGGTACTGTGATAGACTGCATCCAATTTGTTGAATAGGGTGTTGGAGGTTATTTTGTAAATGACATCGCCAAAGTCGAGGATCGGTAAAATGGTATGTTTGGCAGCATGAGTGAAGGATGCTTTGTTGCAAAATAGGAAGCCAATTCTAGATTTAACTTTGGATTGGAGATGTTTTATGTGAGTCTGGAGGGAGAGTTTACAGTCTAACCAGACACCTAGGTATTTGTAGTTGTCCACATATTCTAAGTCAGAACCGTCCAGAGTAGTGATGCTAGATGGGCGGGCAGGTGCAGGCAGCGATCGGTTGAAGAGCATGCATTTAGTTTTACTTGTATTTAAGAGCAGTTGGAGGCCACAGAAGGAGAGTTGTATGGCATTGAAGCTCGTCTGGAGGGTTGTTAAAAAAATACTAAAGACTAAAGTACAATTAACTTTAAATCCCAGACGAGCCCCCACTTGTCACAGGCCGGCTCATAGCCTGTGGCAAAAATGAGGGGACATCAACAACAGGTATAGGCCAATTCAAAAGGTTCTTTATTGTAAACAAAACTATTAACTTTAAACAAAGGAAAAAGGAATGAGGTGTGGAAATGTCATAATGTAGGGTGTATGTAAAGTGCGTGAATATGTGTGTGTGAACATGACTGAGTGGAAACTACGTAAAATTACAAAGGAACAAACAAAACAGGATCATACCTGGAGGAGCAGGGAGAGAGAGAGAGAGAGGTTAGTGGAGCAGTTTTATACCCTGAGCCCAGGTGGCTCCAATCACGCCAGCTCCAATCACTAATGACCCTCCTCTGCCTGCAGGAGGAACCGCCCCTGCACTGCAGAGGAGGAGCCGTGACACACAGTGTCCAAAGAAAGGCCAGAAGTATACAGAATGGTGTCGTCTGCGTAGAGGTGGATCAGAGACTCACCAGCAGCAAGAGCGACATCATTGATATATACAGAGAAGAGAGTCGGTCCAAGAATTGAACCCTGTGGCACCCCCATAGAGACTGCCAGAGGCCCGGACAACAGGCCCTCAGATTTGACACACTGAACTCTGTCGGAGAAGTAGTTGGTGAACCAGGCGAGGCAATCATTTGAGAAACCAAGGCTGTTGAGTCTGCCGATGAGGATGTGGTGATTGACAGAGTCGAAAGCCTTGGCCAGGTCAATGAATACGGCTGCACAATATTGTTTCTTATCGATGGCGGTTAAGATATCATTTAGAACCTTGAGCGTGGCTGAGGTGCACCCATGACCAGCTCTGAAACCAGATTGCATAGCGGAAAAGATATGGTGGGATTCAAAATGGTCGGTGATCTGTTTGTTAACTTGGCTTTCGAAGACCTTAGAAAGGCAGGGTAGGATAGATATAGGTCTGTAGCAGTTTGGGTCAAAAGTGTCCCCCCTTTGAAGAGGGGGATGACCGCAGCTGCTTTCCAATCTTTGGGAATCTCAGACGACACGAAAGAGAGGTTGAACAGCCTAGTAATAGGGGTTGCAACAATTTCAGCAGATAATTTTAGAAAGAAAGGGTCCAGATTGTCTAGCCCAGCTGATTTGTGGGGGTCCAGATTTTGCAGCTCTTTCAGAACATTAGCTGACTGGATTTGGGAGAATGAGAAATGGGGAAGGCTTGGGCGAGTTGCTGTGGAGGGTGCAGTGCTGTTGACCGGAGTAGGGGTGGCCAGGTGGAAAGCATGGCCAGCCGTAGAAAAATGCTTATTGAAATTCTCAGTTATAGTGGATTTATCGGTGGTGACAGAGTTACCTATCCTCAGTGCCCACTGGCAGCTGGGAGGAGGTGCTCTTATTCTCAATGGACTTTACAAAGTCCCAGAACTTTTTTGAGTTTGTGTTGCAGGAAGCAAATTTCTGCTTGAAAAAGCTAGCCTTGGCTTTTCTAACTGCCTGTGTATATTGGTTTCTAACTTCCCTAAAAAGTAGCATTTCACGGGGGCTGTTCGATGCTAATGCAGAACGCCACAGGATGTTTTTGTGTTGGTTAAGGGCAGTCAGGTCTGGAGAGAACCAAGGGCTATATCTGTTCCTGGTTCTACATTTCTTGAATGGGGCATCCTATTTAAGATGGTGAGGAAGGCATTTAAAAAAAATAACCAGGCATCCTCTACTGACGGGATGAGGTCGATATCCTTCCAGGATACCCGGGCCAGGTCGATTAGAAAGGCCTGCTAGCTGAAGTGTTTCAGGGAGTGTTTGATAGTGATGAGTGGATATAACTATAACTGACGCCATTTGGTTCTTTGCGTGTCAAAGAAGATACGTTAAATAACACTATTTGATGTGTTAAATAAGCTTTTAATTTGATACGTCAAATAACACAATTCTATTATAGAATGTTGTGTGTGCTGAATTTGCACGTGCAAGCCAAGCACCACCACTACTATCAGTAGCACTGTCAAAGCTGTACAAAAAAAGTCTGCAACATGCACACACCGGCCACAAACGATGTGTTTACAATACAGTGTTGGTAATAAGGCATTCATTGTTTGACCACAACTTCTGGGGTAGCTAGCTAGCTTTAGCTTGGCACCTAGCTAGCACCAATACAACCAGCCTGAAAACAATGACCTGTAGAAACTGCAGTCATTTTCATTACTCTTAGCAATGATTTAGGAATCCTTGTGAGTAAGTATTAGCTAGGTAGCCACTTGTTGTTCACCTATTGAAATTGAACTTCAGGCACAACCGGACAGGGTTATGTAAGGGCACTGCGTTCATCCACCTCTGGTCTGCTCGCCTCCCTACCTCTGAGGAAGCACAGTTCCCGCTCAGCCCAGTCAAAACTGTTCGCTGCTCTGGCACCCCAATGGTGGAACAAGCTCCCTCACGACGCCAGGACAGCGGAGTCAATCACCACCTTCCGGAGAAACCTGAAACCCCACCTCTTTAAGGAATACCTAGGATAGGATAAAGTAATCCTTCTAACCCCCCCCCCCCCCCTTAAAAGATTTAGATGCACTATTGTAAAGTGGTTGTTCCACTGGATATCATAAGGTGAATGCACCAATTTGTAAGTCGCTCTGGATAAGAGCGTCTGCTAAATCACTTAAATGTAAATGTATATTGTGAAGCTAGCCACAATAAGGATTAGGCACAATTGTGGAATTTGCGGTTTGCCTTCAAAATAAAAGTACCTCTTTGAAAGTGGTGCAGAAGGTTATAATTGGTGGAATCATGCCATATTCAGACTAGACGATGTTAAACAAGGTTGGAATGTGAAGCAATGAAATGGGGTATCAGTCTACTCGGTGACACCCACAGAACACAACTGTGAAGAGTTTACGCAAAAACTAGCGTTGTAGCTCTTATTGCGGGACTGTGACTGTGTGAAATCACCTTACCAGTCAGCCTATTGTGTGTATTGACATTCATATTGCATTCTACAGCTTTACCTAAGGATTGGGGTTCAATGAAATGGGGTATCAGTCTACTCAATACCAAAGATATTTTTTCCCAATGTCTTCCTCAGAGTTATCAGACTCCAAAACATCCACGCAGTATTGTGTTTCCTCGGGAATAGAGTTCAATGCACATAGTAGGTTGACAATAAATGTGGTTCAATACACAGTTGCTTCAGAGTCCCACAATAAGAGCTGTGTGTCACTGAGTAGACTGATACCCCATGCCATTGATCCACAATCCATAGGTAAGGCTGTACGGTGAAATAAGTATGCCCCCAATGCAATGCTAAAGTCTAATACATCCAGTGTGATTTCAACAGATTTTTGTCAAATTAATAAATTATTCTCTTTTGTTCATTTTATATAACAACATTCCAACCTCGTTTAGCATGATCTAATCAATTATGGCAGAATTCTACTATTTGTATTTATTTGCATCACTGTTAATGGCATACTTTTATTTTGAAGGCTAGCCTAAAAGTCCACTATTGTGGCTAATCCTTATTGTGCCTAGCTTCACATGGATGGGTCCGACCACCATTAAACAAATAAAAATGGTCTTATAAATTAGGGTTATTTTAAATGGTGACATCTAGCTATATAGTTAGCTAGCTAACTATAGCTACTGAAACAGATTGTCATTTTGTTATGTTTTTGGGGAAGAAAATTGATTGCATTCATCAGCTAGCTAGCTTTTTTTATGACCAGCACTGTAGGTGCGCAGACAACTTTACCAGCATCATAGCATACGTATCGATGAATCGTTGTGACATATGAAATACGAGTGATAGTGTAATCAATTTGTAAGAACTACGTAAAAAATGTATGAACAAGTTAAATTATTATGTGACGTGCAGTCATATTCAGGTCCTGATTGGTCAACAAGCTTATCTGACGCGTTAAATAGTGTTATTTGACGTATCTTTTTTGACACTCAAAGACTCAAACGGCGTTCCATAGTCTCCAGCCTTGGGTCGCATAGAGTAAAATTCGTCATGGGAACCACTCGATATGATTGGTCATCGCCCAGCGGTCCCCGCTGGTGATTTGCGTAAAGTTGGAAAAAGTTCAACTTCGTCCCACGCCCTCTCCATGTTTCACCGCGCAGCATCTTGTGCTAGTGTACATGGGTCATAAGACACAGCATTGCAGTGCTTGAGGCATCACTACAGACCTGTGTTCGATTCCAGGCTGTGTCATAACTGGCCGTGACCAGGATTCCCATGGGGCGGCGCACAATTGGCCAGCAGCGTCCGTGTTAGGGGAGGGTTTGACCGGTGCGGCTTTACTTGGCTCATCGCTTTCTAGCGACTCCTTGTGGCGGGCCGGGCGCCTGCAAGCTGACCCCAATTGTTAGTTGAAAGGTGTTTCCCCCGACACATTGGTGCAGCTGGCTTCCGGGTTAAGCGGGCAGGTGTGAAGGAGCATGGTTTGGCGGGTCATGTTTTGGAGAATGCATGACTCGACCTTCGCCTCTCCCAAGCCCGTTCGGGGGTTGCAGCGATGAGACAAGATTGTACCAAAAAAGATTATACCAAAAAATTAAATATGTAGAAGCACACAAAGAAATTAAGGAGCACAAATAAAAATATTTGAGGTAATAAGCTGTTTCTTTGTAGTAATGGTGCAAGCATAACGAACATGAATAATATGCTCAGTGTATTCTCCATGGCACTCAGGGGCTGCGGTACAGTGAAGTAATCATTGGAACAATTATCATCTCAGTGATTTTTGATTTTTGTCTAGGCGCACTGGTGCTCCTAAAATAAAATGCCAGGTCGCACAGCAAAATATTTAGGTGCATATGCGAGTAAAATGGTCGCACTGTAGAGACTTGACTAGTTTGTTACTGTAAGCTATATGTAAAAAAATATCAATAGCCTAAACAACAGTATTAGCGCCAAGTGTGCTTGTGAATAGTGAAAATCAGCACAAAAGCAATCATTGCATTATAATAAATATACTAGTCGAAATGACAGCGGTCAAAAAGAGTATATTGTCAATTATTTGTGGCCTCGCTCCTGCTTACAGTATGGTGTGCGTCTTCACGCAACCGTTGGATCTCATTTAGCTGTTATCCCTTTTCGACACAAATCTTTGTCACTTTCACTTGATTTCTAGACTTCCCACAAACAAGTTGCTTGCAGCTGCAACAGGTGTTGTGAGTTCTGTTCTGAGTGCATCTGCCCACCTGGGAGTTTCTCCTCCCCGGAAGCTGTGCGCAATGGTTCGCGTGGAATCTTGGCTGCTGCCTTGGCCCTCATATGTCTCTCACGTAGCCCTTGTGCCAGACTCATGATGAAGTCTCCCCTGTTCATTGTGTTGTTCATGCACTGCTTGAACAACACGTGCGCATTGATAGCGGCCAAGTCAAGCATGTTGTACTGTAGAGCACAGCAAAAGGCGAGTGGCGAGTTCCTCCTTTCACGAGTACAGCTGTGCCATCTGATCCGAAACGTTATACGACACTCGTTCACCTGCTGCCCAATATGGATCCTTTCCCAGATATGTAAAGCTGTTCAGCATGAATAAGAATAATAATCATCAGAGATGTCATGATCCCTTTCTTCCCCGCCATCTGAGTTGTTTTCATTCCGATCTTGTCGCAACGTTAACACAGCATGTGCATCCATTTGTCTTAGTCTTGCCATTGTAAATTACGCACGCTCTCACTGTGTAGTTTACTCTAAGTAATACGACTGCATCAATTCAGTGGACAGATATACAGTGCCTTCGAAAAGTACTTAGACCCCTTCCCCTTTTTCACATTTTGTTATGTTACAGCCTTATTCTAAAATGGATTAAATACAAAAAAAATCATCGTCAATCTACACACAATATCCTATAATGACAAAGCGAAAAACAGGTTTTTTGAATTTTGTGCAAATGGATATACAAGAAAATATAATAAATACTTTATTTATATAAGTATTCAGACCCTTTGCTATGAGACTCGAAATTGAGCTCCGGTGCATCCTGTTTCCATTGATCATCCTTGAGATGTTTCTACAACTTGATTGGAGTCCACCTGTGGTAAATTCAATTGGTTGGACATGATTTGGAAAGGCACACACCTGTCTATATAAGGTCCCACAGTTGACAGTGCATGAAAACCAAGCCATGAGGTCGAAGGAATTGCCCGTAGCACTCTGAGACAGTATTGTGTCGAGGCACAGATCTCGGGAAGGGTACCAAAACATTTCTGCAGCATTGACCACAGGGGCCTCCATCATTCTTAAATGGAAGAAGTTTGAAACCACCAAAACTCTCCCTAGAGTTGGCCGCCTGGCCAAACTGAGCAAATCGGGGGAGAAGGGCCTTGGTCAGGAAGGTGACCAAGAACCTGATGGTCATTCTGACATACAGTGCCTTGCAAAACTATTCATCCCCCTTGGCGTTTTTCCTATGTTGTTGCATTACAACATGTAATTAACATTTATTTTTATTTGGATTTCATGTAATGGACATACACAAAATAGTCAAAATTGGTGAAGTGAAATCCCCAAAATAACTTGTTTAAAAAAATTCCGAAAAATGTAAAAGTGGTGCGTGCATATGTATTCACCCTCTTTGCTATGAAGCCCCTAAATAAGATCTGCTGCAACCAATTATCTTCAGACGTCACATAATTAGTTAAATAAAGTCCACCTGTGTGAAATCTAAGTGTCACATGATCTCAGTATATATACACCTGTTCTGAAAGGCCCCAGAGTCTGCAACACCACTTATCAAGTTGCACCACCAAGCAAGCAGGCACCATGAAGACCAAGGAGATCTTCAAACAGGTCAGGGACAAAGTTTTGGAGAAGTACAGATCAGGGTTGGGTTATAAAAAAATATCTGAAACTTTGAACATCCCACGGAGCACCATTAAATCCATGATTAAAAAGTTGAAAGAATATGGCACCACAACAAACCTAACAAGAGAGTGCCGCCCACCAAAACTCACAGACCAGGCAAGGAGGGCATTAATTAGAGAGGCAACAAAGAGACCAAAGATAACCCTGAAGGAGCTGCAAAGCACCACAGCGGAGATTGGAGTATCTGTCCATAGGACCACTTTAAGCCGCACACTCCACAGAGCTGGGTTTTACGGAAGAGTGGCCAGAAAAAAAGCCATTGCTTAAAGAAAAAAATAGGCAAACACGTTTGGTGTTCGCCAAAAGGCATGTGGGATACTCCCCAAACATATTTAAGAAGGTACTCTGGTCAGATGAGACTAAAATTGGCCTTTTTGGCCATCAAGGAAAACGCTATGTCTGGCGCAAACCGAACACCTCTCATCACCCCGAGAACACCATCCCCACAGTGAAGCATGTTAGTGGCAGCAAACAGGTTTTTCATCGGTAGGGACTGGGAAACTGGTCGGAATTGAAGGAATGATGGATGGCACTAAATACAGGGAAATTCTTGAGTGAAACCTGTTTGTCTTCCAGAGATTTGAGACTGGGATGGAGGTTCACCTTCCAGCAGGACAATGACCCTAAGCATACTGCTAAAGCAACACTCGAGTGGTTTAAGAGGAAACATTTAATTGTCTTGGAATGGCCTAGTCAAAGCCCAGACCTCAATCCAATTGAGAATCTTTGGTATGACATAAAGATTACTGTACACCAGTGGAACCTATCCAACTTGAAGGAGCTGGAGCAGTTTTGCCTTGAAGAATGGGCAAAAATCCCAGTGGCTAGATGTGCCAAGCTTATAGAGACATACCCCAAGAGACTTGCAGTTGTAATTGCTGCAAAAGGTGGCTCTACAAAGTATTGACTTTGGGGGCGTGAATAGTGATGCACGCTCAAGTTTTCAGTTTTTTTGTCTTATTTCTTCTTTGTTTCACTTCTTCAAAGTGGTAGGCATGTTGTGTAAATCAAACCTCCCCCAAAAAATCTATTTTAGTTCCAGGTTGTAAGGCAACAAGACAGGAAAAATGCCGTGAATAGTGATGCACGCTCAAGTTTTCAGTTTTTTTGTCTTATTTCTTCTTTGTTTCACTTCTTCAAAGTGGTAGGCTTGAGAGGATCTGCAGAGAAGAATGGGAGAAACTCTCCAAAAGCTTGTAGCGTCATACCAAATAAGACATGAGGCTGTAATCGCTGCTAAAGGTGCTTCAACAAAGTACTGAGTAAAGGGTCTAAATATAATATTTCTTAATTTTTTTTGCAAACATTTCTTATACATGATTTTGCTTTGTCATTATGGGTATTGTGTGTAGGTTGTTGAGGAAAAAAACGATTTAATCAATTTTAGAATAAAATTGTGGAAAAATTTGGAAAAAGTCAATGGATCTGAATACTTTCCTGAATGCACTGTAGGGGTTCACTGTTTGGAGATTATAATTAGAATAGATGAATGCAATATAATGGCCCATCCTATTCTTCATTCACAATTGGGGACTACATAATTATGCATTGTTCGCGTCCCCTCGCTCGACCACTTACCCATTCTCCCCCATCATACTATACTTCATTTATTTAATCTGTTATATGTGTGAAATTAGATTCGGTTTAGGTTCAGTTTTTAGGCAAATATCGAGGTGATTATCAACTAGGCATGGCACTATCGGGAGAAAGTGCAACTGAGGGATTACTGGGGAAACCATTCAAAACATGACATGCCCTCCTAAAACTGGTTGTAACTCCAGTTCTGTTTGTGATATGAAGACTCTAACAACACAGTGTGTTACGTAGACTTATTTAGGAAAAGTCAAGGGCAAGGACTTTGTCAAGGGGGACTTTTAAAAATGGTAATTGACATTTAAATTTGTTTTGATTTATTATGATACTCTCTGCCTGCCTAGTGTTAATTTACACAATTACTAAGAAATCCATTCATATTTTGTTTAGGAAGGTCATATAAAACATGATACAACACAATTTCTTTAAAAAGAAGACAATAGCATGTTTGAGTTGTATTTTTCTATGCTTAGGCTGTGGCTGCGGCATGCCAATGAAATCACCTTGTTAATTTAGTAGACTTCACATGCCCTACCCTACCACAGTCAACACTTATTTTAGAGTAATATAATGGAATATAATAGAATAAAATAGAAGGGATATTTTTCCCAAATGGTTATTGCTGATTGTTATCAGTAGCCTTCTCTCATGAGGAATGTGCATGGAGCCATGGTTATTCTAGGAAAAAGTTATATTTTGAAACCGAGACCATCTGCACAATATGTAGAGGTCTTTTTTGGGACCAAATAGGTCAATTTGAAATGTAGGCATCTGCACTTTCTAATCGGCTATGGCAATCAAAACATCTGGCCTACATCATGGACCTCTGTAGGATGATATGGAAGAAGTGCTGTTTGGTAAGCTTCCTTACCTTCTTTGTCAATGATTAATATTTGACAAATGATTAACATTGTCACCCATCAGACTGTTGTCAATTTAATCTTGTCTTTAGGCCACATCTATTATTATATGTGTGAAATTTGTTTCAATATAGTTTAGGTGTAGTTCGGATGGGCCGTTAGCTGCGCAGGGAACTGTTGTCTTACACTCAGAAAATACACTATCATCTTATTTTAGTATTTACAGTCTGTCCACTTCTAGATTAATAAATACATTTTTTGACTGATTACAATTTACATTTGGTGTCCTGAGGTTTCTTATGACCCATTTTAACATAATAAATGCATTAATGTATTAATGTATTATTTATTATGGAGTATTTACACAATTGAAATATCAACAGTCAGAATGACAGTCATGGCCATTCTAGTAGTTATGGAATTCCGGCGCCCTGGGTGTTAACGGCGAAAGCCCATCACATTACCTCGGAGTGGGAGATGTACCGTGCAACAGACAAACCCCCTTTATGAGAGTCTCAATTGAGTGTCTAGCCCTAAACGTTAGGGAGGCAGCGTCATGGTGCATTCGTAACCAAGTGGGAAGTGGGCATTTACCACATACACCTGGGAAAATTCCACTTGGGAATCTCATCTATCATCCTGAGCATCCTGAGCATATAAGCAGTCAGAGCTAGGGATGGGGGAGAGTCAAGTGCAAGTGTTGGTTCGTATATGGTTGACGCAGCTTGTTAGCCAATCAGCATTTCTCAACGAGTTCAAATCACATGAAAGCATCCAACTGGTATTTATTACTTCACGACTGGTAAATTCCCACCTCTCACAAGGTTACAAACGCAGCATCAGAGTAGAAACTTGAGGCCCAACATAACAATCCTGTCACGACAGATAATGCCAGGAACATTGTGAATGGCATTTCATTTTCCCGCTGTACCGAAACCAAACCATGACCCCAAAACCATAATAAGTACCTAACCGTGGGTTTGGTGAACTGTTACACCCCTATTCTTATCACTTTCCTGCTAGCTAGTCAACTACGGCTAACACAGCCACCTCAAACAGTGCAACCAGAATAACAGCAAAGTAGCTGCATTTGTTTATTTAAGCTTTTTCTAGTGACATTATTTCATACATTCACCTGGCATTGAAAATGTTCTCTCTCGTCAGGACAATGTTCAGAGCAGCTAGCCAACTGCACTCTTAACACAATCACTTCAAACTGAATCTGGTAAGACAAACTAGCTGCATTTCTTTTAGTTTTACTTGTTTTTCTAGTGACATTTATTTAGTATACATCCATAAAAAGTATGCTGATTCATGATTTTAACTGGCTGAGAAAAGATTTCTGTCTCGTCCTGACATGTTAATTCTCAATGGGACAGTGGAGAATTAATTTCAATATTGAAACAATGTTGCAAATGTCAGAGAGACAGACAGCAGGTTTATACATGTCTGCACTGTTGAAAACCAAATGATAGTCTAAAAGAAAGGTGAGATGGTTACTGTTGTTACCGCATACAATAATACGATTATTGTGGATAGTCAGATTAATATAATAGTTCGATTAAAACGGTTACATTTTCCTAATAATCCAGTTTACATGGACACATTTGAAATCAGGCTACCTGATGGCACTCTGATAAATGCAAAACATCGGCAATCAAAATAAACGTTCTACAACATCGACCATGTTATTTTTTGGAAGCATATTTGATTCTGAAAACTACTTCTAAGACGGATACATTCAGTTGTTCCGAAATCGGCTCGCTCGGCTGGTGCTAGCACATGCACAGATCAAATACACAGCTGGAACGCCGATTAAGGTGTTTACATGTCCTAATAATTCGAAAGATTTCTCAGAAAACCATGTGTTTTAATCGACATATGATTACTTAGATGTTGACTCTACGCTGATTAAGATAAGCAAAGTAAGGTGTTTGCATTACTATTGCATAATCTGCCACTGCCATAATCAGTTTGATATCGAAATATTAGTGTGCATGTAAACTTACTTGATGTTTAGATGCTTTTTACAGTGAAGATCAATTTTATAAATTGCCTGGCTGAGCTGATGAGACAGTGAATGGAATAGTAAATAGCCATTCCGCTGTCATAGCGGGTTGTAACTTGTAGAATAAACAACAGCTAGAAACCCGTTTTAACACATAAATAGCTGTGATCCTTAACGTGTGTGTTTTTAGTGCGTTAAGGTGTCCCTGCTTGTAATCTCACATCAAGTTTCACACAGAATTGTGACCCCTCACATTGGTTCTTATAGGTTCTTTCACCCAACAAGTCTCTTGAATGTGACGTGAAAATAAAATGTAAACGTTTCTGAGTACAAGTACTAATTCCAGTGGTGACTGAGTTTGTTGTTGGTTCAGGATGGGCTGCTAGAACAGATGTATGACCTCATCCTGGAGTACTTCCACTCTCAGGCCTTCTCCATTGGTTTCCCAGAGCTGGCCCTGCCCAGCATCATCCAGGTAATATCACCATCATAACCTCATCTCACCTTCCCACAGGATGGACACTTGTCTGATTTTATTTTACACCTTTGCTAAATGGTCAGCTGCTAGCCTCTCTACAGCATACTCAAGGCTACAACAAACATGACTTGGTTGTACTATATATGGCGAGGAGGCCAGTTAGAAACAGTGGGAGAAAGAGGAAGAGAGATTAAGATTTTAGTGTGGTTGCGTTGAGCTTTAATGTCTCCACCAGCTTGCCATTGTTTTTACGGCCCTTGCAACTGACCACTGAGCCCACTTCCTGTCAGAGACAGCTAGTTGTGGGTGGGAGGCAAGCTCCTTTCTACGAGCTCAGCCAACCGACCAACGAAGGCAGAATCTGCCCTTGCCAAAGCAAACAGTCACTGAAGTCCTCTTCATTTGCCCTCTTCCAGAATGAATGACTGAGTTCTTCTTGTTCTCTAGTTTTTACTGTTGCTGCAGACACACACACACACTGGGCACAGAGTAACAACGACACAGTCCAGGGGGAAAAGACAAGCACCAGACTAGATGATTATTTTCAGTTTTTTTTCTCTTCCTTTTTTTTCTTCCTCCCTCCCTCTTTCTTCTTCCTCCCTTCCTGTACTCCACCGCTCCACAGCTGAAAGCCTTCCTGAAGGAATGCAAAGTGGCCAATTACTGCAGGCAGATCCGCCAGCTGCTGGAGAAGGTACAGGAGAACAGCGGCCACATCACAGCCCGGAGACAGAGGGCCGCCTCTGGAGTGGCCGACGCGACCGCTGTGGTGAGCTTGGCTGTGTTTAAGTGTGTGTGTGCCCTTCCCGCCAGCCCGTGAGCAAGTGAGCCTGTCGGTGCCAGGTCGTCTGAGCTGCTGTTCCAGTGCCCTCATTTCACCTCTTGAGCACACACACTTCCCCTCAGTCCCTCTGTCTGCTACCCCAAGTATATAGAAATGCACCTATATGAGATTCCAGCTTGAATTGGGGGTGTTTATCAGTAGTGATCTGCTGAAAAAATGTAGGCACTTACATATCGCAATGTTATACTGAACAAAAATATAAACGTAAGATGCAACAATTTCAACTTTTTTACTGAGTTACAGTTCATATAAGGAAATCAGTCAATTTAAATGAATTCATTAGGCCCTAACCTATGGATTTCACATGACTGGGCAAGGGAGCAGCCATGGGTGTGCTAGGGAGGGCATAGGTCCACCCACTTGGGTGCCAGGCCAAGCCAATTAGAATGAGTTTTTCCACACAAAAGGGCTTTATTACAGGCAAAGGAGAAATGCTCATTAACAGGGATGTAAACAAATTTGTGCACAAAATATGAGAGAAATAAGCTTTTTGTGCGTATAGAAAATTTTGTGGATCTTTTAACCATGGACCATTCACACCTGTTAATTGAAATGTATTCCAGGTGACTACCTCATGAAGCTGGTTGAGAGAATGCCAAGAGTGTGCAAAGCCTTCATCAAGGCAAAGGGTGGCTACTTTGAAGAATCTCAAATATAAAATATATTTTGATTTGTTTAACACTTTTATGGTTACATGATTCCATATGTGTTATTTCATAGTTTAATGTCTTCACTTTTATTCTACAATGTAGAAAATAGTAAAAATAAAGAAAAAACGTTGAATGAGTAGGTGTGTCCAAACTTTTCACCTGTACTGTATATCAATACTTTGTTGCAAGTTAGCTTTAGCTTGCGCTAGTCAACTGTGCCTCTGCCAAGACGCCTGTATTTTCATCCTTATAGTTTGTTCTGCATCTTCTTTTTAAATAGTGAGCCAACATGTTTTCAGCACATTTATTTCCATGACTGATCAAATCTCCTTTTCTCATGTTCTCTCTTGTCTCTCTACAGCAGACATATAGTGAGCAATATGTGTGCAATATCAAATAGCAATAAAATTGCACTACCGAATCGCGATATATATATAGAATCGAGAGAATCGCAATACATATCGTATCGGTACCTAAGTATCGTGACATTGTATCGTTGAGCTCCCTGGCAATTCACAGCCCTAGTTATCAGACATTGCGACTTTTTCAGCAGCCAAGGCTGATGCTTCTTCAATCATGTGATGGGTCATCAATGGTTGATTCTTTAGTCATGTTTGTTTCATTCCAATTAGATAACTCATTGTTTCTGAGAATAGCTTTGAAGCTGAACAAAACTATTTTAAATCACCCCGCTCCAAGAGTCCAATTATGCCAAAAGGTCATAAAACTCAGCATGCACGCGCACACAGATGTCATTTGGGGAGCACTCAAAACCACTGCCCAGAGTCCCACTCCCAGTACAACCCCTTCCCAAAACGCATGCCCACCAGTCTAGGAGAGCTCACGTTGGAAGTGCCTGTGAAGGTCTCCTCCTGCTGAGAGCATTTAACCATCATGCTCCGCCTGACCCCTAACCCCCTGACCGCTCCTTTGGCTGTGTTCGTTACACATAGACAGTGAGGAGATAAGAGGCTCACACACACACACACACACACACACACACACACACACACACACACACACACACGCACAGCGGCAGCCTCAGTGAAACCTGAGTAGGAAGCGGAGGAAGGGAGAGAAATTCTGGAGGAGACATCCCTATGTAAACACTGGCGCTGGTTGAAGGACGGCTCTGTGGTCATTAGATGTTCTTAATAGGTTTGAACCAGCCACCCCCCTACCCTTCCTCACCTTAATGAGTGAAGGTTTGCGTGTGTGTGTGCTTGCGTGTGCAGAAATGCCATTTCCTGTGTGTTCTCCTCTCTCTCATTGTATGCACTCTCCACCTGCCCCACCAAACACACACACTCCCAAGGCTGCATTGCTTTGCTCCCTCCAGTCCTGACTGAGTGCCTCGCCCCGGACTCGCGATAAATATTTAAGATTGTTTAGTAGTGAAATTAGAGGGGATGTCTCTTTGTAATTTAGCCTTGGAGAAATGTGTGTGTCTGTGTGCATGCGCGCCGGTAGAGACCAAGAGACAGACAGACAGCGTGGCACCGGGGGCAGCGCCTATCGCCACGGCTCCCAGCCCAGTGGAGCCGGTCACCATGGCATCCGTCCCCGTGCTGCACTGCAGCCAGGTAGAGGCCCGTCTTCGGCTGCCGCGGAAAGGCCATTACTCCCCTCTGGTCCCAGACACAAAAACACCCCCCACACATCACCCAGACTGAGAGTTAGCCTAAGTAATGATTACCCCCTACCCTCTCTCTACTGTACAATAGAAATACAATATTCAGAACCACACGGAGTGAGCACTAGTTATTGGATATGCCGATGAGTTGTAATTGAAGCATTGAGTGTGCCTTGTAGCATCGTGAGTGTACATTCACGCATTTTAGTATTATCTTTCAGTCTATCTGTTAGTTTTGAATATGTATTAAACATGCAACTGAAAACGGTGTTTCATTGTCCTCAGATCACATTTGAATGTGTCTGAACTGAAGCATAAATATATTTTTTCTTAGTAGGCTTATGCTTTTTTGTATATATTTTGAGACATAGGGTTTTTGCCCAATATCCCAAGTAGGTGAACTAGGTGTGAGAGAACTGTAGAAACCAAAATAATCCGATAGCGTTGTTTTGTCTGGGTTTGAAGTGTTTTCAAAAGCCCTTGCTCTTTTTCTGTTCACTTCCTATCCTCTTTGCGACGGGGACCAGCCTAATAACCGCCACTGCAAATTGTCATAAATAGGTTTATCTAACTGACGAAGGAAGCCGCGGTCTATGCAGTCTATTGGATTTGGAGGTCAGATAATCCTATTGGGCCTGATCAATACCATCCGCAAAGACCTTTAGGGGAAGGGCTGGCGTAGATCCTCCAAGTCTCCTCTTTCAGCCTCTCCGCTCTCTTTCTTTCATCTTTCTCTCTCGCTCTGTCTCTTTCCCTTTATCTCTCTTAGGCTCTGTCTTTTCTTTCTCTCCCTCACTGTCTCTCTCTTGTGATCTGTCTTTGTCTTTATCTCTGCTTTTTTCTCTCTCTCGGTTGGGGCGGTATTGGGCGATGGCTTACTGAGCTCGCTAATGAAGCAAATAATGTTTGAAATCTAGATTGCAGTGAAAATACACCAGAATACCTCAACGTTTTGATTGAATCAGATATAAGGAAAAGAATGAGCACCCTTGCACTGCCAAGACAATAATACCTCAAAACAGACACAAATGCAGAGTGGCTATGTAACAAGTGTGTTTCATGCTGTCGTGTGTGTGCAGGCAAAGTGGAGGAGGGCACCCCCCTTACCAGGTACTACAGCCAGTAGAAGAAGCTGAGGGAGAAGGAGATCCAGCTGGAGATCTCTTGGAAGGAGAGGGTAACTATCAGACGCACAACACCAATCAACAAAGTAACCGCTTTAGGGCCAAAGACAGTATTTTCAGGACATTCATTAAAATTAATTAATGACCTGATCCTATTTAATGAACTATACATATAACTTGGAAAGTTTGAGTAGATAATGCATTGTTGTCAATGGGAGATTGGGACAAAAGTTTCATGCACACATATTAGAAATGTGATTGTTTATTCGTTTTTGATGATTTTTTTTCAGTGTGGTCAGTTCTCTACAATTTCCAAGTTTTAGGAAACAAACTGAATTGTAGACCAATTAATTGACTTAAGAAACCTGTCAAAGTCGTCAATGTGGCCCCAGGTTTGTTATACATGGTCCCAAATCACCTGTATGACAAAACGTTTTCCATAACACAACATTTTGAAATGGAACTGCATATTGACGATTCCTCTCTCGATTAAGATGGAAGACTTGGAGCTTCCTGAGATCAAACACAGGAAAATTCAGCAGAGAAGGCAGTGGACAAGAAGGAGCTCAAGGATCTCTTTGAGTCTTACAGCGACTCGGATGACGATGGAGGACTCAAAGTCAAAGATAACTAATTCCATTCGCATACACACCAGGGTCCTGTTTAGAGCCGACCAAAAATATGCTTCAAATGTAAACTTTTTACATTGTGACATTAGTGACATATGAGAATGGCCATCTGTTCAGATAAGCATGATATTCCCTTATTTCATAATTTTTATTGAATATCGGTTATCTGTGAAATTATCGAGTGATACTAATATAGCCGTAAAAGGCCAATATCGTCCGCAAATATCAGTGAACTGATATAGTGGTCTGGCTCTAGTCCTGTTCATTAGTCATCAAATGGAAGGAAAACGGATCGAAGCAAGGTCCAAAGCGAGGTCTTCAGTAAGGCCATTCTACCGCCAATGTTTGTGTATGGAGATTGCATGTCCGTGTGCTCGATTTTATACACCTGTCAGCAACCGGTGTGGCTGAAATAGCTGAATCCACAAATTTGAAGGTTTACTTTTGTATATATAGTGTATCTTTGAGTTCCAGTGGAGACTCTTCATATCCTCCTTGGTGGTTCCAACAAAAAATGGTCTGGCTTATTCAAGGCAGGGCTCCAGACTATTTTGTACTGGTGGCACCAGCCCATGATTAGATCGCAACAATTTTTCCTGCGCCTTCTCGCAATAGAAAATATTTATATAATCTTATAAAGTCATTCAAATTGCTTTATTAAAAACTGTAATAGATTGAGATGGTATTGAAGAAATACGTTGTTTCATCTTTTCATGGTGTGATTCAAAATATTTTATATGCAACCTAATCCAGAGATTGTCGTGCATTTTGGGTAGACAACTATGCTATTGTTATATTTTACTGTTAAAATAGGGCTCCAGAATTTTCCGGATTTTTTTCTTCCAAATAGAGATTAATTTGCCTGCATCTTTGTGCTCCAATATCATCAGCAAATTTTATTTGGGGCTAATTCACCACCTGACATTATCTAGATCGCTAACTCTTAATATATTACCCACTGCTAGTAGCCATGTATTAATCTAACAGTTTATTTTATTTCACCTTTATTTAACCAGGTAGTCCAGTAGAGAACAAGTTCTCTACTCTAAATGTAATGTTCAAAAGGTTCTGTTGTAGCCTGCCGCCCAATGAGGCCTATGCACTCGCAATGGCCAATGTGTATTCCGCACGCTCAGTATCTCAAAGCCATACCAAATATCTTCTTTGTAAAATAGTTGCTATTGAGTTAAAAAATGTAAGTTGAGAAATAAAGTATACTGACAAAGTTGAGAACATCCTCTCCAACTGAGACAACAGGATAGGTGTGTTTCCCCCCCAATTGGATTTTAAAATGTTATACAATCAGAACACACTTTTTCTCCCTAAGCATTTTGTTTCCCCAGGAAAGGATAGAGAGAGTGGCTCGCTCAACACAGCAGCAGGCCCCAGCAAAAAGGTACAGGGCAGACAGGCAGACACTTTCATTAGAGGAATCATAAGGATACTGTTTGACCAAATCATGGTTTTAGCCTCCTAAAAAATTATGATGTTTAGAGTGAGGGGAACGAACCTGCAGCTCGCACCGATGCGACCTAATATATATTTTTTTACTCTCACAGACAAGTCAAAGAGTCGCAAAATGCAACTAAATGGTTGCAGTCTGAAGTCTTGCAGTCAAGGCATACATTGCCTGATGCTTCTCTAGCCAGTAAATGCCCTGGTAGACTCTCTTACCGGATGCTCATGCTTACACTATGCCTGTCTTGGCCACCAGGAGGCTGTATTAAGTTACATAGAGGCCATCTACAGACTGTTGGCCAGCAGCACAGGAGCACAGTCTTAACACACCCACACATACATACAAGAACACACACACACCGTGTAGTAGAGGCTATTCAGCCCTGCCTCTATGGCAAGGATACAGCTTCCTTTCCGGGATGAACATTTGGCCTCGCTCTTTTTGGAATATGACGTTACTTCCCTAATCCTGAGTCAGTAAAGCTGTATGAAAGTCGGTGTTAGTGAATCCTGTTCCCATTTCAGACTGGATCATTCTGAAGAAATGGACAAGGGGCCATAGTGTTGCTAAGCTGCTCTCTCAGCAAGACCTGAGAAACCTCTGTCCATTTTGTTGATGTCCCTACTTCTGTCTTTCTTTCTCTCTTTATCCTTAAATAAGAATTTGTTCTTAACTGACTTGCCTAGTTAAATAAAGGTTACATTTCTCTCTTCCCACTTTCTCTCACCTATATTTTTCTCTTTCTCCTTCTATTTTTCTCTCTCTCCCTATCCTCCTGTATTTCTCTCTTTCCTCTCTCTCTCTCTATCCATCTCCCTCTATCCATCTCCCTTTCTATCTTCCTATATTTATCTCCCTCCCCCTTTCTCTCTCCTTCTATATTTTTCTCTCAGCTGTCACTCCCTTCTTCCTTTAGCCTCTGTGTCTGGCCCTCTGCTCTGGGTCATCCACAGGACACGGGCATGGCAGGAGCCCTCTTTCACAGCTTTACAGTTGGATACACTCGAGGGGGGGAAAGAACCGTAGAGGTCGGAAGGAGAGAGGGAGAGAGTAGAGTGAGGGGGCGTTAGGGGATTTTTTTGCATCTGGTCCTCATTGTAGGGAGAGTCCCCGCAAAACGGCGGGCAGCTGCCGGCGAAATGCCGGCCCTCCCCTCCCTCACCCCGACGGCCCGCCCGCCCCCTCCGTCCCCTTCTCTCTCACAGGAAGCGCAGCCTTGGATCCCGGTGGGGGTTCCTAATTCAAACCAGTCCACTGGAACTGCCAGAGGTGGCCACTCCCCACTACATTCCCCTCTGCTCTCCTCCAGCTCCCAGGGCTTAACTGGCTGCCCCTGAATGTCCTCCATATGCACACAAGCATGCACAGACACACACACAAACATGCACGCAAGTCCGCGCACGCATGTTTGAGAGAATGAGAGGGGGAGAGTGTGCGGGGGAGAAGGCTGGTTTCTGTAAATGTTGGGGAATAAGTCATAGGTCGTATGGGGTCAGACAGGCATGTAGATCCCGCTGTCCCTCCCAACCCCAGTGAGGGTGTGTTTCAAGTTTGAAAGTTTACAGGTGTAAAACAGTACAGTAAAATTCTTATCTTGAGAGCTCTTTCCCAACAATACAGTGATAATAATAGTAATGTAGATAATAATGATAGAAAATGGAATAAAAAACATACAAGGATTGCGATATAAGTTGAAGAAACACGCGATATACAGGTCCATGCCAGTAACTTATTCATTGTGCAGGGTACTGGAGTGGTTGATGTGGGTTTATACATACAAAGGTACTGGTAGTAGGATATACATGTAAACAGGGCTGAAAAGTGACTAGTAGTAGGAATATATACTAATGGTAATATGCAGTATACATATAAACATGCGCAATAGTGACCAGTAGCATGATAAAGCAGTTTGTGTATGTGGGTAGGAAAAAGAGGGAGGGAAGATGGGGAGAGATTGGGTGTGTTCTCTGAAAATGATGCCACGTTTTGGGAGCTCCTGGGCAGAGGAAGTGGCCACATTGGTGTTGCCATGTGTTACCGACCAATTAGGCCCTTCTGTGGGGCTGGGGAGTCTAGGTAATAGTAGGAGAAGAGGATCATGGGAAGAAATGGTTGAGCGAGGAAGTGAAAAAGGTTCTCAAAGGAAGTGTCCACACCTCTCTCCCTTTCTCTCCCCCGGCCACCAGCATCTCATCAAACTCCACTTCAAAGTCCAGGGACCACTCTGCAGTAGCCTCTGCTACACACACACATTTTAAATACTTTATTTGAATCCACCAATCAAATTTACAAAAAAAGGATCCAAACATTTCAAAGGTCCATGTATGCATGGCACTCAAGTGTACAGAAAGCACCTCATTCTCCAAACAGCTAAGCTGCCCACGACAGCTGAAACAGAGCAGTACCTAGCCAATTGCTTTGCCCTCGTTTTTGTCAGGTCCGCAATCTGGAGGCCACGCCCTGTAAGCCTGTGTATGTGGCCGAGACTGCCAAATATCAGCATCACCAGCTTGCACCTCCACCCGAGGCTGTCCAAGCATGCCACGAGGGGCTGGTATTTAAGCAGCTTCTCTGTAAAGGCCTGCTCCATGTAGCCATCCAATGAGCAGCCCACTTCCACAATTAGCGCCTCCCCCACAACAACAATATCTGGCGTATTTGGCACACAAGAAAACACATCAACATCAAACCAGCTTCCCCTTACACAAGAATGTGTATGCATATGTGCTGTTGGTGAGACTACTTGTCTCACCTTGCTGGCTGTAAGGTCAACAAGGCACTCATTTCTAGCAATGTACAAATCCTTGTATGAACAGCAGCCATTCACAACATGGGCAAAGGACTCCATTACATTTGACTCATGTAGAATACAAATTGGGTCATGGTTTGCAGGGTACCAGAGTGCTAGATTATATTTTGTTGGTAGAACTTGCAGCCTCGCCTTAACAGTAAAGGTGAGAATGTCCTCACCAATGGCAGCATTCTGTTACATGGAACGGGAGACGGAGTGGTCAGCACAGTCCAGAGCAGTGAGATTCCCCTGCAGCCTCAGGCCAGTCCAGTGTTACAGTAGCTGGGAGACAGAGTGGTCAGCACTGTCCAGAACAGCGAGTTTCCCCTGCAGCCTCAGGCCAGTCCAGTGTTACAGTATCTGGATCTGTCTGATACAAAGGAGTGTTGTCCTGAATGTAAGATGAGATGTTCCATCATGGGTGACAGAAACCTCCAAAACAACAACAACACACACACTCACACTCATTAAAGCATAACATACACACACATATTAAAGTACAACAAACATATTTAAGCACAGCAAAACTAGCCTTCAGACAAACTCACTCACACAGACAGGACACAGGTGGCCATTTTACAGAGGAATTTGTAGCTGTCTGAAGTGATGCCTGGCTGCTATCTCTAGGCTATTTTCTATATTTAGGCTGCGAGGGAGTATAAGATGTGTGAAATTAGCTGTGGTAAACTGTAATGAGTATTTTGTGCCATGACTCTAATGTATTCTCAACTCCATCCCCATGTATGTTATAGGGACTTCAAAGGTGGTTAGATTCTACCTACCTACCTGCATGAACATACCTCTGGGCTCATATTCATAAAATGTATCAGAATAAGAGAGCTGATCTAGGATCAGGTCTCCCATGTTCATTTAAATGTATTCATTATGATCCACAATGAAAACTGATTCTAAATCCGCACTCATACTCCGAGACACTATGAATAGCACCTGGTATGGCAACTGCTCGGCCTCCGACCGCAAGGCACTACAGGGGGTAGTGCATACGGCCCAGTACATCACTGGGGCCAAGCTTCTTGCCATCCAGGACCTCTATACCAGGTGGTGTCAGAGGAAGGTCCTAAAAATTGCCAAAGAGTCATAGAGTGTTCTTTCTGCTACCTATCTATGTCCAAAAGGCTTCTTAACAGCTTCTACCACCAAGCCGTAAGACTCCTGAACAGCTAACCAAATGGCTACCTGGACTATTTTACCCCATTTTACGCTGCTGCTACTCTCTGTTGATTATCTATGCATAGTCACTTTACCTTTACCTACATGTACATATTACCTCAATTACCTCGACTAACCTATGCCCCCGCACATTGACTCAGTACCGGTACCCCCTATATATCCTTGTTACTGTTATTTTATTGTTGCTCTTTAATTATTAGCATTTTTTCTTTTTTCTTTGTATTTATTTGTTTACTTCAGTTTATTTAGTAAATACTTTCTTAACACTTATTTTTTTCTTAACTGCGTTGTTGGTTAAAGGTTTGTAAGTAAGCAATTCACTGTAAGTTCTACACCGGTTGTATTCTGCACATGTGACAAATAACATTTGATTTGAATACAGGCCCTGAAGTGTTCAAAGTGTACATTATAAGTGTATAACATTAAACCTATCTTTAAAGTTTTGTATCTGACTCTCATCCGTAAAGCCAAGTCCAAGCTAATGAGTATTACATTTTCACTGGTTCTTAAAATCCTATCTCTCCTTCCTCTTGCCAGACAAAAAGGAGGGCTCTGACGACGATGATGATCTTCTTCAAGAGCTGTCTGACCTGAGCAATGACAAGGGGGCGGAGGGAGACCAAGATGGCGCCTCAGGTTTGTGGACTGGCTTCTCTCTTACAGTATTGGACAAATATGCACTTTTCACACTACTGAGGGGTGCTAAGCCAAGTTATACTGTGCTGGCCTGGTTATGTATTCACTGTAGTTACTGGAACCGTACTAGAAAGGACAAGCTGAAAAGAAACTAGCAGCGTACGATACAAGCCAGCACAGTACGTTTTGGGTCAGCACACTAGTGTGAAAAGGGTATTGCAAGACATACAGACCCGGTCCAGAAATTACCCCTAGCCTCCTACCACTTTTGATTTGGCAGATCTGTAGGGAATATGATGGGTGTATGCAAAATGGTGATGGCTCCACCTAGCCTTCAAATTGAGCGCAGGGTTGTTTCCAACATATTGTTTACTTCTTGTCTTTTATTAGGAAACCTGCCATATTTTCTACTGAAATCAAACCCATTGTGGTCACAAATACCCACCATCACGTGTCTGCATTTTAAATCCATTGCTGCCTGATATTAGCACTCATTATTTACTTGGGAAGTATTGTAGACTGATTGTTTTCTACACATAGTCCAGTATTCCAGACATTTTTCACTCTCACTTAAAGGGACAATCAGGGATTGGTACATCCTTTTTTTTGGACTTTGGCTTTGTTGTTTGAATCCCAGATTTTCCCCATTCAAATGAATCCCTCCTTCATGAGCTTCCTTCCTCAATAGATGGTGGTAATGGTGAGGATGACGATGTAAACAGGGTTAAAGCCTCCAAGGCGCCAATGCAGCTGTCCAGTGTGGCTCTGAAAGAGTTGGCCGAGGGAGATGAGGACTTGGTGGAAAACCTAGAGCAGTCCGTCCAGGACTGAGACACACACACACACACACACACACACACACACACACACACACACACACACACACACACACACACACACACACACACACACGGTTGGGGGTGGAGAGGAGTAGAGCGTTGGCTTGTACATTTAATCATTACTGCCTTCCTGTTGGACACTTTTCTACATTTATTTTATTGGACTTATTTTGTTTTAGTTTGCTCCTTCAATGTGTACAGCACAAACATGTCCTTAAAGTTATTGTACATTGCAAACAAATATGAAATACTTCCGAGACTACTCTGTTGGTTTCTGTGTGAAATAGCCTAATGATGCAATGCTTTCTCATTTCAGTGTACAGGATTATGTAGTGTGGTGGGTTGTAAGCCAATAATTGCGTACATGAGCACCTGTGTTTCCCTGTTTGAACTTTGGTTTCCTGAGCGTTTACCAGGATGGAATTTAGCAACGGCCATTTGTTAGAAGAAAGGTATTGACTACACTGTGCTACGCTATTCTATGGTGGGCTGGACCAGGCTGTGTCGGGTAAGGGGACAGAGGGAGGCTTCAACCCGCCAGGCATGCCAGTCTTCTCTGCCGCCAGGCGTGCCAGTCTTCTCTGCCTGCCAGGCGTGCCAGTCTTCTCTGCCCAGGCGGTGAAGCAGAAACAGACTGGCCTGTTTCCCTGCCAACCAAACCCCCCGCACACTCCCTCCTCCACTCATTCCTTCTTTCCCCTCTCTCTAGATACTTGTGTAGGTCTGAATGGACTGGATAGGTATAAGCAATATGGCCGACATTCCACCTTGCCTTGCAGCAAGACATAACTGATGCTGTGAACTTTCTTGACTAAAGCTCTCCTCTTTATGCAGTGTTTGCAGTGTTATCTTTAAGACGTTTTAAAGGGTGTGTGCATTCAGTACTTGTACATGATGGCAACCAGTTAAGTAGAGCTGAAGACCAAGCCAATGAAAGCCCAGGAGTGGCCCATAGGGGATAGATGTGTTTGACAGCTTCAGTGGAAACTCTGTTTTCTTTGAAGGCTAAAGGTGGGTGTGTGCACTCGCGTGTGCACTTCTCTTTGTGTGCACGTATGTATGTAGGCGGAAGGGTCAGGTTTATCCCCACAGGCAGGGAGGCCTTGGCCTGCGGCTGAACCTCACACTGACAGCTGGTGTTGACCTGAACCATGCCCCAGGGGTCCACTCCCCTGCAAACACACACACACAACGACAGGGAAGAGCACACACACAGGGAAAAGCAGGGGATCAGATACTATCAGAATTTCACTGCTCCAGCAATACAAAGCAAGCACACACCATCTAGCAGTCAGAGAAAACACACTAGAAAAGGTATTCACTGATAAGTGAGGTGTAGAAAAAAGCAGTCGATAGTTTCTGTAGGATTTATTTTACCAAGTGGCGAATACAAAAATAGGATCAAGACAAAACAGTGATGGGAAATCTAGACCATTTTAATTCATTGCTTACACATAGTTAAAAAAAATCCTTAACAAATTCAAAGATTTGCATTTAGCGCTTTGTGCCTTTTCCCTGCAATCAAGGGAAAACAAAGTAAATGTTCTTTGGAATCCATTGTGAGGACTAAGTATTATACATATCTGTTCATCTAACTACAGCAAAAGTCCTATAAATATTATTTCCTAATTTATATTGCTGAAGTAGCATTTCATTATGGGGCTTCTTTTAATATAAAACATTTGAAGAAAGAAAACTGCAAAAAAAAAGGTTGGAACAAAAGTACCACCAAAAGTTAGCAAGTCACATTTTGTTCAGTCATAAAGATTTTTCCCCATGCAACTACATTTAATTAGATTTTTTTTTTTTGTAAAAGTACCATGTATGTAACCTACAGGATATTTTCAGCTTAAGCATGATTCTGTACAATTCGGCATGTTTGTATATCCCACAGTAGTTAACACGATTATGCAATAACATTAGCCCTATGAGCCGAAGCCACCGTTTCGTCACTGTCCTGTATCAGTAACATTTGAGTGTGTCAGAGAAAGAACTCTGCCTATAGGCCGATGGCTTATGGGCACAACTGTGTACCTAGAACACCTTGTATAAAGATTCCCCCTTGTTTCACCTTACAAGGAGTCTCCCTTGTCTTTTAAAGACAGTCATATGAGGTACTGGGCCCACTGGGATCTTTTATGTACCCCACCTCTACCTAAGACTAGCCATTTTGCCCACAAAGCAACCAAAAAAAAAACACCGGAAACAAACATGGAATATCGTTCCTTATTTCACACATCTTTGGTTTTGGACTGTGGAATGCATAGTTGCAATAATGAAGGTTTTTTGGAGTCCCTTTCAGTGTATGCTTTCACTCCAGCCTCCAGAATTCTCAGTTCCTCTGAGCTGTTTGGGCTCCTTAGACTGGAAGTGAGAAGAAAGGAGGGGAGGAAAAGAGCGAGAGAAAAGATGGAAGAGGCATCTCTCTTTTAAGTGCTGGGTGCCGCCGAGTATGCTGGGGAGCAGACAGAGAGAGAGAGGGGCTTCCTTCTTCAGCCCAGGAAGAAAGAGTTTCCGGTAGCGTCTGTCTGACTCAGAAGAATGTCGTAGTTCTGGGGCTTTGCTCTTTCTTTGGCAAGCTGTCTAAGACCAGCTGTCTGCTCTCTCTCTCGCTCTCTTTCTCCCTCTGTCGCTTCATCACATCTCTCCCTCCAGCTCACTGTTACGTCTTTGGATTCTGCTCGGCTACAACCACAGTGGAACTTGAAGTTGATTGGGCTGCTTTGATTAGTCCCTTTAGTTCATTTTTATTTTATTCCCTTTTATATTTATATTTTTTTGACAGTTTATTCCCCAAACCCAAAGGGAGATGTATGCCCAAAAGGGGAGGAAGGGGGTCAATTCAATGTCTGTTACAAGAGCTTTCTCTGTACCCATCTCCCTCCCTTCCTGTGCCTTCCCTGTGCAGCCAGTTGGGTCCTACGAGGGGGTCTTGGCCGCCTCGTAGCCCCCCGACACAGAGCCGTTGGCGTTCTCCTGCTTGGGGGAGGAGTGACAGGGGGGCGGGGGGGCGCTGTAGGGGGAAGAGCTGCTGCTGGCGGCGGAGAGGGGCCGCAGTGGGAGCGGCGCCAGGGGGGTGTCGGACGGCAGGAGGTCCCTGTCCGGGGGGCGCAGGGCAGATGGCGGGAGCGCCAGCGGGAGCGCCAGCGGGAAGCTGGTCATGTAGAAGATTCTGCCAACACGCCGTGCCACCTGAGGAGAGAGAGAGAGAACGCCACATGTCGAGGTTAAAGCTGCTCAGCTCACAGTCTACATCCCAAATGGGCCCTGTCAAAAGTAGTGCACTATGTTGGGAATAGGGTGCAATTTAGGACGCACATCATGTCCTAGTGTTCTACTGTACCACCAGCCTGAGAGAGAGGAGAGGGTTAAGGGCTACGGTACGGTATGCCTGACAATCTGTGCACCGACAACGGGCCGCACGTTTAGACGCTACACTATCTATCTGCTTTGGCTAACTACGATACACTACTAGCTTCCATCACTCACAAACACACTCACACAAACACTTGAGGTTTACTCACACAAGAACAGTCTACTCATACAGCAAAAATAGGAACTTTGAGGCTGCACACACACACTCCTGAGGTGATGGTCCTGAGTGTGTGGCCAGTCAGTGGTGTGTACCTGAGAGCGTATCTTAAGCGCGGGGCCCAGCTTCAGTCCCATGATGTTGAGCAGGTGCTCCTCTGTGAGCAGCGGGAGGGTCTCTCCGTCGATGGCCTGCTCCCGAAACACCTTCAGGAGAGACACAGCCACTTCAGCCAGAGCTGAGACAGACACACACACACACTCATAAACATGCACAAACCCATGCATACACGCTCACACAGAGCATACACTCACACAGAGCTTGCATACACACTCACACCATTCTCAATCTTCCAACAGTGTGTGTGTGTATAACATTAAGGGGACTGTGGTGCTGTGAGAGATAACAGTGGTCTTACAGCTATAGAATCAACTAGAAACCAACTCTACTCTACTAATAGTAGAACTTCTGATTGAGGTGACAATATTAGATACTCTGGTCCTAAAGCCTTACTCTGCCCTACTCTGCTCTTCCACCAGCCCGACCCTGTTCCCTCTCTCTCTCTCTCCCCTCTCTCTCTCTCTCTCTCTCTCTCTCTCTCTGGTTGAAAGGGTGGATAAACCAGACCCTGCCATCCTGCCCTGGTCCTTACCTGGTTGTACTCGGCACAGCCGGCCAGGCCGCCCACGAAGCCACACACCTCCTCCACACTCCACTTTCTGATGTCCTCCACTGGGGGCGCCGCTGAGTCCTCGCCGTCCATGAACATACCTCCCATACCACCTATGAGAGGAGAGAGGGTAGAGGGATGTTGTAAATGACTAAGTCATATTCATTAGGGCACTTTTTTATTTTTTTTACAGTGGACGAAAATGTGTGTTTCTTATTGGGCAAGTTCAGGTCATTCTCTCCCTGTTTCAGTCCATTTTCTCCTATTTGGTGCCTGATGAATACGACCCAGGACAGACCTTGACCAGCAGCTAGCATACACCCATTTCTCCATTTAATTTCTCGATCTCATTGTCCAAATCATGCAATTCTCTTTCACACACACACTTTTTCTCTCGAACTGTTGTTTTGTCCTCGCGGTTGTTTTGCAATTGTGTAAATGGACATTATATTTAATTGCTTTGAAAAATGTTTGCATTTAATAATATTTCATTTCACGTTTAAAAGTATACTTGATCCATGTTTGCTAATTCTCACTGTTGTTGTTCCTAACTACTCCCTCTCTCTTTTCTCCCCCCCCCCCCACCTCTTCTTCCACATGGTTGTGGTGATAACCCTGTGTGTAGAGGGGTCAGGGGGGGTCAGTGGCAGGGCCCCTTCCAGGGGGAGGTCTCCACGCTGCAGACACAGAAAGAGTACCGCTAATGTCTTTCATATGCCTGCCCAGGGGGTGTGTGTGTGTGTGTGTGTGTGTGTGTGTGTGTGTGTGTGTGTGTGTGTGTGTGTGTGTGTGTGTGTGTGTGTGTGTGTGTGTGTGTGTGTGTGTGTGTGTGTGTGTGCGTGTGTGTGTGCACATGCGTGCATAGGTGCGTGTTGGCTCCCACTGTGAAACTGGCTGTTTTGCCTCTGCTTTCCTAAGCAGTTTCTGTCTATGTTTTCAAACGTTCAAATCTCTCTCTATTTAATAACAGTCATTAGACACAGACAACTCAAACCAGGTTTCTAATTAACCCAAACAGAGTTGCTCTAATATGAAGGTTTGATTCTGTGTGTATTTGCGAGTTTAAGCTAGGGTGAATTCAAATGTCCTCCGGAGATTCAATGATTCCAAACCTCTTGGTGTAACAGTTAAGCGTTGTCTTGACATTCGCTGGATTCGGATTCACGGCCAGTTCAGGACTACCCCCTACATTAGTGTCAGAAGTGGGATGGAGCCTGATGCCATCCGAGAGGCGTGGACACGTGAACGACATGGTATAGAGAAGTGTGGGGATACACCCTACCGAAGGACGGGGGTAGTGTAGCGACTTTAACCCAACACCTAGCGAGCTTGTCAAGAGTTTCAGGTGTTGGCTTGACAGTCGCTGGACCCAGGTGCAAGCACCGGTCGATGCTACCCCCCGAATTCGCTACAATATACTTTCATAGTTGGTTTCATTAGCTAGGTTTCCATCCAGTTTGCTATATATTTCCATGCTAGTTTTCTAAAATCTGCTTTAAAAAAATTCACATTTTCCCACCAAAGGTGTGTTTCTATCCAACTGACTTGTTCCAGATTAAAAAATCTATGCGTCATAACGTAATGCACATAAAAAGCAATTAGTCGTGTAACTTTTAATTTACCGAAAAACAAAAACAAAAGTTTGATGTGTTTCCATTCTATTTTTATATCTTTCTATGTTTTTGGCACAAAAAAAGTCTGCAATAAACAGCAAATGTTTCCATTCAGGTCTTGGCACTTTCACTCTGGCCAACAGCTCGCAGATACAGTTTGGAGGGTACATGATGAGGTTATGGATAAGAGCAAGATCATTTGTCAATTGGCAGCCAAGCACCGATCATCATGTCACCACCTTACAAATGAAGACCCTCACTAGTTATTGGAAAGGTGCATCAAGCTCATCACCGTGCACTTTTACCACCGTGTGAAGTTCATCATAAGTTATTTCATCTGTAGCTTAGTAAACTGAATGTTTTTCCAAGTCGCAGTGGGAGGACTACACAACATAGCATTGCTTGACTGCAAGTTTACCTTGACATGATGGTTTTGTTATCAATATTTGCACATAACTTTTTCGCCCGAATTGTCATAATCTATTTCACCCACAAAATAATTATCCCACCTTCTATAGCGTATTTTGTTTTGTTGACATTTGGAATGTTTACCGACAAATTTGCTGTTTCCAATAGGCCTGCCTGTTGTGATATTTTCTATCCAACATGTACAGTCGTGGCCAAAAGATTTGAGAATGACACAAATATTGATTTTCACAAAGTCTGCTGCCTCAGTTTGTATGATGGCAATTTGCATATACTCCAGAATGCTATGAAGTGTGATCAGATTAATTGCAATTATTTGCAAAGTCCCTCTTTGCCATGCAAATGAACTGAATCCCCAAAAAACATTTCCACTGCATTTCAGCCCTGCCACAAAAGGAACAGCTGACATCATGTCAGTGATTCTCTCGTTAACACAGGTGTGAGTGTTGACGAGGACAAGGCTGGAGATCACTCTGTCGTGCTGATTGAGTTCGAATAACAGACTGGAAGCTTCAAAAGGAGGGTGATGCTTGGAATCATTGTTCTTCCTCTGTCAACCATGGTTACCTGCAAGGAAACATGTGCCGTCATCATTGCTTTGCACAAAAAGGGCTTCACAGGCAAGGATATTGCTGCCAGTAAGATTGCACCTAAATCAACCATTTATCGGATCATCAAGAACTTCAAGGAGAGCAGTTCAATTGTTGTGAAGAAGGCTTCATGGCGCCCAAGAAAATCCAGCAAGCTCCAGGACCGTCTCCTAAAGTTGATTCAGCTGCGGGATCGGGGCATCACCAGTACAGAGCTTGCTCAGGAATGGCAGCAGGCAGGTGTGAGTGCATCTGCACGCACAGTGAGGCGAAGACTTTTGGAGGATAGCCTGGTGTCAAGAAGGGTAGCAAAGAAGCCACGTCTCTCCAGTAAAAACATCAGGGACAGACTGATATTCTGCAAAAGGTACAGGGATTGCACTGCTGAAGACTGGGGTAAAGACATTTTCTCTGATGAATCCCCATTCCGATTGTTTGGGGCATCCGGAAAAAAGCTTGTCCGGAGAAGACAAGGTGAGCACTAACATCAGTCCTGTGTCATGCCAACAGTAAAGCATCCTGAGACCATTCATGTGTGGGTGTTGCTTCTCAGCCAAGGGAGTGGGCTCACTCACAATGTTGCCTAAGAACACAGCCATGAATAAAGAATGGTGTCAACATCCCCCGAGAGCAACTTCTCCCAACCATCCAGGAACAGTTTGGTGACGAACAATGCTTTTTCCAGCATGATGGAGCACCTTGCCATAAGGCAAAAGTGATAACTAAGTGGCTCGGGGAACAAAACATTGATATTTTGGGTCCATGGCCAGGAAACTCCCCAGACCTTAATCCCATTGAGAACTTGTGGTCAATCCTCAAGAGGCGGGTGGTCAAACAAAACCCCCACAAATTCTGACAAACTCCAAGCATTGATTATGCAAGAATGGGCTGCCATCAGTCAGGATGTGGCCCAGAAGTTAATTGACAGCATGCCAGGGCGGATTGCAGAGGTCTTGAAAAAGAAGGGTCAACACTGGAAATATTGACTCTCTGCATCAACTTCATGTAATTGTCAATAAAAGCCTTTGACACTTATGAAATGCTTGTAATTAATTATACTTCAGTACTCCATAGTAACATCTGACAAAAATATCTAAAGACACTGAAGCAGCAAACTTTGTGGAAATGAATATTTGTGTCATTCTCAAAACTTGGCCACGACTGTACATTACTGTACATTCCTCGCATAAAAAGGTTGGATGGAAACATGGTTACTGACTCTACCCTTTAACTCCCCTTAATTTACAAATTTTTAGCTACAACGTCTGACTCTGTTGGAGAGGAGGTGTAGAACCACTGATCTACCTCAAAGTGAGGTGTCGAATCAGTGATCTACAAGTAGTATTCCCTGACAAATAATAGGTTTTGTGCGATTAAGATTCACAGGCCATCCACCCGGCAAACATGCGCACACAACCAGGCATTGATTGATTGATTGGAGACAGCTTGTGTCAGTTAAAGAAAATGTCATAAGATTTTCTACCTGCTGCAACAATAGTGGATAACGATGGAAATACCGGTAAAAGCATATTGCCTCAAAAAGTGCACCAAAACACATGGTACTACCCATGAGTCCTGGGGTGTGTTCAGTACGACAGAACGGTGTTCAATGTTTAATTAAACAGAAACGGTACTGTACTGAACGACCAGTTGAAAAAGAACGTGGTTATGGTGGCCTAGATGGCGATTGTGTATGGTGTGCAGCACAAGTTTTGAGATTTTAAATGGTCACACCCATATTGATCAGGCCACACTCACCAAACATGAACAAACATACCTCAGAGGCTGTTGAAGAATGCACCGTTTTGGGGAAATGTGTCGTTCAATACAAACCGACACGCAATTTAGCAAATGTTGAACTGAACTGAACGCACCCCTGCCTTTATGGGCTCCCGAGTGGTGCAGTGGTCTAAGGCACTGCGTCTTAGTGCAAGTGTAGTCACTACAGTCCCAGGTTCAAATCCAGGCTGTATCACATCTGGGCAGTGCACAATTGGCCCAGCATCGTCCGGGTTTGGCTGGGGTAGGCCTTAATTGTAAATAAGAACTTGTTCTTGACTAGTTAAATAAATAACTAATTGCGCTGTAACAATATTATATAATGAGATTCCCACTTCTCTATTTACAATGTGAATACTCGCAGGTTAGTGTTTTTCGTCATTAAAATCTGATTTTAAACATAACCCTAAACTTAACTGTAACCTCACAGCCAACCCTAATACCTAACCTTAAATGAAGAAAAAAATAATGAATTTGTACAATATAGTCAATTCTGACTTTGCAGCTGGCCTAAGGGGACATTTCTCAGTTCTGCCTCCAGGACAAGACTCATGACAATAAACACCAACCTGCTGGATATTCTGTCAAGTACTGTACAACACCACAGAGAGCAGAGGAATGCCATCAATGCATTGACTCTAACTCTAGACAGTAACTCAATGTGACTGAAGCTAATGATGAACCAGGATCTATCAATCATACAAGGCCAGACAAATTTAAAAACCACACCCACCAATTGGGAAAAGCAAAATAGGCTACATTTACTGGAAAGTGATTACTTCTGAACAAATGTAGAAAAAAAGTGATGTCATTTGGTCTGTTGTTTGAAAGATTACTAAGATTGTATTTACAGTTGAAGTCGGAAGTTTACATACACCTTAGCCAAATACATTCAAACTCAGTTTTTCACAATTCCTAACATTTAATCCTAATAAACATGTCCTGTCTTAGGTCAGTTAGGATCACCACTTTATTTTAAGAATGTGAAATGTCAGAATAATAGTAGAGAGAATGATTTATTTCAGCTTTTATTTCTTTCATCACATTCCCAGCGGGTCAGAAGTTTACATGAACTTAATTAGTATTTGGTAGCATTGCCTTTAAATTGTTTAACTTGGGCCAAATGTTTCGGGTAGCCTTCCACAAGCGTCCCACAATAAGTTAGGTGAATTTTGGCCCATTTCTCCTGACAGAGCTTGTGTAACTGAGTCAGGTTTGTAGGCCTCCTTGCTCGCACACGCTTTTTCAGTTCTGCTCACAAATTGTTTATAGGATTGAGGTCAGGGCTTTGTGATGGCCTCTCCAATACCTTGACTTTGTTGTCCTTAAGCCATTTTGCCACAACTTTGTAAGTATGCTTTGGGTAAATGTCCATTTGGAAGACCCATTTGTGACCAACCTTTAACTTCCTGACTGATGTCTTGAGATGTTTCTTCAATATATCCACATAATTTCCTTTACTCATGATGCCATCTATTTTGTGAAGTGCACCAGTCCCTCCTGCAGCAAAGCACCTCCACAACATGATGCTGCCACCCCCGTGCTTCATGGTTGGGATGGCGTTCTTCGGCTTGCGAGCATCCCCCTTTTTCCTCCAAACATAATGATGGTCATTATGGCCAAGCAGTTCTATTTTTGTTTCATCAGACCAGAGGACATTTCTCCAAAAAGTATGATCTTTGTCCCCATTGGCAGTTGCAAACATAGTCTGGCTTTTTTATGGCGGTTTTGGAGCAGTGTCTTCTTCCTTGTTGAGCGGTCTTTCAGGTTATGTCGATATAGGACTAGTTTTACTGTGGATATAGATACCTTTGAATCTGTTTCCTCCAGCATCTTCACAAGGTCCTTTGCTTTCGTTCTGGGTTTGATTTGCACTTTTCGCACCAAAGTACATTCATCTCTAGGAGACAGAATGCGTCTCCTTCCTGAGCGGTATGACGGCTATGTGGTCCCATGGTGTTTATACTTGCATACTATTGTTTGTACAGATAAACATGGTACCTTCAGGCATTTGGAAATTGCTCCCAAGGATGAACCAGACTTGTGGAGGTCTACAATTTGTTTTCTGAGGTCTTGGCTGATTTCTTTTGATTTTTCCATGATGTCAAGCAAAGAGGGACTGAGTTTGAAGGTAGGCCTTGAAATACAACCACAGGTACACCTCCAATTGACACAAATTATGTCAATTAGCCTATTAGCAGCTTCTAAAGCCATGACATCATTTTCTGGAATTTTCCAAGCTGTTTAAAGGCACAGTCAACTTAGTATATGTACATTTCTGACCCACTGGAATTGTGATACAGTGAATTATAAGTGAAATAATCTGTCTGTAAACAATAGTTGGAAAAATGACTTGTGTCATGCACAAAGTAGATTGCCTAACTGACTTGCCAAAACTATAGTTTGTTACCCTGTTGGGGATAGGGGGCAGTATTTGCACGGCCGGATAAAAAACGTACCCGATTTAATCTGGTTACTACTCCTGCCCAGAAACTAGAATATGCATATAATTATTGGCTTTGGATAGAAAACACCCTAACGTTTCTAAAACTGTTTGAATGGTGTCTGTGAGTATAACAGAACTCATATGGCAAGCAAAAACCTGAGAAGATTCTGAACAGGAAGTGGCCTGTCTGACCATTCCTTGAGCTTCTTGACTCTGTTTATTGAAGACTGAGGATCTTTGCTGTAACGTGACACTTCCTACGGCTCCCATAGGCTCTCAGAAGGCGGGAAAAAGCTGAATGATGTAATTCCAGCCCCAGGCTGAAACACATTAGCGCTTTTGGCAAGTGCTCTATCAGAGGACAATGGGCTTAGGCGCGTGCACGAGTCGACCCCATGTTTTTATTTTCTATCGTCTTTGGACCTAAACACAGATTCCCGGTCGGAATATTATCGCTTTTTTACAAGAAAAATGGCATAAAAATGGATTTTAAACAGCGGTTGACATGCTTCGAAGTACGGTAATGGAATATTTAGAATTTTTTTGTCACAAAATGCGTCGTTCGTATAACTCTTATTTACCCTTTCGGATAGTGTCTTAAACGCACGAACAAAACGCCGCTATTTGGATATAACTATGGATTATTTGGGACCAAACCAACATTTGTTATTGAAGTAGAAGTCCTGGGAGTGCATTCTGACGAAGAACACCAAAGGTAATAACATTTTTCTTATAGTAAATCTGACTTTGGTGAGTGCTAAACTTGCTGGGTGTCTAAATAGCTAGCCCTGTGATGCCGGGCTATCTACTTAGAATATTGCAAAATGTGCTTTCACCGAAAAGCTATTTTAAAATCGGACATATCGAGTGCATAGAGGAGTTCTGTATCTATAATTCTTAAAATAATTGTTATGCTTTTTGTGAACGTTTATCGTGAGTAATTTAGTAAATGTTTAGTAAATTCACCGGAAGTATGCTAGTTCTGAACGTCACATGCTAATGTAAAAAGCTGGTTTTTGATATAAATATGAACTTGATTGAACAAAACATGCATGTATTGTATAACATAATGTCCTAGGTGTGTCATCTGATGAAGATCATCAAAGGTTAGTGCTGCATTTAGCTGTGGTTTTGTTTTTTGTGACATTATATGCTAGCTTGAAAAATGGGTGTCTGATTATTTCTGGCTGGGTACTCTGCTGACATAATCTAATGTTTTGCTTTCGTTGTAAAGCCTTTTTGAAATTGGACAGTGTGGTTAGATTAACGAGAGTCTTGTCTTTAAAATGGTGTAAAATAGTCATATGTTTGAGAAATTGAAGTAATAGCATTTCTAAGGTATTTGAATAACGCGCCACAGGATTCCACAGGCTGTTACGTAGGTGGGACGATTTCGTCCCGCCGACCCTAGAGAGGTTAACAAGAAATTTGTGGAGTGGTTGAAAAATGAGTTTTAATGACTCTAACCTCAGTGTATGTAAACTTCCGACTTCAACTGTAGCTGTTATCATTGCATACCACTTCTCTCGAGTGCAGTTCTTGTTAGCTAGCATGCTAACGCCCATTAAGATTGGCTGGTTGCATGGCTAGCCAAATAGCATTCACACGTTTCAGTCGGAGTGACATTTAAGTGTGATGCAGTTGGTTGGTTTGTGTGTATTACTCACCGGTGTGGAAGTAGGGGCTGGTATATGGGAATCCAAAGGGCAGAGACTGGCTGTGGAGCCCTTGCAGAGGGGGCATGGCGCCAGGTGGAAAGTGATACTTAACATCGCTCTTGCTCAGCACTGGGGTGAAGAGGTGGTGGCTAGGTGGTGATTCTGCGTCAGCCGAGCTACAGGGGGCACTGAGCCGACCCTCGCCCGCCTCCTTGGTACCGTCACACCCCCCCTTCCTGCCGCTTTCTTTCCCCCTGTCCCTGTGAAGCCCATGCCCCTCAGTGGCCTTGCCATCCGAGCCCTTGTGCCTATCCTCGCCCATCTCTGTCTCGCTGTCCGAGTCCTTCATCTCATCATCGTGACCGTCTGCGTCTCCCTCCCTCGCTCGGCATTCCCTTTCTTGGTGCTCTCCCCCTCTGGGCTGCTGGGGGCCTTTCCTGGAGGCCCCCTTCCTTAATCCAGCCCGAGCCCCGCAGCTTTGTCCCTGGGTGTCTTTGGGTGTTGTGGCCCCCGAGGGCCCCTGGTGGTTGAGAGAGAGCAGGGGGCTGTTGGTGTGTCGGAGCACCAGCATGGCATTTTGGCGTCGGCTGAGTTCCTCGTGGAGGGGGTGTCCCTCGGGCAGGTGGTGAAGGCTGCGCAGGGCAGGGTGGTCCAGGGGGAGGCCATGGGCTAGGCCCAGGGGGTCGGAGCTCCCCAGCACACGCTGCTGCTGCTGCCTGTGAAGACTCTCCAGCTCCTTGTGTCTGAGCAACTCTGTTGACATCTCCAACCTGGGACCGGACATAGAGGAGAGAGGTTAGAGACAATGTTATCACACATACTAAACATAATTTTAGTACATAGACACACACATTAAGTTACAGTCTTGACATCCCCCCCACACACACACACACACACACACACACACACACACACACACACACACACACACACACACACACACACACACACACACACACACACACACACACACACACACACACACACACACACACACACCACAACAGCACAAGAAGACAATGACAAACCTGGCAAGGTTCTGCTTCCGAAGCATCTCCTGTTGCCGGGCAAACATCTCAGCTTGGGCAGGCTGGAGAAAACCATAGCCTGAGGGAAACGCATAAAAAAACACAGCTCTGAGCACACACACTCATTAAGAGATTTCTGACATACACTACAAATTGGATTTAAAATACAATGACATAGACCCCCTGTTTAATATCAATGCCTCACAAAGAATCAGGTACAAATACATTCTTTAGATGATAAAAGTCTCTATCAAGACAGTCAAAAAGCAGGAATTTCATTGAACATTTTCCCATTTCCAAATTTGAGTGGGAATGCAGCTAATGCTGTTTGAAGTGTCTACATTTTAGTCATTTAGCAGACGCTCTTATCCAGAGCGACTTACAGTAGTGAATGCATACATTTCTTTCCCGTACTGGTCCCCCGTGGGAATCGAACCCACAACCCTGGTGTTGCAAACACCATGCTCTACCAACTGAGCCACACGGGACCGTCTACCATAGGCCAATCTTTCTTGTTATTATTAGCATCTAAGGGTTGGATTCAATCTGTATTGCAGAAGTATTGTGGAAGCCCCATGTTATAACTCGATTGAAATTTAAAGGCAATGTTCTCGCATTCGTGGAGACTACATTCACGGTAAACGCTGTATATGTCCAGTCAATCGTAAATTACCTTTACATTTTAATATGATACGGATTGAATCCAGCCCTAACTCACCATTAATAAGTGTAGGACCTATATTAATTTCTGTAGTTAGCCTGCTAGCATTAGCATCCGACTTACTTGGGGCCTGGCACAAGGCAGAGGGCATGCCCAGGAAGGGTGGCCGTAGGTGGGGTCCCAACGCGATGTGAGGAGCGTTCTGGGGGGACAGCAAAGGTGGGGGATGGGACATCTCCCTGTGGACACACACAAACAAAAACACACCACATGTAGCACTAGAACCGCTGGCCCTTTCAGCCTAAGTACCCGCTAGAGAACGCTGTCGGGTGCCCACTTGTTTTTTATCAACCTAAATAAAGACCATCAAACATGTTTTTTATTGATTGAATGTAGTCATATCTTATCAATATTTTGTTTATTTTAAATAATTGTATATTGTATATTTTGATGTACATAAAATGCATGTACATAATTATTCTACAAAGGCCTAGTGCAACACATAGCATATTTTTGTTTTCCTTACAATAAAAATGCAACAATGTAATACATTTGATCAATTTTATTTGTAGATTCAATTAGAAATAGAGTTATAGTAAGTAATACGGTCAAATGATTTGCTGTAAACACTAGCGCCAAGCTTAATAAATATTGCCTGACAACTCACTGCTCAATCGATCGCTATATACATTCATTTTAAAACTTCCATCCTAGAAGTTATTTGTGTGAATTCAAAATGAGGCACGTTGTACAAAACAAATTCCTCTGCGATTGGATCGTCTCTAACAAAACTAACTAATCAAGAGTGTCAAAGTTGATAATGTCATCATTTAGGCCGGCTCTGGCCCAAATCATCGGTTTCTGGCACCAATCAGAACGGTCAGAATGTGTTTGTATTCTAGAAATTGTTGGGGTGGGAGGCAAATCCAGACTCATTGTGGAGGAGAGACATCACTTGTCGGAGTGATGTGGATGGGTAGCCAGGCAATAATAAATGTTGCATAAAAAAATGTTAAGAATGAATTGCAGAAAGAAATATTTGGGGAAATATATCCATGAAATTATATGAAAACAAGAGTAATTTATTGATTGTATCGGACCCTGTATTGTGCCCTTATCCATGCCTTTTCGCATGAATCAATCTTGTCTTTTCTTCTCTATTAATGCTCCTGATTTCACAGTCAGCAGATTGCTTCTGTGCTTTTTGTGAGCAAGATCCCAAAACAAATTGGTTGTGCTGCACACTGTTTCATGGGCCTTGTTCCGTGTGCATGCACCTGCCGACCTGGCAATGTTTCTTCTTTTCTCTCCAATGTGTGAGCTGTGAGAAGGATGCTTTTCTCAGTTAGACTTGTTCTGTTTTTTCCTAGGTGAGGCTCAAGCATCTCATGCTCAAAGTCAACATCAATATCTGCAATGCTGTCAGAGTCCATTCATTTGGTTCAACATGCCATTGTGAACAAGACACGTTATACGTTTTACTCAGTGTCTGATTTGAATCTCGTCGAGGGGAGGTTACATATCCTTTCCAGCCTTTCATAATAAAATAATTAGACAGCCCACAATGGCCAGTTCTTCATCATCATTACACTATTGTTCTGAATTCAATCACCGTCTTCACCCTCCTTATCATTCAAATTGAATCACCCTCATCCTCATCATTCAGTTCATTCAAATTCAATTGTGAAGTATGAGTAAAAATTATCAGTTTCTATCACCCAATCATCCATTTATGCCATTCATTAATTCGGTAAGGGGAGAGACACATTACAGAGCATTTGTCTTGGCCCCTTAAAATTCGAATGCAGCCATTTTTATCTCAATATCAAATCATTTCTGGGTAACAATTAAGTACCTTACTCTGATTGTTTTCAATTAAACTGGTCAAAAATAAACTAAAATAGGTTCTTAGCAAAGAGCAATTTCTCAAGCAAGAATTTTGCTAGGACTGTTTGGGAGTAGTCTGACTGGGGAGGGGAAAACTGAAAACGAGCTGTTATTGGCAGAGAGGTTTGGAACTCTCTTTCTTATTGGTCTATTAACTCATTTACTGCTTGGTGATGTCACCAGGCAGGCCAAAACTCCATCCCATCAAAACAGGCAGAAATTTCAGGCTGTCTTTTCAAACAGCTCTTACACGAAAAAAAGGGCATTATCATCATTTTCAAAAATTCACAGTATTATTCTAACCTCATAGTGTGGAAATAAATATATAAAACACAGGAGAATCACGTTTTTGACTGCACTGTGCCTTTAAGGTAGTAATTGGTGTGGGGGAAAAAATGGTAAACAGGTGAAATACTTTTTTGTTTGAGATAAATAAATTCTGACAACTGAACAATGTCAAACATCAGTGGCCATTGGCCTATGGCAGTTCTAGTGTTAAACCAACAGAAATAAACAGTAAAAGCTGCACTCAAATTAAACAAATGGGATTGTAACTGGCATGGACCCTCAAACAGATTTTTTCACTGGAATATTCAGTTCTTACTTTAACATTAAATGCATACATTGACAGGTTATGGAACAGTTAGTGAGGCCTAGAACCCCTAGACATAGGGTGAGTAGACTTCATTGCTGTCTAGTTGGTTTCGTAACAGTACTATAGAGTATATAGCAGTGAGTATGATGGTTTGAGGTGAAAGCCTGTATCTATAGTGGGTCTCCAGGACCAGGTTTGTGGTGTATTTTGGTAACTGAGCCCTGGCTAGCTACACGCTCTACTCCCGGTTTATTTATAACTGCAGGCACTGGAGGCTCCCGTGTCGCCATAGCCCCCTCGTCAGTCTTGCCACGGCGCAAAGACCGCCGCTGGCCATGTTCGTACCCTGAGCTTTAGTCTCCCTCCGTTCCCCTCCTACTCCCCCCACACCACACACACACACACACACACACACACACACACACACACACACACACACACACACACACACACACACACACACACACACACACACACACACACACACTTACATAATGAGGGCTGAATACACAATAGGAGTGTGTCATGCTCCGACAGCTGGGGCGGCCCCCGCGTCTCGACTGGGGCCACAGGCTGAAAGACCTTCTAATTAACACTCATCCTCCTCTCTTCTCTCCTTTTTTCCCGCCCCTTCTCCCTCTCTCCGTCTCCAGGCCGTATTGAGCCAGTGAAAAGGCGGCCGTGTCCTGCAAACCCTATTTATGAAAAGGCCTCTCTATTATGTGCTTCTCCTTTTGTCATCTTTCTGAGCAAAGAAAAGCTCCTCTCGATCTTTCTTTCTGTACCTCTCTCCTTCTCTTTCTTTCACTCCCTGGTCTGTCTCTTGTCCCACATGAACAGGGGAAACAGGGGAATTTGAGGTAGGAGGAAAAGAGGGGTTGGTGGATGGAGGAGTTAGAGGGGAGAAATAAGAATATGTTTTTCAGCTTGGTGTGTTTCAGGGAGAATGTGGAAGTGTCACAGGGTACTGAGGGTGTGCGGTGATCTGCTGATTTGGTTTATGTGTCTCCCGGCAAAACCATTTGGCTTTTCCTTCACACGCACACACACAAAGACACACAGGCAAACGCACACAATATAACAATATAACTAAATATCATCAGTATGGTGCTTTGGAGATGTGAGTGATATGCAGTACCCATAAGGACATCATGGTGGTGAATACAACCAAAAAAGACCCACATTTGAATGGGACGACAGCTATTGTTTTGGAATGGTTGTGTTGAAAATCAACTAGCGCCTACATGTCTCTGCCCATACACATACAGCGGAGAGAGTGAGAAAGGGAGAGAGGGAGAGAGACAGGGGAGATGGAGAAAGAGAGAGAGAGGAACAGCAAGGGGGGTACACTCACCGAGCCAACAGCAAGGGGGGGGACATACATCGATCGCCGGCCCACCGCTGAAATGTTAATGCTAATCGTATAACCGCTCTCTCTGGCGGAGCCTCGCACTCCGATGGCAGATCCAATTAATCTTGGGGAAGGGCCGGGGCCGCGTGACCCCGGGGCCCGCTAGCCTGGGCCCGCTGCTGCTTATGTAATTACACCGCCCAGTGTGTAATCACCTGGCCTAATCCCTCGGGGCTAGCAATTAGCCTGGGCCACGTACAGCTACGCTAGGCTAGGACCCCTGCATGCCAAACCCACATTCATTTCATCCCCTCCCCCGCGCCGCCTAGCCTAGCGTTAGCGCCAGCCCGGAGATGAATAACGGTCAATTAAAGCTGCATGACTGAGGCCGTTAGGCGTCCGCTGCACCATAATTAGGCCTAATCATGGGGGGGAAGGCGCATGGGAGAGACGGCGGGAGAAGGGTTGGGGGGAGAGAGAGAGAGGGAGCCAGACGTGCTCTCTCTCCTTTTATAGGAAGCAATTTTGGGAGAAGGAGGCAGCTATTAACCGGTGTGCTCCTGGCATGGGCCCTGTGTGTGTGGTGTGTGCGTGTGCACATGCTTGTGTGCGTGCGTGTCTGCCTGTGTGTGTAGGTTATTGTTTCAAACTCGCATACACAAAACATTAGGAACACCTTTCCTAATATTGAGTTGCACCCCCTTTTACACTCAGAACAGCCTCAATTCCTCCGAACATGGACTCTTCAAAGTGTCGAAAGCGTTCCACAGGGATGCTGGCCCAAGTTGACTCCAATGCTTCCCACAGTTGTGTGAAGTTGGCTGGATGTCCTTTGGGTGGTGGACCATTCTTGATACACACAGAAAACTGTTCAGCGTGAAAAACCCAGCAGCGTTGCAGTTCTTGACACACTCAAACCGGTGCGCCTGGCACCTACTACCATACCCTGTTCAAAGGCACATCTTTTGTTTTGCCCATTCACCCTCTGAATGACACACATACACAATCCATGTTTCAATTGTCACAAGGCTTAAAAATAATTTTTTAACCTGGCTCCTCCCCTTCAGCTACACTGATTGAAGAGGATTTAACAAGTGACATTAATAAGGGATCATAGCTTTCACCTGGTCATTCTGTGTTCCTAAGGTTGTATAGTCAGTGTATAACCATAAACATGTTTTCAGTATTTATCAACAATATTTAATACCGTCAACACTTTAAATATTTTTACAAGAATCTAACAACACAATAATATATCATCCTCCAAACACTTTCACATTCACAGAACACAATATTACATTTTAGCAATCTCTCTTCAATGTGTCTCTCCCTCTCTCTCTCTCTCTCTCTCTCTCTCTCTCTCTCTCTCTCTCTCTCTCTCTCTCTCTCTCTCTCTCTGTCTCTCTGTCTCTCTCTCTCTTCACGCCTGCAGAGAGGCCATGGGCTCCTGGGAAATTCACTCATGTGTGACGACCTGTCAGAGTGGCGACAGCGGCCCCTTCCCACAGCGGGGCAGTGTGTGTGTATGTGTGTGTGTACACGCGCACGTGTGTGTGTGTACGCGCATTGCGCATGTTTGTGTGTGTGTGCCCATGCGCATATTACTGTGTTTAATAGTAAGTGTGTGTGTGTGTGTGTGTGTGTGGTGTGTGTGTGTGTGTGTGTGTGTGTGTGTGTGTGTGTGTGTGTGTGTGTGTGTGTGTGTGTGTGTGTGTGTGTGTGTGTGTGTGTGTGTGTGTCTGTGTGTGTGTGACAAGGCTGCCCTTAATGACGGGGGTGTGGGGGGATTAGGAGCACCGTGTGGCCGCCTTCAGCTCTCACTCGACAGGAACACATTTACACAGGAAGCTCATTAAAATGGATGAGGCTCCCTCTCTCTCTTTTTCTCTCCCTGCTTCTATCTCACTCCTCGCTCTCACTCCTTTTTATTTCTCTTGCTGCTCCTCTCTCTCTTTCTCTCTCTCCATCTCACTCTCTCTCCCTATCTTTCTCTTTCTTCTCCAACTCTCCTTCTCTTTCTATCTCTTCTTCTTTCTCTTTATCTTTCCTCTCTATCCCTATCTCCTTTTCTCCTTTTCCCCTGCATCTTCCTCAAATTCATCGCTCTCTTCATTCCTCCATCTCTTTCCCTCTACCTTTCTGTATCACCACCTCTCTCTACCTTTCTGTATCACCATCTCCCTCTCTTTCTGTATCACCATCTCCCTCTCTTTCTGTATCACCATCTATCTACCTTTCTGTATCACCACCTCTCTCTACCTTTCTGTATCACCACCTCTCTCTCTTTCTGTATCACCATCTCCCTCTCTTTCTGTATCACCATCTCTCTCTCTTTCTGTATCACCATCTCCCTCTCTTTCTGTATCACCATCTCTCTCTCTTTCTGTATCACCACCTCTCTCTCTTTCTGTATCACCATCTCCCTCTCTTTCTGTATCACCATCTATCTACCTTTCTGTATCACCATCTCTCTCTCTTTCTGTATCACCATCTCTCTCTCTTTCTGTATCACCATCTATCTCTCTTTCTGTATCACCATCTCTCTCTCTTTCACCATCTCTCTCTCTTTCTGTATCACCATCTCTCTCTCTCTATCTTTCTGTATCACCATCTCTCTCTCTTTCACCATCTCTCTCTCTTTCTGTATCACCATGTCTCTCTCTTTCACCATCTCTCTCTCTTTCTGTATCACCATCTCTCTCTCTTTCTGTATCACAATCTCTCTCTCTATCTTTCTGTATCACCATCTCTCTCTCTCTATCTTTCTGTATCACCATCTCTCTCTTTCACCATCTCTCTCTCTTTCACCATCTCTCTCTCTTTCTGTATCACAATCTCTCTCTCTCTCTTTCTGTATCCCCATCTCTCTCTTTCACCATCTCTCTCTCTTTCTGTATCACCATCTCTCTCTTTCACCATCTCTCTCTCTGCTGTCCCTCTCCCTATGCAGACCCCTGTCTCTCCTGTTTCGGCTCCCATGCCAAACAGTGGGATTTGCCTTGCAGATAGCTAGTCCCAAATGGCACTTTTTTCCCTATATAGTGCATAGTGGGCCCTGGTCAAAGGTAGTTCACTATATAGGGAATAGGGTTCCGTTTGGGATGAAGCCCTAAAAGTGATCTGCCATTTAAGGCCAGACAAATGGAAAGCCAGGCTCTAAGTCTATCGACCCACCTAATGATTCATTTTAACAATAGGCCCTAATGGGCCTTAGATAATCAATGATGGGGGTCGATGGAAAGGTGAGCTGCCTGGAGGGATGGCTTCCGTCTCACCCTCCTCTCTCTCTCTCTCTCTCTCTCTTTCCCTCTCTTTCTCTCTCCACTTCTATATTTTGCCCTCTCTCCACCTTTCCCCCTCCCTCTCCTCTCTCTCTCCAGCTCTCTTAGACCCTGGTGGGCAATGTTTTATGAGGGGTAAGGGCAGCCCACACATCTCCTGTCCTTTAACAATGTCAATGAGAAAATGTGACCTGGCCCCCAACAGGACACACACACACACACACACACACACACACAAACACACACAGTGTGACCTCTGCCCAAGTGAGGGAAGGGCAGTCCAACACATTTTCTTCATTAACCCTCATTTTCTTCACTCAAAATTCCTTTAGAATTTAGTAAGAGAGAAAGAGTTAAAGAGAAATGGAGGAGTAAGGAGGATAAAGAGAGGGAGGGAGGCAGAGCGTAAGAGAGAAGGAGGAAGGGAGAGAGGGATGGATGGAGGAAGAGGGTTGAATGAATGGTGGGAGAGAAAGAGAGAGAGGGAGGAAGGAAGAGAGAAGGATTGATGGAGGGTTGGAGGGATGAGAGAGCTGAGGGTGAATGAATGGTGGGAGAGAAAGAGAGAGAGGGAGGAAGGAAGAGAGAAGGATGGATGGATGGAGGGTTGGAGGGATGAGAGAGCTGAGGGTGAATGAATGGTGGGAGAGAAAGAGAGAGAGGGAGGAAGGAAGGAAGGAAGAGAGAAGGATGGATGGAGGGTTGGAGGGATGAGAGAGCTGAGGGTGAATGAATGGTGGGAGAGAAAGAGAGAGAGGGAGGAAGGAAGAGAGAAGGATGGAGGGAGGGTTGGAGGGATGAGAGAGCTGAGGGTGAATGAATGGTGGGAGAGAAAGAGAGAGAGGGAGGGAGGAAGGAAGAGAGAAGGATGGAGGGAGGGTTGGAGGGATGAGAGAGCTGAGGGTGAATGAATGGATGGATGTATGGAGGGAGGTAGAGCATTGTGCACATGGCTAGTTAACATCCCCCGGTCCTGTGTGGCTAATTACTCTCTATGCAGGCGGAGAACCACCGCGGCTCACTGACCACAGCTACATGCACTGCTGGGCTTCACACACACACACACACACGCAAACGCACATGCACATACTTTGCACGCACAAACACATATGCACTCAACATACACACATATATGCACGCACACACACTATATACACAAATACAAACACACACATAGGACGCCAGGCTTGGAAATAGAACATGCACAACCCCCACCTCCCACCTACGCACACACACACCCTCCCAGGGCCACTCCGCTTCCTGCTTAACACTCCCCCACCCCCACCCCACCCCCCTCAAACACACACTTCCCCTCAGCCCGCCTGCTGCCGCCCCGCCGGCCCATTATCGATCGCCCGCCTCTCCCCGCGCCACATAAATAATCGACAAGCAATTACTTGCCCACTCCCCCTGCCCTGGCTTTGTTTGGGAGGCACAGCGGCCAGCGCCAGGAGGAAAGGAGACAGGAGAGGAGAGAGGGTAAGAGGGAGGGTAGACAGTTGCAGCAGTGAGATTTAGTGGGGCCCTAGTTCAGCCGTATTCACACAGACAAACGTACATGCAGACGCACACACAAACACTGTATACTGTATGGTAAAATACTAACATCAGTTCCAAGTGCAGAGGAAGGAGAGGAGGATGGAGGGAGAGGAGGCTGGAGGGAGAGGAGGATAGAGGGAGAGGAGGATAGAGGGAGGGGGGATAGAGGGAGAGGATGATAGAGGGAGAGGATGATAGAGGGAGAGGATGATAGAGGGAGAGGAGGACAGAGGGAGGGGGATATAGGGAGAGAAGGATAGAGGGAGAGGAGCATAGAGGGAGAGGAGGATAGAGGGAGAGAAGGATAGAGGGAGAGGAGGATAGAGGGAGAGGAGGATAGAGGGAGGGGGATAGAGGGAGAGGATGATAGAGGGAGAGGAGGATAGAGGGAGAGGAGGATAGAGGGAGGGGGATAGAGGGAGAGGAGGATTGAGGGAGGGGATATAGGGAGAGGAGGATAGAAGGAGAGGAGGATAGAGGGAGGGGATAGAGGGAGAGGAGGATAGAGGGAGGGGGATAGAGGGAGAGGAGGATAGAGGGAGAGGAGGATAGAGGGAGAGGAGGATAGAGGGAGAGGAGGATGGAGGGAGAGGAGGATAGAGGGAGAGGACAGAGGGAGGAGGACGGAGGGAGAGGAGGATAGAGGGAGAGGAGGATAGAGGGAGAGGAGGATAGAGGGAGAGGAGGACAGAGGGAGGGGGGATAGAGGGAGAGGTGGATAGAGGGAGGGGAGGATAGAAGGAGAGGAGAATAGAGGAAGAGTAGGATGGAGGGAGGGGGATAGAGGGAGAGGAGGCTAGAGGGAGAGGAGGCTAGAGGGAGAGGAAGATGGAGGGAGGGGGGATAGAGGGAGAGGAGGATAGAGGGAGAGGAGGATAGAAGGAGAGGAGAATAGAGGAAGAGTAGGATGGAGGGAGGGGGATAGAGGGAGAGGAGGATAGAGGGAGAGGAGGATGGAGGGAGAGGAGGATGGAGGGAGAGGAGAGGAGGGAAGAGGGAGAGGAGGATAGAGGGAGGAGAATAGAGGGAGGGGGATATAGGGAGAGGAGGATAGAGGGAGAGAAGGATAGAAGGAGAGGAGGCTAGAGGGAGAGGAGGATAGAGGGAGAGGAGGATGGAAGGAGAGGAGGATGGAGGGAGGAGGATAGAGGGAGAGGGGGATAGAGGTGAGAGGAGGATAGAGGGAGAGGATGATAGAGGGAGGGGGAGAGGAGGATAGAGGGAGGGGGATAGAGGGAGAGGAGGATGGAGGGAGAGGAGGATGGAGGGAGAGGAGGATAGAGGGAGAGGAGCATGGAGGGTGGGGGATAGAGGGAGAGGAGGATAGAGGGAGAGGAGGATAGAGGGAGAGGAGAATAGAGGGAGAGGAGGCTAGAGGGAGAGGAGGATGGAGGGAGGGGGGATAGAGGGAGAGGAGGATAGAGGGAGAGGAGGATAGAAGGAGAGGAGAATAGAGGAAGAGTAGGATGGAGGGAGAGGAGGATAGAGGGAGAGAAGGATAGAGGGAGAGAAGGATAGAGGGAGAGGAGGATAGAGGGAGAGGAGGATGGAGGGAGAGGAGAGGAGGGAAGAGGGAGAGGAGGATAGAGGGAGGAGAATAGAGGGAGGGGGGATATAGGGAGAGGAGGATAGAGGGAGAGAAGGATAGAAGGAGAGGAGGCTAGAGGGAGAGGAGGATAGAGGGAGAGGAGGATAGAGGGAGAGGAGGATAGAGGGAGAGGAGGATGGAAGGAGAGGAGAGGAGGATGGAGGGAGGAGGATAGAGGGAGAGGAGGATAGAGGGAGAGGAGGATAGAGGGAGAGGAGGATAGAGGGAGAGGGGTATAGAGGGAGGGGGATAGAGGGAGAGGAGGATAGAAAGAGAGGAGGATAGAGGGAGAGGAGGATAGAGGGTGAGGGGGATAGAGGGAGAAGAGGATAGAGGGAGGTGGGATAGAGGGAGAGGAGGATAGAAGGAGAGGAGGATAGAAGGAGAGGAGGATAGGGAGAGCAGGATAGAGGGAGAGGGGGATAGAGGGAGAGGAGGATATAGGGAGAGGGGGATGAAAAGAGAGGGATGCAGCGGTGGTAATGCAAACTACCTTTTGACCAAATGTTATTTTGTTCCTACTCCCTCTTTTCCCAATTTCCTTTATTTTGTTATTCCCTCTCTTTGGTGCATTATTCAGCTTTTTATGTTACACACAAACACACACACACACACACACACACACACACACACACACACACACACACACACACACACACACACACACACACACACACACACACACACACACACACACACACACACACACACACACACACACACACACACACACACACACACACAGGGGCATGTGCAGTATGTACCTGTATAACAAAAGGATGAAGGCTTTATGTGGTCCTGTGTGGCTCAGTTGGTAGCGCATGGTGCTTGCCTGTGTTTGCAGGGCAGTGGTGATGCTTCCAGGGAGACCATGAGGTTGGCTTGCAGTGTGTTTGTATCTATTTGCATCTGCGTGTCTGAATCCCTGTGTACGTTAGCCAGGCCTACCTCTCGGTGTAGTGGGCGTCTCGGTGCTGGGGCAGGCCCTGCTTGCGTCTCTGGCTTGATGAGCTGCCTGCTGAGGGGAGGTGGGCTTCCATACCCCCCGTGTTCCTCACTGCTGCCAGGGCATCCTGGCGCACCCGCAGCAGATCTACAGAGGGGCAGAGTTTAGAATTCACTAGTTCCACTGTGTGATACTCTACATAACTTGTTCAACTCAAGGGAAATAGAAAATCACACCAGCTATACATTTCATTTCCTACAGCTTATATCTCATCCTAAAAGTGTATTTTTCCCATTTCAATCTAAATGCATGGAGAGTATTTCGGGTTTAGCCCAAACGGGAGTGGAACAGTAGAATAGAAAAGTAAAAGCTTTTGTGATATAAGTAGAAGATATGTGCTTACCTATGCTGTTACCTCCTTAACACCCTGCTAAGTACACTTCTCAGCGCTATTCACACTCAAATGGCACCCTATTCCCTATTCCCTATGTGCTCTGGTCAAACGTAGTGCCCGGGAATAGGGTGCCATTTGTGACCCAGACATTCACTCTATATAACTGCAGGACATTATCGACAACTCCCGTTCATAATCCTGACACTCAGGAAACAAACGCACAGGTCTGCACATAAATAAGCATGCACACACACACAATGAAGAGACACACTAAATACCTAAACAGTGGCACACTCATCGGAAACACTCTCAAAACAGAGACACATGCACGCACACACTGATGGATAGAGAGAGAGCAACGGATATGGAGAGTGGATAAGGAGAGGAGAGAGAGTGCAAACATTGGAAAACCAAAACCTCAGGCAATGGGAAGTCTCTGCCTTTATTCCATAATAGGATAGAGGAACTTCCCACATGGCCAAGAGGATCCCTATTCTCATCTCTGTCTTCCATCTATCTGGACTCGCTCCATCTCTTCTCTCTCTCCTCCTCGCTCTGTCCCCTTCCCCTCTCTCTCCCCGCTCTCTATCTCCCTCGTTCTCACCCTGTCCTCCTCTTTTCTACTCCCTTATTCTCTCTCTCTTGCTCTCTCTCTCGCTCTCTCTCTCAGCTTCTCTTCAGCATTATCAGCCAGGCCAGGGCCTCCAATGAGAGGCTGTTAAACAGAAAATCCACCCTGCTCTCTCTCTCTCTCTCTCTCTCTCTCTCTCTCTCTCTGTCTCTCTCTCCCCCATCTCTACCTCCTCAATCCCCCCCTTTTAAATTAGACAAATCCTGCGGGAGCCAGGGGCCATTTCCACCGCTGGTATGTGTAGAGTATGTACCTCTCTTAGTGTGTGAGGGTGTGTTTTGTTTGTTTGTGTGTGTGTGTGTGTATGTGTGTGTGTGTGTGTGTGTGTGTGTGTGTGTGTGTGTGTGTGTGTGTGTGTGTGTGTGTGTGCGCACGCGTGTGTATGTGTGTGTGTGCTGGGGCGTTGAGCTGGTGCTGGGATCGGGGGTGGAACGACAGATATTAATGTGGCTCAGCTCTGGTGTATCGATCTGTTTGCTTCTGCTGGGCCGCTGGGGACTCAACTGGCGGCAGACAGGGTGTGTTTGTGTGTGTGTATGTGGGGGGGGGGGGGGGGGGGGGGGGGGGGAGAGAGATAAGGGAGGGATCCTAGGAAACTGGAGGCCTGGAGCACACACACACACACACACGGCATCGCTAGCCACATCCTCAGAGCATGCGCAGACCAGCTGGCTGGTGTGTTTACGGACATATTCAATCTCTCCCTATCCCAGTCTGCTGTCCCCACATGCTTCAAGATGGCCACCATTGTTCCTGAACCCAAGAATGCAAAGATAACTGAGCTAAATGACTATCGCCCCGTAGAACTCACTTCTGTCATCATGAAGTGCTTTGAGAGACTAGTCAAGGATCATATCACCTCCACCATACCTGCCACCCTAGACCCACTTCAGTTTGCTTACTGCCCCAATAGGTCCACAGACGATGCAATCGCCATCACACTGCACTCTGCCCTTTCCCATCTAGACAAGAGGAATAGCTATGTAAGAATGCTGTCACGTTCCTCAAAATGAGTAGACCAAGGAGCAGCGTGGAATATGTTAATCTTGTAGTTTAATGCAAAAATGAACACTTTACAAATAAACAAAAATGACAGCCGACATTTCTGTCAGGTACTTACAACTAAACAGAAAGCAACTACCCACAAACCCCAAAGGAAAAACAGGCTGCCTAAGTATGGTTCCTAATCAGAGACAACGATAGACAGCTGCCTCTGGTTAGGAACCATACTTGGCCCAACACAAAGAAATACAAAACATAGAATGCCCACCCCACACCCTGACCTAACCACATAGAGAAACAAACCCTCTCTCTCAGGTCAGGGCATGACAAATGCTGTTCATTGACTACAGCTCAGCATTCAACACCATAGTACCATCCGAGCTCATCATTAAACAACCATCACTAGCACAGAGAGACTGAAAAACAGCTTCTATCTCAAGGCCATCAGACTGTTAAACAACCATCACTAGCACAGAGAGACTGAAAAACAGCTTCTATCTCAAGACCATCAGACTGTTAAACAACCATCACTAGCACAGAGAGACTGAAAAACAGCTTATATCTCAAGGCCATCAGACTGTTAACCTCTCTAGGGTAGGGGGCAGTATTTTCACATCCGGATAAAAAACGTACCCGATTTAATCTGGTTATTACTACTGCCCAGAATCTAGAATATGCATATAATTGTTTGATTTGGATAGAAAAGACCCTAAAGTTTCTAAAACTGTTTGAATGGTGTCTGTGAGTATAACAGAACTCATATGGCAGGCAAAAACCTGAGAAGATTCTGTACAGGAAGTGCCCTTTCTGACCATTTCTTGGCCTTCTACACTCTCTTTATTGAAAACAAAGGATTTCTGCTGTAACGTGACACTTCCTACGGCTCCCATAGGCTCTCAGAAGGCGCCAGAATGTTGAATGATGACTTTGCAGTCTCTGGCTGAAAAAACAGTAGCGCATTTGGTAAGTGGTCGATCTGAGCGCGTTTGGTAAGTGGTCGATCTGAGAACAATGAGCCGGGTGCACGCGTGCACGTGAAGAGGCCATGTTCAACTTTGAGTCTTTGAACAAAAACAGGGTTTCCCAGTCGGAATATTATCGCTTTTTTACGAGAAAAATAGCATAAAAATTGATTTTAAACAGCGTTTGACATGCTTCGAAGTACGGTAATGGAATATTTCAAAATTCTTTGTCACTTTACGCGTCCGCGCGTCACCCTTCGGATAGTGTCTTGAACGCAAGAACAAAACAGAGGATATTTGAACATAACTATGGATTATTTTGAAGCAAAACAACATTTGTGGATGAAGTAGAAGTCCTGGGAGTGCATTCTGATGAAGAACAGCAAAGGTAATCCAATTTTTCTTATAGTAAATCTGAGTTTGGTGAGTGCCAAACTTGGTGGGTGTCAAAATAGCAACCCGTGATGGCGAGCTATCTACTCAGAATATTGCAAAATGTGCTTTTGCCGAAAAGCTATTTTAAAATCGGACACCGCGATTAATATGAACTTGATTGAACAAAACATGCATGTATTGTATAACATAATGTCCTAGGTGTGTCATCTGATGAAGATCATCAAAGGTTAGTGCTGCATTTAGCTGTGGTTTTGTTTTTTGTGACATTATATGCTAGCTTGAAAAATGGGTGTCTGATTATTTCTGGCTGGGTACTCTGCTGACATAATCTAATGTTTTGCTTTCGTTGTAAAGCCTTTTTGAAATCGGACAGTGTGGTTAGATTAACGAGAGTCTTGTCTTTAAAATGGTGTAAAATAGTCATATGTTTGTGAAATTGAAGTAATAGCATTTCTAAGGTATTTGAATATCGCGCCACGGGATTCCATTGGCTGTTGAGTAGGTGGGACGATTTCGTCCCACATACCCTAGAGAGGTTAAACAACCATCACTAGCACAGAGAGACTGAAAAACAGATTCTATCTCAAGGCCATCAGACTGTTAAACAACCATCACTAGCACAGAGACTGAAAAACAGCTTCTATCTCAAGCCCATCAGACTGTTAAACAACCATCACTAGCACAGAGAGACTGAAAAACATCTATCTCAAGGCCATCAGACTGTTAAACAACCATCACTAGTACAGAGAGACTGAAAAACAGCTTCTATCTCAAGACCATCAGACTGTTAAAACCTGTTGGGGCTAGGGGGCAGTATTGAGAATTCTGAAAAAAATATGTGCCCATTTTTAACTGCCTCCTACACCAACTCAGAAGCTAGGATATGCATATTATTAACAGATTTGGATAGAAAACACTCTGAATTTTCTAAAACTGTTTGAATGGTGTCTGTAAGTATAACAGAACTCATATGGCAGTCAAAACCCTGAGACAGATTCTAACAGGAAGTGGATATCTGATGTGTTGAATTACTTTTAAGCCTATGCCATTGAAACACACAGGGACTTATTAATCATTGAGCACTTCCAACGCCATCCACTAGATGTCAACAATCTTTACAAAGTGGTTTGAGTCTTCTACTGTGAAAACTGACCGAACGAGAGACTTGGAAAGTTGGTCATAAGCGGATGGCCTATACTACTCTGGCGCGCGAGTGCATGTTTGGGTACTCTCGTTCCAATACGTTTTAAAAGAGAATGCAATCATCCGCCTTGAATATTATTGAAGTTCTGATTGAAAAAGGCCCTAATGATTTATGCTATACAACGTTTGACATGTTTGAACGAACGTAAATATATTTTTTTCCCTCTTTGGTGAAGACAAGTCCTGCGGGCGACGTTCATGTTTTTGAGTAGCCTACAGGACGCGCTAACAACACTGAGCTTTTTGGACATAAATTATGAGCTTTTTCGAACAAAACTACATTTGTTATGGACCTGGGATTCCTGGAAGTGCCTTCTGATGAAGATAATCAAAGGTAAGGGAATATTTACATAGTATTTTTGATTTTAGATCTCTCCAACATGGTGCCTAGTCTGTATCGCCAAGCCTATTTTTCTGAGCACAGGACCTCATTTATTGCAAAGTGTGATTTCCCAGTAAAGTTCTTTTTAAATCTGGCAATGCGGTTGCGTTCACGAGATGTTAATCTATAATTCTTTGAATGACAATATAATATTTTACCAATGGTTTCGAATAGTAATTATTTAATTTGTTGTGCTGATTGACTGGCGGTATTGGAGGGAAAATATTTTCTCAACATCAACGCCATTGTAAAATGCTGTTTTTGGATATAAATATGAACTTGATAGAACAAAAAATGCATGTATTGTCTAACATAATGTCCTTGGAGTGTCATCTGATGAAGATTGTCAAAGGTTAGTGCATAATTTTAGCTGGTTTTCTGCTTTTGGTGACGCCTGTCTTTGCATTGACAAAACATTACACACAGCTATTTTCAATGTACTGTCCTAACATAATCTAACTTTATGCTTTCGCCGTAAAGCCTTTTTGAAATCGGACAACGTGGTTAGATTAAGGAGATGTTTATCTTTCAAAGGGTGTAAGATAGTTGTATGTTTGAGAAATTTGAATTATGACATTTAATTGTTTTCAAATTTGGCGCTCTTGATATTTCACCTGCTGTTCATAG